>NC_040913.2:40603301-41237475 GCF_004126475.2 Phyllostomus discolor | reverse complement strand
ACAGGTTTTTAATAATTTGGAATAATAATTGTTAGAATGATGAGAATGAACTTTGGTTCTCAGAAGAAAGTGGCACATTCTGTAACATATCCTGTACTCGGTTATTGCATATTCCTCTTCTCTAGTATTTGGACCTGTTTCCCCACAGAAAGGCTCTGTGATTGAGGAAGTCAAAAGGGACTCGGAAAGTGCTTGGTAGCCACCAACTTGTGAAGCATGAAGTCCATTATCTTCATTGGTCTTTAAAATCCTGTAAGCCCCGTCAGAGCCACATCAGTCCATTGGAATTCATGTTCTGTGAATTTCCTTGAATTGTCTGGAAACTATTTTCAATCCTCTGATCAGCTGGCTTAGTTAGCCTATGACATTCACTAGTAAAGTGCTTCTTTGGGGACTCATATTGGTGTAGCTCAAGTAAATTTATGAGGACATTTAGACAAGAACTGTTTGCTGTGCCCACTGTGAGGAAGAGTTAGTTTATAATGAAACGTGAAGGAGGAGGGGAGGGACATAGATGTTGTTAGTGCAGTTCACCATCTATTTCTGCTTCTTTTCTCTTTCAGCCCATGTTGGGTGCTCTTTCCTTCTCTCTTGATAGTAGATGTGGCCATGTGATTTTCTTTGGCCAAAGAGACATGAATGCCATTTTTATTTTTAAAAGATTGTATTTATGTATTTTTAGAGAAAGGGGAAGGGAAGGAGAAAGAGAGGGAGAGAAACACTAATGTGTGGTTGCCTCTTGTGAGCCCTCACTGGGGACCTGGCCCGCAATCCAGGCATGTGCCCTGACTGGGAATCAAACTGGTGACCCTTTGGTTCACAGGCTGGCACTCAGTCCACTGAGGCACACCAGCCATGGTTGAATGTCACTTTTAGACTAAATATTTAAGAACCGGGTCTGAATGTCTATATTGTTCCCCTTACTGAAGTCATTCTGAAGAATTTTTGGAGATGGAGTTTTCAGGAGCCTGAGTTCCTGAAGCAATCTTGTTGAGAAATCCCCTCCCCAACTTATGTTGGGCATTTTATAGAAGCAAGAAGTAAGCTTTTATCTACTAAACTACCCAGATTTTGGATCATTTGTTATCCCTGCAAAATCTAAACTCTTCTGATTGATTCATGGGAACTGCCTTCTGATTTGTTTTCTGTAGGCTTAGAAGGCTACAGTATGCATCTGCTTTACAAGGTTCTGCATCATGTGGTCTTCATTCCTTCGGATGTATTCCTTTGTTTTTGAATAATGAAATTCTCGTAGTTCTTCTAACAAGTTGGACCTTCACATGTATGTTCTATCTTACTGGCACACTCTAATCGTTCTGCTTCTCCTGCTACCTCCCACCTATCATTTAGCTGCTGGCTGAAACATCACTTTTCAGGGACGTCTTCCTCGACTTTTTTGACTGTCCCTTCTGTATAGTCCCAAGCACCTTGTGGCATATTTATCAGAATGTTTAAACATTGTATTATAATTGCTTCTCCTGGTATGTCTATGTGTCATTTTCTTCTTTCTTTACCATTGGATTTCGGTGCACAACTAATAATAAATGCCATACTGAAAAAATAACAAGAGTGATAGAATACAGAGTAATTAACAATAGGGAATGTGGATTTGTTTTCACATATGTTCTGCCTATTTTTCTCTGTGTTTCTTTTCTCTAAATTGGCCAAAACAAAAACATATTGGTAGAGAAGGTCAGCAGCCAAGATGTGATCATTGATCCAGAGCTAGAAGGGCTCAGGTCACACCTTTGGCTTTTCACCTGTACCTCTCTGCTGCAGGGCCACTAGACACTGTTTGGAAGCTGTAGTGCTTCTGTCTGTTGTGTCTGGTCCATTAATCCTCTGGGATACTGCTTTCTCACTGTCCCTTGTATCTGTTTCTCTATCCACCAGGGCCTTTCCTTGGTTGACTATATTGCTGTTGCTATTATTGTTGCTGTAGAGCAGGCTATGGGAAGACTGGAGTGGACAATGAACCTGACCTGGGGTGGAAATAACTCACCTCTGTCCATGAAATGGTACTGAAAGCTCAGGCCTTAGGCAAAACCTTATGGGCAGGAGATGTTTGGAGATCCTTTGTTCTCTGGTACTACCAAGGCAGCTGTCCATGGTACTACCCTGAAATACCTCATTCTCATTCTTATTCTTCCTTATTCTTAATCTTAATGCTTAAGTAAGCAGTCAGAATTAATTTTTTACTCTACCTTGACTAATTTGTAATAATAACATTGATGTCATCGCCATCAGAAACAAAAGAGTTAACATTTATGGCTCGCTTTTGATGTTTTCATGAACTTAGCTAAGGGCTTTATAAGTGCAATTTGATTTAACACTTGCAACAATGTTAACATGGAGTCAGTACTATTGTTGTTTACACATGTCAGGTTAAGGCTTATCCTGATGAAGCACCTTGGCAATGTGTCACAGCTAATGAGTGACAGAGATGGGACTCGAACCAAGGTTTTTTGATTCCTCACTCCAGGCGTTTTTCCCTTATGTTTTATGTCCAAGAGACTAAAACCCCTTCAGGTAATTATATAATTTGGAATCAAATTATATTAAGGAAAATGATTTTTGTCAAGAGCTCTTGATTGGCCTTCGTGTCACATTGAGTGAAGGGTCACCCTTTGGCCTATTCTGAAATCCAGTCTCAGTTATTGCCTAAATCTGGGAGACTGTACCTAATTTCAGACTGCTCCTTTTGGCACCTCCTTTGGCAGAAGAAATTTTCCTGGAGGTATGATTTTGGCTGGCACAGAGGCAGCAAAGGGACTTTTAAAAAGAAGCATTATGGGTTTTTGGCATTATCATTGTGGGGTGCTGAGACATAATGAAACAAGGAAAGCACTGAGAGCCAAGGTCATTATGAATGTAATTCAGAATTTAAATTGCTATTTGTGGAAAAATATTCCTTCGGCCTGGTTGAACCAGGTTAAATCTCCATAGCAATTATATTTACAGGCAACTCCTCGGCCCTGCACTTCCCTTTGCCTGTGTGGGCGCAGTGAGCATTTGAGTTAGTAGGCAGTAGGGCAGTGCATAAAAACAGACTATTGTTATTGCTCTCATTAAGTGAGACCCTGATTCTTTTAAGTCTGCTCTAACAAGAGCTTTTGGAAAAACAAGAGAAATTTCTGAATATCTGATTAATTTATATTGAGCAATTAATGAAGTGATATAGTTAACAGTACTCTAAGTATCACTCATTAGGTTGGCTGTGTGGGAGGCAGCGTTTGACTCGGGAAGGAGGCTATTAGAATCAAGCGCCATCATGTATCTGACAAGGCAGCCCAAGTGAGTCTTGTAAGCAATCAAGTTTCTGTCTTTGAGGCTTACAGAGGTGGTAAAGTCTACTTTTTGGTGGTGTGTAGCACAGTGCTGGTTTTTATTATAGCAGAGGATGAAATTGCTGGAGAAATATTGTAATTCCCACAGTTCATGTTTTCTTTAGAGTCAAAAGCTCTGCTGCTGGTGGCGCTGCTTCTCTTTGTGAATCCTGGCTGGGTGGAGGCCGCCAGTTCCCTCTACATGGTCACCCTCGGCCCAGAGTCCTGTGCCTGAGGCAGCCTTTGCGGGACCTCTGCTCCTGAATGTTCTTAGCTGCACCTCTCGCTGGGTTTACTCTGAGGCAATCAATGAAATGAAATCATTAAGAAATTGGTCATTACTTGGAATTTTCCCAAATGCATCTCCAAATACCTGAATTAGAGCCCTCTCCTTCAATGTTTCATCAGAGTGATGAGCTGAAACTGACCTGGCTGTTATAGGGTCACTCTGAATGGCTCTAATTAATATGGGCTATTTGATTTCTGACAGGCTGCCTGAAAAGCAGGGAAACAACAGTTTCCCTGTGATCATAGTGGCTGTGAGGGGAAAGGCAACCTGAGTTGGTGGGGGCTCCAAGTCTGTACAGATGGAAACTGTTGAAAATTGAGGAAGCTCTGAAGCCAGTTTGGGGCAGTTGGGGTAACAACTCAATCCTGAGGGTCTAGGAGTGTCTGGCTCTGGGAGAGAACATTTCATTTTGTCTGGAAATGAGGGATTAGCCAGGAGCCATTAATTGACTGTCCAAGGACAGAGGCTGATGTCATACAACAATTAGTGGGTTTGAATTGGTCCAGTCACAGAGGCAAGGCCCTGCCCGAGCTGCAGTGGTTGGACCTGTGTGAGCAGGTGGGAGGCAGCAGAAGTCAGAAGGTCTTTTCACATGCATGGGAAAGGCCCAGATTCCCTGAGTACAGGGGAAGAGGGCTGGTGGGGCAAGGGGACCACTGGGCCCCTGTCATGCCAGGGTTCAGAGCAGATCACTAGACCTAGGCTTGAAAGTTGGTGTGACCTACACTTGGCAGAGGGAATTAAGAGGAAGGTCTTTCTTATGCCTGGTACCAACATGGGAGAGGCTGATAGGATTAAGATGGAGATACTTGGAAGCCCAGGGCTGTTGTGGGCACTCTGCATCCTGAGATGTCTGGATTTCAAAGAAATTTTGGGGGAGGGTAATATGGGGACCCAGCAATTGTGAAGGCTCCTTAGATCTCAGGTCTGGAACTCATGTTTTGATTTGAAGCTACTCTGCAAATCTGCTTTCCCTGGCAGTATAGGTGTAAGTAGGCCAAGAAGTCTACCTTTACTAAAACTCAAGCTGCTGTGAATTGGAGATAAAGATGGACAGAGAGATATCTGCTTCCCAGTCACTAGGAACACATCCTATAAAGCCCACCCTTTCCACTGGCCAGGATGGTGACATCCATCAAGGTACCCAGCAAACAGCTGCCAAATGAAGATGCCCTGAACAGTATCTGAACCCTTCACATCACCGTGGCTTTAGATAATGTGTCCCAGTTGAAGCACTGAGGTTTTTAAAATATAAAGAATTCATTGAGAGGTTACTGGAGACATGTTCCCATTACAGAAGTAAACTCTATAACTCCAAGTAAGTCCTATTCTCAGGTGTCTATATAGTGTAGCATCTAAAGCTTGACGGACTGGTTTGAATTTTATCTTGGCCACTCCCAAGCTCAATGACATTGGGCAAATGATTTCTTTGAGATAGTTCATGTTTCTCATCAATAAAATAGGAACAAAAGATTGTTCTTGTAGAGTGCTGGAATTAATGGAGCAAAGGGCCTGGCACCGAGTCACTGCTTAGTAACTGGGAGTGGCACACACATGCACACATTGGAAAGCCAGGTCACAGAGCTCTGCAATGAACTTGTAGTGAACTGAGGATGTTAGAAACAATGGTCAAATGATTTTATTCACTTGGGCCTTTTCCTATTGATCAAAAACCACATGAAAACTTTCCATTATAGGGTCTGGCACTTATTTTTTAATACATTAGTGACTGTATGCACTGTGGTTTCCATCCCTCCTCCTGTTCCCTCACCTCCGGGCGGGGTCTTGGTGTGAGGAGGCCGGCAGTGGTGGCAGAGTGGAACCATGGGAGGATGAACGGGTGGGAATCACTGGTGTGCACTGCACGTGCCAGAAACACCCAGAGACATTGGAATACCCTTTATCTTTTAAAGGAAAAATTCAGTAAACCGCATTTTGCTCAAGTTTATGCCAATACAAAAGCCACAAGGAATCAGTTCAAAAGAGAAGATGGAACTTCTTGGTCCAATATTGAAAAAAAACCCCCACCTTGCAGAGGTTAATTTTCTAAGAATGGCAATTCTTAGCATAGCAGAATGATTATCTCAAGGTAGTGCACTGCTCCCTGGGTAGCAGCAGCTTCCGGTCACCATACCCTCCTACTCCAGGGAGGGGTCTTGTTTTGGGGGCGAGGGAGGAAAATGAAGATGTGCTAGTGAGTTCACACTGGGGAGGTGGATTGTGTCGATGAGGCTTCAGGAAACCTGGGAGGGAGGAAGGAGATGGGAAGCCATTCAGCTGTCAGGACAGATGAGTGACTCTGCCTAAATCATTGTCCTGAGTTCTGGACAGCAGAACTGGTCAAGCAGCTGGAACATGAAGAAATGGAACTTGACAGTAACTTAATCAAAAGCTCTCTTCTGAGTAACACTGCACATAGGTACAGAGAGTCAAGGAGATGAAGTTAAGTGGAAGTGGGAAGGGATCTGATATCTGTTTAGGGTTCCTAAACCCTTTTTAAGGGCTTGAGGTTTAATATAATTCCCTAGGAAAGTGAGGATTTCTTCATTGAATTGGCATTAATTACTTTTTAAATGTAAATTTTCAGCTGCAAGCCCTTTTTAAAATTACAAAAAAAAAAAAAGCCCAAGTACATCAGGGTAAATCAAAGACTAATTGGTGACCAAATTATAGGTTTTAAAGCACTTTTTGGGCCATAAGTGAGTAAAAAATAATTAGCAAATGTGAATACATGCTTTTTCTTTCATTAATGACTCATATGATGATAACCCATTTTTAGCAAAATAAAAATGTCCATTTTGGACTGAGAGCTGCAATTCCATTATGTGGGACTTTATATTTAGCGATTGTTTGTTCACTGGCTGGTGGTTCCTCTCACTCAGATCAAGGCTGGTCTGACTCTCAGGATGGCTGTCATTTGAAGACATGGTAGAGATGGATGATCTTTTTGGATTCTGCAGATGGTATTAAATACGATTATCCACAAATGTATTACTAGGGCTTCCATTTTAGAAGTAAGCATAGAGTATTATGGAAAACTAAAGGTTTTGTCTAGGGACCCATACAAGACCTGAGGTAGAAACCAATCAGAGAACCCTCTTCGATGTTGTTTTGTCTGCTTGGTGACAGTTTCAGCCCCCCTCCTACCAGCCATAGCTATTTATATTCAGAGACACAGACTCCACAGCTGTACAGAGAGTGCCTCTGAGTGATTCAAAAATCAGAATTTCTTTCCCTTGCTTGGGAAAATTTACAAAATTGTTGAAGGTAATAGTCGAGAAAAGGCAGACTTGTCTAGGGGCAAAGGAGATGTTCTATTGTGCTCTTATAGCTTCCTCTTTTCTCTTTAAAATAATATTACTTCCTCATCTCCCATTCCTGATATCCACATCCGTTTTGTAATGAAGCAATGATTTGGTCCTTATCTTGACCCTGCAGAAAAGATGCTTTCCTCTTGTCTGTCGCCACAAAACTCCATGAGTCTACAGATTGGGGCCATTCTATAAGTCAAGCCACTAACTGTGGCTGGAAGTAAGAAGAGACCTGGAGGCAAAACCAGAAATCACTGCATGTTTGGCTAGACAGTGTCAGGAAGAGCAGTGTGACATGATAGAAAATCACTCATCAAGTATGAAGACAATTAGAATCCAGGTCAGGTGCTCAACTTGTTTGTGATAGCCCCAGATTAATTGGTAGTTATAGCAGGTCAGAAAGAACTGGGGATAAACATGATAATCCTGGGTGTTGCAGAGTGTGGAATATTAAAAGCTGTTACTCAGGATTAATGCAATGTTTACAATGTGCTTTGTCACCAGTGAGCTGGAGCATCGTGAGCAAGTCAGTTCATGTTTCTGGACTTGGTCTTCTCCTCTGTGAGAGAGTGTACTGTTTGAGATGACTACTCGGGTCCCTTTCAGCTGTGGAATTCTGTGATTGCTGCAAGGGCCGATCCCCCTAGGTCTGAGAAACAGTAATGGCTCTGGGTTGGAAAATGATCTAACAGCATTACAACATGAATGAAAATGTGTCTTTTTAAGAGTTTTGCTGAGAAAGGCCCAGTTCCCTGCATAGACAAACAAACCACCCCCAAATGGGATGATAGTGCTAGAAATGAAGAATAATACCATGTCTTTGTATTCTTACCTTTCATGATAAAACAGTAATGTTAAAAATCATAAAAATGTGCATTTGACAAATGGCACATTTAAAACCCAATTTAGCAAAGGGTTTTTACCCTTGTAATTTTAAAACTGTCACTTGAACTAAAAATATAGGTGAGCAAGTTGGTCTTTCATATTTAATGTTTACTTTTTTCCCTTTTTATTTGCAATTCATTCTGGTTGGCTTTGATTAAAGAAATATCAGGAATGGAATGGTGAATGACTAGTCCTTGGCTAATTTATGGAGAAGATGGTGGACATGACTCTTCCTACCAGATCAGAGTTGAAATTTTTTAATACCAGCCATGGTTGCTTTGGTACATTAGCTTTATCTTACTCTTAACTATGAACACAGAATCAAATAAAAATATTTGACTCAAATAGGACAAAGATAACTGGGGGATTGTTTTCTCCCCTAATCTTAATCTCAACATGTTACTTGTTTATTAAAGTACATACATAATAGCTCCAGATTAATTGGTAATTATAACAGGTCAGAAAGCACTGGGGACAAACATGATAACCCTGGCTGTTGCAGAGTGTGGAATATTAAAAGCTGCTACTCAGGATTAATGCAATGTTTACAAAGTGCTTTGTCTCCTTAGGCAAGAACTAACTGGTGATTTTTGGCAAGTTGCTACATTTCTTTGAACGTGAGTGATCTGATCTTAAAATGAAAGAGCTGCAATAGGATGCAAGCATAAGCTTATCTATGTTCTGAAATCTCTAATTGTGTCTTTTATTCTTTTGCAAGGTTTTTCTCACTAAAGGTATTTAAACATTTGTTGGATTCAACAGAGTTAATGACTTGTTCAATGGGGCAGTAGAGCACAGGGGAGAGAACTCAGCTCCAGGTTCTGGGATTGGTCCTGGGCCCCACTGGTGTGGAGACCTTGGGCAAAGCACATTGTAGAACAGCTTCTTTGTGAAATGGGAGTTATAAGCTTCACTCCTAGGATCCTTTTAAGGCTCAAGTGAGATAACAGAACTGAAAGCTCTCAAAAGACTGTGTAAGTGGAAAGTATTAGTATAAAAAGATCCTTTCTAAAGGATATTGATGGGAACATCTTTATGCACACATTCACTTCATTATTAAATGGTTTATTGAATTATTAGCTTCTGTTAGCTTCTGATTCCAGGCTGTTGATCTATCATATGAACATGATAGATGTGTTCACGACAATAACAGACCTGAATAATACTGATGCACTCGGGGCTTACACCCTGAAAGTCACTGTCTTCAGGTTCTGCTGACCAGTATGGTATTACAGGATCTCAGGGCCATCAATGCCCTCACCCCGGGGTGAGTGTGGTCTTTGTGACTTCCTTCGTGGGGGTGATTGAAACTCTGCTTGAACATCCTCAGTGAAGAAGAGGTAATTGAGGGGAGGGGAAGGAAACTTGTAATATTGAGCAATCTGCTCCGTGCAGTTTGTGGTAGGTGCTTTATGGCCCTTAGCTCATTTTTATCACCATCCCTACAAGTTATTTTTTATTATTTCCTTTTCAAAGATGAAAAATTGAGTTTAAATAGATTAATTAAATTAAGAAGCTAAATGGTAGAGTTGTGATAAAACTAAAGATTTTAAGCTGTCCACATGCCATATATAACATTTCTTGAGAAATTTATTATTTCCATTGACAGATTTTTCTCCCTGTCTTTTGATAGCCCTGTTGAAAAATAAACAAACAAAAATAAACCATTCCTTATAGCTTATAGCTCAGAGCTAGCTAAGGGTATGGTCCCTGGACCAGCATCATGGGCCTCACCAGCAGCTTGTTTGCATGTAAACACTGGGCTCTACCCCAGACCTGCTGAATCAGAATCTGCATTTCAGCAAGATCCCCAGTGATCTATGTGCACATTAAAGTTTGCAGATTCCTGTCAAGAGCACACAGAACTGGCTATATTCTTTTTATTTTCCATGATGGCTTTCTAACTACCTCTCCTGACTGCATTAGAAACTTTGTTCCAAACAAAAATATATGTCCAGGACACCCTTAACTCTGCACCTTTCAAACAGGTCTCAGAATCTTGAAAGCCTCTATGAAGTTTCCTTTTTTAATGGGAGAGAGGTGATCCCTTCTCTGACCCCCAAAAACATGTTTCATAAACTGTCCTGCCCTCTGCACTATGAAAAATGCCTGGATATTTGTGATTCTGTGAACTCTATGTCTTCCCTATACAATTACCTATCAATCAGTCAATCAAAAGACAGACAGAGGATTTTAGGGTTCGTGGGTGACGTTTGTAAGCAGGAGAGTGGCGTACAGAAAATGGTGAAATAAGCTGAAATTGGGAGATTTATCTTGTGGTGTTCTGCAGTGTGGTTAAAGAGGGTAAAAAATGAAGGCTCTGAAAGTCATTACAAATTATAGAAAATAAAGCTCTTTGAAAGCTTTTATTGGCTGTCACTTGATACATTGACTCATAGGCTTCATGTGACGTAAATTTATTCCCTTGATAAATGAACCAAATTTAGTCAAAATTAGTCAACTCACTTGAGATTTATTATGAAATAAACACATAGACATATGCAATTTATAGAAAAATTAATTTGAAACACAGTCTTAACTTTATCCAGACTATTATTATGGTCTCCATTATATATTTATAACTGAACATTTGTGCCATTATTAATATGCTGCTCATCAACATCAATCTGTCCTTATAAGTGAAAAGTCTAAATCTCTTAATTTGATTTTTTAGAGGCAGCCATAATTGATCAAGGGAAGCTGTTTCCCCTTTTCTGATGTTTACCATGGAATGAAACCCACTCTTTCTCCCAAAAAGTTACCAAGTCCTTTCGCCAGAAAATTCTGTCCAGCTACCAACAGTAATGGATGATGAGAAGGGCACTGGCTCTCCATCCTGGGACCCATACTTCTGCTATCCAACCTGTAATCTTGCATCTTGTTGCTTCTTTTATCTTCTGCTCACTTCTCTCAGCCAATAGGGGAATTATTCTATAATTTCTTCCTCCGCTTTGCTGTCCAACTGCTGATGATGTCCAACAAAAGATGTCAAAAATCTCAGACCTCACAGGACCAATAAAAAGAGAGTTGTGGAAAGAAACTTCCAAACTACTCAGTTTGGGTAATTGCTTTAAATGCCTCTAAACTAACATATACTAACACTGTGTATGGCCATGTTTCTAGAAACATAAATACCGAAGTCTAGGTGGCAAAAAAAAATTTAGTCAAAATAATATCTGAAGAAAACTATTTGACAACTCTTCTAGGGCTCCTGCTGGAACCTCTGATATGTGTAGTTCATAGTACTGAATAACTCTGTTAATTTACTTTTAATCACCATTTCTCTCTTAAATATGAGTTGCAATTGTTAATCTCATTTTTTGGCCGCCAATGGTAAGCTCTCCCATGTAGTGCTAGAGGTAACCTAAAGTAAACACTAGCATGTGGGAAAGGTTAAGAGAATCTCTCTTACTGTTACTTATCCTGGACAGAGACCCCTTCACTTTCCACCCAGTAAGGGAATAGAGTCAATGGTTAGTGATGCAGATGCCGGTCCACAGTGTCCGTGTCATTATGAATGTAATGAGACATTCACATGGACTACTGAGTCTGGTGGAGGAAAAGGGACAGCATGGCTTTTCTCTCAAGGGGAGCAAAAGCTTTGGCCCTTGCCATGACCGGCCTTTATTGGGTTTTCTTGGCACATTACATTGCGGTCCTCATTTACTATGCACAGGTTTGCTTTAGGTGGTTACCTTTTACAGAAAACAAAGGAGCCAATGCTGCTAATCACATCACAGAAGAGGGATATTTGCAAATGAAAAGGCAAAAATGGTTGAACTGATTATACTCATCCTTGGAAGGTTTAACATGAATTTTAGGAAGTTACTTGGCAGTAAATGTCCTCAATTCAGGGTAAGGAGTTTTTTTTAGCAAGAGCAAGACTCAAAGTAGCCTAGGTACATTGCAGGCCTGATTCCCCATGGGAGAACCTATCCATGGGCATGGGTCCTGTGCATCTCTGAGTGGGAGCTGGGCCCACACCACACAGAATGGTCTCCTACAGGTTAGTAGAGAAAAGATTCCAGGGTAATAAATGTTTGGTAATATTATCAATATAGATAATATTCAATATGGTAATATAATTCAGATAATAACAGATCTGAATTCAAAAGAAATAAGGAACTTTAATAATGTCTCTGGTCTTTGTACAACTTGAAATGAAAACTTCTGATTACTTTCTCATCAATTAAATGAATTAATGGCTTTGGAGAAGTCTTGCCTAAAGGAGGACCGTGCTTCTGCCTCTTTGGTATTTCTTAAATCTTTCTTGTGGTGTGGACAAGGGAAAGGGCAAACATCACTTGCATTTTAAGTTTTTTAATGTGACTTATAATCCATCCATCAACTCCTCATGTGCTAAATGGTTGGCATTTACTGATCTAGCAGGAACAGGAAGGTCTGCTGGAGCAGAAGCAGTGCTCAGAGCAGCCGGATTGGAGAGTAAAGCTCCTGATTAGTAGAACTTTGGCTTCTGACCCACACTTGGGCTGTATTTTGGAGGCCTGAGGTGCAACAGCGATGGAAGAAGGTATTTGAAGTTTTGTTCATATTTATGGCTGGGCAGTATATGCACCGTTCCTGTTGAAAAATAGCCATTATTTTACACACAATTAATTCTCTATTGTCTATTCAAAGATTGTGATTTTTTTGCTTTGGAGCCCCCCAAAATAAGGAGAAAAATTAATCTACATGATCTAGAAGTATGGTACATTGGTCTGATACCTTAGTTGAGAACTAGTCATGTAGTGAGTAGGCAGTTAAAAGAAAAGGGTTATAGCATTGTTTAGGGATTTTTCAAATGACTGTGGGTAGAGATAGATAGGATTCTACCAAAGCCTTAATAGCCACTAGGAGGCGGGGATAGGAAGCCTACAAGTAGGGACCATCAAGCCCCACGAATGACTGGTGACTGGGTCATCAGCTCAGAAATAGGTCAGAAAGGTATTAGATGGAGAAGGATATTGGATATCAACTTTGCTTACTTACTTACTTATCAACCTTGAGTGCCCATGGCAGGTCAGGCCCTGCATCAGGTTAAGAAAATGATGCCAGCTGAGCTGTTACATGGACCATGGGGTCCACCAGTCCTGAAAAACCAGCTCTGCTCTGGCACTTCTTAGCACTGCCACCTTGAGTAGCATATGTCCTCATCTTTAGCATCTTTTTTTTGTCCCCTGTAAATTTAGGATCAATTGTTTTGAAGTTCTTGTTAGGTTATGTTATTTATGTTGCTAAGTACACAAAAAACTTTAATAGATGTTAGCTTTTCCCCCTTCCCCTACTTAGGGACCATGAGGATTGTTGCGAGAAGTCAGGTATGTCTGTGGTCATAAAGGGTTTAAGTTCCAATGGGAGAGGGAAGACATGCCACAACTGACTATCATATGGGACTGAAGAAAATTAAGTGTGTTAAAAAGAGAGATATATGAAAAGATACAGAATAAAAGGCATCATTGCCTTTTCCCAGCAGGCATCATCTGCTGGGAATTGGACAAGGCAGGCTGTTAGGGGAAGACAACATCAACACAGGTCCTGAAGGATTTGAAACCATTTTTTTCTGATCCTGCTGATGAGAAATACCTAGGAATACGCAGTCAGAGTGGCAGAGTGTGTAGAAACCAAGGTTATTAAAAAAAAACAACAGATGTGTAGAGGCTCATGAAGAAATGGGAGGAAACTATGTCAGGGTACCTCTCAAGGGTAGGGCAAAGTCTAATTACCCAAATTGAAACCTGGCCTTTGCAGCAGACCTAAGACTTCTCTTGAACCATGAAGACCTGCTGTAGCAGCAGAGGCATGCCTGAAATAATTAGCTTTATATTTCAGCTCTTGTTTGGGAATTCTTGGTTTGCATCAGTCTTTTCCCAGGAAGCACGAATTATATTTTGAGAGTGGTTAGAAAATTGCCTGGACAGTAGTAGGTCAGGAGAGTGTAGAATCAATACATAATCAGGCTGACTTTTAATTGAATATATTACTGAGGCCATGCTGACATGTAAATTTAAAAACTACTCACTAGAGAAAATCAGTGCTTTCTTTTCTGTGGCTTTCCTCGTTTTAGGAGATGGAGCAAAGATCAGATTTTGTGTTCCTCCCTTAAGCAGATCTCTGTGCTGCTATTTGAATATGAGGCCCATGTTAAACAAACCACTTTTCTACATTTCTCTTTTCTGATTAAGGAAATAAGTGTTTACTTTGGAAAAATTAACCTTAAATTCATGTAGAAACAAAGAACTGAAAGAAGAAGGAGGGCTCTTTTGATGTTATACCAGTCCCTTGGGCACAGGCATGTAATTACCCTCCAGAAGGGAATTTGGACTCAAAAAGCTAATCACTGTCACTCTGTTTTGTGAAATATCAAGGCCAATGAGGTAATAACACATGTATCCCAGATATGCATCTGTCTTCATTTTATTTATATTTTCTGTACTCCTGTGTAGTATTTGGCTAAGTTATTTGTTGAATTTTGAGCAAATCTCAGGAGTGAGGAGGAGCCAAGGAGAGCAGCTTTCAATCAAACTGGAGCCCAGGAAGCAACCGCCCTCTTTGTTGCCCGATTCCAAGGACCAGCATGGGAGCAGTGGAAGGAATCAAAGTGAGAATGCCCTGGGACTTTCCTGAACTATTGTTCTTCCAGGCATCTCATCTTGTATTGTGTTTTGTAGCACTGTGTTTGTAAAAGGAAGGCTCATGCCACCTTAACCTCTGCACAGACACTGTTGCTCATTTGAAGAGAAAGGCTGCATCTGAACAAATTTGTTTCTGCATGGATTTAATTAGACACCTACCAGGTGCCCAATTCTGTGCTTGATGCTGCCAGGCACATGGAAGATTTATGAGACACAGCCTTTGACTTCAGAGGGTGCCAGCATGCTATAGAATGCCTGTAAATAAACTTTAGTGTATGTGAGTCTCCTGCAGAGATTGTCAGACAGGAACCCTGCCTGAAGATCTCTCGATGTAGGAGGAGGTGCTTGAATCTACAGTTTAAGAAGCAGGTGAAACTGGGTCAGGAGGTCCATGACTCAGGCTTTGAAAGATACACAACGTGGTATGTTTAACATCTTCATTAGTCAGAATTCTTTTCAAAGACAAACTGTGCTACTTATTAGAGAAAGATGATTACATTTCTCAACATTTATTTTTTTATTGTATTACAAGAGTGATGCTTATCTCGTGGTATTACTATAAGAATTAAATGAGATAAAAATTAGCATGGTTCCTGAAACATTCTGGAAATTCAGTCAACACATTTTCGTACCTCACTCTTCAACAATTTAGTTGGGAAGATAAAGCTACTTTAGCTTTCAAGTTATTTCTTATTTATAAAAATAATAATGATATTTATAATCTATGCCACACACATGGCTCCTTGTATTGTCTAATTGCATTGCCAGTTGTCTGTCTGTTGTTTAATAGAAGGTTCAGGTGGTTGTGTAATTGGCTCACCAAGTCCAGAAACTCTGAGATTCACTTCAGACCACCAGAAATAATTGCATGAGGTGTAATGACAGGGTCTGGATTTGGGATTGAAGAGTCTTACATCAAAAACAGGAGAGAAACAGTGCCTTTCAATTTCTGAAGATCTTCTGGAAAGATGAAGAATGAACCCTGGGTGAAAAGTGAATATAGGAGAGAACTAAGGTCATAAACTTCACTTTGAGGCATAGTTGGGGATGAGGGCCTATTGAAAAAAAAGATGGTAACACAGCTTAGAAGACCTTTTCCTTGGTAACTTTTAGGCCAGCCTCTGAGAGCTTGTTCTAGATCTAGTCCACAGTTTTGCTGAAATTAGAAGTCTTTGTTGGCTATCAAGAAGGAGCTACTGAACTATAGACTCTGGGACCTACAAAAAGCCATAATGCTCCCCCAAAAAGCTAAGGTCACTAGGAGATACAGATAGAGTTGGCTATGGTGATAGGCCTTGGAGGAGGGAAGTTTGAGCAGAACTATTGAGGGTCATGCTAATAACTGTAGATCATCTCAGGACCAGTAGAAATCCAGGCATAGTCAGGCACTGGTAATGCTATCAGGCCAGAGATGTAAGATGGGAGATCCTGATCTGGAGAGGGTTTGAGGGGACTATGGGTAATTCTCTCTGACCAAGACAAATGCTTTAAATCAGGAGGTCCAGCCAAGCTAAATGCCTTTTGGGTTATTACACTAGCTCTTGATTTGAACGACACAATTTCTCCATACCCCAGCCTTCACAGGGGATGAGGAGTGAGGACTGTCTCCATAGGAATGGGGCTCTCAGTCGAGAGCATTACCCATTTGAATGATACTCTATACAGCCTGACTCAGAACATATCTCACAGAGAATCACAGAATGTTAGAAAGGGAAGAGGACTTGGGAATCATCTAGTTCAATCTCCTTATTTTCCTGATAAAGAAGCAGGCTCAAAGAAATTACATGACTTTCTCAAGGTCACATAGCTGCTCAATAATAGAGCTGCATCTAGAACCCAGTTCTCCCACGCTACTTGCATTACTAGTCATGCTTTCTTGTGATGATCTATACTTGTTTGAAATCCATTTATCTCCCTGGAAGTCTGGATGATGTGTCTGTTCAGGCTGGGCACACCATTGCTCAGCACTTAGAGTACAACAGGCTCCCTTTGCTTTTGCTCTTCACATGCTAACCACGAAGTTAGAGACCGAGCTGCCACTCACTGCTCATGCTGATGACAATTTCATTAACTCTGCGTTCTTGGGCTTTGGCAATCCACTCATCTCATAATTGTGCTAAGCTCATTCTGGTGAAAAGTGCATGCAGATTTTTTAAGCAGTTCATAACGAGGAAATCATTGTTAAAGATTCAACAAAGTTAGTATTACATATTCATGAATACTTAAAAAATATCAGTGCCTGAGATGTCAGAGCAGAAATGAGTGCAGTGGCCCTGGCCAGTGGCCTGCTGCATGTACACACTTACCTCTTTGGGCAGTAGCTTGGTGAGAGCAATCTTTAAAGCTGCCTGGCTCTAAAAGATAAACATCCCTTCACTCAGCAAAGTGTCATCATGAAATATGGGATGGAGGAAGTATCTCTGACCATGAAACTATGGAGAATGTACTACCTGTAACAGACAGGGATTGAAGAGATTTTACTTTGGTTATTTTTAGTCCTTTTCTGTGCTCCCCTAATTCCTGTCTCAAGCTCTACCTTGAGACTGGGGTATAAAGGGACCTGAAACTTTATGAAAATGTTTTCATTCTGCCATCAAGTTAGGGAAGTATGTTTTGGCACCATGGCCAGTGGATAGGGGGATAGATTCAGGATTTCTCTATTTAGAGAAACCAAGGGCAATGCAAATCTTCATGTCAACAGTGCTGTCTTGTATGCCACTTAAGGTTTTGCCATTAGAGCTAATCAAGCTATTTTTCTCTGATTTAGTTTTCTTTGGCTCACAGCAGGAGGGAGGTCCAGATAACATCTCATTTTGAACAGATCAAACAGCTCTGATGTGTATGGTATAATTTTGTCCCAACCCTCTACAATGTTCACCCCTGTTGTAGTGCTGTTAATTGATCTGTCAATAGTCAGTCAGGGCTCCCATTTGGAAAAATATGTGAAATAAAGGCTCTCACTTAAGATGAACACTTTTCTTACTTCCAATTTTCTTTTGGGTTTATTTCCTAGCCTTCAATTTTAAGGAAAAGAATAATAATACCTTGCATTCATATGCTTTTTATAACTCATTCCAAGTGTATTTGTACTTGTCAGAGTCTAAGTAACATAAACTAGGAGGGTTTATTTCTGGCCGACATTACATGGATCGGCTGGGATATCTGATCTCTGTCACCCTCACCCTCAGTCTCCCCCCAGAATGTGTCCACTCCCTGTGGAAGAGGGAAAGAGGAAGTGGTGACATTATGCCTTAGCTTTTAGAGCTTCCACTCAGAGGTGATACACACCCCTTCCACTAACATGTTAGTAGCCAAACAAAGCCACATGACCACATAAAATTTTATTTATTTTTTATTTTTATACTTTTAAATTTACTTATTTTTTATTTTTGACAACATTACAGATATCCCCCATTACTGCCGCTTTGTCCTTCTCTACCCAGTTCCCCATCCCGGGCCTTCTGCACATTGTTGTCTGTAATGTTACATGTATGCATATATGTTCTTTGGCTAATCTCTTCCAGTTCATGAGCTATGCATGTATGCATATATGTTCTTTGGCTAATCTCTTCCAGTTTCCCCCACATCCCTCTCCTCTGAGATCTGTCTGTTTGTTCCATGTGTCCATGCCTCTGGTTTTATTTTGTTTTTCAGTTTGTTTTGTTTATTAGATCTCACATATGAGTGATATAAGGTATTTGTCTTTCCCTGACTGATGGAGTATGTCACTCTTAGGCCTGCACTAAAAGCAAAACTAAAAGTAGTTCCTTCAGGCAGAAGGAAAATGATCCAAATAGATACAAAGAAATGCAGGATGGAAAGAAGGACACCAAAAAATTAAATGTGTGGATAAATACATATGAATATTGATGCACAAAATGCAGAAAGACATAAAATTGTACTGAGGTTCTAATACAGGTATTCTAATATTTCTAAATGTTCTAATATTCTAACATTTATCTCTAGCACCATTATCTAAGCCATGCCCACTGTGCTTGTGCTTCTTATCACTGGCCCTGTGACATCAGGCTTTATCCCCTCAGAAGGGAGTCAGGGGCAAAGAAAGTTACTTTGTGCCCTCAAACCCTGCCTCCTTTATGTGGCATTTTTCCTGGATGCTCTGACTTCAAGCTGTACTCACTCTGTAAAACTTATACCATCCAGCCACGCTGGACATTTGCCTAGATTCCTGGTTCATATGAGTGTTGTACTATTTCTAACTTAACAGTGTGTCCTCTGTTCCATCATGAGCTTTCTCTCAACCTAAGGCTAATTTTCCTTTGTCTGTCTAGCTTTTGCCCCTGACACCAAGTTTTGCTTCTAAGGTTTCAACGAGCTGCTCTTCACATAGCCTATATCCTCTTGGCCTAGGTGTGATTGGTTAATTTAGGGTCCAACATTAAAGCTATTATATAGGAATTCCACTTGATCTTAACATCTCAGGAGATCAGGTACATCCTGGGGGGTGAGGTGATAGGGTGTTCCTGAATCAACTACCCCTGAAGGCTAATAAGGAAAGATAAAGTTAGGGTCAGGATACATTATGGAAAGGGAGTGAGTGTAACTGTGGTACATGGATCTCAAATAACTTAATAAAAAGTTATGGGGAATTAGAACATGCAAAGCCCATGGGAACTTTGGTAAAAATCAGGTCTTCATAAAAAACAGGTATTAAAGTGGATTATAGGTAGAAAGATGGACCTTTATTATTTATTGATGGTTGGTCATTGTTGACAAGTTATATTAACAGTGGCATTCTCAATTATATAATTAGAACTTATATTCACCCTTTAAATTAGGAAAACTTGAGACTCTCATCACTTTATATGTAAGAAACAGAGCGTGACCAGAGAACTGCCATTCTAAAGTTACAAGCTGGAAATCAATGCCTAGCTCAGACCAATATATACCATGTATGCAAAATAAATACCTAATAGATAATCTTGGCCTGGTGAACCTGGAGCTCCTGTTTTTCCAGATCATATCTGATAGGACTTGGTTGTAGTTTACATGTTCTAATGAGACTCTGTTTCTTAGGAGACACCACAAGGAGAGGTAGGGGTCTGGAGAAGCGCATCACAGACTAAGGTACAAACAGGTACTACCTGAAATGCTGACAGCTCTGAGGAACAATTAATGACTCTTGGGAGGCATGGCTAAATACCACTAAACAGGAGAGGACATGGACTTCATAGAACCCTAGAGGTAAAGCCCTGGCTCCAGGGAGTCCCCTTGTTTCAACCCCCAGAGAGGAGGCTGAAGTCTTCCATGAGCCCCTGAGGACCTCATCAGGTATGGCAATGTCTGTTTTCACATCCTTTGGGGAGAAGAGCAAAGGTTTGTGAAGATAAAGCCAGGTGCTTGCTTCCCAGCTTCCTCCTTTTCAAACTCTTCCCACTGAAGTTTCTTGAAGCAAAAGGACAGGGCAAAGACTGTGGTCAGAGCTGAGCCAGCAGAAACAGGAAGGAAGTGACACAGGTGTGGTGAGTGGGAGAGGATGGGGCACTCTTAATTGCCTTCCACATCCAGTCCTGGTCTTAGGCATCAGCTCCCTGCCTGATCCCTATCTCATTATTGCCTCAATTTTGGTGCCTCAGTTGAGGGAGCATAAGTTTTGACAGTGCAGCCCAAATGCTTTGTCTACAAACTCCAGACACTCCCTCCACTACAGAGGATCTTTGTTTTCTTTCTATGCCAAACACTGTGGTTCACCTCCCAAAAGTCTTAGCTGATTATTTCAGCTTGGACCCTGTCACTTTTCACATGTCACTTCTCCTCTCACCCCACCAGCATCCCTGTCCCATATAGGAAGCTACTGCACTAGACAGGAGAGAGAAAATGAGGCCTGAACTAGGAAGATGCATGGAGAGGTAAGAAATACATTTATAGGTTATTCTTCCTCAAGCCACATCCTTGAAGGATATTAAGTGAGTGACTACTTTGACCACATATACTTTTAAAGAGGAAGAAGGTACAATCTTACCATATGCTCATAAGAAGAATAGGCAATATATGTACTGAGTAACCATAATGACTACCAATGCTTTCTTAAATGATCTAATTTTATTTCTGAATACTTATAGTAGCTCTGTTCTGGTCACAGCCAGAAGAGAATTATAGATTTATACTATGTCCTCCAACACAATAGTCCCAATTTTCAGATTTCACAGACAGACAATTCTTTTAATTGGGGAGGAGTTTGCTTTACATAGGTTGCCTTTCTTCTATTTTGTTATCTGTTATCAGCATCATTTTATAAAAGAAAATTTAGGAATTATAAAATTGTAAGAATTCATCAAATGTAGTAGACAGTGTCACATAATCTCAAACTAAAGGTTCATATTTTCTTTCTGTACCTTCCTGATAACTTTTGTGATCTAGTATTTGGGATCTTCTGCATTAAGAGGTTACAATGGCAAAGTATCACATGAACCACATATATAACCATGTACACAAGGAGTTGAAATATTAAATGGACCAATGATACTTAAGAGTTGAGGTAAGGTTTTACTAGTTATGCAAGTAGAAAGCAGATTGTTGGGTTGAGGGATAAAAGTGAATTATTGTCTCACATAACTGGTTTGGAGAAGGCTTGACTAAATGGGCCAAACTAGACTAACTAGACTCTAGAAGGAAAGGAGGGGTGAGCAATAACCTGGGCAAAAGGTTTGGAGCCTAGATTAAAGGCCTAGACCTTGGGAGTTTTCAAAGCTATGTTTGAGAAGATGACTGAAGTTGGAGGGATGCATGGTATATGCCTAAAATTGGAAGTTCTTTGAAGTCAAATATTTAGACACAATCTTTAGAAGCCTTTGGCCCCTTGGAGCTTCTACATCTGTACATGTTAACTTTAGACTGTGGTGTATGCATGGGAGAGCAGAGGGGAAGACATTGAAATAATAATGGTCCTCTAGGGTCCTGAATGTTGTACCTAGGAGACTGACTATTTATGCTGTTGATCAGTAGGAGGCTATAGGAAGAGCTACATGAGAGGGATGCTTTACTTTGAGATAAAGCAGCCTTTGGCTACTAATTCATTGTGAAAGTAAAGGAGAAACAGGAGCTGAAGATTAATCTGTGGTTTCTGTCTTCAAATCAGAGTTGCTGACACTCTTGTACATCAGGAGCATAATGATAAGGGTTCCAAGAGAATCTCATCCAAAGAGAAGAAAAAGGAAATCTATTAGAGTGTCTAGTATTATCCAATTTTGTAGTCCTCTCCCCTCTCCCAAGAAACACTCTAAGCATTAAGGAACTAATGCTAAGCATGAGAGCCTCCACTTTGCAGTTAAAGACCTCCATATTTTGCAGAGAACATCATTATGGCTATTGGAAGTGATGGACAAGGCATTACAGTATGCTTATCAAAATTCAACTCAATAGTGGAGTAGTAATTCCAGGAAATGTGGATTGAGTTAGGCAAACTATTCTTTTGAGAGAATAACTCATATCATTCTCACACATGTTAAGGTTTTATAGGAAGGGCTATCACAGATATGCGCAAATTTATAACCATTGATATTAGAACATGTGGAGAAAATATTTATAAAAACATCTTTACCTTAGAAAACACAATAACAATAATTTATTTAGTGTGGATTTTGTTAACCCTTTGGTCAAACTACCAAGATGGCCCAGAATCTCTAATACAAAGGGGTTCTGAATTCTTGCTCAAGGAACTTGCACATCCAGGTAAAATGGAAGCTTGCAAATACTATTGGAATGAGTAGTTGGAAATCCCAGACTTTGGTCTGATTCTCTTCTCTCTGGGTCTTTGGAGCTGTCGCTTTACTTTACTTCTCTAGATCCCCACTTCCTCAGACATACAAGCAGAGAGTTAGATCAGCTGACTCCTAAGGTCTGTTTTGGCTCTCTGATTGTCTTAGTTTGTAATTTAAAAAATGGAAATATAAAATGGCTCTGGCAAAACTAAATTTCCAGGTTGTTCATATAAACAACAGTGGTTGGACTTCATGCCAATCTGAAAGCCTATCAGAATGGCCTGTGTCTTTTCCATTTGACTACCAGGGTATTGGTTTTTTGGTGTAAATAAAAATTCCTTTTTAAAATTAAGCCTTCCCTTTCTGTCTGATTCATTCACTGATGTTGTAACCCACAGCTTGAACTATAACATTTCCTTTTATTCTGGTGAAATTGTGATGTCACCAAATTTGAACTGATTCATCCAACTGAATTAAACAGAAGGAACGCGATAATTACAAATGAGAATGCTCTTATCTACACACATATGTGTTTAAGCAATCAGCAATGATGGGAAAGGAAATATAGGCAAGGCACATGGTAAAAGTTTGCCAGGCTATGGCCCTACAGAAATGTATTTTTAGATATAGCGTTCTGTTCTGGAGATTGTAGCGAATGCTTTAGTACTCAGGAAAGAGGCAATCAGCATTACCTGCACACTATGGACCACACTGCCAGGTATATCATAATGACTTGGCCTTTGGTCTTTGATCCAAAATTTATTCTTCTAGTTTATAGAAAGGTGGTTATATTTGCTTTACAAATCATAATACTGATAGATAGTTTATCTCCAGAATCTCTGGGATTCTGACCAGAAAATTATATTCTGGTTCATGGATGGTATGTCTATCTTTTGTACAGATTGCTACTGAGAAAATGTATGCTGTTTGGCACCAACTAGAAAATGTTAATAGTATTGCAACATCATGAGAAAGGACCAAGAGTGACATAGGTATTTTTGTCTTTGTTTTTACTATGAACTCTTAATGATAATTCTGAATACCCAATGTCATTCAAACATAAGCAATCTGACATATTGTGAAGGGCTCTTCAATTTTCACTGTAACAAAGAGGGTTGCCCCTTTTGCTGATGGTTTGATATGGCAACTTTTAGAGTTTTAGAGCAGGACAATGATTCAAAGTTAGGATGGTAAAATTACATAGAATATCACTGCTCACATGATATATTGATAGCCCTGTGATGGGGCAGACAGAGATGGTTTTATTATTGGCATGCCAAATCAGTTTCATCCACATCTCAGACTTAAGAAAAAATATATATCTAGTGTTCCCTAGAATTCAGTTATTCCTCTTGACTACACTATTTCTGAAGCTAGTACAACTCTTCCCTCAACTTTGAGATGTGAAACACTGAGTTGATATTTAATATCTCCTCTTCTTTGCTTTTCACCTCTGATCATGTGACAATTCCTAGGACTTTGTCTTTCAAAATGATCTATTTGCACTATACCTTTGGCCAGCAGCTGAGACTTTACACATAGACCATGGCCCTGACCCAGCCAGTCATCTTTCTGCCTCTAGTACTTTCGTCATCTAATCCATTCTGCACATTAGAGACAGATTGATTTTTATGAAAGGGCCACTATACATCATTCTTCTGCTTTAGAATCTTCAATGGTTTCCAATTTTCTACAAAATAAAATTTCAAGCTGTTTGGTCTGGCAATAGAAGATCTTTAAAGTGTCCAATCCCAGCCTTACTCTCTCAATAGTCGCCATATCAAACCTAGGTTCCAACCAGTCTATTAACCAGAAAGTGGATGCATCCCAAACATACACTGTTTGTTTCTTACCCCAGGGACTTTTACAAAAAATTTCTTCTATCTGCAAAAGAAAAGGGGAAATGTTGAAAAATGTAATGAGGTGTCTTGGATGGGATCTTAAAACAGAGAAGGACTTGAGATGAAAAACTAAGGGAATCTGAAATAACAAGAATGAAATGACTCCTCACTGTGTGTTGTTTTGGGGGTGCTATGCTTAATGGCAGGTTCTGAGGCTTCTGGCAATTTTCTGGATCTCTTGTGACTGAATAATCTCAACATTCTCCTCAGCTGGACTACACTTTAGACTGGCATCTTCCAGAGTGTAGGCTCCAACCTCCTTTGACTTAAAGCATATACTTTAAGCATATGTACCTACACATATACGTTTCAGACTTAGGGGAGACACATCCATCCTGTAATATATTTAGGAGGTGTGTATCTTCCTTTGAGATTATGTCAAGGAATTGGCAAATAAGGACCCACGAACCCCTGACTGTTTTGTAAATGGAGTTTTATTGCTCATCACTCATGCTTGTTCAGTTTTGCATTGTCTATGGCTATTCTCATGCTACTGGGGCAAAGTTAGGTAGTTGCAACAGAGATGATAGGACCCTCAAAGCTTAAGATGTTTATTATATGATCCTTTATAAAAAATTGTGCCAGTCCCTGGTTTGTTTCACCAGTTAGTCAAACTGCATCAAAACAATGTTTTGTTTTGTTTTTCCAAGGGAGAAAATTACCTTTACTTTCTTATCCATCAGTACAATCAATAAATATGCAAGCAGCATAGCATGATTAATAGTATGGGTTATAGAACCAGATACTCAGTTTGGCTTTGCAATGTGACTTTACCACTTACTAGCTGGATGACAAGTCAACTTGCTAGTAACTTTTCTGTGCCTCAGTTTCCTCTTCTGTAGAATAGGGGTAAATCATTGGGTCCTTAGGGCATTAGTCAGCAAATGTAAACACTCAGAACATTAGCGCAGAGTTGGCATCAGGTACATCTTAGCCATTATTATTATTATTAATAGCAATACATCATTACCATAGACAGAATCTCTCCTTTTTAAAGGAGGATAAAGAACCAAATTGGTAATTATTGCCTAAGCAACCCTGTGACCTCAACAATGAATGTGCAAAATATTTTGTTACCAGACCTTACATCTTGTTTATTTTGTTTTTAAGGGTAAGTCCTATCCTTTGCTTACATTTTGCTATTGTGTGTTCCATTTTAGCAGGATCTTTCTCAGTTTGTTGATAACCAATACTGGATGCTGTGGTTATGGAAAAACTTACAATAGTCAAACAAATAAATTAGTAATGCTGGAATTTTATGCATAATGGTAGCAGTGGGGAAAATAGAAATAATCTCACTATTTTCCTCCCAAATTACATTTCTGTCCTAAAGTTTACTTTTCCCTAAAGTTCAGTTTGTAACATTCCTAACCACCACCCGTATTCTTTTTGTTCTGCCTATGAACTCTCCCAATGTATAGTAAAGAAGCCCTGAATTCTAGTTCTGTTTCTTCAGACACAAAATAGGAATAAAGCTGCTCTGGCTATCTCATTAAAGTGTTTGTTCTCAACATCAAATATGACTAATATCCAGCCTTTTCCATAGAATATAGGTCCTATGTGACATGCTTCTGGCTACCTCTGTTCAAGTCTGCTCCTCTCCCTCTTGACTGCTTCTTACCATAGTGCCTCCAGGGTGCTATTGGAACATGCAATTGAGTTTCAGTCTCAGGCTTTTGCACTTGCTGTTACTTCTATCTGGAAGTCTGTTCCCCAAGTTTTTTTCCTTTTTTTTCTGTTCTCTGCCTAGCTGTCAATTTTCTCAAAATGACTTCCTTGACCATCCTATTTAAGTTTTCAGTTTATCATTTTGGAAATTTGTATCCTGTCTTGTTTTTCCTCGCAGTGCTCATCCTTACTGATCTTTTTGTTTATGTATTGTTGTCTGCCTTCCCTCTAGAAATTAAGCACCATGAGGATAAGATTTTGTCTATTGTATTCATTGCTGTGTTTTCCTTACTGAGAACTGTGATTGGCACACCACAGGTATTCAATATAAAGTTGTTGGGTAAATGAAAGGACATGAGGGTTTGCATATTAACTTGCTTTAAAAATTACAGAGTTGGAAGTCAGTTTAAGAGATGAAGCTGAATAACTTCTGCTTTTTCTATTTCTTGCTTCTGCCACTGCTAAAATATCTCTTTTATCTTTCCTGGCTAACCTCATTCTTGCTGGACCTCCTTCACTGGCCCCTGGCTTCCTTTCATCAACTTCTTTCACCAGATTTCTATCTAATTTCCAATCTTGTCTGAAATCACATTGCTTCTCTCTTGCTTCCTAATCTCTGATCCCGCTTGGTACTCTGTAATGCTATCATTGAGACTACATCGATGCATCAAGAGGCAATGCTGTTCTGGAGGTATGAGACACAATTAAGTAATGGATAAAAGATTTAAAAAGTCATAGCATCTTGTGAGCTATTATTAATGTAGAAACTATCAAATGAGCTCAAACTGCTTGAATTCTTAGATGGTTTTGTGGAGACGATTTTCTGGCAAATGTTAGAAAATACAATACATAATTTGAAATGGGGCACTCCTTTTGGATAATTCTTCCAAATTAGACAAATATGTCAGGACAAGTTTGGGAGGGAAATCCTGGTGGGAAGAGACCCATAGCTTTTATTTTTCTGATGTTCCTTAATTCCTGGTTCTCTTCATCTTCTCTCATCTGCCTTTGGTTGTTACAGAATTTGGAACAAAGATAGTGTCCATCACCCAGACTTTGGCCTCAAGGACCACATTGATCCTCTAACTTGAATTCTTTGATTTTAAATTAAGACAGACAAAAGGATCCCTTAATGCAAACTCCAGAAAACAAAGAATCTTGACAACAACAATAAAAAAACAAGAAGAAAAGAAACAAATGATTCAAGACAGCTCTAGAGGGCATGTGGATAGACCAGTTGAGGTCTTTTTGGGGATCTTGTAGGAAGAATATATTAAGGTTGATGTCTTTCATCTCAGGGCTACAATTTCTAACATTTAGAGAACAAAAGCTACTCTCTAACTCCCTGAGCAGAGTATCTGAGGAAGAAGGAGCTTGCATTAAGTAGAGACAGAATCAGGACCATGAGATGGGTCTGTGGACTATGAGTAGTTGGTTTTGAGTATAATGAGGGAGCATCCCTCAAATTGTCTCCAATCCTGGCTCTTGAGAAATGTGTGCAAGGCTTATAAGGAGAGAGGCAGGCAGTAATTAGAAGCAAGTTAGTGAGAAGAGGCTGGAAGCACCAAAGATACAGTTCCCTTCTGTCCTGGGGCTTTGTATGAGGGAATAATGCAGTTGCGGGGGCAGTGACAGGGGGGCATGGTGTGATGTGATGGGCATGGAGGTGATGGGATTTACATTTGAGTGCAGTACATGCTGTGAGGGTCCTTAGATAAGACCAACACCGGAAACACTGGGAAATGTCTTTGCTGTAACCTAGGAGTCTTGTAGCTGTGCTGATAGAGACAGAGAAGATCAGACACTATCTGGGAAAGATTTACTGGAACTGGATCCCAGCCCCTACGCCTTAACATTGACCTGATGATAGGGATAGATTTATTGCTTAATTTTTTTTCTGGGGCTAATTTACATTTCCAAGTTTATGTTGGGGAAATAAGCTTTGGACAGAGAAGTGAGTTTACAGACAAGTTCCACTTTCTAGGCATACAGGTTGCATTTTTTACCTTCAGTCTGTCCTCTATTTTGTCCATGTACCCTTTGGCTCTGACAAAGAGGCCACATGTGAGTGTTTTTAAGGACTTGTTACTATTTGTCCAGTATTGTGCTATCTGCTTTCCTTTTACTTTACCATTTCCAGGTTCCAGGAACTAGAAATCATTATGATCCCAATTCTAATTGCTCAAGTTCACATAGATAGTAAGATGCAGATCTAGGATGTGAACTTGTTCTGGTTTGTTTAATTACAAAGCCCAAGCATGTAACCTGTATCTTGTGCAGATTTATTTGGTTGCTACAAATAAGGGCACTTAGTACAGGATTTGGCCCATTGCAGGTGCTCAAAAATATTAAGGGAAATATTTTGATTATGCAAAGAATACTGGCCCCCACACCTAGAGCCTTCAAAGAAGATTTTCACCAGCTGTCTAGAGAACAGCTACAAATGTGGAAGCAAAGAAAATGTTTTAGGTCAAGTGGACATTGATATGGCCTGAATTTATTTCCTAGATTTAAATGTAGGTATTCTCCCAGGTCAGTAAGTCTAGAAACTAGAGGTATTGGCAAAGTGTCAGTGTGGGAAACAAATTTGAATTCAGTCAAGTTAAAAAAAAAGTCTCTATGTAAAATAGCCTTAAGCCATGCAGGATTTCTCTAGGCAGCAATTGTTACATTCCTACCAGCCCACCCATAAATCCTTCAGGACTCCTGGTTTCTCTGTGCTTCCCAACTTTGTCCTTGCTAGTCATATTATTATCTCTCTGACCGCAAGCCTGAGGACATATAGGGAAGGCAAGCATTCTCTCTCCTACTCAAGTAAGTCCTTTGGGAAGGAGACATTTTGCTACCAGCAATCTACTCTTCAATGCCAAAGGTCAAAGTTTATTTAAGACTTAATTATCAGGATCTGAATCCACTTAGCTCTTCTTCCTGAGTAAAACAAATTGTGAAGGTTACAAGGCCATCTCATTTTACCTCAACATCTCAGGGCTGCTCAAAAGTCAATTCAAAGTCAATAATATTATAATGATTATGTATCATTTCAGGTAAGTACTGGAAATGCCAAGGAGAATAATATAAAGTATATGATTATCTAACCACTAGTTTGTACACCTGAAATTAATATGGAATATAAACTGTAATTGAAAAATAAAGTGAAAAAGAAAACTATAAAAAGGGGGTAGAATATGAAAAGGAAACTACTTTTGTAAATAGAACTATCATAAAAAGAACAGAACAAAATGAGCAAGAACTTTATAGATTTGAGTTCAAGATTTTCTTCTGAAATATTTTTGTTCTTTCTAAATGACAGTTGAAAATATGTTAGGCATTTGAAACTGTCATGAGGTACCCTAATACCTTTAGACATTATGAGGGATCTTTATTTCTAACTAACATCTGAAAGATTCTTCTGGAATCTTGTGATAGTGAGACAAAAGCCAGGGATCTCTAGCCTAGTACTGCCCTGCTTCTCTGGTTGTTTGTCAGGAAGGGAAGTGCTGGGAAGATACATGAATGGAGAATGACTGGATCCCTTTCTCCCACCCGAGCTCCGTGAGTGTCATGAGTCAGAGATGCACAGGCACCCGCTTTGTGGGTGAGTTTGATGGTTTGCATGACTGGCCACATCACATTCATGTTCTCCTTTGCAAATCTCTGATAAAAACAAACAAACAAACTTTTCTTAATGTGTCAATAAAGATCTTTGAAAGGAAAAATGTACATATAATGGAAATGAATAAATATGAATGTTATTCACACAGGAAAAGTGTCAAGCCACCAAAGGCAATTCCTTTTTAAACAGCACAGCTTCCCTGAGTTCCTGGCACCTGTGGGGCAGGGCGGGGAAGGAGCGTGGGCAGTCAGGTAGGAGTGGATCCTGTGCCAGTTTCTGTCCTTTTCTAGTCACCTGTTCTACCTGGAGGATTGCTTACAATTCATGAGAAGGGATCATTACATTCTCTTCCCTTGGGCAAGGCGAATAATACCCCAGCCCTTCCAGTTTTAGATTCCCTGGGTACTCTCAGAACAATTATAAGCATAGAAAACATCCAGTGCTCCAGCACTAATAAATTACAAAGTGCTCACTTAATTAATAAGGTAATAGTGCCCTGCCAAATTATAATCATAAAGTGTCAACCATTTACACAATCTACTCTTGAAGAATAGTAAGTGGAACTCAGTGAATGCCGTAGGAGGCCTATCACAGGACTGACACCAGGTGCGCCCAGTTCTGACTGGGGTGACGGAGCACGTGGACTAAGGTTCCAGCACTGGCCTGGGGATCAATGACTCCGCGCCTTTCCAAGGATCACAGTATTTTGGACAATGTCAGGCAAATCATTTAAGGATGTTAAGTCAGGAAGACTGAATATCACCAATTCTGAGATAGTCCTATTAAATGCTGATATATTCTTTTTGGTGTTGCTGGGAAAGACTCATGACATACTATGATACATTAAGCAGAATAGTGACTGACAATTAAGGGGAAATGAAATCTCTCTGAGAAAACTGTTTTTCCTAACAAGTCCTGGAAAGGTAGCATTAGGCAACCCTGTGTAAATCTTGTCTTGTTGTGAAGCCCTCCCACTGGTGCATCATGGATACTAGCAAGTTTAGAACTTTCTCTTTCTGTAAAACATCCAGTGGCTATCTTTCAGTCTGGGGAAAGAGGTTGTGAAGATTGCGGTTTGATTTTAACACTTCTGTGTTGAGACTTAGTAATAATGTTAATAAACCACAAAATGTACTCCAGAGGCTGCTTGCTCTGGAAGGCACCTATCCAAATATTCATGTATTCAGAAGTGTGATTGCATTTTAGATCTCTGCAAATGAAGGACAAGCAAAGTATCATTATTTGTAAAAATACAGTTGTTAAAAGATAACTTTAAGGGGGAGAGACAATAAGTATGTTACATTTCTGATTCCTTGTAGATTACTTCCTTCTCTACATATTTTTTCTTTCTCTTGCTGACACACATTTGCCCTCTAACCCTCAGTCTCTTTCTGTAGTCCCCCTTGTATGTAATATTTAGAAATTTACGAGGGACCTGAAGGAACTCTCAGGGCATGCTGTCATCACAAAGAACTCCCTAGGACCTACTCTATTCATAACCAGACCGCCCATGCATGATCTAGAATGTCAGGTCATAACCCATGCTAAGGATAACATGAGGAAGTTGCTCTCTGCTGGAGTTGAGCTGGAATGCCCTGGATCTTTGACCAGCTTCACGCTTCTACCAGAGTTTCAAGGAAACAGACACCTCATGACGACTGCAAGGAAATCATAGTCTCCTGGTACGTGAGGCTGGATCACTCAGAGCCACTAAAATTCCCTTCCCTTGACCTAAGGTGGAGGTAAGACACAGTGTACTGCTGGAGTAAATTTCAAAATGTTAACAAGGCCAAGCCCCAGGGGAAGCATGTTAGCACAGAAAATGGGACTGGGAATGGTTTCCCCATTGCCTAGAACAGCTCACCTAAGGGTTGGGTTGTGTCCTCTACAGATTTTATGTTGAAGTCACAACCCCACCATATCTATGAATTTGACCCTATTTGGAAATAGGGTCCTCACAGATATAATTAGTAAAGATAAAGTTATTAGAGTAGGCCTTAGTCTAAAATGACTGATGTACATATAAAAAGGGGAAATTTGGACACAGGCACATTCAGGAAAACACCATGTGAAGATAAAGGTGGAGACTGGGGTGATGTTCCTCCAATACAAGCAACACCAAAGATTCCATATGTGTATTTTTCTCTGCTCACCACCAGAAGATGGGGGAGAAGCACGGAACAGGTTCTTCCTCACAGGCCTCAGAAAGAACCCACTCTGCTGGCACCTTGATCTCAGACTTCTAGCTTCCAGAACGGTGAGACAATACATTTCTGTTGTTTTAGCTACCCAGTGTGTGGTACTTGTTACCACAGCCCCAGCAAAGTAATAGAGGTACCGGTGCCAAACCTTCTGTAAAACTGAGATAGCAAAGATACCCTACTCCTGAGTTGTTTTGAGGGATATAGTCAAATACTTAGCATGGTTCATGACACACATTTGAGGCTGAATACATTTTGGCTGTTGTTATTACCTAATTATTATACCTATCATTGTATCTGTCTGAAGATTCTCCCTATTCCCCCTTCTATAATTCTCAGCACAGTAAGAATATTAAGTTCTGATATTGGTTGAAAACTAACTCCCTCAACTGTGCAGAATGATTCATTAGTTTACAAACCCAAGTTTTAATTTCAGAGCTAAGTTAAGGAGATCTGAGCCTGCCATTGTGCCAGTGTCAAAAGGCAGGGATGCCATGCAATGTAATGTACTTCCACTGGGAGATGGCATCAGAGTTGCCTTCTCTAGCTTAATCTTTAAAGCTACTTATGGAAGGTTTTTGTTGAAACAGACAGGGTTTCCACAATTAAATTACCATACATTAAAAAGGTTTCATTATGGCATGATTCTATTATTGAAATAGGCAGCAAATAAGCAGTGTAAGGTCCCTGGCTGCAAAGCCGGTGTTCTTTTTAACAGGTGAGAGAATCTCAACCTTCGTATAGCTCTAAAATAACATGTTCTCAAGAATATGTAAATGGTAAGTTGTGCTCCAAAACTCATTAAAAATAAAAGGTAACCAGTGAGAAGACTAATCTTATGAAAAAATATGGCAGGCTATTGGCTGCTAGGAACTCCAGTCTGTTAAGGGAAGGAGAGAGGCAGAGATGCAGACTCTGGGGAGCTCAAAGCTGTTGGGATGGGGGAGGTTTTGATGCCTTCCTGACTCTAGAATGATGGTTGGTTCAGATCTGTCATCTCTATCAGCCTCTATCAGCCAGTCTTCCTATCTCAGATAAGGCATTTATCTTCCAAAAGACTGCTTGGGTTCCAGTGAAACTCAGTGGTCCCAGACAAATGGAACGCCTTCTCAGGCTCTTGTCATAATTCTCCATGTGCAGCCCTCTTATGGTTGGCAGGAGCTGTTTTTGTGGACTCTGGGTTGCCAATTTGAGGTAGGCACAGAGATACTTAAATAATTACTGACCCAAATTTAGAGTCTGATTTTCTGAGATCAGTGGCCTGGCTTGACCAAATTGATCCTTCTTTAAAGTGTGTTTCTACTTTGAGGTTTTGTCTGCTTCAACTCACTGGAAAAAAGCTTCTAAATTTTTCAAATCTGGTTTTATTTTGCATTTGCTGTTTGAAAAAGTAGCTGTTGGGAATAATAACTAAAATAAAATTATACTAGACAAATGGTTGTTTCCAACCAATGTGCCACAGGAAATAATCAATAGCTCTGCTGTTGGAAAATCAAATATGTTGGTATTAATATTACTACTGTTTTCCTTTTTCCACTAACATTTTAGATTGTACCTCTAAAGCATTTATTGTTCAAGGTTGGCAATCTTATTTCCATTGTGTCTGAGTAATTCAGCATTCATATTTTATAAACTGCTAATTTTTATCTTCTGTATATGTTATATAATTTCATTAGAGTTTGTGTTTGTTGCATATGCATATATTATTTCTTTTCAATAATAGGAGGTCAGTGTGTTTTAATGCATTAATCTGTTTCTGTTTGCATATGTATATTTTTCTCTGCTCACTAATAGGCTGTCACTGTATGTTTGTATATTTATGTATTTTATGGTGATATTTGCTATTAGTTAAAATGCACACATTTTATTTGCTAAACATAATTTATTTTTATGCATTTAATATATAAAAAAGTATTCATGGAACAAACAACCAAGAAGCTTTAGCAAATATCCAACTGAACTACCTATGGCAACACTAGTCTCCATTGTGAGAATTCTCTCCAAAGAGACTTATAGTCATTTCTGCCACAGGCTTACCATTTTACTTAATAATTGTGATATTGTCACATACCATTCTGCCTGCACTTGGCTCAGTATGTATCAGTGATATATTTGAAAAAAGGTTCATAAGCTCAGAGTTTTTTGATTCAGTAGTAAGAGCTTTTCAACTTAAATTGAACATATGTATTATGTTTCAATAAATAAAATCTGGTTACAGATTAAAACCTTCTTGTACTCTCCTACCTCTTCTCAGGCTCCACATCTACCATGTTCATGTGTCCGAGGTAACCACCTCCAACCACTTCCCCACCACTCGGGGCAGAGCTACTATTAGTCTTGATGTGCTGGCCCTCAGCTCTCTGAAGAAGGTTAACGTGCCCTTGGGGAGGACTGAGGCTGCTATGCCCCATGTTTTCTGTTTTTACTAATGATTCTTTTCACTATTTCTAGTTCTTCAGTTGGTTACTCGTATAACCCTGAATGCTGTGCTTCTGTACCACAGTTGACTGGTTTCAGACAGTATCTACTGCCTCTTTCTTGTCAAAGATGAGAATACAACACACTTATACCAACCTGTGTCTTTCCTTTTACTCTTATACATTTGTTACTTATTATTTTTAGATCCTCTACTGGCTACCTTTATGATTTCAAGTAATGACTTAAAACTCTATTTCTTGATATATAAAACATAAGCAATGTCTCTTGACTCCTCATTACATAGGATGATATGTATGTTTCTCCCCCCCAATTTTATCAGCTAAATCACTATTTTTACATTGTATAGTTATAGCATTTCAACTTTGTGAGGCTGTATTTAGGTGTGGGGCTTTTTGTATTTTAAAGCCAGTGAGTTCTTTCAAACTATTGTTTTTTGGAATTGGAAAATTTTATTTTCATTTTTAGAAAATTATTATCTATCTTTCAGCTTCTCCTTCTGGAACTTTGATTAGATGAATATATTGGATATCTTGAAGTGAAGTTTTCATCTTTTTGTAATTTTGTTCTGTGTTTTAGGAGGTTCCCTCACCTTTATCTTCTCTATGTCTTCTACTGAATTTTTTATTCATGATCAAAATTTTCATTTGAATTCCCTTACATATCTGTTATTCATAGACCCCTCTTCTAATTTATGGATGCATTATCGTTTTATATCTCTGCATTTACTAATTATGTATAGAAATTTATTTTTATTACTAAATTATCTCTATTTCATTTGGGATTATTTTTTCAGCTTGTATTCCTTTATCTTTTTCTACAGGTGTCAGAATTCCTGGACTGTTCATATCAATGTCTTCAGTACCAGGTAGCTGGCAAGGGTTTCTGGCATTATGTGGGTCTGTCTCCCCTGAAGGGCTTTTCTCCCAAAGGAATGGCTGCAAACTCATTGTCCATGGTCCAGGTATATTAGCCTTTGTCCTCCCCTCATGGCTTATTTAGGTTCTTCAGAGAGCTGGTCTCCTGCTTCCCTCTGGGGACCTATACCAGTACTGTTAGCATCTCTGCATAGAGTTAAGGAAACAAATGTACTGTACCGATTTGTAGTTGCGCTGATTGATGTTCTTGGCCTTCTCATACTTTGAGAGTCCAAGCCTCTTCAAGATTCTATGATGAAGAGTGGTTTCTTTTCTTTTTTTTTTTTTTAAGTTTTAAAGATTTTATTTATTTATTTTTAGGGAAGGAAGGGAGGGAGGGAGAGAGAGAGAGAGAGAGAGAGAGAGAGAGAGAGAGAGAGAGAGAGAGAGAGAGAGAGAGAGAGGAACATCAATGTGCGGTTGCTGGGGGTTATGGCCTGCAACCCAGGAATGTACCCTGGCTGGGAATCGAACCTGGGACATTTGGTTCCCAGCCCGTGCTCAATCCACTGAGCTACACCAGCCAGGGCTGAAGAGTGGTTTCTATTTCCATTGTAGCCATCTCTTAAGCCACCCTTTGTTCAGGTTAATTTTAATATGATTCTGTTTACTTCTATTTTTCTTTCTTTTTTTAAAAGATTTTATTTATTTATTTTTAGAGAGAAAGGAAGGGAGGGAGAAAGGGAGAGAGAGGAACATCAATGTGTGGTTGCCTCTCATGTGCTCCCTAGTGGAGACCTGGCCAGCAACCCAGGCATGTGCCCTGACTGGGAATCAAATCAGCAACCCTTTGGTTTGCAGGCCAGCACACAGTCCCCTGAGCCACACCAGCCAGGGCTGTTTATTTCCATCTTTCAAAAATTCAGCAATGTACCCTAATGAAGATCAACCTTCTATTCATAATGCTCTTTTGGATCAATTTTATTTTATATAACATTTATATTTTATTATGATTCTTTTTGAAAATGTGGGGGTAAACGTGTGTGCTCAGCCTACCTTCAGAAGTCCCTTGTGAGGCAGATACAATTGATGATTATCTTGGGATGCAGCTCTTGGGAACACCGGCTTTTCTGTAGTTTCTTCCTGCTTCTTTCAGAGGGGAGCAGCATCAAAGCCCAGCCCTACTTATAGGAACATACTTCACATGAAAATTATGCTCTTTTGTTATGGAAAATGTGAATACATACAAAAGTAGAGAGAACAGTATGATGAACCACAACTTGGTCATTACCCAGCTTCAACAAATAATCTCACAAGCAATCTTGTTTCCTCTTCACCTCTATCTACTATAGTCCATGCAGGGAATTACTTTCAAGCAAATCTTCGACATCACATCAGAATAAAAACTAGCAATACAGGAATAGATTTTCAAGCCAGACTTCAGAGGCTACTTTTGCCCTCCCCCCACCTTGTTTCCTGCCTGCTATTAGGTGAGTGACATCATATGGCTGGTGATATCTGGGCTGTGCCCCTGGACCCACAGAGACACAAGCATTGACAGGGAGAGCTGAGGACAGGCTTTTTCCTAATTGTAACTTAGTTTTTAAGTGAAAGGGTAAGAATATTTAGAAATACCAAAAGCAGTTAAGTAGAACATAATAACTTTAAAATAATATAAAAAGCTGCTTCTCATACTCTGGCAGGAGGACTGCTGTTTTCCTCTGGGCTCTAGCACCACACAGGCTTTTTATCTGCTTATTGGAAGCACCAAGGCAATACCTAGTACGAGTGCAGTTATTGATCTTGATGGACTAATAGACATTTCCAAATAGATATTATTTCAGAATTTTAAATTTGTTTTAACCTCAAAGTCATCTTTTTTAAAGGAGCAGAAAGAGCCAGGAGTACTCAAGCCAGTGTTAGTTGAAGGTTCCTAAGGCAAATTGCATTATGGCCCTGATGGAAGCTATTTCTGAAGGTAACTAGCCTTATCCTTTGTTTCTGGCTTAGAAAAATGAATCAACCTAAAAATAAAAAGAAATCTCAATGACCTGTAGTGTCAGATGTTTCTCAGTATTTTCATCTTTTTTAAAGTTTCAATTATCATGTCTATATAAATAATTCCCATCTCTGTCTCTTTTCAGATCAGATTTGTTACTCGAATTGAAAGATTTTTATCTATTGGGTTGGCCAAAAAGTTTGGTTGTTTTCCTCCCCCCTCATAAGATAGTTCTAATAGTGCTTAGTTGCCTTTAACTTAATTTGAAACCATTTTTTTAGAATGTATTTTGACAGCTGTCATATCAGCATGCGTTTAAAAAAGAACTTATCAAAGTTGGTGCAGTTTTGTGTAGCCATTTTTAATTGAAGATGGAAGAAAACACACAACATTTTCTGAATACTATGCATTGTTATTTCAAGAAAAATAAAAATGCAACTGAAACAAAAAAAGATTTGTGCAGTGTATGGAGAAGGTGCTGTGACTGATAGAATGTGTCAAAAGTGTTTTGTGAAGTTTCATGCAGGAGATTTCTCACTGGATGATGCTCTACAGTCAGGTAGACCAGTTGAAGTTGATAATAATCAAATTGAGGTGTTAATTGAGAAAATCAATGTTATACTACACTGGGAGGTAGCCAACATACTCAAAATATCCAAATCATAAAGTTATTGGTGAAAATGAAAAATGTGTCTTTTATTTTACAGAAAAAAACATACAGACTTTTTGGCCAACCTAGAGCTTATTGGAAACACCCATGACAATACCTAGTACACAATAGGGATTCCAATATTGAACTTGATGGACTATTATACAGTTCCAAATAGATATTATATTAGAATTTTCAATTTCTTTAAACCTCAAAGCCACCTTCTCCAGTTTCCACAAGTTGCTACTGGCATGACTCTTGTCATTGGTTGTGCAGGTGCTAAACGTGGTTCCTCCCTGTCCTGCATTTAGGACATCCAATTATCTACCAAGGCCTGTGTTTCCCTCCTTAGTATTTTCTCCCATATACACTTTTCAATTTCCACATTCACTACCTTGATTTAACCCCTCATTAACTCCTTCTTGGACTAGAGCAGTAGCCTCCTGACTGGTCCCCCTGGCTCCAGTCCTTCTTCTTACATTCCATCCTGAGACTGTGTCTGAAAAATCCACTTTGGTTGTCATTCCCCCTCACACTTCTGACCAGAAACCCTCAGCAATTCCTCATTGCCTGTAGAAGGAAGTCCAATGCTGTTGTCTGGCATTGCAGGCTCTCCACACTGCAAAATCAATAAACCTTTTCAGTCTTCAGATTACTTATCTCAGCTTAATCACTTTGTTTATTTGTTTTCTTCTTTATTGTCTGCCACTCCCACTGGAAATAAGCCCGGTAAGGCTTATTTCATCTACTAATGTATCCAACCATCCACAGTGCCTAATACAATGCTTGGGAAAGAGCAGGCACTGAGTAAACGTAATATATTAAATGAATGAGTGTCTTTCTCTGTACTCTGTAATTCTATACTGAACCAATCTTAATTACTATGTCTTCAATTACAAAATGGTATTTACTACTTCCTCATTTTGCCTTTTTCTCTTCTTTCTCTTTGGAATGTTCCCATCCTCCTCATTTCTAGCTTCAAGACCCACCTTAAAGTCTTTATCCTACAAGCTTCCTTCCCTGATTTGCCCTCCAAAAGTCCCAGTACTTCATTTGAACAGCCTCAGAGCATTTATCACATCCTGCTTTTTGCTGTACTTGTTTATACATGTATCTTGGTTTTGTTAAAAATTGTAAACTCCTCAAGATTGGGAAGCATGTCCCGTGTTTTAGAAATATGATTCCTACCTTTTTGTATGTTCCACAATTGTGGTACCCACTAAGGATGTTTGAATCACTCACACTTGCATTCCCTGGTAAATGAGAAGTTGAAATCTATAAATATTTCAACCTTTTCTTCTCCACTTACTCTCCAAATCCCAACTATGTTCTTTATAATGTCAATCATTGACTGGCCATTGAGTTTTCTTCTATTTTCTGTACATTATATATTTATGATGTGGTGAAATTCATCACTGGCATGGGGATTTGCTGACCCAACATGATGTGTTTTTAGGCTTAAACTCCTATAATTGACTCTTGGGTTTCTGTTCACTCATTATTAATCTGGATAGATTCATGCTGCTGAAACTGAGCTCCAGCTCTGAGAAAAACACTGTGTAGAACAGCTTCTGAATTTCATATCCTTAATTTGAAATTGCATTAGACTCTCTAAGTTGTAAAACATGGGAATTCAGGAGCCAGATCCACTACTTTCTAGCATTATAACTTTGACCAAATTCACTTCTCTCAGACTCAGCTTCCTCACCTGTGAAGTGGAGATAATAATGGGGCCTCATTCACAGGTTTGTTGTGAGGATTAAATGGCTTAATACAAATAAATTAATTGTGCCTAGCATGCTGGAAGCAAACAGGCAATAAAAGTTCACTGCTTTTTTTTTTTTTTTTTTTTTTTTATGGAAAGCCATTGGAAAGGAGTTGATTTCAAGAGCTTATGTGTTCCTGGGCAAGGACCTCATACCCCTGAGTTAGATGTGAAGGCCAGGTGGCCTCTCTGATTAGAGCCTCTCTTGCTACAATGGCTTTAGGAAAAGCTTCAGCTCTTAACATGACCTATGATACAGGCTCTATTTATATTCCTGTCCAGCCATGCTGAATTTCTTTTGCTTCCTCTAAAGGGCTATACTTTCTCTCATCTCTGGGTTTTTGTATGAGTTGGTTGTATGAGCAACACCTTTGCAGCTTTACTGTCAGTTCCTCAGTAATATCTCTTTTGATAACTGTTCCCCCATACCTAAAATTAGGTATACTTGTATTTCCTATGCATTGTGATAACCAAAGATGGCATTAAAAATACTTAACAATCAGTGCAGCATCAGTATGACCAGCAAGACCATATAATAGACATGACTCTGGAGTAAGATCTTAAGAGCCCCTACCTTTATTCCTTTAGTTGTTGGAGTGTGAGGCACTCTTGGTTATCTAGGAGAGAGACTGAGGGAACCAGGTGGATGTGGGGAGGCCCTCTGAGGCCCAGCATAGGAATTATATGCCAGGCAGTGTAGAAGTAGTGAACTGTGTTAACAGCTGGGCTCCATGGCGTTTCTTAATAGCTGAAGATCAGTCTTGACTATGGCTCACTATACTTCCACTATCAAAACACTTGCCACACTGATTATAATTGTTTATTGTCTTGTACATATTTCCTGCCAATCTTTGACTTCTAATCAATATATCTCTTTAATAATTGTCTTAGCTTGGCTTTTCCTGAAAGTAGAGCCAGAGTCAAGGGCTTGATGCAGATAGCTTCTTTGGGAGTTGATCTCAGGGAAAAAAAAAGTGAAGGAGTTGGGAGAGAGAGAGGCTAAAGATGAAAAGCCCATTTTAAGGGTACATTTTGTAAGTCACTGCTGTAAGCAGTGGGGGCCTAATTCTGTCCTGGTAGCAAATAGCATTCCTCTCAAAATTGTCTTCTCAATGAGGGAAGGCTGATTTATCCCAGTGCTCACATCCTCCTTGGTTTGAGGGAGCATTTACTCCTCTGCATTTCTGGATTACATGTATATGTGGACAGAGGAGATTTAGCAGCGTTAGTAAAGGTCCTGGGCCAGTCAGCAGAAAGGTACAAGGGCAAGTGTGAGTTTGAGGCATCAGTGGAGTGCGAGTCTGTACATGCATAGAACTGTCCAGTGTAGCCGACGCTGAAATCTGAGGTAGCAAGAAGTTTGATACAGGGCACCAGAGGTACCTGTTATAATGATACACTGGTACTATGAGCCCTAGATTTCTTTTGTGAAATTAATATACGTGTTAATTGTATACATGTATATTAATATATGTATAATATATAATATATAATATATATCTTTCTAAATTCCATGCTTTTCATGTTCTTCCTCAACTCTTTCTCAGTAGCTTCTCTTCTATCAACTCAAAGATTTAACAAATAAATATTGAACATCTAATACATGTGAGATTTTGTTGATGGTTCCTGCCATACAGCAGTGATAAGAGCCAGGTCTTGTCCTTCATAGAGCTCCAAAACTATCAGGTCCTGACCCAGTGCTACATAAATGGCTTCAGAGTATGGCACACCATTTTTAAGAGTTGAAATGGTGGATTAGTAGAGCATTGCATGCAATGATGTTCTGTGAACCCTGATCTTTGTTACCCATTCTACACCTGGGTTTCCTCACATCTTGAATGGAAATTATGTGACCTATCTTTTAGTGATTTAGGACTCTGTTGAGTAGACAGAGGGAGGTAACACCTGTATAAGTTTAATGTAGCACTACCAACACACTATTTTTGAAAATGTAAATAAATAGATGCAATAAAAAACAGCTGAAATATATGATAATGTTGAAAATTTTCCATTTCTCTAATTTTGAGGTTTTGAGGTTAAGATTTATAAAGTGCATGTTAACCTCAAACTACAAAACAGGGAAGTCCAGCTCAGGTTTGTTGTGATGTACACTAATCCCCTAGACCAGGGGTTTCCTTAGGAGAGAAGAAGAGAAAGGGAAGACTGTTTACTGAGCATCTGCTATGTACTAGAGTGGGCTAGGCACTTCACATTAGTGATCTCCAGGCAAAGCCATACATGGAAGCATCTTCTCTTCGGTCCCTACCTTCCCCCTATGATGCCCTTTTACTTTGTCCTTTCTCACCACTCAGTGCTCAATGGATGTAAAACGTCTCACCTCCTTTTTGCCACTGTTATACTGTCTGCATCCCATGTCTTCACAGTCTGCAATGAGTAAGGCTAATGTATTTAAAATACCTTCTCTATTAAGGTATTAATGAAGGATGCAGATATTATTAGAACTTTGCATCTCAATTCAAATAGTAATTCCAAGGCTGAGAATTTGAGGTAATAACATTCAGGGAAAGATAAATTTGGAGGGCAAAGTGAAGATTATGCTACTTCTCACATTACAGCTCATGTATACCCTTCTACAGGCTTACCTTGCTTACATCATAATGTCAAGAAACCTGTGGCATAGCTTGACTCTATGAGAAGGCCAAATTTCCATCATCATTTCCAATTCTTATGTGTCTGATTGCAGTAAGACAATGACCTTTCCATGTGTTTAAATGGGACATTAACAAAAGTAAAAAGTACAGGAGAGAAAAGGTCACCTGAAATCAACAACATTTTACTTATGAGTTCCCTAGGTTTCTAAGTAAGTGGAGAGCCTTTTTTTAAATAAAGATTTTATTTATTTATTTTTAGAGAGGGGAAAGGAGGGAGAAAGAGAGTGAGAGAAGTATCAATGTGTGGTAGCCTCTTACCTGCCCCCTGCTGGGGACCTGGCCTGCAGCCCAGGTGTGTGCCCTAGACTGGGAGTCAGACTGGTGACCTTTTGACTCACAGGCCAGTACTCAATCCACTGAGCCACACCAGCCAGGGCTGTGGAGATAGTCTTAGTAATAGTATCATTTTTTTCTCTGTTTGTAGTATTGGATCTGGATTTCCAGACAACTGAGTCAGTCTTCGGTAAAAGGATAATGAATGGTAATTCTGCATCTCAAATATTTTATTTTTTATTTATTGATTTTTTTGAGAGAGAGAGAAAGAGAAACATCAATTTGTCATTCCACTTATTTGTACATTCATTGTTTGCTTCTTGTATGTATTGTGACTGGAGATCAAACTTGCAACCTCGGTGTATTGGGGCGATGCTCTAACCTACTGAGCTACCCTGCCAGGGCCTGACCTCAAATACTGACAACGCTATCCCTGTCTCAGATGGATTCATTTAGTTTTCAAAAATGACATGTCTTTAAAAAATCCTAAAACTGAATCATCTATCCCCTCTATAATACTATACATTTTCATTATGATTACCATGATTTAATGCCTCTTCCATGTATATAGAGCACAGGTTTTCACCTTTCTTAAAAAACATTGTGAAGACTAGCCCTGGCTGGCGTAGCTCAGTGGATTGAGAGTGGGCTGCGAACCAAAGTGTCGCAGGTTTGATTCCCAGCCAGGGTACATGCCTGGGTTTCAGGCCATAACCCCCAGCAACCACACACTGATGTTTCACTCTCTCTCTCTCTTTCTCCCTCCCTTCCCTCTCTAAAAATAAATAAATAAAATCTTAAAAAAAAAAACATTGTGAAGACTGAGAGACAACCACACACACCTTTCTAATAAGTTATGGTTAAAATAATTTTCTATAGGAAGTGTTCATTTTTACAACCTGAAACTACTTTAAAGTGCAATTGGGTTTGGGTTTCAACAATAGTGTCAAAACAACAGCATTAGCAGAGACTTTTTTGCTTTTGCTTTTCAGGACTCTTCTACTGGCTCAAATTTTAATTTCATGATTAATCTTTCTTTCTAGACAAGAACACTTTTTCTATAGCTGTGTTTTATGATTTTATAATTTAACATATCTGATGAGGAACAAAACTTTAGACAAAACACCAACAGCTCTTAAGAAACCTTTAGACATTCATATTACAAAAGAGGCTCACAATCTAAAAGATATAGAATCTGACACATTACTAGGTACAAAATTGTCATCTCAAAATGTGATCAATCCAAAGTGATAATGGAGGAAATAATCAGTTAGTTGAACTTCCAGTGACTCCGTGGTTTGCACAGCATACTGTTACCTCCAGGGTGGAAGAATCTATCTCCTTGTTGTAGAAATGTATTCAGATGAACTCTGATGAAAACAGGCATTGCATATTTTGTTTCTTCTTTTTCTAACTAGCTTTTGCTTTGGTTGGACTTTGCAGGTGTCAGTAGAGTACAATGACCAGGCAATTATTTTTTTATAACTTCTTATTCTGCCCCACCTTCTATACCTTTGGACACCAAACCAAACTATCAATTCACTTTGATCATGTCTACCCCTTAATTTTAAAATAACAAAATTTAATCTTACTCTTTCACTATTATTTGAGGTGATTTTCTTCTTATGGTAATTAAACTGGATGAGCAACAGAACAGATTTTGAAAATAAAGCAGCATTTTCAAAATGTAGATCAAGATTTGTGATCAAATACGTGTGGCAAACCCTGCATGCCTTGCACCCCTCAGAGTGCGGTCTGTGGACTAATGCCGGTTAGCCGCTTGATTCTTGCCTGTGATGTGATACGGACAAACGCTGAGAGAGGATAGACTTGAGTAGAAATTCCACATCTATTTTGAATGCATTTGTTGTTTTTACTTCAGTTTTTGGTAAATTACTTTTATTATATTTTAGTAAAATAAATGCTCCTCTATGACTTGGGGAAAAACCCCAAACCAACTCTTTACCACATACATTAGAGGAACACCGGTACATGTTTTCATCCTGCCTCAGAGATTCATAAAATATAATATGTAGTAAATTAGGCTCTCAGAAGTCATTCAGTAAAGAGACTCATTTAACTCAGTGTTTCTGAGAAAACAACTGAAATGTAGTACAGTATCTAAAATCTCCCCTATCTCTAATTTTGAGACTTTGAGGCTAAGATTTATAAAGCACAGGTTAATCTCAAACTACAAAATAGGGAAGTCTTGTAGCTTCTTCCTTTTGGGGTACTTCTATTAGTATTTCAAGTAATTGATGTTTGGCAGAACACATTTTGGGTAATGTTGAATTATGATGAGCAATGTCTGTAAAGCACTTTGTCTTTCTAAAAGGCTAGTAATGTATTATCAAAAATGTACTGAAAGGAGAGTCAGTAGGCAAATGCCACACACTGACACGATGCCATAGATATTCAGAAATGTATGTGCCAGCTATTTAACTAGGGCACAAAAACCAGTAGAACCTATTCATACACTTTTAACGTATCTGAAAGTGTTAATCCATGTAAGGATGAACTAATTTTACCTTAGATAAGGAATAAGAAATAAAATAATGGGGGAGGAAGGTTTGGACTATTTATTCATGTCAAAAATAGAAGGACACTGAGCCCAGTTTCCACTCATGACATGTTGGAGCCAGCGATTTTGTTGTGAATTCCGTTATGTTCACTCCCATGTCTTTAACTGTCTAAATCTGGGTGATATTTGGAAGACATCAAAGCAGAGTCTAGAGATTTGGTTTACAAAATCAGGAGGTTGATCACTAACATTCTGAAATAATTCAAAAAAGAAACCCAACTCCTTGCATTCCCAGTGATGCAGGGGATCACACTGTCTCACTGAAGTGACAAATAATCTGAACCAAGTCAAATGGAAACTGCAGAAGGAAAACAGAGAACATAGTTAATTTCTTCAAGTGAGGGATTTAAAAGTAATGGTGCACAGGGATAGCAGTGTATGGAGATATTTCCTGGGGACCAAGGGATACTGGCTCACCCAACAGGGTGGTGTTTTCTTGGGGAATTCTCTGTGGTTATGGGGTTAGTCTTTCAGCATCGGGAACATAATCTTATTAGTGCTTCACAAATGACAAGTGTTAGTATGCTAATTAGTCATATCAAAGCTCACAACAACCGTAAAGATTAAAATCAGGTACTTGGGAGAACAGTGGTGAAGAATACACATTCCAGATACGTGTTTCCTCCTAAGTTCAGTTCTGGTATCTCCACTAACTGTTGTGGAGTGAGCCACTAGTGTGACCTGCATAAGCGACTTAGCTCTCAGTCCTGTTGGGAGGACTGAACAAGACAATAAAGAATGCTGTCTGGCATGCAGTAAGCAACAATGGTTAGTTATTATAATTTATGTTGATAAATGCAACATCCAGTACACTATATATTCAAATTTGCTTAATTAGCTTATCTCATCTTGTAGGCAAGCTACATAGGAAGCCAAAGTATCAACAGCTGCTTAGTGGTAGGGGCACTGGAAGGAGTTACTTCTGTCTGCACACTTTATAGAACTAGCTTATGAGCACATGGTGCATCCGTTTCAGTGCCCTTTGAATCAGATTCATGGATACAGCTGGCTAACAGCTTCTAGTAGGTTATGGGCAAAAGTTGTTTTCCTGAGAGATATTCTGCTTCTTCGTGGTGAGTCTGTATACCTATGTTCTGACCCCCTATTTGCTAGTTTTAGAGTGCAGCCCTAAGAGGACCACCTTATTTCAGCGATCACAAAGGTCATCTTACTGTTGCCCTCACCATATTCTTACCTTCTGTGAGATAGACTTGTATCCAGACTCAAAGTGAATCTAACAGTGAAGACAGAATTCTATCAGCAAACAATTCTAAAGCAAAGTATGTATGATTGAAGGTTTATAGAAACAAAGTCACAATTTCAGAAACGGTTTATGGATTTTATTGAGTACAATTAAATTTATGCAGTTGCCTATTGAATTGAAGCCTTTAGGATTTATCTGGATTATCAAGTGTCTGCTTTATCAAGCTGGTCCAATTGTTAAAGAAATGGATGGAGTGAATTATATATTAAAAACAGGTGAATTCATGGTATATAAATTATACCTCAATAAAGCTGTTTTTAAAAAGAGAGAGAGAAAAAAAGAAATTGATGGAGCTTAAAGAAAATCGTGCCCACCAAACAAGAAATCTCAGAATAATCCTGAAACACTTGCCTCTGGCCACACTGCAGCCAGTGTGTTTAGGCCCTTCTGGGCTTGTGAAATTTGGTAATCTTTTTTGCAGGATCCCTCATAAGTGTGAACCCATGATGACATTAGAGTTGTGCAGAGAATTTTCACCCATGGTTCAGCCGATTAATTACCAGTATTTTTATGATCTTGTTAAATAATGTTGAATGGGTACAACTAAGCTTCCTTTTTTTTTTTTGAATAGGGTGGGTTGAGTTGTGTTTGGACTGCTTTTGCTTATTATTAAAAGTCAATGTCCATCATCACTGCAATTTAGCAGTGAAAAATCATCAGATTTGATCTTGTATGGACAACTGCAGACAAATATTAAGAAGTGTGAAGACTCCTTTTCTTTATTATTTGTGTTTAACATAGCAGATAGTTTTTGTGTTTTGTTCATTTCTCCTGAATTCTAAGGTTAGTGTAATGAAAATAAACTTTTAATTACCAATCTAATGAAGAAAATAGACTCCCATTCAAATATTACATTATACCCTCCCCTGCCCCCCACACGTCTATTGCCTTTTAAAAGTAATCCCTATCAACTCTACATCTACCAGATTATCAGCCAAGAACTCAATCTTTCTCCTGGATGTCATGAAGAGTATCTTGCTGCTGTGCTTCAGGGAAGCAAGCAAGACGCTAAGCTTTGTTGCCCAGATGCAAAGCCCCTGGAAGTGGACAGTGTGGACTTCATGGTGGACGGTGCCCAGCTGGGCTTCCTGGTGTCTGACTGTGACCACAACCTGACAGTGTACATGCACCTGCTGGAGGCCAAGGAGAGCTTTGGTAGCACACACCTGCTGAGCTTGCCAGAATTTCATGTGGGTATCCACCTTCTAGAGGACCCTGTGCTGGTGGAAGGAGGCAGGCTGCCACGGGGCCTGATGAGAAGTCGGTCCTGTGGAAGAGCAAGAACACTATGTGGTTTGCCACAGTAGGTGGTGGCATCGGGCTCCTGTTGCCCATTCAGGAAAAGACTTACCAGGGACTGCTGATGCTACAGAATGCACTGATCACCATACTGCCCCACTGTGCTGGCCTCAGCGTGGACCCATGCACCCTACTAAATGTCATGTGCAACATCCAGGACTGGAAGCTGCTCAACTGCTACCTGTACCTAAGCACCATGGAGCTCGGGGAGTTGACTGAGAAGACTGGCTCCACACCCAATGTCATCCTAGATGACCTGTCAGAGGCGGATGGCACTACTGCCCACTTTCAGACCCCTGCATGGCCATTGCACCTTGTGCCCTGCCCATACCTTTTTTTGTACAAAACTTAAGGGAAAAGATTTGTTTGATTTGAGAAAAAAATCTCCATCATTTCTACTTGGCAATGAACCTCCAGCATCACACTCAAAATCAACTTAGAGCTTTTATTAAGTACATTCTTTATCCAAATCCAAACAAATACCTTGATTTTCCTCTTATCTAAAATGTCCTCCTAAAGAGAAAAAGTACAAGTATGTATGATTGCTTTCAAATCTTAGATGAGGTAAGTTCAGTGTTCAATAACTTCATCAAATGAGGTCTAAATTTTATGGTGCAAATGCCAGGCTTCACAGGTCAGTGAGCTTTTTCAAATGGTACACCGGCTGCCTCTATCAAATTTGTACAAAGGAATTGATTTTGGTGGTTGGAATAAGGCCATTTTAGTCTTGCTGCAAGCTTTTCAGAAATAATGGTGCTATATTAGAAGATAAATTATAAGTAGAGTACTGTTTTTAAGTATTATTCAGAATGTTAACAACTAATACAATGGGCTTTCTATTTCAATCCTAAATAGCAAGTGACAACCTGATTTTTAAAGCTCTCCAGTACCTCTAAGTAGTCATGTGGATTCCAGGGAAAGCGGTGCTGTCTGGCTGACAGAAACATCATGTTTTATTCCTAACCTTTGTTTTCTTCCTTTTGGGTCTTCTGTGCCTGTTATTGACAGGAAGCCAAAGAAGGCAGACAGGGCCATTGATATCTAGCAGGTTTCACCACTGGGAGGTGGGGAGAAATGTGTTTCCAAAATGGAGGCTCTTGGTATGTTTTACTTTCTTTTTTTTTGAGATATTAATTGGCAGAAAGATGGTAGGTACATCTGTAATGCATCTTACTCGACCTCTCATAATGCATCTTTTGCCCTGGTGACCTTTTACCTGTGTATCACCTCTCAGAATGGGAGTTTTCTAATCTTTCAGCTTATCCATTGTTCATGACAATGTCATGAGGACTTTGCACAGCACATATATACACTGTCTTTTAAGAGAGCTTTCCATAGCTATGTGTCTGCAGTGGTTAGGAACTGAATGTGTGGAGTGTGTTACACATATAAAAATACAGAGTTCTGTGGAAGAAGCTTCAGTTCTTTCAAGCAGATTTACTCATTTCTGTACACCTGTTGCCTTTTCAACATTCCTGTTGTTTGTTTGCATGCTTGTCTTCTTGACTGGGGCAGGAATTCCTGCCATCTTTGCTTCCTTCCTTATATATATATCATAGAGTCTGGCACAGAGTAGCTCGTTTTGTTTATTAAACGTTTGCCGCTGCACCACCTCAGGGCTGAGGATTAAGATCTGGCAAAATCTGACAAAATCTCAAATAGAGAATAATCACTAATCGAACTAGGGATTAGAACTAAGTCCATATGATGCTCAGGTTGGAAGAAATTAGGGAATAATGATTAGTTTCTTCTTCTTTTTTAAATTCTCACCTGATGACATTTTTAAATTGCTTTTAAGGAGAGGGGATGGGAGAGAGGAACAGAGAGAGAGAAACATTAATGTGAGAGAGAAATATCTATTAGTTGCCTCCCATATGTGCCCCCTGGGACTGAACCTGCAACCTTTTGCTTATGGGACAATGCTCCAATCAATTGAGCCACACCAGTAAGGGCAATGATTAGTATCTTAGAAAAGTAAAGCAAAAGTTTACTTCAAACCCTAATAAGAAAGAGATGCATGCTTCCACAATGTAAATACCTTCCCACCGCTGATTTTCCATCTGTAAATGAGGAAGTTAGATGGATCTCAAGGATCTTTTGAAGCTTAAAAACTCAGCATCTTTGGCATAAGGTACTAATTTCTTTTATTTTGCCCTGTTCTTTATATTTTGAAGATCTGATGTTCTGTTTGCTTTTCAGCCATAAAACTAACAGTAGACCTTAATTATAACCAGGACCTACAAAGAAAACTTCCAATCATCATTTTGGGTTTTTCATTGCTTGGGTGATAAGATATTTGCAACTGGCATATCAAATTACACATTTTTAATAAATATGACTACATTTTGAAATGTAAATGAAAGAATTAATTTTAATAGAACCATCTTAAATTACCCTCCCTGTCACTATTAAAATGACCTCTCTAAATTTATAGTAGTTTATTTCATCATTAAGTAAAGATTATCTCTTTTTTCTTAGGGCCCATTGTGCCTACTCAAGCTGTTGTTAAAGGTCCCCTATCAAGGACCACGTACCCAGTCTGACTGGTTTCAGTGGAATCTCTACTTCTAGTCTCAGCGGTTCATGTCATCACTTAAGAATAGTGGTAGTTTTCAGAAATTCATAATCCTTGGAACAGAGGTGTTCAAGATCACTCTAGGTAAGACAGTCCCTTATGAAAAAAGGTGGGGACTGACTGTCTTCTCATGCCAGCCATGTGTCTAAGGGCTTCCATTCCTTTGCCTCCTCTCCAATGTCCCACTTCTACTCCTCACACCTCCTCCCTGGAGGGAGTCTGTATTCTTCAGCCTGTTCTTTAGCATAAAAACCTAGAGCTGCAAGGGACCTTCAAAATCATGTGTAAGTGTGACCGATTAGGAAGCCGAGGCCCGGAGAAGTCATTCAAACTTCTTAAAGTCAAACAGCTAGTTAGGTTAGAGTGGGGCCTGAACTCCAGGCCTTTTGACTTTTATGCCAAAGACTTTTCTCTTGTGCCAGGCTTGGAAAGGAACAGTGGCAGTAGAGGCTTTAGAGTCCATATTGCATTTTACAATGGCAAGACTTTGTTTTAAGTTTTTTCTCTCTTGTTTTACAAAGGGGTGTGTGTGTGTGTGTGTGTGTGTGTGTGTGTTTTAACTTCCCCAGTCCTCTCATTTTCTTACATGGAAGACTAATCTGACATCTTGTGAAGAGAACTGATGAACTGTTTCTATAAAATAAACAGTGGAAATCAAGTAGCACAAGTCTTTAGGGACATTTAAGGGTCCTTAGTGCCCCAAGCTTCAATGGCTCAGTAAACATGCCTGCCTTGGCTGCGGAGGGATAGGAAGAGATGGAGAGAAGCTGTGTTCTGGGGACTGGGCACCAGAAAGGCAGTATCTCAGTGAGTGAGTGAGCAATGAGTGAGTGAGTAGTCTTCTTGGCATTGAGATATGTCTATCCTCCAGAAAGTATAAAAACGCAGAATCATCATCTCCAAAGCAGCCAATGAAACTTGTTTTTCTGGCTCCAAGTAAAATGTTAACAAGACACTGCATGTCACATCAACAACCCCAGAAGACGAGCCATGTGTCTCTTATGTTCGACAGGGACCCACAGGGACTGTGGTTTCAGTTCCATGGGGGAGACTTCCAGCCCTGCACAGTAACATCAATGAGTTTACGCCTGCAAGGAGGACACAGCAGTGTAAAGGATACTGGGGGCAATGACCTCACTTCTAAATGTCTAGATGTTGTGGGGCAGGGCTCTGAGCAGGAAGTTTAAAAGACTAAACCATGCATGATAAAGGAGCTGAAGCTTTTCTTGTCTTCGTCTTTTGTTTCCTTTCCTTTTCTCCCTTTCCCAGTTTGTCCTACCTTTTCTACCCTCAAACTCTAACTAACCTACAAACTGCCTGGCTTGCAAAAACATCTCTTGAGAGAACTGTTCAGTTACTGGGATGGGATCGATCCAGTGATCCAGTTGTCAGTTTCAGAGCAGTTACACACGGAGACTGCTGCCTGAATGAGAGCACAAGGGCACGTACCCCTGTCTTCCCCACACCACGGGAACCCCCAGTCCTGCTGCTGTTCCACTCAGAGTGCCTGGTCCTCAGAGCATGGGAGGAATAAAACTGTGAGTCTCTATTTAAGTCACTGAAACCATTTTCTTTTGGCAGAGGGTGTAGTGATCATAAATAAAAAGGTTTTATCTATGACTTTTCAACCTAGATGAAAACGGAGATACCTAATGGTGCTGGAGTAATAAACTTTGTTAAAGCCAACTTTCAAAACTCCCAATCCTTCACAGTAAAGTTGCATTTGCTCACTAAGTCTCTCTGACTCAGGGACCAGGCAGTAATTTTATTCTGCTTATCCTTAAACCTGGAACAGGCAGTTTGCATTGGAGGCTGATGCAAAGCAAGAGGCTAAGCTGATTTATGGTTTTTCAAACTCTCCAGGTGATATAGACTAGGTGGCTTATTTTATTTCAAGGGGCTTCTCTTCATGACAAGTGTGTGCAGAGAGTTAAGAGTTACTCAGAATAGGAAAACACCAAGGTGATGCTTCTGTCAGATGACCTGGAGGCCTGATAGAAAGCGGGTGTGTGGTACTGAGGATAGTAGGGTGAGGATAAGAAACAATAAACTAGACATTTTGTATTCCTCTGTTACTTCTCAGAGAGACTGTAGTACAGTTGACCCTTGAGCAACTGAAGGGTTTGAGGCACTGACTCCTGCAAGCAGTCCAAAATCCACATCTAACTTTTGACTCTCCAAAACTTACCTACTAAGAGCCTATTGTTGACAGGAAGTCTTACCGATAGTATAAGTGGTTGATTAACACATAATTTGTATGTTATGTGTTATATACTGTATTCTTATAATAAAGTAAGCTAGAGAAAAGAAAATGTTATTAAGAAAATCATGAGTAAGAGAAAATACCTTTACAATATTTATTGAAAAAAAAAAGTGGACCTGTGTAGTTCAAACCTGTGTTGTTCAAGAGACAACTATACTAGTTCACTTGTTTTCTGTTACCAGGAGACTGCTTTCCACCACGTCCAGGGTGAGTTAATGCAACAAAAATTGTGTATGCATTCAGGTTTGAGTGAGAATGCCTCACTTACTAGCTGTGTATCTTCGTCAGTCCACTAACTAGTCTACCTGGTTTTCATCTGTAAAATAGGAACAAGAATATCTACCTTAACAGGTTATTATCAGAATTAATGCATATAAAATGTTTAGTATACTGTCTTTGATGCAGTGGCTGTACAGTAAGCTTTTCTTCCTCTTGCCCTACCTGCTTCGTTTTACTCCAGCACATCGTATAGTAAGACCTCTTGCTACTCAAAGGCTTTTGAGCAGCCACTTTTGATATAAGATTCTGTATTGTCTCATGCAGCCTGCATACCCAACTTCTGCTTAATTGCTTCCTCCCACCATTGCTCTTGCTAAGCTCTCTATAACTCAGTTTGAAGTTTAACCCTATTTGCCCCTTGTCAAGGAAACTATGCTTGGGGGGTAAGCTGCTTCTGAAGAATTGTGCAATTTAGGAAAATTAAGTTCCAGGCCAGCCATGTGGCTCTGACAGCTTATACTGCTTGGTACTTAGCAGTAATGGAGAAAATGCCAGTAAAAATGATAAAACGGCACAGCCCTGACCCACCAGGTAATTGTATATTGAATATGTCTTGGCTCAAACCAGGAATGATTTTGCTTAAATGAACTAAGGGTAAAACTGCATGTTGTAAGTCATATAATACAAGGCCAGTACTCTGGGTAATTAAAGATGCAAACTAGAAGCACAAGATGTTTGAAAATGGAAAGTGAATATCATTGGCTTCAAAGGAAAGAGGTGGTGGGGGGAAAGGGCAGGCCATTTTTCTTTGACTACATTCCAGGCATGTATATGGGCGTGAAAAAAGACAGGCAGCCATTCATACCTAGCACTATTTTTTTAATATTAAAAGAAAATAAGATGAGAAATAAAGGTTTTCCAGAGCCAACAACTGCTGTTATCATCCTACAGCCTCACAGAGAGGGGCAAAGAAGGTAAAGAATTTGAAGGAGATAAGTACAAAACCACAGAGTGAATTTGTGCAGGAATGAGGATTAGAGACATTAAGTACTTTAGTCACTTGATCCTGCTAATCTTTGTTCTCTTATGTGAAAAATTCATGGGCTTTAGGAAGAGAATAAATACTGTAGGTTCTTGGATGAAACCAGGACTGACTATCATTGTATAATCCCCACATATTTGCACCCTATCTCTTCAGTCATCAGAAATAGTCAGCTGGAGAAGGCAGGCAGAGAGATTAGCTCTCCATTTCTCAGCACATTGTGTTTTTGTATTGCAGCATCTTAATTACCGAAAAGTAATTCGCTGAATAGTACCCTAGTGGCTTGAGGAAGTTAATGCAGTTTCTAGAAGTGTCTAACCTTCTCCCAGGGAGTAGCTTAAGTACAGAGGAAATCTGGCTCAATAAATACTTAACAACCAGAATGAACTGATAAGGGTTAAACTCTATACAACAAAATTGAACCAATGGCCCATTAAATCCAGTACCTTTTCAATAAATCCCCTTTCACCATAAAGTACTATTTGCCTGGTGATTTTCATGGATTGATGGCCATTCTTCCTCAATCCTTTGAGGTCAGGTCAGTATCAATTTATCCCTTCATTCATTTCATCATCTATCCATCCATCCACTCATTGCCCTTAAGTACCTATTGTACAAGGTTTGTGACAAGTAAGACACAGTCTTTCTTATAAAGAACTCACTGGGAGAGGGAGATGGGTAAGCTAGAAATCCATAACAGACTCTTAGAGAGGTTTATAGAAAGACAACGGGCATCATCTGTTTCAGAAGTTTTCATGGACCAACATTCTTCCATAGGCTGTGTCAGTTGCTCCCCCTATGTGCTCCCACATCACTCTGTGTTTCCCTGTATTCTAGCACTGGTCACATTGTACTGTAGTTGCCTTTTCATCATCTGTCTCCACCCTTGTGATATGATTTTCTTGAGGGCAAGGATTCGGCTTCTGTCATCTTTTCCCCTCAGTGTCTAGACCATCCACGGGCAGTGAGATGACCTCAATAAATACTGGTTGATGAATAAATGGATAAGGATACATTATTTTGGCTGTGAATCCAGCTATACCAGGCACTGTTGACCTACACATGTAACCACATATTGCCTGGCTATTTTCATTTCCCATAGCTGGGAATGACCACAGAATCTCAAGCTATGGGGATAAATAAGTGGGGGGTAAAATAGTGATAAATTAATATTTATTGCTTAGGCAAAATTTAAAATTTATGTGGATGGCACACAACTCCTTTTGGGATGAGAAATTCAGAAATACAAATTCATCATGAATACACAGATGTGTTATATACAGTGGCATCCTAGATTGCTTCCTTTACCTTATAAGCTACTTTAAACTAATCTTTACATTTTGTTTTTCTATGACCTTCATATCTTTAAAATCTGTCCACTTTTTGTCTTGACTGGTATGGCTCAGTGGATTGGGTCTTGTTCCACAAAGCAAAATGTTGCTGGTTTGATTTTGGTCAGGGCTTATGCCTGGGTTGCAGGTTCAGTTCCCAGTTGGGGTGTGATATGTCTCTCCTCTTTCTCTCTCCCTTTTCTTCCCTCTAAAAATAAATAAATAAAATCTTTAAAAAATCCATCCACTTCTCCCCATCTTTCCTGCCACTATCTTGGCATAGGCCACCCTCATTTAGTTTATAGGAACTGTTCCAGTCTTCCTAGATTACAGTCTTGTCTTTTCCTTCCAAAAATCTATTCTCCACATTGAAGCCAGAATGTCTTTCTAAAGTGTGTGTAATTATGTCTTTGTCTTGCTTAAGACTCTTCAGGCTCCCAGTTACATACAGGATGAAGCCTCCATTCTCTAGAGTGCCGTGCAGAGTCCTCCATGTTCACCTCTATATTGTCAGCTCCTGACGCTTCTCTGTTGATTTCTTGGCCTGGGAATGTACCATGCTTTGACTTGCCTCCTGGCCTTTGTTCCTCTTGCTCTTTGGCCAAAGTGTCCTCTTCCAGCCCAGCTTAAGCCCCATGACTTTCCCTCTGTATACGTTAATAAGTTCTATCATGTAAATGTGTCTTGCTCAAAATTCCTTTCTTGAATGTCCACTTCCTCCTCCCTTCTCCCAAAACACACAGGGGCTGCAAGCCATTTCTCTCTCTTTCCACAGCCTCCTGTGTCCTTTTCACACCAAAGCAAACATGCTTCTCTGCTTGCCTATCTATTCTAGATCTTGCTTACTTAACTCTCTAATACTAAGCTTATGGTAAGAAGTACGTGAATGAAAGTAAAATAGAGGCTCCATGAAGGGTCAGTTCAGTTTCAATTTTGCCCACATTGGATCTTTCACAATTGGACTCATTTCGTGTGAACCCATGATGAATTTTTATTGATAGACAAACTGGAAATAGAAGTGCAGAACATTCTAAACATGTTTGGTGAGTTAAGTCCTTATTTCTGATACTCATTAAAATTTTGAAAACTAGGATGACCAACTGCCCTGGTATGCCTATCCTGGGTACTTAAAGTGCCACTTCCTGAAAGAGCCCTCATTCCTGCTTTCATGCCTGAGACTCTTATGTGCTGGGAAACCCTCCTAAGTCCCATGCTAGCAGTGTGCACTGGGACTGTTGTTCATCTTAGAAATCTCATGCCTTGGAGCTCATCTGCCTAGGACTCCTGTCCTACGTGGTTCCACAGCCTTCAGCACCTCCATGGAGTGCAGGCATATGGAAAAATGACAAAAGGTAAGTGTGAGCTGAGGCTCTCTAAGATCAGACCAGCTTTCTGTAAAATGAGGATCTAGAGGACTTAGCAATATCCTTATAGAAGCCCTGTGAAGTGACTGGTGGAGCAGAAATCCAAACCCCTGTGCCAGAGCGTCTGCAGAGCTCCCTCTCCTGGCAGCGGTGAGGAGTGGCATGAGTCCTGAACTGGGAATTAGGAGACCTGGAATCTTAGATTCCTCAAAGCTCGTTGACTTTGGGCCAACTCTTTAACCTCCCAGAATCTCGGTGTCTTCATCTGTAAAAATGATGTAGTTCTTTTACTATATGCATCCCAGGGTTGTTGGAGATTCAAAAGGATAGTGTATATGAGAATAATTTGAAAGCCATCAGTGCTTTGCCAGTGTGACTGCCATTATCCCATAGCAATGTTATGTGAGCACAGGCTGAGTATTTTTTTTTTTCTAAAAGTTATAGTTGGTATAATTCTAGAAGTGTCTGCTCTCAAGCATATAAAGCAGACCTGTGCAGAAACATAACACCCGTCTGCCAGTGCGTGATGCACAGCTGCACACGTTGGAAGCTCTTGGCTGTGATGTAGCACTGGAGGCTGCAAAAAGCAGTGTGTGTCTTCCTGAGATGTAGCTGGGGATCATCGTTTACAGAATTGAACTGTACAAATTACACAATAGTAGTCTGACTACCTGATCATTACTTTTACTGACATTTGCCCAAGTTGGCCTCAGACCATATATAGGATGAGTTGAATTTTTAAAGCTGTATTGAAATTGAACATCCACCTTTATTACTTTATTACTTTGATTTTTTGGGTTTTTTTTTAAGAAACATGATGTTGCCTTGATGTTTTATTTGCTTTCTGCAAAACCACAGGAAAACTACCAATCCTGATGCCTCTCTTCTCTTACAGCATTTTTGAAATATAAAATATTTTCTAAGTAGAACATATTGCACTACCTTTTGCAGAAAATCTATGTCATGCCTCCTCACCACCTCATCCCCCAATGCTTACTCAGTTACACTATGATGTGTCTGCACCAAAGAAAATTACTGACCCTGTGATCTGAACAACAAAATGTCCCCCAAATAAATTGCCTCATCGGTTAGGTTTGATTAAATCATTTATCAGCAAAAAATAAAAATTGCTTTTCTTTGCTTAGCATGTCTGGAGATTCGGGTGTATTTTGGGAGACTATTGTGATCTCAGCATTTGTAGTAGCACTGCACACTATATTACCAGTTTACAACAATATGGAAGTGAGCTCAAGTTAGGAGAAAGGGAGTCTTCTATTTGCATTGCTTGTCACATCTGGATTTGAGTCTGACTATATTGTTGGCTAGCTTAGATCATCTGTAGCCATTTAATTGTACAGTTTATATACATATTTGCTTCAGTGAACAAGATCATATTACTCCTGCATCCCTGACACCTAGGCACTGAGTTCTTTTTCCAACCATGGAGATGGATTTGTGGTGTGTGCTTTCTTTGTCACCTTCCTGAAATACCTGGCTACAATTAAGAATGTGGCCAGACAGTAAATGCCAGAGTTTTTCCCCATGTGAAGCTCATTAATTCCCAGGGCTTTTTTCCCTCTGTTTCCTCTGTTCCATTTTTGTGGAGTAGGTTACTCCAGTGAATGTGAATTAGATGGTTGCACAGTTTGATCTTCTGCAGCTCTGTAAGAGGCATGTGAACTTTTCCTAAGTGGTCACTTTTCCTAAGATTCCTCAGGAAGTTGCATTTGGCATAGGATGATTTGAGCAAATCATTATTCAGCCCTCATTATAGACATAGTGCCAGAAGAATGTGTGCGACAAATATCTTATTTACATAGCCACAAAATTGAACAATAGTTCATTCTGTTGGAAGTTTTTAGAGAGGTTTTGTAGAAGAGATTGATAACATTCAATTATTCTTCTAACATTTATTGAGCAGCTACAGTGTGCTGGCTACGGTGCATATTGTGGAGATGAGATCAAGAGACACAGTTCCTAAAGGAGTTTAACTTCTAAGGAGCTGCCAGACTTGCAAATAAACACAATGACAAATGCTGTAAGGGAGTGTTTAAACTGTAGAGACAGCATGGGTGTAGGAGAATTACAGTTTGCCTGGGGGTGTCAGGGAAGCTTTCCTGGTGGGAATGGAATTTGAATTGAGACTTGAAGGATGATTAGAAGTTAAACAAACAAACAAAAGAGCACTGCAGGAGGGGAAAAATGTACCAAGGACTGCAGGCAAAAGCCTACTGCTGGGATTAAAGTGTGTTTGTGTATGTGTGTGTGGAGGGGGGTGTTGCTGGGAGGCTGCGGGCTGGGTGGACCTATTGAGTCAGGGTCAGGCAGCTCACAAAAGGCCTTGGGTGCCGAGCAAAGGAATTTAGCTTTTATAGTGTTCAAGAGCTTTTTAAAAAATCAAGGCAGAGTTTGTGACAAATGGCAGTGGGGAGAACAGCAATTATACATTTCGAACAGTCTGGCTCCAACCTTCCCTGATTGAATAAAAAAGCTATGTGTACCCCTGAGAATATGTCGAATGTGAGTGGAAAAGAGCTGAGATTATCACTTTGGTAGCTGTGGACTATTCAACATAATTCAGAAGGGGTATACGGGATCAGATTCACATGTCCATACTTCTAACAAGGAAATAGGCTAAGAGATTGAAAGTGACTCCCTCCTGGGTTAAAAATCTAGTGATGTTTAAGGCAGGATTTTATTCAAATTGGCCAAATGCATTAGTGCTGTTTTCAGCTCACTGAAAGGTGGGAGGAAGACTAACGGGCAGGGTAGGGAAGGGTTCACAGCACACCCAGAAGAGAGATGGCTGAGTGCTGGACGGCCGAATAGAATGGAAGCAGAGCAGTTAGGCCAAATTTTCAGGGTTGAGAAGGACCCTCCAAAGACCAGAGAAAATGCTAGATGGCTATCTGGTAGAAGTCCTTAAATTTCTGGTTAAAGATCTGTAGCCTAAGGGGAAAGTTTTGGACAGCTATAACAAAGTTCAGAAGGAAATGATGATAGGGAACTAACATTATGCATCAATAACCCTAACAAGTAATTTATCTATAATCTAATGTGTTGATTTTGCAATGAATAGTCGAGTTGGGGGATTGGGAACCCAGATACATGGTAGCAGAATTCAGTTAAACGCAGTTCCAGCTTGGCCTCCAAATGACGGCATTAGTTATTAGAAATATAAGAAGTTCTAAAAGCGCAGGCTATGAGAATGGTGCTGCTGGGTAGTGGTGCTATAATTCAGTGGTTTCTCTTATTCAGAAACAATCCTTTCTATCAGGGATAGCTTGGAAATAGTGCTGCTTTAAAATACTCAGAGGGCCCTGGCCAGTGTGGCTGAGTTGGTTGTAGCATCATCCCATAACTCAAGGTTTGTGAGTTCGATTCCCTGTAGGGGCACATACCTAGGGTGCACGTTGATCCCCAATCCCTGGTCTGGGCAGGTATGATCCCTAATTCAAGCCCATGCAGAAGGCAACCAATTCATGCTTCTCTTTTGCATCAATGTTTCTGTCTCCCTCTTTCCTTCCTGGTCTCTCTAAAAGTAATGAAAAATTGTCCTTGGTTGAGTATATAAATAAATAAATAATAAAAAATACAAATAAATACACAGAAGGTATGGCCAAGAAAGAGGAAGCATTTATCAGCAGAATCAGCTGACTGGGAATAGCAACTCATTGCCCTGTGGGCTTTATCTTATCCAGGGAAGTCAAACTCATTTTTACTGGGGGGCCACATCAGCCTCTCGGTTGCCTTCAAAGAGCTGAATGTAGTTTTACGACTGTATAAATGTAACTACTCCTCAACTAGGGGCAAGGAACTTGGTGCTGTCACTGGGTAGAAACAAAGTCCTGGGCTGTGTAAAACAAGGTGGAGGGCTGGATTTGGCCCGCAGGCCTTGTGTTTGCCACCTGTGTCTTATACATTTCTTTTCTTTTCTTTCTAGAGAGAACTTTGTTTTTTATTAATTTTTATTTTTTATCCTCACTTGAGGACATGCTTATTGATTTTAGAGAAAGGGGGGGAGAGCAACATTGATGAGAGAGAAAAACTTTGACCAGCTGCCTCTTGTACCTGCCACACCTGGGGAATAAACCCACAACCTAGGCCCTGTGGGCAACCATGTGCCCTGACAGGGATTTGAACCTATACTCCTTTGGTTTATAGACATTGCTCCAACCAAGTGAGCCACACCTGCCAGAGCTCTTATACCTTTCAAATATGGACTTATTATTTCAGAACTGATTCTGTCCCAAGACACATGTGATTTGATTACTATGAACCTATTCTTCATTGCTCTAAAGTATTGGTGAAGCTCAGTTCTCACAGTGGCCTTCAGTTTTTATTCTTGCCTAACATATCAGCTTGACACATTCCAGAAGCTTCTTTCTATTCCTTGATATCCTAGAAGCCTCCAGTGAAGTGAGAACTGGTACATTGGAGATATGATAAATCATGCAATTTATTACATTCCAAAAATACATTTTCTCTCAAAGTTTACTGAGACTTTTTAGTGCTTAGCATATTAAGAATATGGGCCCTAAAGTATATGTGGTGGAGGTTAAACCATGTGTTGCTTTGTTTTGGAATTTGTAATAATCTTTTCCTTGGCCATGCTCCATGCCTTAGACAGCATCTGTAAGGACCAACAACGTTTTTTTTCTCTGAGTTGTGAGATCATGTGGGCATGGCCTAATATTTGGGGAAGCTGTTTGGAGTTCCCTGAATACCAGCTGAAATATAAATGGGACAATCTAAGGAGACATGCCTAGTCTTGCACTTGCCATGCTGTGGTAGCTTAATGGCAAGTTTCTTCATCCCTACAAAAACTAAGCAAACAAACAAGCTAAACCCCACAAAACATAAGGGAACATCATTAATCATTAATGCTGGTAACATGTTAGGATAGAATAATTGCAATTAACAATATTTGAACTGTGTTCTTCCTTCTAAGTTTTGAAAGTGGGCAAATGATCATTTCTTTTGTATCTTTCCTTTTTTAAGAAGTGTTTTTCTGTCTCTTTTTGGAAGGTGGGGGTTTGCTTTGTGAAAAACAATCTGGCTGTTCTGGTTGTAGGTGAGACATGCCTCAATGTGCAGGGATGAGATATTAAAGCAAAAGATAATGCTGGAAACTGCACTTTTAACATTCAATTTCAGTGCTGTCCAGAACAACTATAAAACTGGAGAAAGGTGAGTAATAGATTTGACAGCTATACTCTAAAATGGACCTTATTAGTGAAATTTAAATTATAACCAGGCATTTCCTATCAGCACCCCACACAGTTAACGATAAGCAGTCAATGAGATTTATATACCCTTAGCATTTTTATAATGAGTCTGTTGCTTTGATGACAGTTTACTGTCAAACATTATGCTTAGAAATTTATAGCATTTGATTCAAACGAATAGACAGTTTAGCTTCATTGCAGTCTGTTCTGATTTTCCCTCTCCACGAGGCTCACATTTTCACTTCTCTCTTTTTCCTTTTTTTTCTTCTCTAGACGAAGCTCTTAAACACTCCACTGGAAATGAAGTTTTGAAGTGGGTACACATTGACCAGCAGAAAATGTGTGTTAACTTGAGGGGAAAGGGTTCAGTGAATTCCAAGAACAGGCATAAGGAGTTTAAAAAGAAGTATGTTATAATAAAGTATTAAAAATTTACAGCTGCACCAGGATGATGGCTGCAGAGAGTTGTGAAGTTTAACGGAAAGGGATTGGGTGGGGAGAGGGCCTTTAGGTCTGTGAGAGGGTGGTACAGACACTTTTGTGTGGAGGAGATGACATCTCGTTCTTTCCTGGAAAGAACTGCCCGTTGGTTCCCAGAACTCCCTTGAGGACAAGTGCCCAATAAATGATGCTGACAGATTTATTGCCACTGGAAAGAGCCACCAAGGTGATTCAAAGGGATGCGCTGCCCCCACAGGGTCACTGTGCCACATAGTTCAAGTGGCCACAGCTGTTGGATCTGATGGCTACCTATGTGCAGCAGGGAGTGTGACTCTGGGTAGCAGGTGCTTGATTTTCAGGAAATGGAACTGCTGCTCAAAAACCGTGGTGTTTCAGGCAGACTGGCTTTGAACACAGGTGTTTTCCACAGGTGGTACTATTAGAATAGCATTTGTGCAGCCTTTTAAAAATAGCTCAAATGGGCTGAAAACAGTTTTATTTCTTATATCCTGTGCTCTCTGTCCTCTTTCAGACCCTTTGTACCTACTTCACCTTCCCAAGCATCACATTACTTTAGCTCAGAGAAATGAGCTAGAAATTTGCATCTGTGTATGAGGTCTAGGGTGGCTCATGCCTGCACTCCGCCTGTTCTTCTTGTGACCCCGGTTCCACCTCGCCTCTGAAATCTTGGCCCTAAAATCTGTGCCTGGCCTGCTGAATTCATTATTGAGTGATCATCTTGATTTTGGGGTCTTGCCTCTTCTGAAAGGACCAGTAAACTGTCATTGGCTTCTGCCTCTGGCTCATTATAGACCAGGCTGTTTCTGGTCAGAATTCTCTTGGACTTGGAGCCCAAACTGTGTCAATGACTATTTCACTGGTAATTAACCCCAGGGTGCCAGCAAGAACTTGGGTGGATGTTCAGACACATGCTGTTTAAATAATGATTTTAATTACAATAATAACATCACTGTCTAGTCAGGCCTGATTACACACCAGGCTCTGGATTAGGTATTTTACATATTGATATTTTACTTGTTAGTGCTTACTACAGCTTTGTGAGAAATAGTAGAACTATTAGTGGGAGGTGATATCATTCAGAAAAACAAAGAACTCTGATTTCTCATCCCACTATCCATCCTGTTGTTTTGGTCTCAACCAGTAAACATATCTTTCTTTTTCATGAGGATATTGTTTCATATGACCATTCTTGTCTCCAAGCCTATTGATGACATGTTAAATTTAAATAATGCCTTGTTTAGGAGAGAGAGGGGAAGAAAGCTTTGGAATTCTCCAAGACCTGAGTAGGGTAAGGTAGCACACGAGGTACCAGGGCTGAGCAGATTGTCCTAAGGCACTAGTACACTGGCAGTTTGATGTACTCACAGGAAAAATCCCATGTCCCTTCCATGGCAGTCTCCAGCATGCACTTACCGTAACCATGGGGAAATCAGGCACTGAGGAGCACTGGTTGTCAGGGAGAATTATGAAAGCGAGTGCCACAGTGACAACTTTGGAAGATAGTAAAGGGTCTAAAAAGAGTCCTGGACAGAAGGCAACATTTCTCTAGTGTGCCCCAGAGGTCATGAAGCTGAAGAAACACAGCCCTGGTGACTGTGCAGGGTGCTGAGTGGATGGCTTAGAACTAGAAAATGAGATGCATGTAATCCGCCATTGGCAGCTTAGATGCAGGCGAGACATGTGATTGGGTGGTTGTTGCCCAGACTGGGCTGGAAAATCCTCCCTAGCCAAGACCAGTATTCCTTTAACATAGCGTGTTATGTGCATGGGGCTGTCTGCCAGTCTTTGGGGCTTTTGAAATACACTATTATTGAAGTTGATGACATTTTTTTCATAGAAGATAAAAAATAATGTATTGGTTATCAAATGTCTTTTATAAACATTGTACTTATGTACTTCATATAGCCTCCAAAGTTAAGAAAAATAACAGTTTGTCCTTAGAAACCAAGAGAAGTCATGTGAAAAGGTTCTAAATGAAGATATTAATATTCATATTATAGCTAAACCTTGCTAATTTGCACTAATGACTGGGAAACCTATTGCAAATTACCAAATTAGTGAGTAAGCCAGCAACCAGGATTTCAAAAAAAAAAACCAGACTGCACCAGAATTTCATCAACACAATTGAATTTTAACTACTGAGAGTAATTTGTAGTCTATAATTTGTTTATCTTGCAAATCTGTGTGCATTTTAAAGATAGTGGTGGGCTATTAAAGTAAAAATTGTTTCTTATGTATGGTTGTGGTTAAGAAATGTGTGTAAAACAAACAAACAAAATCTCCTTGGAAAAAAGAAACTGAAGATTTTCCAAAAGGATTTTTATTTTTTAAATATTTTTTCAGTTATAGTAGCAGCTATAACTTTGTTCATTTTCTCCTTTAGTCATCAACCAGAATATGCAAAACTTAAAGAAATATTGCACAAAAGACTCATATGCATGAGTGGAATCTCTGAATTAACCAAGCTCCTTATTTGTGAAAGAGATACTTTTCCAAAGCACAATTATGTGAAAATGGAAATGGATGTGAGTCTCAGTGTATTCTCAGTGACAGCAGCAGACTCAGGTCCTTTGACGGTGGGGGGGCGCTGGTGGTTGACATCTAGGACCAGCTGTGACCTATCCATTAATGTGCCATGTTTTCTCTTCTTATTCTTATAAACATTTACTTTTATACCAAATTTGTAATTTTGTATTCTTTTTCTTAACTGTATAAAATTTTGCCCTCACGAAAACTGAATCCTCCCTGGTAGTTGCAGCCAAAGGTCTAGACTTTCACAGAGGAAAGTGAGTAGAGAAGAGAATGGGCTGAGGGTAGCATCCAAGAACATGGGTATTTGAAGTGGAGGAATTCTTTGGAAAAATGGAGAAGCAATGAGCTCTGGGCTCAGAGAATTCCAGGGATGTGAAGACCTGTTCGCATTCTCCCTCATCCTCCTCCTGCGACCGGGTTCTCTATCTTCTGGGAGGCAAGAGGGTCTCTGCCTTCCTCACCCCTCACAGAAGATCCGAGTGTCAGCCTAACTGGATCTAATGGTCTCTACTGCAGCACATCTCAAATTGTACAGGTTCTGTAATAAATACTCAGAACCACCTATGATTTGGAGCAGGGGGCAGGATATTACTGCCCCCTGCTCCGTCTTTTTTCTCTCCATAGTCTTGTGGCTCTGCTAGTGTTTATTATGCATGATTTCCTTACCTTAGAAAATCAAGTTAGGAAGTACCAATCAGGTGCAATTAATCATCTGTAACTAGATCTGGAATTACTTAAACTTGCCAATTTCGTGAACCCTAAGGACAACGTAGCAGATGTTGGAAAATGCTGGATCTGAAGAATGTAGGCTCAGGTCTGCTGTCCTTCCCATGCAATCTCTTGACTTCAGTAGCATAGATGTAGAGAGCTCTCTCTTTCCTCACTAATCAGAGACCATCAAGCAGGAGACTGACTCAGATTAAATTAGATTGAGAGCTAAGAAGGCTAGAAAAAAATCTACCAGCTATAGCCATGTTTTATCACTTTGTGCTTAAATTATTTATCACATTGCAATAAGAGCCCCAAACAGCTCTGGACAAGAAGGAAAATTGTCCACCCAGGGGTAGAGATTGGGGATGGGGATTTTGCCCTCATATATAGTAGATTTATCTAAAATATCTTGTCTATGTATGATTTAGCCACATACCTTTGGAAACTAAAATGGAACCAGGAAAGAGGCGTAAATAATTACTGCGCTTAGAGATCTTAGGATAGATGAACTATTTGTGTTTACTGCTAGTTTTAACTTTACATACACCTTAAAATTCACAACCCTATAGGGTATTGACAACCCAATTGAGGCTCTATGTTCTTTGAAGAAATAAGGAATATGAATATTTTTCAAGGGAAGTGGTTTGTGTTTAGTACTAAAACCTTTGAAATAAAAAAATAAAGCTTCCCCCCTCATGATCATTTAATCAGAATTATATGAGTTTGTTATTTATTTTAAAGCATCAAGTATTTTGGAGTGTTGAGCTTATTGGCAGTGTCTCATTCTTCCCTCCTCCACTTTTACAGTTTTGATAACTTCCTTGGGCTGTTTCCCTGGAGACCATGATGATAATGGCCCTAACAGGTACACTTACTCTCCATCACTCTTATAAGGATGCAGTTGGCATGAGTGGGTAAAAACTTCTTGTAATGAAATCCCATTCCAATTACTACTGTATAGAACTTAAAGCATCAGCAGAATACACTGGGAGCACTTCAGCATCTTCTTGTTTCTTTTTCCCCATCCAGCTCAGATATTATTACTTCTTAAACTTTTGTCTGTAAGAATCCATCAATGTCCTTTTTCGATCTCTCTAAAACACTCTCCAAATAGGATTCAGAGATAGGTAATTTTCTCTTATCTGAGTTTTTGTGGAATTTAGTTCAAGTTTTATTGTATTTTTAAGAGCCCTCTAGATACCCACAGAGATGGTCAAGTTGAGTTAAAATACACATGCTACAATGCATTCATAATTTTAAAATATTCTTTAGAAAGAATAATCAGAGGAATCATTTCTTTGTTCAGAAGAGGCAGCCCCAACACTTCTTAATATTTCCATTAAGGCTTGAAAAACCAATGCTTTTACCCAACTAATATGGAATTTTTATAGAAGGTGTTGGAAGTGTTTATAATATGTATTAAAAACAGACATGGTGAATTCTCTTATGGAGTTAACAACACAATGTCAATTTTGGGAATCTTTCTGGCTACAACAATGTAATCTTATTAATTCCTTGATTCTGTTAGGATGGGAAAAAGATGGTAACAATCATGTATTCAAGAAGAGATGAAGCTAATGGATGTTTCCTGAAATGTTTGCTGAGACTTAGCAATTGGAGTTAGTTGTTTCATTAATAGTCTATATTTATGTTTGGGAATATTAGAATCTGACACCTCCTCCTTTTGTTTCTTCATTTTTATTCTTTCCATTTCTAGATGTGTTTTTGAAAAGAAAGCAAGAGGGTTTCATTGCAGTTTCTTTCATTGAAAGACTTTATTCATCTTCTGTCTTCAACTTCTCTTTCTAACAACTTTCCTAAAAAACAAGGAATGAAAATTCTTAAATATGAACAGAGGAAAATTCACTTGTAGTTACCATTTTTTATCACATTTGCAAACTGAAAATAATTACCCTAATGAAGACAATCTTTAACTGAGATGATGGAAATTGTTTTCTACATCTTTTTTTTATATTATTCACTTAATTAAGATTAAACCTATTATCTGGCAACATCATGATGCAGGATTCTGGTATATGTGTTATGATTAACTAACATTCATCTAGTTTGCCTATATGAATGCCATCTTCTTATAGGCAAATTTGCCTACATAGAATTGGTTGAAATATTTAGTGCCATTTAAACTCCCCCCATTTATGAGTCAAAACATTGGTTAAACATCTACTATAAAGAAGATATGATGCTATGATTTTCAAGGACACAAAGATGCTTTACACACCAGCCTTCTTTCAAGCAGTTTATGACTAATGTAACTATTAAAGACAATTAATCACATGAAGTAGTAAGGTTGTCAGTTCTGACAGTATAAACTGCCAGAAGATGGTGAGCTCACTGTGGGCTGCTGTGTCAGAGAAGGTTTTCTGGGATGTGCCTGATATGTGAGGTATGAATAAGCTATGGTACCAATGGGGTGGAGATATGTATAGGTGTGCAAGGTATCTAGAAGGGAGAGAAGCATGGGGGAGAGTACTGTAGGTAGAGGGATTGGCACAGCCAAACATTGCAGAGTGTTGGGGTTGAGTGGAAGGGCAGTGGACAGGTCAGTCAACCTGGAGTAATGGGGAGCAAACAGAGGCAGACCAGACAGAGGACAGTACCAAAATGCCTGAGAACATGTCCCTCAAAGTAGAATTTTCAGCTGTGACTTTAGCAAGTCAGGATAAATAAATTCCTGTCCAAATGCCAATTAACCCTGTTGCACCAGTAATTGATTCAAGTTTCAGTATCAAAGACTGGGATGACTAAATGGTCTCTGTTTTGTTCACCATGCTTTAAAAAGAGCAAACGAACACATTTTCTGTTCAAAGTGTGTCTACATATCAGCCAGTGTTAATGGTTCTGAGAGGAGCCCCATCCTGTAGGTGGGAGCTCATGGCCTTATAAAGTTTATATAGGGGCTGCAGAAAATCCTGGTGTATGGTAAACAGCTCTTGCTTCACACACCCAGGGGAAAGGTTTTATTTAATATATATCTCCTCCTGTTATTTACAGGCACCTTTTTTTTTGATGATGAAAATGAATGGACCAACTATGTTATCGTATTTTCATTTCTTACACATGTACATGATCTTCAATCACAGCTCTAGGCTATAATCTATAATTAACCTATGTTCATACTGCCTGTGAAAACCATCAAGGTTTTTTGTTTTCCTGGGTAAACTTTGCATACCACAGAGTTTTCTAAGGCTAAACCCAGGAACATACATTAAAATAGTATATTTTTACAAAATAGATAGTAATTGTTTAAAAAGTGTTCTTAATTTTTTGGTAGAACAACTACATCTAATCTTGCCTTTTACAATGTACTAGCCAGTAACATTATTTAAAGCCATTTGTCTGGTGAATTACTGAACATTTTGTAACAAATCATCTTTTCTAGGAAATAATTAATCATGAAGCATATTGATGACAGGTTTGGATTTTAGAAAATGGTAATTTATAGTATCAGCTCAGTTGTCTCGATGACCTTCAGTAGACTATATTAGTATTTTACTGATTCTTCCCTCTTCTTTGCCTTCCAACATACTGGAGAGTAATTCATATCCTTGCTAACCTTTGCAAATGATTTCCCCAAAGGTTTTCCTTCATCAATAACATGGAAAACTAACCCATTGTCATCATCTTTTAAAAAGTAATTAGCCATGAATAATTGTTCCATCCACATATGTCTCTAACTGAATTGCTTTTCTTTTTTCTTTTCTTTGAAGGTAGATCTATTAATTGGGGCCCAGTTAGAGTGCTGTCACCCTTTTTTCCCTATTTATTACTCTCTGCTTTTCTATGAATACCCTGGATTACACTAGGCTTGTAGAGTTTAATGCTGTACTAACATTTCTCTTGCTTTATTATACATTCTATTCCAAAGCAGAAGAATGGATTTTTCTATCCAGCTTTATTAGATTTGATTTTGGAATATTTACTTAATGGGTAATTTTTATGGCAGCCCCTATGCAACATTTATATGGGAAATGTTGTGCTTTCTTGATTAAAAATATCCCATGGGGTATTTTTTTCCCTGGGATTTTTTTCTTAAAATTACATTTCAGCTGTGTAAAGGTAAAAAAAAAATATATATATATACACTTTTTCACTGGGTAGGAGTTGATCACCCGGTAACAAACTCGAGAGACTCACATCCAGTAATTGGAAGAGGGCCATGACAAAGGATACAGGAAAAATAAACAGACCATGCCTATATAGGTCCTGCTTCTAACACTCAGATGGGATTTTGTCTATGTGCTCTGCTAAGGAGCTCCCCTGGAAAATTATTCAAAAGCTTTGGCTGCTACAGGCGCCAAGAGGTTAGTTATGCCTTTGCTTGCTAGTCTCCATTAGTCACTGATTTGCTTCTGGGCACCATTCAAGGGATTAATTTTTATCTGCAAATCCTTGTAAGGTCGGACCCTGGTTATCTTGGCAATAGTGTTTCTACTCACTCTAAAGGCAACTAAGGTTCACAAGGGAGGCTCCTTATATATGACGAGAAGCTGGTGCTCTGTGCTTAAATGGGTAACCTTAATGTTGTGTGACTAGAATTTGGCAGTAAACAGGTATTTTATGTTCTGCCAAGATTTTACTATCAGATACATTCTCCTGTTAGCTATTTAATGAGACAAGGTCGTTTTCCCCCTCTTGCTATATTGGAGCATTGCTTAGATTTATGTCTGATTCGAAAGCAGCTGTTCCCAGTTGCTTCCTGGTACTTAAAGTCTGAACTATGTCTGGTGTTAACAATTTGAAAAGCCTTTGTAGCTTGGATACTGATCTTATATGGTGCTGGTGGCTTGCTAAATATGCACGTAAGCAAACAAATGAAAATAGTAAACAGTTCATTAGGAGAGTGTTGAAAGGCTGGAATACACTCTGAATTTGAAACCAACTCAGCCATAAAACCACTCTTTTTTTTGGCAAAGGTAATCTCTCTCTGCTTCAATTTCCCGAATTAAAATATAGGGATTATATAGTTTCTAAACCTTGGCTTCCATGGAGAATGATAAAGATTACTCATTGGAAGTGAGGTTACAAATAGAAGTGCTCCAGAATGTGACAGGATATGATACTAATTAAAACCATATATATATTAGAAGAAGGTATTATTCCTTAGTAACCTAAAAATCTCCTCAATAATAAAAATGCAGATAAATTTGGCCTTTTGCTATTTTGGTCACCTGGTTAAATATGGTAGTCTTTTCGTTGTCCTGGAAACTTTTAAGAAATTGAAGCAAAATATGGGTATAACAAATAACACTGGAAAAAGACAGTTTGGCAAACTGTATACATTGTTTGGGACTTTGTAGGCCAATGGCTCTCTCTGATCTTGCTCCCTCCTGAAAAAAATCTCAGGGAAATAATGAAAGAAGAAAGAAAAAATGTAGATGAGGCTGACATGTAGGTTCTGCATCTAAAATATGATTATCTTTCACATAAGCTGGTTCTTAGAAGAGATCACTTCCACCCAGCCTACTGTGCCTGTCTAACACTTGGAACTTCCCTAGATGTATTTGTTAATGTGGTAGGTATTTATTGAGGGTTACTATATGCCAGGCAGGCACTGTGCTGGATCAATAAGATAGGGTTCCTGATTTCATGGATCTTACATGCTTCACAACAAGATAAAAGAAAATAAATCAAAAACAAAGAATGACAAATTACTCTAAGGTTTGGAAGAGGGACATGTGAGGTGTCGAGGTAAATAATAGTGTGGGTGCCTACTTCCACTGGTGGTCCAGGAAGTCCACACTGAGAAGGGGACATTTAAGCTGAGGCTCAAAAACATGGAGAAGCCCTCCATGCAAAAGTTACCAGAAGAGCGCTTCAGACAGATGTACCGGCATATGAACCATCCTGAGATTAGAACAAAGGGAGAAACTGGGGCTAGAGAGGAGAGAGTGAGGAGAGGCCCTGGAAGCCAGTCCTTTTGGAAAGGATTCTGGATTTCATACCAATGGTACTGGGAGCCTTTGAAGAGTGACAAGTCAAGGATTATATGATTTGATTTAGCTTTCGCATCTTGTTGCTGTGTGGAGGATGGACTGAATGTTTTGTCCCCTAAAAAGCTCTTTTTAGTTCTTCACTGCCACAGCCTGGTTCTGGCCACCATCACCTCTCACCGCACTAGCAGCAACAGTGTCTTGACTGGTCTCTTCATATTCATTTAATCCATGCTCCACACTGTAGCTAGAGTCACCTTTGCACAATGTAAACTTGGTTGTGTTCCACTCCAGCTTAGAAACCTGCTGTGGCTTCCCATTGCTGCTGGCATAAAGTTTGCATCCTTCACTTCCTGATGCCTTCACTGGCTTGGCTCCTGCCTGCCTCCCCAGCCTCAGCTGAATTGGCTCTCCTGCCTCTCTGGACTCACTCACACGAGGGCTTCTGCTCATTTCCTGACTGTGTGGGCATGTTTCTCTCTACCTCCATACCTTTGCACATCTTTTTCCTCCCTCCCTAAACATCTATCCCTGAACCTTCACAGCTACCGGTTTGTCTAGCTTGGTGGCTCTCCAACTTCATATGCATCAGAATCAGGTTTTTTTTAATTTCTAAAATGGGAAAATTTTATATATATATATATATATAAAATTATATATATTCTTTAAAAATTATGAGTATTATGTAGGTTAATTCCTGAAAAGTAAGACAAAAACATGTTCCTTAAAGCACATATCTACTTCCTCTATTGCCATCATAAAGTCTAGAGTGAGGATTTTGTAGTCAGACAGTGAGCAGCTGCCAAGCATATGATCTTGGCAACCTCAGAGAAGAAAGATGGTTGCATGTTCTGAGGTGTGACAAGCTGGCCAGGACTCAGAAAGCTCGTTTTACCTCTCACTAGTGCCATCTCTCTGTGTATGATGGAATGGGCACAGTACTCTGGAATGTTTATCATTATGCATTTTTCTATTTCTGATATGCTGTTATTTCAAATAATTCAAATGACTGTAAATAGTGGACTTAGTTTTAACTTAACCAGTGGAGTAGAATATGGAGAGATTGAGACTTCCCCAGAAGGACAAATAACCTGCTTGGACCTCTGAGTGACTGAGGTCAGGTCTAGGTGTCTGGTCTGTCTGTAGTGTGTGAAGCCCAGAACTCCAGGCCAGAATCCAGGGCCTGGACTCTAGGTGGCTCTGCCTGGCTTTGGGTGAGCCTCCTTACCTTGGGAGGGGTTACACACTTGATGGCCAATCTCCGTTTTCATTTCTGCAACTGTGCACATGATCATGTCCCATTTTTGTTTAGATAGCACCTATTTTTCCTCTAAGACTCGTCCAGTTGTTCCAGAAAGCCTTCCAAATAGTCTGGGTACTGAGGCCTCATGTATTTCCCATTGCAACCTGGGCTTCCTTCATTTCAAAACTGATTATTATGGGTTGTAACTGTTGAGAGTCAGGGTCCTCTACATTTCTGTCACCCTCCCTAGAGTATAGGCAACTAGAGAGTGTCAGCACTTTGTGTTCCCATTGCTTAGGGAAGACTAGACATTCAGAATAAGCTTATTGGCTATGTCAAGGTATCCGAGCAGATTTCTGCTGTGATGGAGGGGTAGTGCATCAGGAGGCACCAGGTACCCCACTGGTGCAGGAAGCCACAAAATTAGAAGCTAATAGACAAAGAGGATTTAGGGAAGGAAGAGATCATTGGAAATAAAACATGAACCTAGTTTACAAAATTACTTAGAACCAGTATGTTTAGAACAACTTTATTTATAGATGTCTCAAGGAGGCACATGCTTGATACAAGTGGTAGGCTTCAGCATACTTTCATATTACACTCTGTCCTTCACAGGTCATGACCACACAATCCTAATTGTGCAGTGCATTTTTGTATCCATAGACAGAAAGCCTACTTGTAGAACCATTTTTGACACTTCTTCTTACTATAGGTCACCCTTTCCTTATGCAACATATACTGATTAAATAGGCATTTCAGGCAAGGACAAACGAGAATACTGGTAGAAAGTATCAAACCTGGCAATGCAATTGAAATGTTAACTCCCAGGTATCTACTTAGCAGAGTAAAGCATTCTGTTTAGGCCGGCACAGTGAGGCAGTTATTTGGCATGTTAATTGTTCATATCCCCTTTGAAGAACAGAATCTTCATCTGGCAGGCTGCCCACTGACAACTGAGGAAACAGAACATTTCTACTGGAGGCACAGGATAAGGATCAGACTTTTTTTCCTGCCAACCAGTTTTTAGTCAACTAACCTTGGAGGCTGAGATGTCTCCAGCCCATCAGTGCCTGCAATCCCAGGCAGCCGTTCTATCTTTGGCCAGACCTGTTGGCACTTCAACACATGCATGCAACTCAGCCCAGAATGTGTTCTGCATTAATTTTATATTTGCAGATGAAATTTCATGTGCTCAGAAAATGAACTTGGAGGAAGTCACACCTAAACTTGCCTGGTAGACTCAGCTTTCAATTTTTTTGTAAATCAAACCAAGTCCTATCTCCAAAGAATAATTATATGTAAGACAAGGTATAATTTTTTTAAGGTGGTGAACCTCTAGAACACTGGCCTAAGTCTGTTATATTTTCTTTTCTCTCTGCAGTCCAAGAACCACCCTCATGGCCTAGGTACTCTCCACCTTGTGGGGCACTTGCCCCCTTCTTCAACTGATGAGATGTCATTAAGGGTGTGTGTCATTTCTTAATAATCCCCCAAACACTTAAACACATCGAGGCTAGACCAAAGATATTCAGATAGATATTCTTAGTCAGAAAATGTAGACCACATTTTGAAGCAGAAATTTTCACTTAGAGATATTCTAATGTACAAGAAAGAACAAAACTGTTGAACTCACTTATATACTTAATGAATTATGTGCATTAAGGCAGTATGTATTTCATTTCTTGACTTTGTCCCATTGCTAATATTTTTCTTATTTTTAACTCTTGTTTATTATTAGGTGATATTTTGAAATGTATATCTCAGAGGCCTCTGATCATCACCCTATATGCAATATCTTTTTTAAAAAATATGGTGTATTTTTATTTCCAACTGAAATGTACATGTAAAGTCTTAGAAGACAATGAAATTGAGCAGTTTCATCCAATTTAAAATTGGTTGGAAGATTCTATGTATCTATTCATCTATTATATTCCTATATATAATCTTTAGACACACATATATATATAAAGGATCAAGGACACTGTCAAACTCCATTTTTTCCATGTCATCTTAAGTCACTTCATCATAAGCTAATGATTAATGATAACAAATGATCTCCTAGCTGAAGGTGTCCATCAATTGTGCAGGGCAGACATTTGGAAACTTGTGAATGGAATCTATAGAGTCTAATCTGAAAGAGACAAAGGACACAAAAAGTACAAAAGAAGGATCAGATGGCCATTGCAACATGTTAGAAGTGATAGAAATATCTTGAGTGTGGAAGGAGGATGAAAAGACAAAACTCTCCTCAAATACCTGAGAAGAGTAGTTCTCAATTTCCCGTGGATTAATTGTGAAATTATTTTGTCAATCTTTGCTTCAGTTCTTCATGAGTACCAATTATTGTTAATAACTTACCAAACTTCCTATGTGGCAAAACAGGGATTTACAGATAAAAAATTTATTACAGATCATTTTCAATGACTATAAATGTTAAGCCTAGACAACAACAGTGAAGGAAGCACAGGTCCTGAGATGGATTGAGAAGGACTGATAGTGTTTAAATGTGGTAACAAACACAGGGAAGAGTGAACCTTAAAAGCATAGAGATATCCAGGAATAAAATGAAAGTCAATGGTAATACTGTACAAATTGTTATGTGATAAAAATAACAAACAAGCAGAGAGTGTTTTCATTTTGTTATGTTCTAGAGCATAGCTTTGTGGTAGGGTGAAGCTCAGGAAGTCTGGGAATGTGTGTTACATCCATGTCTACAATATAAGAATACTATATTGACAAGACTGTGTCAAAGTGATTGTGTCAAAATAGCTGTCTCCATCTGCCTGGAAAAAACAATTGCACCAGAATGGCTGTTTCAAATGGTCAGGCCTGCTTGTGAACATCATGGTGAAACCACCTTAGGTCTCATGTCTCCCAGACTACATCGCTGGTTGCTGTCAGCTTCCACGCAGAACTGGCAGGGTGAAAACCCACCTCTGTTGCTTATCTTGGCTGTTCATGGATGGATATGTAAGTAGGAAACCCAAAGTGGACACTAGATATCTATGATTCTTCTTGAAATATAGGATTTTCCTTTATGATTCATTTATTTGCTTTTGTTATAGGTGCTTTTGGTTTTTCTATATATGGAATACTGAACATTTTATAAAAACTATCCTCCTAGTAGTGGAGAGGTACATACAGAATAAAAGATCATCTTATGAGCTTCAAGTTTCCTCCTGGGATTGTGAAAGAGCCTGCCCTTCACCATTCACTTAGCCATCTAAGATGCTTGGATTCGGTAGTCACTAGAACCATTCATGAATATTCTGGTTCTTCCCCTTCCAGGGGCATGGTAGCACTGCACTCCCACATTCTGCCTTTGTGGGTGGGCTTGGCTATGTGACTTTCTTTTGCCAATGAAATGTGAACAGAAATGATATGCGGAGCTTCCCTTTTTTGTTTTGGAATCAAGATTTGAGATGCTTCCTTTTATCACTTGGGTCTCTGACAACACAGGACAGAACTCCCACTGTAACAGTAAGAAATTGGAAAAGTGTAACTCACCCTAACCATTCTTTTGATGTTGTTTCTGTAAGTGTTGACTCTAATATGTGGCCTGTAGATGAAGTGTATAAGAATTCTAGGAACTAACTTCAAAAGATACAGATTCCCACCTTTAGGTACCCCAGCTCTGGGAGATTTTCTGACCTTTGACCGTGGAGCCATGATAATGTAAAGTCAGTGTGACATGAATCCAGGATGACTAAACCAGGATGACGCACACCTGCCTGTCACTTGCCTTATCAGAATGGACTGTGCTCGTCTGCATGTAGAGAACTTTTCAACCTCCTCCCTTGATCTCTTTGTTCTGATTCCCATATCCCTCCTTATAAAAACCTCTGCCTGCACTGAGATGTGGAGATGGTCTTTGAGACAAGAATTCCCCATCTTCCAGATGACAAGCATCTGAATAAACCACTTTCCTTTACATCAGCACCTGCCTCTTGAGTATTGGCTTTCATAGTGGCAGGCTGTCAGACCTGCATTTGGATACCACTATTACCTTACATCAGGCATTAGCATGACTGAGGAGTAAACTTTGTTGTGTTAAGTCACTGAGATTTGTGGGTCTAATGCACCCTACAGGTGTATTGGAAAAGAGCACTCGTTCAGTATACTGGTGCATACATGCTTCTATATTCTTCCCATGAACACTGTAAATTCCAAATTAGATATTGGTTTTATTTTATTATAATAAAGATCTTCAAAACAGAAAGTCAAAAAACTGTAACATCTTCAAATTTTTATTTCTGATAATTTGTTACTGCTTGACTAAACATCATATAAATCTGTTAAGGACTAATTATTTGTTAAAGTTTGAAAGTTATAATTAGAGCAATAACTCAAACTAATAAGTATTGGGGTTGCATTGCAAATGTTTTAAGTGGCAAACTTTGTGAGCAGGTGACAAAGGATAATTAAAAAGAAATCTAGGGCTATTGCACCAGAAAGTAGGATTTGTTATCTTGTTTTGACAAGTGCAGTTTAGCTTTAATTGTATGTGATAACCATCTGTAAGGAGAGAAGAGTGGAAAGGTACTGGGATTCCCCTTGGAAAGATGACCCCAAAACACTTTAAGACTTCACGCTGTTCTAAAGTCTGCTGAAAAATGAGGTGTGACATTGCCAAGTTTCCATGTGAAAATGATTATATTTGTGGATTGTGAAAGAATGAACTTAAATTATTCTATTATATATTCTGGTTGATTGACACACAGATTTGCCTAATCAAGGATGTGTACTGCCAATAATGAAGTGTTTTCTATTTTTCAATTCTTAGAAAACTACTTCATGATTTAAAATTTTTTCCCAGCAAGAGTCCCTCACATGCTCTGTGTTCCTTTGTATTCATCTGTTACAGTTTGGTTGTGATCCAGGGTTTTCTGACTGATAAGATATGTATGGTTTATTTCAAACCAGTGCAAACTCCAGCATTCTCCCAGTCTTCGTGTTTTTTTTTTATGTGCAATATTATGAGGTTTCATAACTTTTGGAAATGTGGTTTTTACTGAATAAAAGAAGCTTAGTTGAACCTTAAAAATGTAAATACCACCTTACAATTAGTTACCATCATATACCAAAAAAATTACCTACTTGCCTTATCTAGCCCAGGATAAAAAGAAAAATGCAAAATAAGAAATTGAAAAATGAATTATCCATTAAACTTGGTATCAAAACCTTCCTAAATGTCTTGAGGTATAGTTGCTTAACATTAGATTTTTTTTGTTGCCTTAAATATATTTTTCATATCTATCTCATATACTTTTCCAAAACAAGTAGACTTAATTATTTACAGTAATGTGAAAGTTTGCATAAGTATTATGTATTAGAAAGAAGGATACTCCCAGAAAGCAATTGTATATGGTTTTCTACCTTTCCTTCTATTCTGTTACTTTAAATTCAGGTGATACAATCTCTCTTTAAACTTATCACAGGATTACTTTGCATTACTCCTATTTGTTCCTTGAAAAGCTTTTGCAGATGAAAGGTTATTTACTATAACCCTTACACTTGCAAAAACTTAATAGGAAAAGTACTTATAGGCAGCACAGTGGTATCTGTCAGAAAGGCAATAATTTGGTTTCAAAGATCTGTCTGATGGTTTTCCTTTTCCTTACACTCTGCCAACTGATAAAAAATTACATATCAAGCAACTCAAATGGACAAAAAGCCAATGCCTACAGGAAATTGTACAGAGGTTCTCAGTCATATTTCTCTATATAGTTGTTTCTAAGAGTGGGGAGTCACACATGACTAGTAGGTGCTAGAACAATATTCCAGCAGTTCTGAAAGGAAGATGTGTGGTTTGAATGGCTCCTCAGGTCATTCTGATACAGCTTTGTGGTGAAGAGCAGGTGTGGGTTTTCTTTCTCCCCCTGAAAATCATTGCCCTGATTTTGATGGAGAAAATATTTCACTAGCGTGTGTTGGGGAGGAAATTAGATAACTTCTAAATTCTCTTTATCTTTTAAAATTATATTTTATTAATTATGCTATTACAGTTGTCCCAATTTTTCCCTTTACTCTCTTCTATCCAATACCCTCCACTCCTTCAGGAAATCCCCTCACAATTGTTCATGTCCATGGATCATATTTATAAGTTCTTTGGCTACTCCATTTCATATAATGTACTTTATATCCCTATGGCTATTTTGTAACTACCCATTTGTACTTCTTAATCCCCTCACCAATTCCCCCAAAACCCCTTCCCATCTGGCAACCATCAGAATGCTCCCTGTAGCCATGATTCTGTCTCTGTTCTTGTTTGCTTAGTTTGTTTTTTAGATTCAATTGTTGATATATATATACTTATTACCATTTTATTCATAGTTTTGATTTTCTTTTTCTTAAATAAGTGCTTTGAACACTTCATATAACAATTATTTGGGCATGATGAACTTCTTTAGTTTTTTTCTTATCTAGGAAGCTCTTTATCTGCCTTTTGATTCTAAATGATAGCTTTGCTGAATAGAGCAATCTTGGCTGTAGCTGCTTTTCATGACTTTTAATTTCTTGCCAATCACTTCTAGCCTGCAAAGTTTCTTTTGAGAAACCAGCTGATAGTCTTATGGAACTCCTGTGGGTAACAAACTGTTTTTCTCTTACTGCTTTTAAGATTCTCCCTTTATTATTAACTTTTGGCATTTTAATGATGATATATCTTGGAGTGGGGCTCTTTGTACCCATTTTATTTGGGATTCTGTGTGCTTCCTGGACTTCCATGTCTATTTCCTTCACCAAATTAGGGACGTTTTCTTTCATTATTTTTCAAATAGGTTTCTAATTTTTTTTCTCTTTCTCTTCTTATTCTGGCACCCCTCTGATGCCAATGTTGGAAAGGTTGAAGTAGTCTTATAGGCTATCCTCATTATTTTGGATTCTTTTTTCTTGTTCTAACTGGTTGATTTTTACTTCCTTATGTTTTAAATCATTGATTTGATTCTTGGCTTCATTCTCTCTACTGTTGTTTCCCTATAAATTGTTCTTTATTTCAATTAGTGTATCCTATATTTTGACTGGATTTTCTTATGTTGAATACCTCACTAAGTTCCCTGAGCATCCTTGTAACCATCCTATAAAGTTTTGAACTTTACATCTGATAGATTGTTTACCTCCATTTTGTTTAGCTCTTCCTGGAGTTTTAATCTGTTCTTTTATTTGGGCCATGTTTCTTTGTCTCTTCATTTTAGGCAGCCTCTCTGTGTTTGTTCTATGTATTAGGCAGAGCTGCTTTGACTCCATGTCTTGGTAGCATGGCCTAATGTAGTATGTGTCCTGTTGGGTCAAGTGGCACAGCCTCCCCTATCACCCAAGCTGGGTACTCTAGGTGTGCCCTTCATGTGGACTGAGTACACCCTCCTTTTGTAGTTGAGCCTTGGTTGCTATTGGAAGGTCAATGGAAGAGATTGACCCAGGCCAGTCAGCTGTAAGGACTGGATGTGATCACAGACTATCAACTTCCACCCTCTGTGGAGGATCAGCTGTGTAGGGACAGGGTGGTGGTGCTCTGACATGGTTTATAGTTATTCACTGGGTTCACAGGCCCTGGGGTTTCCAGGGTGGTGCAGACCATGGTCAGCCCCCACCTGTGTTTTGTCCAGGGCCAACCTGCCTCAGCTATAAAGCAATCTTAGATGGCTGCTACTTGCTTTGGGCTTGGGGGTTCCCAGGTGAAACCAAGCTGTGAATCTAAGCTGGCTGTTGCTTGTGCTGGGCCTGAGGCCACTTAGCAAGAAGTCCGGGGGATGGGGGCTTGGGACTTACTGAACCAAGCTGTTGCTTGTTTTACACGGTTTAGGAAGTTGTGATGCATGAGCAAAGATCAGCTGTTCATATCTTGGGTAGGCCTATCAGTTTGGTGGGATAGAGCTTCACGGGATATCCAGGGCAGGCAAACAGTGTTAGCCAGTTTGATGGTGGAGTCTCAGTTATGGCACCTGCCTGCTGGTTGTGTGGCTGTGTGGGTGGAGGGTTCAAAAAAAGGACAGTGGCCTCTGTCCCCTTTTTGTCTGGGAGAAAGCTGTCCTCCAGCTCTTGCCTTGATGCCAGACACTTCAGTTACTCCCTGTATGCCACTGCTCCTTTCAAACTGCTGCCCTGGTGCTGGAGTTCAGATGGAGTGTGTCTGAGTAAGTCTCTGTGTGTGTTCTTTAAGGGAGACTGTGTGGGACTCCAGAAGTTTCTTCCACCAACTCAATCTCTGCTGGTTTTTGCAGTCAGAAGTTATGGGGACTTCTCTTCTTGGCACTGGAACCCTGAGCTGGAGGGCCTGATGTGGGGCTAGGACTCCTTGGTCCTAAGATATCCCTCCCAAATTTTTTTCCACCACATGTGGATGTAAGACCAGCCCATTCTGCACCTCCATCCCTCCTATCAGTCTGGATGGATGTAGTTCCTTTAATTCTGTGGTTGTCAGACTTCCATTAAACTTGATTTCTGATTGTTCTGAATGATGGTTATTCTATATTGTAGTTGTAATTTTGATGTGGTTGTGTGAGAAGGTCAGCTGTGTTTACCTTTGCCTCAATCTTGACCATTAAATTCTCTTTAAAGTGAAAATTTTAGGTACATTTTGTAAGGTATTGAGTTTCATATAGCATATTCTTTGGATCCATTTTTGTTTGTCGAGGGTGTTCACAAAAATTCTGGATCACCAATAAGATTGTCAGGAAGGGACCCTGTACTCTGTCAATCTTAAAGAAGTAGGCCCCCATTTTTTGTGCTATACAGAGAAGCATAGAGGGAATGGGCATATAAAAGTAATCTCCAAGGGTTCTGACAAGTCTTTGGTAGTTCTTGATGGCACTCTCTCTATTTGGCCTGTGTGGTTTGTGAGTTGCTCAGGTGAGTCCCTTCAAGTTTCTGGGCTTACTAATTAGTGTCAGCAACTAAGCCTGTGTATGAGACTTTTCCAGTTTTCCTGTTGTTGTTTTTTTTAAGGGATCTTTGTTTTTGCATTATTTGTGAGTCCCTTGTCTAATACCTTTTCTTGCTGTCCTCCTCAGCATTCATGGCCCTTAATATTACATGGCCTCTATATATGACCTTGACTTTTTCTGCCTCTGTGCTTCCTAACTTCATGATATGTACACTGCATTCCAGAGCAATATTTCTTGAGAAATATACCTTGAGAATATTTCAAATATTCCTTTGACTCCAAGTCTTGGCCATGCTCCTCCTCTTGTCTGGTTGTGCCTCAAGGTTCCACCAAACCTGTGATAATTGCTACATCCTGAGAGGCTTCCCAATTTGGTGACTAGCACCATCATCTACCATGTTGCCTAAGGCAAAAACATAGGGGATATTTTTGATTCCTTCTTCTTCCTCCTCCTACAATCTACCCAACAGCAAACCTGTCAGTCCTATTACCAGATATATTTCTCATATTCTAAGAATTCACCATCTCCCCAGTGACCACTCTAAGCCACTGCCTGTTCTGGATGCCCAAAGCAAACCCCTAACTGGTCTTCCTATTTCCACATATGACCTATGCAAAACATTCCTCACTCAGCAGCCAGTGTGATCTTTAAAAGTATAAATCAGATCACATCACCACAGCTTAAAACCCTACAGTGGCTTCCAGTGACTCTAGGAATAAGGGTTCTGGTACCTCCTCAACATTACCTCCTACTTTTTCCTTGCTCATTATATTCCTGATTCATAAGACTTCCTCCTTTTCCTTGAACAAATGAAGCATGTTGCATTTGTTGTCCCACCTTGGGTGGTGTCCACTTAGCCCCAAATCTTTGCTTCTTAAAATTCAGGCCTAATCTCAAATATCACTTCCTTAGAGAGGGTATCCTCAATCACCAGGCATAAAATAATCTCCTCCTCTCCCCCTGTCAGGCTATATTCTATTAGTATGTTTTATTCCACTGGCAGTGTTATTATGTATCATTTGTTATTGTCTAGCTTCCCCTAGTCCACTAAAAGGATATTATTGTTTTCCTATTACACCATTCACCGGATCCCCAGTGCCAAGATCAAGTCCAGCCTATAAATATGGTTGTCTAAGAAAGTCTGAAATGCTACTTCCTTCATGAATGCCCATAGTTTTAGCTACTCTTGTGGTACCTACCTTGCATTTACATACTTGTTTCTCCTGTAAGAGTTGCAGCTTTTCAAGGGCCCCTGCTCTATTCAACTTTTATCATCCAGAGTGCTTTTGGTGGGTATATGCTTAGTATATATTTACTGAATTCAATTATTCTATTTTAGTTGTTAAAGGAAATTGTGAGTAACAATTTAAGTTAGTGCTTGTTTAGTACCCAAGAGAAATAGAAAGATAGCCAAGCCTTAAACAGTTACTACCTAATGTGTTTATCTTTAGGTTTTATTCTAAAATATGCTGTATTCAGATTTTCCCTGTTCAAGAGCTCACTCTACAGAATCTGCTAACAGTCGATTGGTTCAAAGGAAAGGAAGCAGAACTGGCAAATCAATGCACAAAGGAAAAAGGCTATGTCCTCAAAGGTTTGTTCAGTACCTACTGTGTCATGGATTCATGAAACTATATATAGGCAAGGGTATGGGTTGGAGGTGTTAGAAAGAAAGCTAGCAGTTTTTAAGCAGAGGGAAAGGAAAAAAAGCAGAAAAAAAAGGATGATGAAAAGGAGATGATGTTCAAAATCAACTCTTGAGTCAGAATAAGGAGGATATAGAAAAAAGTTTCTACATCTCTTCAGTGGTATTGGTTACTGTGCTCTCTGCAGCAGGTAAAGAAAAGACACTCTCAACCCTCTGTAATGTGTAAATTGCCTTTCGTCACTCTCCCCAGGAAAGTAAGACATGTCAGCTTGGAAGTTGTTAGGCTGCCAATCCTATTGTCAGGCAACCAGGACATTTGAATTCAGACATGCTGAAATTTCATTTGGGGGTTTTCTGCCACAAATCCCTAACATATGGAGAGACCTCTGGCTAGAAAATAAGTAAGCTTGACATGTCAAATTTCTTTTCAACTATATTTTAAACAGCTCTTCTCAAAGAATCCCAAAAACAAGTTACAAATTGAGGTATTCAAGAAGGGTGGGGACAGGTGAGAGGGAAGATAGGCAGTTTTTTCAGGAAGTACAACAATTATCCACTTTAATCGCAGAGTCATTCTTTCATTTTTATTCATCTGACAACTGTTAGTGGCAAGGCAAGGTATTACAATACTTTAGAGTTTAGACTTGGAGTCAGAAAGCTTGGTTCAAATCCTGGATGGGTTACCGTTTGTGATGGTTACCTTTATGTGTCACTTGGCTAGGCCAAGTTATTCAATCATACATGAAGTAGTAGGTGTTGTTGTGAAGGTATTTCAGAGATGTAGTTGACACCTGCAGTCAGTTGACTTCACATAAAGGAGATTATCTTTGATAATCTGGGTAGATCTCACCTAATCAGTGAAGGGATTTAAGAGCAAAATTGGTGTTTTCCACAGGAAGAAGAAATTGCAATTCTGGGCTAAGGCATTAGCTCCTGGCCTAAGAGTTTCCAGCCTGCCTCTGGCTTGCCTTCTTACAGCTTTATAGATTTCAGACTTGCTTAGCCAATTGCACAAGCCAATTCATATACATAATAGGGGACCCCCCAAAACAGAATTTATTTATAAAAATGTGTATTTATTCTTACATATTTAAACTTCAGTCACCTTCAAGGTACTCTCAATTTGATTCAATACACCTATCAAAATGTTTTTTCTACTGCTCAAAACAGTTTTTGAACTCATTACTTTTGATGCCTTAGTGCTTCTGCCATTTTTTGTTTCACCTCAGCAAAACATTTCCCTTTGTGGACTTTTTTTATCCAAGGGGAAACAAAGGCACTCTGGGTAAGATTGGGTGAATAGGGAGGGTGGGGCATAGTGATCATGTTGATTGTGGTCAAAAACTGCTGAACTCAGTGCAGTGTGGGCAGGTGCTCTCATAAATCATCCATCTTGAAATGGGCAAACCCATTGAAAGAGTCTTCAAAAAAAATTCACTGGTGCTGAATGCAGCTGATGCTCACAACAATACCACTGATACAAATGGGTTTTTAGAACACTCATCTAGCAGGGGAAGCCTGTACTACAAGAGGCCTGCCCTACAGAAGATAATTCCAGGTTTTTTGTATACACATACATATACACATGTATAAATATATGTATATACATGTATACATATATACACACACACATAATTTTGTCTCTCTGATATCCTCACTGATATACCTAGTAACTGAGTTGATCTTGGGAAAGTACCTTAAACTCTCTGTGCCTCAGTTTCTTCATCTATAAAATAAGGATATCACTAGTGTCAATCTTACAAGTTGTGCTGAGGATTAAGTGAGTTAATAAATGTAAGCTTCTTAGACTGGGGACTGCATATATTGAATGTTCTTAATTATTAAGCACCCATTTTTTTGCTTATGGTAATTGAGGGTGAGCAGTAAGGGAGATGAGATGTTTGATATTGAGAAATATGCCGTTCCTCAGAGGGCATAGAGCATAATCACAAGTAACCCCAGTGCACACTCGTAATTAGGGAAAATTTGGGTTACAATGCTAATAACAGTACTAAATATTGCCTGAGGATAGGCAATATTTATCTACTAGTGTTAAGTATGGCACAATTTCACTTGTTCTTTTTAAAAATTTCTTCCTTTATTCATGTTCTATTTCAGTTAACAAACATTCATTGAGCTCCTATTATATACAGCATAGTTCTAGATGCTAAAGATATAGTGTAAATTGGATCCTATATCTGTAATATATATTCTAGCAAGGACTACAAAAATACATAGGTTAAAAACTTATATAATATAATTCAAGGCATGGATGAGTTATATGAAGAAAGATAAGGCAGGTAAGAATGGTCAGGGTAGGTCTGGTGACACTTAGTGTGAGACCTGAATCAGGAGAAGCAGCAACTTTGCAAATACCTTGGGGAAGATGATTTCAAGTAGAGACATCAGCAACTTGTCAAAGCCCTTAGAATAGAATAAATGATATGAAGACCATTGGGAATGTACCAGAGTGAACAATAGGAAAAAACAGTAAGGAAATGAAGTTGTAAAGGGAAGTGGAGTCCAGATTTTATGAGGTCTATAGGCCATCAGGAGGAATTCTATTTAATTTTAAGTGTGATGGGAATACATTGATGCATTTTGAGTAGGGAATGCAGACGCTTATTGTAGATGCTGGGTGAAATAGGGGCTCTGGTGGTGAGGGGAGTAGAGAAAGGCATGGAATCAGGAGACTGAACAGGAGGCTATTAAAGTAGAATAGATGAGGGATGATGATGGCTGCCATGCAAGTGGTAGAGATGGAGGAGATGAAAAGTGGATGATAATCAAGATGTATTTTATGGATAAAGATGTAAGATAGAGCCTGAAATTAAGATGCAATTGCTGCCTTGACATCTTTGAGTTTCATGGAGCCCCAACATCCTAAGTATGAGTTCCCTGTTGTTGCCAGTTGTGCTCCTTACCCAGAGGCAAAGACTTCCCACCTGGATAGTTCCTGCATCAGTTGGACCAGCTGTAATTCACAATCTAACACGTTTCACTACCTTGCCAGCCTGTGAAATTATTCAAACAAGCCAATCACATCTTCCTACTGGAACCAAGACCTACTGAATACTCTTGCTGTTACAGAGCTTGTCCCCACAGCCCTTGCTTGTTCACTCTGTTCCTGAGTGGAACCCCCTTGTGGCCCTGCATGGCATATGCTGTCATTTTGCCATGGACTATTGAGTATATATGACTAATGAACCACTGCCAGTTTCACCTGTCCAGTGTTGGGTGTCATGTGTTTGGTTATCTCTTACTACTTAAGGCAAGGGATCACTGGCCAAAAAATAACCCTGTCTGCACCTTTTACAAACTCTTGGACCATTGTCTGACCATTATCTCATTTGGGGTAAAGAACTGAGGGAATCTCTTGCCCTGTAGACACCCAAAATACGAACCAAAGTAACTGATATCTGTATAAATAATAAGACAAGATTTTCCAGGACACTCTTGTAACTAAATGCAGGTTTGGCTGCCTGCTGCAATGAAAGCCAAACTGGTGAGGCAGGTGCTAGTGAGAAGGAAAGTGGTTTACTCAAGTGCTGGCCACCTAAGAAGATGAGGAGTGTCATCCCAAATCTCATCTCCCCATCTCAGTGCAGGCAGAGGTTTTTATAAAGAGGGAGAGGGGAATAAAGAACAAAGATTCAAGGGAAGGGGAGTTGAGAGTTCTCTGTTGAGGGAAGTACATGCAAGTCAACACAGTGTGTTCAGGTAACTGGTTGAAGGTCAGCAAATTTCCCAGAGCTGAAAATTCCAAAGGTCAGAGACTGTCTTCCCTGAAGTCAGTCCCTAGAATTCTCAAGCAAAGAGGCCACTTATCTGTAGTCACACATCAGCCAGTGTCAGCATCCGCATAATGTCTAAAGAATGATGGGGTAGGTTACAATTCCCCACTGTTACATCCTTATCCTCTTTGGAGTAGTTCCAGGCATTACAGAGTATGACCAAATCATTAAATTTACTTCTTAAAATAAATAATGCTAAGCTCTTGAAGCAGGCATTCAATGGAATGTTCACTTCCCCTGTAGACAGAGGTATTTGGTTTAATTGAGAGGCCTAACAGGCTTCTCAAAAAATTCATATGTAAGTTACAAACTGGCAAGTGAATCTCCCAATGGTTGTCACTATTGCCACAGGCATTGATTAATCTAAATTCACACATCCTTACACTGATGCCACACAGGTTCCTTAGTTGTTTTTATTGGCCACAGAGGAGAATATCTCTCAAGTTCATGCTTTTGATAACCACCCCATCGAGTGGTCCTCTCTTTCTTGGTCAAGTACCTGTGATGCTTCTGAGGGAGGCACGTCTCTTACTCCCAGAAAATCTCAGTCATTACCAAGGTTTAGGTGGATGACAAGATATGAAAATGTTGTTTGGGATGTAAAGGCTGAAATCAAGATAAATAGTAAGTGCTACCTTGACATCTTTGAGCTTCACAGGGTTCTCCCACTAGTTGCTCTGCCCTTGCCAGATACTCTCTCCACTGTGCTAATCTCCACATCAGTTGCATTAATATTGAATTGAGGTTTGTTTAAAGCATTCCCATAGCTAATGGGGTTGGAATTGCACATTCTAGCAGAAGAGAATGGCAAACCAAGACAGAAAGGTAGAGAAGCCCAGAAAGACATGTGATCTGGCTTAGCTTATTAGATATAGGAGCCAAGGCTGTTAACTTATGTTGGCACCTTCCTTATTGAAGACCTTAAATAGTAAGTCCATGTTGGGAGTCTAAATCTTATTAGGAAGAATTGGAACTTGTTGGGGTTTACCAGCAGTGTTGAGGGATGTGTGTTTAGAAACCTACTCTATCAGCTGTGTAAGCTCCAGCTTGGGAGGGGGTGGAAGTTGTGAGAACAAATATTTAGTATTTGTTGTCTGTGGTCAGAAATGATGAAGGTCGTACCTGGAATGGAATCAGAAACAATGAGAGACATCATAAGAAGATAATAAAAATAAAAACCACTCAAATGGGTCTTGGTGGTTGAAGGAGAGAGAGAGGGGTTACCAATGGTTTAAGGTGTCCATGTCTGGGGAGCCACTAGCAAGCAGGAAGATCCTAGGAGGAGGAGTAGGTCTGAGTAAAAGAGGATGATTTTAATTTCAATGTGTTGAGTTTCAGATGTGGTTAGGACTTTCATATTGAAGTGTTTGGAAATAGGGGCTACCCTTTTAGACAGAGCAGGGTTCCATTTGTCAGCTTAAATAGAGAAGCTGCAGCAGTGGCTGAGGTGACCCTGAAGGAAGCTCTCCTGAGCTCATTTCCTCTCACTTTTCCTTACTCCATTCCAGTAAATCTGGCTCCTGCAGGTCTGGGAGCTCATTCCACATGCTCTCACACCAGGCCTTCCTACTCACTCTTTCCACTGCCTTGATCTCCTCCAGAATCTGCATGGCTCACCACCTCTCTCACTTTATTCAAATCTATGGTGAAATGTTCCCTCATCCAAGAGGCGTTCACTGATCATTTCTTAGAGAATAACACTCCTGCTTCTTCTCTCTGTTATTTCTTGTCCCCTTTTTCTGTTCTACTTTTCTTCAAAGCACCTATAACTATTATATATTTGTATTTTGTGTGTCACTATTCCCTCTAGAATGTAAGTTTTATGAGAAAGAGGACTTTTAGTTAATGCTCAATCCATGTGTTTCATATATAGGTTGCTATGGATTAGATGACAGCAGGGATGTGGAGAGACAGGGAGAGAGGAAGAGAGAGAGAGAGAGAGAGAGAGAGAGAGAGAGAGAGAGAGAGAGAAAGAGAGAGAGAGAGAGAGGGGAAGAGGGATAGAGATAGATCGGAGAGAAGTGGAAAGTGGATTGGTGGATTGGGCACTGGCAAGAAGCACTTTGGTTGCACTTTGTTTATACTCAGTAGTGGACATCTTGTTTATTTGTCACACTTTCACTGCTGGTGGCATGATTTTTCCTTGAGTGACTACCCTGGTTCAGCCCAGTGTGTCAGGTGGCCTTAAGTCTACTCTGAGCTCTATGTGGCATGTGATTCAGGACTGGCTAGTCAAAATATCAAGTTCAAGGTAATGGTGCAGGGATACACATATGACCCACTTTCATCCATAAACAACAGGCTGCATGGCAGCATAGCATAGTGATTATGAGTCTAGACCTCTGGTTCCAAATGCTTCCTCTGTCACTAACTAGATAAATGACTTAGGCAGGTTACCTCCCTCCTCTGTGTCTCAGTGGTAATACAGGATAATTATGCAGATCAAATAAGTTAACATAAGGAAAGCTCTTAGCTCAGTGTCTGGCACAGAATAAGAGTTCTGTAAGTTAGTATCATCTGGTAAGGAAAAGAAGAGTGCTCTTTTCTGTTGAATTCAAAGCTAAGATGCTGTAGTCTTGGGCCTGCTGAGGGCCATCTTGCCACCATATGGAATCTGGGAATAAATCCACATGGAGGAAAACTGAACCAGAAAATGGAAAGCTACTGACTCTTGATGATACTTCTGATTTGCATAAGTAAGTTTGAGTTAGCTTATCAGTCAGTTGTAATGAAAGATTTGTAATCAGTAAACTTCTAGTAATGTTTCTTTTCAGTTTGACATGCATTCTTGCTTTTTTGCTTTAGGTGATTCTGTAACTTTTCCAATTTCTTTCTCTTTTAATATCTCACAAGTCCTGAAAGCATCAATCAAACAAACATGGCTGGTGTGTGTGGTGTATGTGTGTGTAATTGCTTTAGCTTTTTGCTGGACTCTTGTCTGCTCTCCTTCTCTGGTGCATGGGGCAGAAGAGACCTCAGAGTTCCATCTGCCCCATCCTCAGAGTTCAGAGCAAGGTCAGCCCTTCATGTTTTTTCTAGGCTTTGCTCTTATTCTTTTCTATTTTGTTACTTTTCACACAGAAAACACATAGCTCCTTCCACATTATTGTTTGCCTCCTCACTATACCATTAAATATGCTGCTTCAGAATGAGAAAGAAAGGGTGGGAAAGGACAAAACAGGTATGTGCAGCTAAATCCATGGCAGAGGCTTGCCCTCTCTGAGTCCAGGGGATTAGGATCTCCCCTCCCAAGTCTCTCCTCTCTGTGCCTCCCCATCTCAGTCCACTGGTACCCTAGGGGAGAGAGAGCTATCAGAAGCTATATATTTTAGCTTTAATTGTTGACATTTTCTCTTAAAATTATATCCACTCAGTTTCTAATACAAGGGTTGGACCCTGTAGGTGCTCCATGTCTGCTTCTCATATCGACCAGCTCTTCTTCCTGAGATGGGAGGCAAGAAGGAGGAGTTAATGAATATACAGAACCATTGAGAACTGTCCAATAGAGAGTCACCTCAATACAGGAAAGAGGTGAGACTCCTCCAGACTGAAAAGGAGGTTGGGAAATGAGGAAAGGATGTGCCACACTTGGGATGGGAAATAAGGAAGCATTTCAGCCAGGGATCATGAAAGGGTGGGCCAGCAGCAGGACTGCCATTTCTGTAGGTAGTGTTACCCTACACAGGCTGGCCCTTCTGACCACACTAGCCCCTTGTCAGTCTATCTTTCCCTCACTATCCCTGTCTAGTCACTTGGATTTCTTTCTTTCACATTGTGGGCCTTCACAGATGCTTTTCTCTGTGCCCAGCAAATGCCTAAGTCCTAGCTTAGGTGTCATTTCTGCTGGGAGACATCATTCACTTCAGGCCTTGGTTAGCTCCTCCTGCCATTTGAGCCTGTAGCTGTCTAAACTTTCCCATCACACTTCCCATCATACTTGATCTTTGTTATGGATGCAATTGTCTTTCTCCACTGCTAACTTGTGGGCCCCAGAAGGCAAGAATGGTGTTTATTCTGCATTGATTACTGCTATAGCCCAAGGACTTAGCACATTTTCTGGCCATATCAGGCACTCAATAAATGTTTGTGGAATGAATAAACTCGATGTGAATACTAAAGTATTCTTAATTGAAGATCTTTTCTTTTGCAATGGAATTATACTTGCTTAATCTGTTGCCTTCTTTCTACCATGTCACATAATGCTAGGTAAGGGGATCAAGTCCGTGTACATATTTATGCATAGCATGTCTGAGCAAAAGCAATCAGCATAGAGTCACCCAAAGATGATGTTGTCAATGCAGATTCTTGTCTTGTGAAACTGAAAATTGGGATAGTAATCCATTTAACTAAAATGTGATATTTTTCAGTAATATAAAAATATTATTTTCCTCCAAAGGGTTTATTTCAACTCCTCCCCTCCTTTTTGGCTTCATGTCTAATTTTTATTTGCATGGATGGGGACAGCCACTGATTGCTCTATTGGGCCTGAATATATCAGGTGACTTAAAAGCAGCAGGTTCTATAACGCATTACCTATTTCCCAAGCTGTCTAGTCTCAGAAATTCACTTTCTGTAACAGCAGAATGTGTGTTCTCTCTCCCTGACCTCTTGCCTCTGCAGCCTTACTGAGAAGAGGGGAAGGGGCAGAACTGAAAATCTATGTAAGTGGAGGGAAGAGAGGAACAGAGGCATCCTATAAATGGAAGAGGGGATTTTTACTGTGACAAGTTGCACTGCATAAAATGATCTGTGTGTGCATGATAGCTTTCTTTCTAGTCTCCTTCTGACACTTGATAGTTCATATCATTGTAGCTACTCATCTACCTTAGCCAAGAAATTACAAATGAAGCAGAGAGAACACAGTGAGTGACTGAGTGAGAGAGTTTCTGAAATTTGACAATCACAGATAAAGTTAAAACAGTGATGACTGGTGTTTGTATAACAGTTATCAAAGTTGATGTTTAAAGTTTATGGTGCTTTAGTTAATGAGATACTTGGGCAGAGAAATAACATCATTCACGATAACTTCAACTAAAGACTCAAAATACCTTCATTCCTCTTTGTTTTTATCTTGTTTTCTAGGGATAGACTAAGGAAATCTGTTGTTAGTGGCAGTGTCTATGACAACAAACTCATTTCATTTTGTACCTTTATGCATATGCTAAACAACACTGAGAAACTTTTGTTATCTTTTCTACACACATCATTAAGCAACTGGAGTCTGCTACCCACTCCTGAAATGATTTGAATCCATACAAAGTTATCCTGGGATTCAAGGGCAAGACTATGGGTGAAGTCTGGACACAGTTAATGAACCAGACACCCGGGCATTATGACTAAAGAAGAACTGTGTTGTCCTAATGTTCAATAATCAATTAGTCTTTTTCATAAGGTGCAACCCTAGTCTTTGATGGGAGAAGTTAGAGACTCAAGAGGCTATATTCCAAGAGAAGCAATAGAGGGCAAGACAAAATGCACAAATATTTTTTTAGTACTCATCATACGCAGATCACTGGGAGAGAAGCAAAAGCACAGCTTTTTTTCCCTAGCAAATTTGATTAATCAAGATATTGTAGGATTCTAGGCTTTTGTATATGTGTGTATGTGTTCTGAATTAATGGTTTAAAAGATTCTTAATAATTTGGATATTTTCTAGCACTTCCATCCCATTGAACCCATTGGCCTGTATAGATTCTGTCATTTCAGCTCTTATAGCAATGACTTCTGAACTTGAATGGCCATTAGAATTCAGTGGATAGCTTTGCAAAAATACACATTTGCAAATCCAGTCCAGGCCTCCCCTCTTAGATTTCTAGGAGTTTAGCCCAGGTACACATGTTTTATAAAGCCTCTCTGAAAATCCTGATAATTAGTTGGTTTAAAGTATATATTACACTATAATGTAGTGTCTCTTGTGCAGTATTATCAAAAATAGAAATGTATGGGCATACAAATATTCCTTTCCATGTTGGTTAGATAGTTGTGGGTTTGAATAGTGGGTTCAGCACATTTCAACTGCAACATGACTTTAGGCAATTCTCTGATAGTCTCACTGTAAGGTGCTGAGGTGTTAAAAACCAATGCAGTATAATCACATCAGGGAATATGGCACTTAATAAAAGTTAGCTGTTATTATTAATAGAGCTTGAATATTTATGTTCATATTATATATTTGCATTGCATACTATAAATGTTTTTTATTAAATGTCAATGTCTCTAAAATTAGAATATTCAGAATTTTCTACAAATAATTTTTAAAGATTGGCATTATGTAGTTCTCCACCATTTTTTATTTTCCTGGAATTGAAGACAGTGCCTGACATATATCAGCTGCTCAATAAAACAATCAGATTCATCTATTTAAAATCTGCACACCAATATAAATATTCAGTCTATATGGGTGTACATTGGGCAGTGGTGAAAGTTACAGAAAACATCTTAGAGGTTTGTTCACATCTTTCACATGTAGCTTCTGAAGGATAGGTGGAACCCATCCGGCATACCCACTTAGCATGTCTGATTTTGTAAGGTAAAACATTGACTAACAATAATCATTTAGGAAACTAAGGAGGCAAAACGCTATGATATTAGAAAAGTAATGAAGAGACAAACACTTAGGGAGCATTTGCTTCAGTGCAAGGTCACTGTTCATTAATACTCGTACAGATTGCTTATTAACCACCCAGAAAATTCACTTCAAGTTTTCAAGCTACATAATACTCAAAATCATTACCCGAATATAGATTAGGAGATGCAGGTTTGCTGCACAGAGAGCTAAAGCAGTTGTAAACCATAAGCTCCATCGATTTTGAAAGTGGAGATTATCCCATGTATGACTTATCCCACTTTATCCACCCCCGCTCCCAGTACATGATACTTCTCTTTCCAGCCTGGTTTTGAAAGGTTTTTAAAGGGATTCAGCACTCTGGGAAGCAGCATTCTACAGAGGGGCTGGTTGGAGGAGGAAGAAAAATGTCACCCTATGCTGTGGGTACCCACTGGGCAGCCATGGGTCGGCCGGCCTTGCAGGTGTGCTCCTTTGGCATCTTTGAGCCTTGCCCAGCATCTCCTTGCTCATTTTTATCTCCTTGTACATGTCTACAGTTAACTGAATGAATGAATGGAGTCACTCATTCCAGTATGAATTTTCTTTTTTTTTTTTTAGTTTAAGCTGCCTGACTCTCATGATAGGCTCATTATCTAATGGGCAGGATAGCATAGACATTTACTGACTACATTTCAGATGTGCAAAATACAAATAGTAACTATCTTATAACCAAGCTTGCCTTCCCTGGAAGCCACCTTCCTAATGATGGCTGCAGAAACACCAGTTTGCCAGTTACAGATATTCAATATCTCCTGCTATAAAGTAGGGTTATGTTGTGGTAAACACAGTAACAAAGTTTAAATTTCCTGTCGGTTTCTCTCAGCACAGAGGGCCTCTCTTGCTTCTGTTCTTTGCAAGATGATATCTGTGTGCAAGCAGATCCTTAAGTGTCCACATGGGAGCAGGGGAGGACTCTTTATTTACTGTCTTCTGGGATTTTGTTTATATTTTCTGTGATGTCTCATTTGCTTGGATCACTGAGCAAACAAGTGATCTTGGGTGTCTAGTGTTGTGTTGCTGGTCCTGCCTTGGGTGTTGTGCTGACAGCCGCTGCTCCAGTCAGGGGGCAATTACTTCTGGTCACGAGTTTTCCCCACCCTGAGAGCTGTCCAGATGCAGGCCTCTCTTTATCCACAACCGTGCACACCACAATCATGTATCCACCCAGTGGAGCATAAGGGGGCTTCTAGATCTTAGGCCGTGGAGAATCAAGAGAACTACCTCTATCCGTCCAGCTAGATAGCTCCCCTTGCCAGTTCCACTGCTCCTCCCACCCCATTGTGCTCTGGCATCACATCCTATGCAGGGCTTCTTTGGGGGGGCCTGCAGATTTCCAGAGAAGTGAGGAGCAACAGCTGTAAAGGGTGGTTCTGCTGCACCCCTCCACAGAAGTTCACCTTTCATATTGGGGATGGTAAAAATTTAAGATGATCCTGATTTTTTCTTTTTAAAAATTTTTTTAAAAGATTTTATTTATTTATTTTTTAGAGAGGGAAGGGAGGGAGAAAGAGAGAGAGAGAGAGAGAGAGAAACATCAATGTGCAGTTGCTGGGGGCCGTGGCCTGCAACCCAGGATGTGCCCTGGCTGGGAATCAAACCTGCAACACTTTGGTTCGCAGCCCGCTCTCAATCCACTGAGCTACGCCAGCCAGGCAATTTTTTCTTTCTTTTTTCTCATTTTCTACTTTGTCCCTCGTTCTCTTCTTCCCTCTCTCTTAGTCTACTCAGCTCTTTCCTGTGCCTCTTTTTGGGCTTTCCATTCCCTTTCAGCCTGACAAGAGTCACTCCTAAATCCCATCTCCCTGATCCCTCAAAGGTCTTCATGTGCCCCTCCCAGCTGCAGGACTGAGGGAGGGTTTTAGGGAGAGAGTCTGGATAACTGCAATAGTTTTTGAGGACTGCTCTGACAAAGTCCTACTAGCTAGGGTGCTTAACAACAGAAATTATTGTCTCACATTTCTAGAGACCAGAGGTCTGAAATAAAGGTGTTGGTAGGATAGAATTGGCTCTTTCTGAAGGCTGTGGGGAAGAACCTGTTCCAGGCTTCTCTCCTTGGCTTATAGATGGTGGTCTTCTCCCTGTGTCTTTACATTATTTCCCTTTCAATGTGTTGGTGCCTGAATTTCCCCTTCTATAAAGATACTGGTCACATTAGATTAGGGTCCACCCTAATGACCTCATTTTAACTTGATTACCTCTGAAAAGACCTTATGTCCAAATAAGGTCACATTCTGAGGTACTAGGGATTAGGATATCAACATGAATTTGAGGTGTGAGGACATTATTGAGCCCAAAACAATTACCAAGAAGGGAAAATACATTGGGAAACATTTCAAAATATTCCTGTTTCTCCACCACATTACACCTCTGTGCTAGGATGGAGTGGAGAGCCGTAAATGCTCTGTGGATGACTGTATTGTGGTGGTTTTAAATGAAATTGGAAGTTGCTTCTTCTCATTTTTTATACTGTCACTAAGGGGGACACTTAAGGTAATAGCTCTATTGGTAAAGTTTTTGTGTCAGGATAGAAATAGAAGTGGTAGGCCCTGGACTACACAGTGTTTCTGAGCACTTAGAGGGTGAGAAAAAGGGGCCAAGAGATGGAGCCGATGCTGCATTTTTTTCCAGGAATCCCATGACATCCTATAAAACCCTACTCTGTTTTGGTACAAGATGAGATATATTGAAGAGACATTTTGACAGCATTTGCAGGTCCAATTAAACATGGAAGTTGAGGCAGAAGGGGGAGTCCATGATAATTCCTATGGTTTAGATTTGAGTGATTCAAGTGGGGCAGGAGTGATGGTGAAGGAAGAGGAGTTGATAAGTTCACTTTGGGTTCGAAGTGCCTGAGGGACATTCACGAGATGCCCTATAGAATGATCCACAGCTTTGTGCTCTTTACACAGAGTGTTTGGTGCTCAACTACCAATGGAAGCAAATTTTATTATGATCCCCATTTTACAGATGAGGAACTGAAATTCAAAAATGCTAAGTAGCTTACTCAAGGTCAATATCAGATCTATTTTGTCCCAAACCCAAGGATCCAAAATGGTTCCAGTCATTTTCTCACAGATCCAAGAAAAATTCATCCCAGGAACCACTTCCCTTTACTAACAACACACATTCCCTGTTTGATTTGATTTCTTCCAGACCTATTCCCCATACACACCAAACCCTGCAGTGAGCATCCCTTGAGTTAATGCTTGAACTAACATGGAAGCCTAGAATTACTAACTGTTAGTGATATGTTAGAAAATATACTTGCTGTTTGGTCCTATATTAAATATATTCTAAATGGCTATAATATCAGTTCAGAATTCACCAGAATCTTGGAAAAGAACTCTCTGTTTCAAAGGCTTATAATTTGGTCAAGTGCGCTAAATTTTTTTGCTTGTTTTTGTTTTTAACATGACATCAACACTATTTTCAAAAGAGCAGTTTTTTGGATGTATGTATACTCATTTTTATGATAGCTTTTCAAAAATGTTATGCAATATACACTCATTATAGAAATTTAAATTTCTTTCAAAGTTAAAAGCTATTAATATTTTTGCTTGGGATAATCTACATGTTGTATGATAAAATAATATAATGTCAATTTGGATATTTTAAATTATAAGGGTAAAGAGAAATTTAGTGGCTTCTAACTCAAACAGTTTCAAGCCAAGACAAGAAATTTTGCCAGCTATTAGATCCCAATGGGAATTAGTGCTTTAGCTATTTTTTATATGTACAGATTTACTAAGCTGGCAAGATACTGAGATTTAGACAGCACAGTTATCTCCACTCTGCATGCAGAGGAGCTATCTGTAATGAAAGACTGCTACATAGACTCTAAGGGAGTGCTGAAAGTCACTGGGTATTTGTTGATGGAACACAAGCTCATTACCCTCTAAAGATGGGATATAAAATAGGCTCAACAAGCTGACTCTAGCTTTTTGCCAGAGCACTAATTTAGGGGATTGGTACCAGTATCTTGTTGCTTTTGTCTAACAAGAGACCTGAAAGAAAGGACTCAGCATAGACTGTTATAATGTCTTCTACCTGAGGAAGTGGGGCAGTGAAATGCCTCTTCTGTGGACACAGATGTACATGGGTGAATGAAAAGAGCAGAGAAATTAAAAGAGGTGGAATGACATCCTATCTGCATCTTTAAGTGAGCAAAACCACAAATGAAAGTTATTTGCTTCTAAAGCGAGCCACAGTGCAGCATTTTTTTGTCAGTTTTTCTTTATGTCCATGTCTTGGGGTTTTTTTTTCCTCCCTCCATTGTCTCTGGCTGTGGGTCCTTTAGAGCATTTATTTTTTTAATTGTAGGTACTATGATTCAGAGTTAAAGAAGCTGAACTCTGTTTTCAGAAAGACCACTCTAAAAATTCCACCAATTACTATCTCTGTGAACTGGAGCATATTCTTAACTTTTCTGAGTCTGAATATTCTCAACTTGGAAAATTGAAATAATATTTGTATCTACCTCAAAGTGTTATAATATTAAATACAATAATGTTTGGTTCATGACACATAATTAACATAAGTAATTACTATTATCTTTATAGTTAGGGTAAATCTAGTAAAATGCAGCTGATACCTCATTCCAGGCTATTGTGATTCTTTTTGCTTTGCCTTCTACTAGAAAATCATGTGCTGCTTCTGGGTTCTGGATTGCCCAGGAGTCCTTCTTGATAAAAGCATAGAACAGAGTGTTGTGTGCAATAGAGTTGGAGAGAAGACTAGTTGTGGAGCTAGAACAAAGCTATGAGTCTATGTGGGCCCTCTTCCCTTCTCCACAGTAGGTACCACTTTCTTTTTCATCATTCTTCTCTCATACATCTCTTTCAGCATTGCCAATGTCCTCCTCATTCTCTCTTATTTAGTTCTTTTTCTTTATCACTTTTTTCCTAGTTAGGTCTTGAACTACTAAAGGGACAATAAACTCAGCCTAATAGACCCTGTGACATCACCATTCTTTTGCCTAGCTTGACACAGCCTCAAATGGGAAGTATGGATACAGCAATGCAGAAGTGAGCTGTGCAACATCAGTGTCAGGCTCTCGTTCCTTTGTAATTTTTCTCAACCCTCCTCGTTCACCCTCTTAGTGTTGTCATTTTTCCTATTGTTTCTGATGTTTACACATTATTCTCTGTTCTGATCACTGATCCAGTTTTATCTTGCTTAGAGCCTTCATCATCTGTCTCCACCATCTTTCCTTAAGAAAATGAAGTCTTCATTAGCTGGTTTAACACTTAAATTTAAAAAAAAAATTATGGAGAGAGGAAGAGAGAGAGAGATTTATTTGTTGTTTGACTTATTTATGCATTCATTGGTTGTTTCTTGTGTGTGTCCTAATTTGGGTTCAAACCCACAAACTTGGTGTATGGGATGATGCTATAACCAACTGAGCAACCTGGCCAGGGTACTGGTTTAACACTTTTGTTTCTTGTTCTGCATATTTTCATGGCTATACTAATATTGTCGTACTTGATTCTATACTGAGTGTTGTAGAGACACAAATATTGAGTAGTATCTTCAAAAGTTCAGTGAATAAATATTGTGTTCCCACTTTTCCTACCCAGCTTTTCCAAAATGAATCTGGATAACTCTGAGTTTTATAGAGGCCTTAAACCAAAGTTATCATAGTTATCATCCTGGGAAAGGGGTGCTTTTCTCACAACCCTGACTGATACATTCAAAGCAGTATTCACACTGCTCTTTTGTAAAGGTGTTCACATTGTGATTTAAAGAAATGCTGATTAGCATTGCTTTCCTTCTTTCTTGAGGACAGAAACATGTTTTAAAGAGTCATGAAACTCATTCAATATTTGAAACCTTTTTAAGGAAAAGAATCCAAAGTTGTGAATATAAAATTAATATTTATCCAAAGTTAAAGAACAAATTATAACAAGTTATAATTTTTTAAAGTTGGAAATCTCAATCATTATACAGTTTAAAAAATAATATATCTTTTTATTAATTTATCCCTTGGCATATCTCTGTAACATTTTTTCTACATTTTTGCTTGCATGCTCTCTAATTGTGTCTTTATATGACAAAGATTTTGCAGTGTTGTTCTATGTATACAATAGATAAAATTCATTCTTTTCTCTATCACAGCCGAAGAAAATTTGCACATTTTTATTGACAGAACAAGTTCTTTCTTAGTTCATTTGTGCTGCTATAACAAACTACCACTGACTGAGGGCCTATAAACAACAGAAATTTATTTCTTACAGACCTAAAAGCTAGGAGGTCCAAGATCAATATGCCAGCAGATTCAGTTTTTGGTGAGAACCCATTTCCTGGTTCATAAATCGCCATCCTCTCATTGTGTTCTCTCACAGTAGAAAGGGAGAGAGCTCTCTGGGGCTTCTTTCATAAGGGCACTAATCCCATTCATGAAAGCTCCACCCCATGACCTAGTCACCTCCCAAAGATCCCATCTCTTAATACCATCACCTGAGAGTTTAAGTTCCAACATATGAACTTGGGGGGTGAGTGCATAAATATTCAGTCTATAGCAGTTACACTTCCGGTTATTGATAGTGCAATTCTAAAGCACATTAAAATGCATGTAAAATGTGGATTTACTCATAGTCATATTTTCTGCTTGTAGTACTGCTATAGGTTTGTGACCTAAAAATACAAAGATGTTGTAAATCTTGTTTGGTATAATTCCCATCCAAAAGAAAATAAATATAATGTGCTTTATAATGGGATATTTTGCATTAGCTGGAATATTCCTGAGAGGAAAGAAATTCCATTTTGTTCTCCATTGAATGATTTCACATATCTGATGCTTAGAAGAATTTTCTGTAGATAAGCTCTACAGAAATGGGGGATAATACTAATACTGGCCTCATAGAACTGTTGTAAGAATTAAATGAAGTAGTACGTGACATTATTTGACACATATTGGGTGCTCAATAAATGTTAGCTTTCATTCTGTATAGGTACAAAACAGAAGAGAAGTCACACTCCTGGGGGGATGTGAGATAAACATAAAGGAAAAATTGCATCACTCATCTTCATAGACAGAAAATGCTACCAATATCCGGTTGTGAATGTCCTAGCAAGACAAAGTTGTGTAGTATGCCAAATAAGTGGTTGAGCTGTGAGTTAAGTGATAAGATTTAGATAAACGGAGAGAATAATGAAAAGCCTGTATCTATCTGTTGGGGACTGACGTAAAGAGAGAGGCCTGGATTCTGGAAAATGTGTGGCCACTTGTACTGTAATAGTGATTTCCAAACTCTATTTCCTTACGACGCATAAACTGGACCATGAATTTAAGTCACAAAAAGCAACTTTTGGTTATCTTTGTGACGTTCTGTTCCTTTCACCAAAGTAAGTCAGTAGATACAATCTTACAACTTATATGTTTTTATCCCAATTTAAAAAAAAAACAACTAGGGACTGGCTCCCACTGGCTCCCACTGCTCCCACAAATTCTGTGGTGTAATGGAACAAAACAATGCTTATCAAGTGGAATATTCAACAGAAAATCATGTAAACAACTGTGGCAGACACCGTTGTTTGGCTGGAGCAATTTTCCTTCTCAATCCCTTTCTTTTTATGGTTTTCCATTAAAGATAATAAAATATTAAATGTTCACATTATCAGCCCTGGCTGGTTAGCTCAGTTGGTTAGAACATTGCTCCCATACATCAAGGTTGTGGGTTTGATCCCTGGTCAGGGCACATATAAGAAGCAACCTATGAATGCATAAATAAGTGGAATAGCAAATCAATGTTTCTGCCTCTTTTTCGCTCTAAAAATCAATTTTTAAAAATGTTCATGTTATCAAACTCCCTTGACAAAGTCCCATAAGTAGAACTGTAAAGGAGATTTTCTGAGAAAATTTTTGTTTTTCTTTTGGGGATAGGTGGGACTGGAAAAATAGCCCCTTTGTCCCTTCCTGCTGTCTAAAGGGCCTGGAGCCAAAAGCTGTAATCTTGAGACAAAGAAAAGAAGATCAAGAGAACCACAGAGATACTGGCTCTGGTCACAGATCCACCAAAACAATGCCATCAACCACAGGGTTAGAATACACACACACACACACACACACACACACACACAATCTCTCCTATTACCCATGTTAAGTAACAATGAGGGGTAAAGTTTTGAAATAAATAACTTTTTATGCCATTTAAGAGTTTTCACTTATGTACTAACCAATAAGTCAGGGAGTTTGTGTCTTTTATCCAAATTACTATATGTCCTTGGCTAAGTTACTTAAGCTCCATTTTCTCATTTATAAAAGCACCATTATACTAACCTATCTTATAAGGATATCATGAGCTCTAGTAAATAAGTCTAAAGTGCTTTATAAATGCTTAATGATGATAATGATCAGGCAAGCAGAACCATTTTTGTAGGACACAGAAATTACCTCCCCTGAAGGAGGTATCAACAAAACATAGACAGGAAATAGTATCTCTTACAAGAGAGAGTATGCATCTTCCTAAGGAAAGGTGATCATTTAAACCCTGAGTATCTAATTGAAGACTAAATGGAGAAGATTATGGTGTTATAATTGGGTTTATTCAGAATGCAATTGAAGACTCATCTGTTGAAGATGAGACTCATTTTATTCTCTCTTGAAATTGTACAGCACAGGAAATTATGACCAGGGGAACGTTAGCTTATTCATCTCAATAAAACAGCTCACCTTTTAGCCTTGGTCTTCAAATTTTGCTTACATTTTTTTCTGTGATAGAGAAACAAAATTGAGATATAAGTGGCTGAAACAGAACAAATGCATACAAAATCCATAATTTTAGGAAGCATTAAAATTATGTTCTAAATCAGCTTTAAAATGTAGTTATGCCTGCTATGAGCCTGCTTTGTTTTTGATGTAAACTTTTAGGCAAAAGACAGTGGATTATCTAACAAGGATTTTGCCATGGAAATTCTCCAGAAAACTGCCAACACCTTGTTTTCCTTCAATGGTAAGATTTGTATTAATTCATGCAAAAATTTTAAATTCTCTAATTTCCTTTTGCCATTTTTTTCCTTTTTCTTATTGTTAGCAGTTTCATCATTCCTGTTAATATCCTCTTTACTATTTTTAAATCTATACCTGAGTAGAAAAGCAATGATATATGTTTATATAAATCCTCCGAATTGTTCTTTTCATATTACATGCATTTCAATGTCTTTTGGGGCTAGATATTCTCAACTGAGAATAGACATGGGCTTAATGAAGCTGAGTATATGGTTTTAATCCTAGTTAATGAACTAGCTAGATTTTTACAGAGAAAAATTCCACTCATTAGGCAAAAGCTATGCTTTTAATCTGTGAAGGTGCTCTGTTGATTCCCAAGTGTGGGCGAGTGTGCTTCCACTGCAGAGAAGACAACTCACAGTGACAAATTCTACTAAAGAAAGGAAAGGATTAGCGTCTATGACATAATAGTTGATTTAAAAAGAGATTGGAAAGTGAATAAAACTTTAGTACACGCTTTAATAAGTCTTATTAAGCTTCAATTTGGACTTTCTCTTTATTTTTGACCTGCTAGGCAATCTGGCTTTGCCTGGACTAATCAATTCTTTGTGCTCAATGTATCCATACCTCTGAAGAGGAACGTGGCTTGTGATGAGTTTGTGTTTGAAAAGCAATTACCTCCTCTGGTGCGTGCTTTCCCGTCCCACCCATCCTTCTTTCTCTTTGTTCAGGCCTAATTTTAAGGAACTTGCTAGCCCAGTAGTTGGATTCCACTCATTTCAACTGGCTTCTCCCTACTTTTCTCCCTTTTCTTTGGATATAGAGGTCTCTCTTCTTTTAATTGACAATATATGTATGCCTTCTTTCATTGTTATTGACCAACAGCTTTCTGGCCCCTGCTGGTAGATCATCTGAGAATGGATGCAGAGATCTTTCACAGTCTCAGAAGTACCTATAGCAGACATATTTAGTAGGTAAGTATATTATCAGAAATTGTTTTTCCATATGAAGTGGCATATTTACTCACTTCTACTGTTTCAATACCAACAATACAAATTGTTAAAATTTTATATAAAATATTCATTTATTATTTATTTCTTTTTAATAATGCACAGCTAGGTCTTTAGGTATATGAAATAGTTTAGACTGTCCAGAGTATTTCCCTTTTCTTTCCTATAACACATGCACATACTCTCACCTTTTTCTCCTAACATTCATTTTTCCTTTAAGCTAGTTTATTATATGTAAATGAAGTCAGTGTTTAACAACATTTGATATGTTGTTTGTTATATTTTCACTAGAATAATTTGCTTGTTTATGTTTTCTTAAAAATACAGAGTAATAATGCACGGTGGTGTTTCATATTAATAATTCAGTGCTTCATAAAGTAATACTTCTGTAAACTCTTTAAACTCCTTGATTATTCTAACGGATATGATTTTTGTAACACATTATGTATCTTGAGTGGCATATTTAATACTTATCCTTTAAAAAATTATTGGCAAGATTGTAAGTATAAGTATTAAAAGTCTTTCCTCACCTATTAGAAAAAACTAAAAGGATGAGGGAAAAACTGCATCAATTTTTATGAAAAAAAAAAAAAGAAGCAGATAATGTCCTTTTGCAAGAGACTCTCTTAAATGATAGTGAACATGAAAAATTAATTAGATTTCAAGTTGGAAGTATCATGCTCTACTTGATGAAGTTGATAGTGCTGCTATTGCTACCTTAATGTATAAAAGGAAAAATGTCAAAATTAATAAGATAGTCAAGAATAAAAGGAATGGAGTGGTTATCTTTGAGGGTACTGAGTATTAGAAATAATAGCTAATTGGTATAAAGCTAACTTTGGAAAAAGAATCAGGCAACATTATTTTAGACATCTTTGACTGGCATGGTTTCCTTTTTTTCTTTCTTTCTTTTTTAATTTATTGATTTAAGAGAGAGAGAAATATTGGTTTGTTTCACTTATTTATGCATTTCTTGGCTGCTTCTTATATGTGTCTGGCCTGGGGGTGGAACCCACAACCTTGTTGCATTGGGATGACTCTCCTACCAACTGAACTACCTGGTCAGGGGCTGGCATGGTTTCTAAAAACACTGTAGTTTTCAGACACTTAAATGTATTAAAATGGAAATTGGATATCTCTGAACTGCGAAATTAGTATTTGTGTCTGGCTTGTAATTTATAAACAAGTTGTTGAAAGATTTTTATTTCCTGAGAGGAAATGAGCCAGACATTTAGGATTTTCATGCTTTTCATATTTTAATTTTTCCTTTCATAAAATTAAAAAAAATTTGGAGTCAGAAAAGATTTTTCAGGGGCAGATGTGTGAAGAGAAATAAATGAGGGTTTTTATTTTAACCTCCCACATTCCTCTTTTCAGTGATTATTTAAAAACCATTTATCTCCATGTGGTGATAAATATAATCTGGAAAACTGTCATCTTGTAGTTTAATTAAAAATTTTAAGAAAGATATTTGGTGCCTTATCTGGAAGAGGCTCTGAGGCTGCTTCAAAATTTTAGATGACTTTTTTTTTCTATAAATAGTTCAATTCCAGGGTTAGTATCCTAATGATTCAAACAATTTGGACCCATTATTAGCTCAACACACTGATACAGAGTTATCTCTTATTACATGTCACAACCACAGCGGATGGTGCATTGGTGATGTTTCCAGAGTGTGTCCTGGACCTGAGAGCTTAACTAATATGTGTAAAAAGATTTTAGGTCAAAATTAATTTTTAAAATGCTATGAATCAAGGTTTAGAGAACACAGGTTTGTCTAGATCCAACTGATTACTTAGAACCAAAGTGAATATCTGGCTGAGTAGGAAGGATAACAATATTAGAGACCACTATCTTTCTGAATTTAGAGGAACTATTCTCTTGATTAATCTGAGACATTATAAACCAGACTCTCTCTAAAAAACAAACAAGTCTCAAAGATGAAATTTGTGTAGAATATCAATGATGCCATGAAGTGCCATTACCATTAGGTCTTTTAGCTGGTGAAATCCACGTTCTGAAGTTGTCAGTCATGATGGTGGCATCCATGTTTATTCTTACATTATTGCTGGAATCATTGGAATCTGTTACTTACATCTGGGGAATCTGGCCAGATTTTGCTTATTTTTTAGACTGGTTTGATTCTATTTTTAGATTATTGGCTTATTTATTTTTGAATAAAATAATATGTGCTTATATTAATTATACTAAAAGAACAGGATGCCCTATAAAGAGACTCACAATAACATGGCTAAGAGAATACAACCCTCATTTTTCTCTCTGTAACACAGCCAAGGTGTTTCTGTTCCACACACTGTCATACCTGTGGCTTGGCATAGCTGCCATCTACAAAACATGCTGAGTTGACTCTGGTCACCAGGCAGGAATTAGAAAGAAAGAGGTCAAAGATCACACTGATGGAAGTTGAACCTTAGGTCTGCTCTCATTCTATTGAACAGAACTTAGTCACATGGTCACATATAGATACAAGAGAGGTTGGGAAACATGCCCTAGTCATGGGTACAGGTAAAAAGTAAGAAAAGATTTGAGTGGGAAGTTGGGAATCCCACATGTTGTTTGTCAAAATTTCACTAATGGCATAAGAACTTTGGCAAGATTGGAGGCATGATTTTTAAAAAGTTCACATATATGGGAAAATAGAGACAACTGTATTCAACCAATTAAAAAAATAAAAATATAAAATGACAAAAAATTCATATGTCAATTTTAAATAGTACTTGATAGGCAGTCTGATAGGAAAGATAAGGAGATAAGAACCTTCTACATCTTTTAACCTTTCTTTCTTTCCCTCTACCTCATGATTTTTGTTTCAAATTATTTTTCCTTGTCAGCATTGTAGCATTACATTTTGTTCTGCAAACATAATTCTCTGTTAATCATTATGAGTTCTCTATTTAAATGGATGCAATACTCAGCACTAGTTCTTTTACCATGACTTTTCCATTACTGAGTTTGATTTTTAATTTATCACTTGGTTGGCTGGATTTTATTGTCAGGTAGTTTTAAAATTTTTTGTTTACTTAATTTTTTAGCAAAGGGATTATAAATTCTTTATCTCAGAATTCTTTTATATTTGAGAGTACTGCCTGTTGCCTTTGTACTTGAACGACCAGGCTGGGTGTACTACTCTGGGTCACACATATTGCTCCTTAGTACGTGGTAGACACTGTTTTGTTCACATCTGGAATTAAACATTGCCATGAAAAAGTTTAAGGCCAGCCTGATTTCTCCACTGTGGGTAACTTTTTCTGCCTAAATGCCTGATGGATTTTTTTGAAGCTCCTTAACTTAATTTGGGTGTGTCTTGATATTGATGATAATAATATTCAGTTACTATGCCTAAGTCCTATTCTAAATATTTCATGAATATTAATGCATTAAATATATAATATATTACCACAGAGATGAATAGCTGTGACAAAGCCTGCAAAACTTAACATATTTAATATTGGTCCCTTTATAGAAAAATTTGAAGACCCTTGCTCTAAGTGATTAATTTGATCTTTAGTCACATACATTTTCTTTTTTCCTGTTTATAATTTATTTGTTATGGTCATTTTAATTTCATTTTGTTGTTGTTTATCACTATGGCTGGGGCTATGGCTTTACAGATGTGTTCTTTTAATAATGCAGTTTTGACCACTCCTGTTTTTAGTGCTTTTTTTCCTTCCAGATTGCCAGTCTCAGTTCTTACTTCATCTTGCATGTTATGGTCTCTTCTCTTTCCCTGTTTCTCTCTTTCCTGTGACTCTAGTATGTTTGCATTGTTCCCATGTTGTTTCTTTCTACCTAAAGGGCTCTGTCTAGATCTATTTATTCATAATGTCCTTCCCAGAACCAGTTAAACTACTTTCTCTCAGGTACAGTTTGATGCCCAAGTGTTGCTAAATAAAATTCTAACTGGGCTTAGACATTTTTTTTCTGTAAGCATTTATTAAATGTCTATACAAAGGCCAGTTCTGTCAAGAGCAGGGCACTTCAAATCTTGTGGGCTTTCACGTGTTGCCTCCTCAGCACACCTGTTCTGAAGTAATGCTCTCCCTAATCTGCTGAGTTTTTGCTGGGGCATAGTGGCTTCCACTGATCCTACTTTCCATTAGGAAGTTTCTACCAACCCCAGAGGACATTAGTGGGGCTTCTCTAAGTGTTGCCAACTTACCATACTTCAGAATTATTTGGGGATATGAATGAGATTAAGAGTCCATTATTTAATTTCTCTGGTAAGGCAGCACAAACAATGCTTTAGTGATCAAGCAGCCTACTGAAATCTAACCCTGAATTTTCATTATAATTGCAAGCAAATGGCTCTTGACCCATAATTTTGAATTCTCTCTTTGGTTTGTGAACAATTTCCCCTAGAGTACATTGCTTTCTACTTTACAGAGATCTTGGATATAAACATGGATCTAAGAATAACAAAGCAAAACAAAGGACCTCCTTTGAAATGCATATCTCCTGTAGCATTTAAGATATTCACTTACCCTATTTCAACCCTGCAGGTCCTGGAGGAGATGGAGAAATCTCTATCCATCAAAAAATGACAAACACTGAATGAGTTTTACAAGTCGACTATAAGTACTATAATTGCTTACTTTATTTAAAAAAATTGCTGTTAAATAGCAGTTATGAAATACCTATTTTAGAAGTTACAGCCTTAATGTTGACTGCTCTTTCTCTTCCTCTTCCCCATTCCAGGGAGAAGAGATTGTGTACAATAAATTCTATTGTCATCTTTCCCACTTGGAAACTAATGGTTTTACTATTAATGTCAACACTGAACCTGTATTGAAATAATCATGATCAGTAGCTTGCTCATCCCTTAACTCTTTATGGTTGTCTGTTCCCCAGGAGGAGTTGGGAAGATTGGAGGTGTTCCTTTAAACAAAACCAGTTTCCAGTACCTGTTATAGATGAATGTGTAGGTCCTCTACCTAGCTATTTGGTGATGGCAGACATGTGGCACATGGACTATTGTCATCTGCTCCAGTGCACTATTTGACAGTCCAAGTTCACTTCTGCTAACTGCCCAGAGTCAGCCTTGGAGATGTTGTTAGTCCTTCAATATCAGCACATTAGCTGAAACTGATCTGTAATCCTTGATAAGAGTGACTGACTAATTTTAAAAATTAGAATGGATGAGTTAACATTAAAAGCCCCATTCTTTCTTAATTCTGAAAGCATTGTAGGCTGTTGGATTGTCAGGTGCACCTTATTATGAAGGACATTTTGACCACATTGAAGAAACACAGGAGCAACAGTGAATAGTTACCTGTTCATGTGTTCATTCTCTCTGCAAATAGGCTCTGAGTGTCTACAAACTGCCAAGCATGTGATTGCTGCCGGGAAGGCACGATCTCTATCTTTGAAAATTCTCAGTCTAGTGAGGGAGATGGGTGTGCATATGAGAATGTTGTCAGGACACTAAGAAGCTTGTAGAACAGATTAGGAGAGTCTTATGCTGTACTTGGGAGGGTTAGGGGTAAGGAGTCACACAATTCCGAGTTCTCCTGAGCTGGCTCTAAAGCTGGTGCCAGTGTAATGGGGAATGAACATACTATACTATTTATATTAGTCTAACTAACTGTAGAATAAGACTAAAATAAGAATGTAGCAACAAAGCAAGCTTATTTTAAAAAATCTATATAAAGAAACCCATGTTAAGCTCAGTAGATGTTAAACTCAGGTTGTTACTCTAAACTGACTTTTTCCTTTTGAAACTAGAGCTTGCATGTTAGAAGATTTTTTATTAGTATGTTGTACAGCTATCTGCAGTTTCAGTTCCTGTGTGAAATGAAGAAGCAGCCTTACCTCAAGACCTTGGCAGATTCGACCACCCAGTCATAGGAATTCAGCTGATAAGTAACCTGATGGCCAACTCAAGGATGCTGACCATAAAAATCAAGGCCTATGGAAATGTCCTTCACATTCTACAGGTCCAAAGTTCTCCCTCCCTTTTTTTCAGACCTATAAAATTAGTTAGCTTGACCAGAGCTGTTAGGATGATCTTTAGACAAGATTTCCCCATCTTCTCAGGTTGTCAGCCCCTGAATAAACCTCTTTGGCTTTTGTTACAGCAGGCATTAAGACCTGGGTTCATTTTCAGCAGTAGTATTGTTTGACTTGTGATTTGGAGATAACTTTAATATTTATTATTTTCTCTCCTTAATATTAAAATTCATCAAGAATAATACCAAGAGAGTGGCTGAAGATAATTGTCTTTTGGGACTTACTTTGTCTATAAAGCTTCATGAAGAACCCTACAGAGAACCTACTTCATCTTCATACAGCTGCCTTCATCAGTGAGCAAGGCACTGAAGTGCTGACCTCCTTCTCACCCCAATTTTATGTGTTTTTCATGTCTACTTTCCTGTTGTTGCCCAGTGAAAGTAAGTAGGGACTCATCAGATCAGCTCAGGGATTTTTGACCTATTTTTTTACAACAAATGAATAAATTAAAAAATTGACAGTCTAGTACATATATTGACACAGAAATTAATATAAAAATTTCATGAAACAATATCCTATGTATGTGTAATAATTTTATTTTAAGCGTTTATGGTTATGACCAAAATATTTATTTTATAACGTACCATTGAGTATGCAAAATCTGAATAACCCTAGTGTAGATTATTCAGGAAAGTAAATCCTGTGAGGAATATAAATCACAATGTGCCTTTCTAAATCAAATAGAATTAATTTGGGACAGATGACTTTGCCTACCAGGAACTGTTGTGCTTCCCCTGAAAAATGGCCTCACAAGTTTTGTCCTGTTCTTTGTGTTACTACCAAACTCAGTGTCAAACTTAGGTTTCATGGCATGTATTTTGTATATTAATTTCACCTCTAACTTCATTTTCTTTTTCTTTTTTCCCCCCTGGAGTTCCAAAGTTACTTTTTAAAGGTCCTATTGTAGAGGGGAGGGGAGGAGGGAGATAACAGGGGAAAGAGTGGGAAGGATTAAGTCAAGGAACATGTATGAAGGACCCATGGACAAAGCCAATGGGGTGCAAGGAGGACTGAATGTGGGAGGTGGGGGTGGGTAGGGAGGGACAGGGAGAGTAATGGGGGAAAATGGTGACAACTGTAAGGGAACAACAATAAAAAAATAAGGAATGAGGAGTGTACAAAAAATAAGGTCCTATTATATTATTATTGTTTTGTAAGATGCATTTAAAGCTTTTGGATCAAGGTGCAAATAAGTAAACAAAATCAATATAGTTTAGCTGCTTTTAGTGCAGATAAGTGATCACTGGAAGTCCCTGAATTCTGCATTGTGCTTTGAATTGCTTTGACTGAATTATGGGGAACACTCCTTGGTTTTAATGTGTTTGTACCACCATTTCATTGTGACGAGTTCAGGCTCATATACTTGAACTTCCTTAGTTACAGTGTGAATAGAAACTCAGGAAAATAGCATAGAGAGCTTGGAAATCTGCACCTGTCTCTCCAACTAGTGCCGTAGAGAGGTAGCTTCATATTTCAACAAGTTCCTCTGGAACATTGTGTTCCAATTACCTTCTATTGTAATTCACAGGTTGTTATGGTAGAGATTTTGACAAGAACAAAAGTCTCTAGTGAAAATTTGATGCATTCATACATTATTATAAAACCCCAAGCATGCTAATTACTTCAATGATGACATGTCAAGTGTATTCCTGAAAAGGGAATTTGGTGATGCTGTGACTACCCAATGGAAGGGCAGATATTTGTTTACATGCAATTACCTATGGTAATTTTGTCCCATGTGAAAACAGCCTTTACACAGACTCGTGGAATAATTACCGAAGCCAGAGAATGCATGTTAACATTGAAATACTGGCTTATAATAATTCATAGGCAAGAGCAGGCACCAGCCTGTCTGGAAGTCTTTTTGGAGCTTCTGTGTTTCATCCATTTTAGTTGTCAAACATGCCACAGATGTTTTTTCAAATGAACCAGTGCCTAAAATGAAAACATTGTATAGGCTATGCTGGATTTTACATGCACAATTCTTATCATATGTGTGGACATTTGTACTAGTTTTGAATTTTTTAGCCAGACCCCGTAGGTTGTTAAGGATGAGTACTGGCAAACAATTCAACAATAAACACTGCATTCTGATGCCCATTGGTGTTGATTGATTGTTTAAAATAAAACAATACATATAAGTAACTCACAGATTTCTCATTAGATTATTGACATCTGGGCCAAATCACAAAAATGTGATGTGATGCATAATCATGGATCAGAGGAAACCTGATAATTTATCTGTATGTTCTCTTATCTATGCCACTGTATCTACCATTATTATTGTGAGCTTTTCTTGCAAAAAGAGAGAAAATCTGAGCAGCAGTAACAAAGAAATGGGGATTTACTTCTCTGGATTTTCTTTCTGCTCCTCTGTCAAAAGGCTCTTAGTTCTCTGCTTAGATTGGATCTTCTTCATGTCCTCCATTTCTTCTAATGTCTAGAAAGAAGCTACTAGAAAAGAACTTAACAAATATTTATTGACTACCTCCTTTGTGCTGGCCTCTGTGCTTAACCTTGGGAGAGAGCAATGAATAAGCCTGCACTATCATGGCCTTCCTAGAGCTTGTAGTTCACAACAGGATGGCCATTAAATAGGGAATTACAAAGGGTGTTTGTGCTCCAAAGATTTATCATCTAGACTTTATTCTTATCAACCCCAAGACACTGAAATGCTACAGTTTTCTGTTTGTAAGTCAATATTTTCCAGGGGGGTCGATATCTGATAAATGGCATTTCAATTTCATGACTTAAAGAAATGTTTTAAACAGTGCTTGAATAGTCTCCTGAAGAATCTGCAGGGAGCCCCTTCTAATGTATGCCATAAATAAATGCATATTTTCCTTTCAAATTCCTTAGGAACTTTAGTCAGATTGTTTTTTCCAATATCTGAAAAGAAATTGAGGGTTGGTTAATTAGAATTCCACATAAAACTCCCACAGAGACTGTGGGGATGGTGTTGCCTGCTTTTTGTTTCAGCCCAGTGGCTGGTGCTCAAACAAAGTTTCTTCTACAAAGTTTCTCATATGTACTGAATGGCTGATGACCTGACACTTTTTTGTCTATAGAAAAATACACTGTAGGACTAGGAATAGGCATTAATATACCTGAGAATTGTCTTGCTGGACTACTGTGTATAAAGGGAAAAAAGAAGCATACACATTTTTATAAAAGAATCATTTTCATTTTAGCTAAGGATATACAATAAGCTGATGTAATTTTAATGAGTTTTAATCTACCATTGTCCTTTCTTATACTTATATTTTCCAAATCAGCATTCCATTGTCTGTGCATACGACTGGAATGTTTTTCATATATTTTTAGAGAGTTATTTTTCAGAGGAGCTGTTTTGTTTTACAAACACCTCTTTGTCCTCTTTCACCTATGTAGTTACTTCTCAGGCATCTCAAAGCAGCTACAGCTTCAACTACCTCCAGTCTTTAATCAGAAAACTAAGGGTCTCAAGTAACATTTCCTTGGTAGGCTGAGCGTATGCTGCACTTTTATGAACGTACTATATCTGGTATATTAAGAACAGTTTCTGACACATACAGATACTTTAAAAAGATGTAGTGGTACTAACTAGTAATTAGCAGAATTTAAAACTTCTAATCCAATGTTTATATATTTATTTTGTTTCCTGAGTGATGAAAATTTTAAGAAAGCACTGGTACCATAATATAGCATCTTTAATTTTATTATGCTTACTTTTATTCACAGATCTTATGCAGTATGTTTTTTCATATATGTGTATATATGTGTTCATAGGGTCTACATACACCTCTCACATATACACAGATATTTACATATATTTGTATACAGTTCCGTCTCTTTAACTATATTTAGTAAGAGGGATTATTAATAATATAATAAAAAAAAGTTCAATCATGTGATCTCAGATACTCCTAAAATTGAAGAGCTAAGAAAAAATATTCTTGCCTGTCTCCTTTGTTTATTGAAAAAGTGATTAATAGTTTTGATGGTATTAAGTAAGGGGCAAAACATCAACATTTGGTCTGAAGAATGTTTGATTAAGAGGCAGGTGATAATAGAGTTTTATTACAGAAATCAGAACAGTCTAAATCAAGTCTTGTATATATAGATGTTTAAGACAGTGTTCATGATTTAAAGAAACAGTTGTAAAGTAGTGAAAAGGAAATGATGAGGGCAAAGGTAAAACTCTTACATATTGATTGATGCTAGTTTTTTTTTTATATTTTTTACCATGGTTATATGTTTGATCCTTGAACAACTTGGGTTAATGGTGCCTATTCTCACATAGTCAAAAATCTATGTATGAATTTTGAGCCCCCAAACATAGTTGTCCCTCAGTATCTGTGGGGGATTTGTTCCAGGATCCCCCCACAGACCTAAATCTGTAGATGCTCAAGTCCTCTATATAAGAATGGCATAGAGCAATGCCTGCAGTTAACCCTCCACATCTGCACACTCCTGAAAGCAGGTAGAAAAGTTCAGACATTTATTTTAAAAATTTTGTGCATCAGTGGACTCGTTCAGTTCAAATCCATGTTGACAAGATTCACCTGTATTTAAAATGGAGGGTAGAATCTGCAAAGGTAAAGGAGTAGGGAGTACGCCATGATGGACTAGAAATATGAGATAATTCTAAATCTTAATATTGCTGTCTAGTAATTTTGTAAACCTGAACTTCATGGCCTTTTCCTCTGTAATTTAATAATGGTTGAGCCCAAAGACAGTTTTCTTCAGGCCTTTTAAACTCAATGTCTTTGCCCAGGTCCTTCTGTCTATAGTTTCCTTCTTGATGGCCATAGGAGGGCTCTTGAAGGTAGCATGGTGGAGGCAAGTCCATTTGTATTTCCATGTCCCTCTGGGCCCACCAAGATTTGGTATGTCTTTCCTGGTCTTGAGAAGACTTATTTTGTTCTTAAAGCAAACAGACCAAAATCACTTTTCTAAAGCATAGACTGACACTTGAGTCTTCTGAAAGGGACTTTAGATTTCTCAGCTGAAGTTAAATTCTGCCAAGTTAAATGTTACTATACCAAGTGAGATAGCCTACTCGTGTTTCCTTGAACTACTCGTGCTTCCTTTCATAGTGGTGAAAGCTCTCCATTCCTGCAGTTTGGAGTCATGTTTGTCATTGGTCTAGAATAACATGATGTTTGTCCTGGGAGGACTTGTGTAGAGACACTTGGCTGGCCTGTCAAGCAAAGAAGCCTTTAGAAGGTGTGTTTGGGTGGAGAAGAGGTAGTTGGTTATGAATCCATTTGAGAGAGAAAGCTGATTTTTTTGTGAAAGGTATGGTTTTTAGAATCACTATCAGAGACTGTTAGTGGGAGAGACCTGGTTCTTCTTGCTGCTACATGTAAAGGATTACAGATTATGCTAAGCATTATGCTAAGTGAAATAAGCCAGGTGGTGAAAGACAAATACCATATGATCTCACCTTTAACAGGAACCTAATCAACAAAACAAACAAACAAGCAAAATATAACCAAAGACACTGAAATAGAGAATAGGCTGACAGTGGCCAGAGGGGAGAGGGGAGGGAATTTCAGGGGAAAAGGGGAAGGGTTTACAGGAACAAGTATAAAGGACACATGGACAAAAACTAGGGTGGGGGTGGAAATGAGAAGGAGGTGGGGAGGGCTGGAAGTAAAAGACAGAAAACTGTACTAGCCAGGGTACATTCCTGGGTTGCAGGCCAGAACCCCCAGCAACCGCACATTGATGTCTCTCTCTCTCTCTCTCTCTCCCTCCCTCCCTTCCCTCTCTAAAAAAATAAATAAATAAAATCTTAAAAAAAAATGTAAAAAAAAAAAAGAAAACTGTACTTGAACAACAATTAAAATTAATAAATACAAGAAGAGGAAGAAAAAAAAGAATTACAGATTAGCAAATCTATTAGTGCACAAGCAGTTTATTAGTGATCTGTTCCCATGGAAGAGAACGGGCCTAGCTAGTCTGTGCAGCGGGGGTGAAAGGCAAAAGTTCAGGGCAAGGCACGGAGCCAAAACTAAGAACAGCTGAAAACCCTGGTTGGTCTGAGGCCAGGTAGCCAGAGACTGGAGAGCCAAGAGCACCCTGAGCGCCCAGAGAGGGGGTCCTTTGTTCTGAGGACTCGTATAGTTGGTGGGATAGGAGAAAAAACAGTTACATGTTGATTAACGGATAAATGTAGTGCCAGTTTTCCTGGGGGACGTGACTACCCAAATGTAGGTATGTGTGGGGCTCTGGACCCCAAGATGAAGTCTGTCTCCTCTTGCTCCAGATTACATTTGTTCGTCTTGTTGTAAAACAGATACATGATGGGAGGTAGTTAAAGTTGGGGCACTTTCCCAAAGCTATTTATGAGTGCTCTCTGTAAGCACTAGGGACTCCTTCATAAAACTGATAGTGACCAGAGGTAGACAATTAACCAAAGTTGTTTTATGGACTTCTTCTTTGGGCACCATGGACCCTCTCCTGCATTCCAGGCCCTGGGATGAAAACACAGTTTCAAGGCTTTCTTTCCCAGATTGTGGAAACGCTACATAGAATTTTAAGGACTTCCCTCCTTCCTCCCTAACATAGTGTTTCTTGTGATGCTGGAACACCTGGCAATATGACCAGACCAGGCTCAGGACTGCTCAATTAGTGGGTGAGACATGTGTCACTCCTCCTCCCTGCCTTGGTTTACTATTCATTCTACTGAGTGATAAAAGGTGTTTCTTAGCAACCAGGATGCTGAACTCCGGCTGGTAACAGGATTGCAGTCTCAGAGTTCTTCCTACACTGTCTCCTGCCTCAACACCACATGAAACTAAAAATGTTTAGGACAGAACAGGGACTAAAACAATGAAAGAATAAAAAGGCAAAAGCAGTCCAACTTCATTTTATAGGTAAAGCCATCTCTGAGCACACAAATATTTCTCATAAGTTGGTTGTACAATTCAAGTGCCTTTAAAAAAGGTTTTCTTAAGTGCTAAAGGAATGACTTTAAGATAGTTTTAATAAAATTTAAATTGTAGTAGTAAAAATGAAAATATGGTCATTCTTTTGGAGAAGGTCATCGATAGTGCTGAGAAGGCCAGAAAACTTCTGAGGGCCACTATGTACAAGCATACATTCAGCTCTAGTGTCAGCCAGAGTCATTGTCTTTTGTTTATTTCTGGGGAACCAGTATATATAGTGAGGCCTCAACAGGAGGCCTCTGATCAATGGATCAATCATCTCAAACAGCCCTCAGCTGGAGGCAATCTTGGCCAGCAGCATCCACCTGGGCATGAAAGGCACCCACCCTAAAGAGGACTGGGTCCCTCAGGCCTGTGCTATGGCAGGTGGCCTCAGGAATACATGTGGCTCACCCAGGGTTATGGACATTTGAGCATGGAGGCCCCCCTGTACCGGGAATAGAAAAATCACTTTAAAGAGAACAATCCCATTTATATGGGATTTATATTTCCACAGGAATATGGGATATATCACTGGAACTGTGTAGTCATTTGGTCACATTACAAGATAGGGATTGGTTTGACACTTGTGCTGTCCAGGTATTTATTGAGTATGCTACCTGGGTAGTTGAGCCACTCCATGCTGGGTTTTCCCTGGGCACAGGGGAGAATTTGCCACATGGTAATGAAAGTTGCCAACCTCCCACTCCTCTTCCATTAGTATGATCATTTGGTTGCCACCTTTGTTCAGTCTACTGGCCTGAAGGATGTTATAGCACACGAACACTTACTGTATTCATATAGCAGCCTTTAAATAATAGGCAGCAAGCCTGTCTTTACTTAATGCTGAAATGTCTCTGATGAGAAAAGCTGTGCTCCAAATTAGGGTGCCCTTGCCTCAAAAGGAGGCACCTGTGCCATTATCCAGTGTTGTGTGTTCACACCTGATGAGTCTGCTAATGCATCCTCTTTATTTTTTAAAGATTTTGTTTATTTTTTTTTAGAGAGAGGAGACAGGAGAGAGAAAGGGGAGAAACATTGATGTGTGTCAGAGATACATTGATTGGTTGCCTCTCACATGCCCTCAGATGGGGAACTTACCCACAACCCAGGCATGTGCCCTGAATGGGAATCAAACCAGCGACCATTAGGTTTGCAGGTGAGCGCTCAGTCCACTGACCCACACCAGCCAGGGCTATATCATTTTTATTAAATCACATAAAGACACAAGTGAATTCTCTGAGTGATCCAATCATCAGTGTTGGGGACTTAATAAATCAAGGGTTTGGATCACAGGGCTCTTGGTAGAAAAAATTGTTACCTATTTTGGAAATAATTATCCTAATCTGTGTTTTGTTTTGCATATGCCTATATTGTTGTTGTGATATCTGACCTCAGTGTAACCAGGTAGTCAGCAAATGAGCTGTCCTCATGCTAATGAAACCCCTTGCTGACACCTTGGTGCTCATTGCAGAGGAGGGGGGCATATAAGATTATAAGCACCGGTCATGAGGGGTGGAGTTTTGGAGGAAATCATCCACAGGATGTGACCAACTCACCTGCAAACTGGAGGGGGCAGTTGGAGGCTTCCCACTCCTCCCCTGGGCTCTGTAAGTTTAACCACTGTAGGTTCCACACACCATTCTTACAGCCAGAGCCCTTTGCAAGGACACAGGCTTGAGAGAGCAATGTGTGGTAGAGACCACCTGGACTGAATATGTGACTGAACCTAGGTAAGGCCTCTACATAAACTTTAAAAATTTTGGCAGGCAGGTGAGAAGATCTACCAGTCTTGTAGCTACTCCAGACAAACCTTCCATGTAAGTACTCTTGCTTGTTAAACCTACCAATCTAGAGTGGTTCCTTGTTCTAAGGTCTCTCCTTGCCCACCATGTACAGAGTCAGAGTTCACCCAGGAAGCTCCTGAGGTTTGAACCAACAAGCTCCTTGAGGTAAAATTTATTCTCTACTCAATACTGTCCCTCTTTAGAACACTAGCTTTCTCTCTCTATTTTTGTCAAAAAATGGGAATTAAACAATATAAGATCCTTAAGCTCTCCTTCCAATTAATGAGCAAACTTCTCATCAGGACAGGCTGCAGTTCCCAAAAGAGAATGCAGAACAGAAAACTCTTGCTGAATTTATTGTATGTAGATTGGAAAGTAATCACTCGGGATATGCATACTAACAGCCAAGTTTGCATTCGCTCTTTTCTCTCATTTTGTTCTTGATCCTCCCTGAACAGGGGCCCAGGGCCACAAGATTAATTCTTCTGGGGTCAGAAGCAAAGTAAGAATTTGATGCTTGAATAGGATCAAATTCTTAATGAACCTCATCTAACTTATTTCTAAGAAGCACATGCTGTGGGTTCTTGGGGACTTGGTAAAGAACACCAAATTGTCTGAAGAATGCATTTGCTCAGAAAGTACCTCATACAAACCAGAGGACCTTTTATTTCCAGAGAGTGTTACTGGGGGTGGAAGTACAACCTTACAGATGAACCCAGGGGATACCAGGTGTCAGAATTACCAGGAGGCGGAGGCATACTCTGGGTTCCTCAGCTGTACCTTCTATAGCCCACACATTATTTTTATTCTTTGTTGGAATTCTTACTATAAATATTTCTGTATTATACAGTTGTCTCTGTCATTAATGGTTATTCCTCCAAATCAAATTAATACCATAACTAAATAAATATCCTAAGTGCCAAGTTTTGTGTCAAGCCTTTCTGCTTTTAGGGGTATTGAATAACTTACAAGTGTGGGGCAAACTAAATGGTATATAAGCATATAATTTTTATAGCCCCAATCTGTTGAATTTAGTGTAACAGCTCTGATTTTTCCTCAACATGACTTACATTACATTTTTCATGAATTCTTGAGGTAATTAATTCAGGCCTATGTATTAGAAAGCTACACAAAAGGAAAAAGACTAGTATAATGATTATCTACATCTTTTGGCTGGATTAATCAATTGTTAATATTACTCAATTCTTAACCTTTTAATAGATTTGTTCACCTTTACTTATATGCCATATTTTTGGACCATAAGACACACCTAAGTTTTAGAGGAAGAAAATAGGGAAAAAAATTTTGAAGCAAAAAATGTGGTAAAATATTTAATAACATAAATAATATAATATTTCAACAATGTAAATGTATACAGAACTCAACAGCAGCATTAACAACCATTATTCCTCCAAAATTTGGAGGGAAAATTGCATCTTATAGTCCAAAAATATGGTAAATACATATATTTTTTGATGAACTACTTGAAAAGGAATTACAGATATAAAAATTTTACTCATAAATAAGTAGAATGGGTCTCCTAAGAATAAAGATGTTTTATTACTAACCACTGTATCATTATCACACCCAAAGAATTTAATATGAATCACATACTATATTTATTTATTTTTTATTATTTTTTAAAAATTTTTATTTTAATTGTTGTTCAAGTACAGTTTTCTACCTTTTACCCCCATCCCAGCCCACCCTCCCAGCCCTCCCCACATCCCTCCTATTTCCACCCCCACCCCCTTTGTTATTGTCCATGTGTCCTGTATACTTGTTCCTGCAAACTGTTCACCCTTTTCCCCTGAAATTCTCTCCCCTCTCCCCTCTGGTCACTGTCAGCCTGTTCTCTATTTCAGTGTCTTTGGTTATATTTTGCTTGTTTGTTTGTTTTGTTGATTAGGTTCCTGTTAAGGGTGAGATCATATGGTATTTGTCTTAGCTTAATTTGTCTTTCCATATGCGCTTAGTGTAATGCTTTCCAGTGGATCGGAAGAATTAACATCATCAAAATGTCCATACTACCCAAACTAATTTACAGATTCAATGCCATATCTATTAAAGTACCAATGGCATATTTCACAGACATAGAACAAACACTTTAAAAATTTATATGGAACCATAAACGACCCTGAAGAGCTGCTGCAATTTTGGGAAAGAAGAGCAAAATAGGAGGGATCACAATACCTGATACCAAGCTGTATTACAAAGCCAGTATAATCAAAACAGCCTGGTACTGGCATAAAAACAGACAGATGGACCCATGGAATAGAACAGAGAGCCCAGAAATAAACCCAAGTCTCTATGGTCAATTAATGTTTGACAAAGCAGGCAGCAACATAAAATGGAATAAAAATAGCCTCTTTTAACAAATGGTGTTGGGAGATCTGGACAGCTACATGCAAAAAAATAAAGTTTGAGCACTAACTTACACCATACACAAAAATAAATTCAAGGTGGATAAAAGATTTATATATAAGTCATGACACATACTATTATTTAATATATGCTTTCAAATTTCCTCAGTTGCTCTAAAAGTTCTAGGATCCAATCAGTAATTTCAGGGTTTTTTACTTTAGAGAAATTTCCCTCATACTGTGTTTTTACTTTGGTATTTTTCTACTTTAAAGACTATTTTTGAGACTCAGTTTAGATATCTTGCAGAATGTTGTTTATTCTGGGTTTGTCTATTTATGATTACATCAAGTTAGACCTTTGCATTGCAGTATATTGCAAATATGACTGTGGTAAATTAACTCATTGTCCAAAAAAAAAATCTTCTCCCCACTTTTCTAATATTCCTTAGCTAAAGGAGCATATTTTCTACCCAAGTTTTAGAGTTTGGCCATGTGATTTGTTGAGGCCACTGGGATGTCAGCAGATATGTTATGAATAATTGGGCTTGTCCTTGTTTTTCTGCATTAACATGTGAATAACATTTCCTGGATATCAGAAAATTGGGTGATGTACTGATCTAACCTGACTAGAGACCACACCTGGGTTAAGCCTTATAGGCAACTAAGTAGAACCCCAGCCAATCTGCAGACGCATAAGCAAAAACTTCACTTGTCTGCCACTGGGATTTTGTGGTTAAATGTTACACAAAATTGCTAAATGTGACAGCAATCATATCTACTTTTTTACTGTAATAAAAAAACATAGGACATCCATCTCAAATTTTTAAGTGTATAGTACAGTACTGTTAACTGTATTTACATTGTTGTGTAGAAGATATCTCTAGAACATTCTCATCTTGTGTAAGTAAAACTTTACACCCACTGAACAACAACTTTTATTTTCTCCTCCCGTCAGCCCCTGGCAAACACTATTCTACCTTCTGCTTCTATGAGCTTGACTGCTTCAGATACTTCATACAAATGGAATCATGTGGTATTTGTCCTTCGGTGACTGGCCTATTCCACTTGGACTGATTTCCTCCAGGGTCACCCATGTTTTCACATATGACAAGATTTCTCACAAAGGACAATTGTCCATGTGTTGTTGTTGAACTTGTGCTTCTGTGGGGGAAAGAAGGGTCTGAGGCTTCCTGTTCTGCCGTTTGTTCAGGTTACTTCTTCCTGATTACTCTCTATATGACATGATATTAAGCTCCCAGCTAGCGGTGGTTTCAAGTTTAATCATTTGATGCAAATCATAATCAACAGATTTCCTTATCCTGAAGAGATATTTTCTATTTTGTAAATGTTAAGTTATTCAGAGGTTGAGGTTGTGCGAATGTCCTTGCTCAACAACCTTTCATTTGGTGGTGCTAGCGTTTGATGGTCCTCACCTGAATCAATTACTGCACCAGGGCTCTGCTATAGACTGAATGTAGAATATTTTCTAAATTCAAATGTTGAATCCCTAACCCTCAATGTAATGGCATTTAAGGGTGTGGACCTTGGGAAATAATTAGGTAATAATGGTGGGGCTCCCATAATGGGCTTAGAGCCCTTATAAAGAGAGGAAGAGCAGAAGGTTTCTCTAAATGCACATACCAAGGAGGTGAGGACATGAGGAGGTCATACCAGGAATGGGGCCCTCACCAAGGACGCTGCTATGCTGGCATCTTAATTTTGGATTTTTAGACCCTGAGAAATAAGTATTTGTTATTTACCACTCAATCTATTGTATTTGTTATAGCATCCCAAACTAACTAAGACAGGTTATAACTGTTCATCTTGTGACATTTGTAGTTCTTAAGAATGGTAACCAGGCAGCCCAGGCTGATGTGGCTCAGTGAACTGAGCGCCAGTCTTTGAACCAAAGGATTACTGGTTCATTTCCCAGTCAGGGCACATGCCTGGGTTGTGGGCTGGGTCCCCAGTGGGGAGCATGCGAAAGGCAACCGCACATTGATGTTTATCTCTCTCTCTCTCCCTTCCCCTCTATCTAAAAATAAATAAATAAATAATCTTAAAAAAAGAAGAATGGTCATTTGCCCTTCTGGTTCCCCTAATAAAGAGAGATTACCATGGAAAGATGTCTATATTATAATAAATTAAGTCAGTAGATTACTTAGTAATACACATTATGTAAAAGAATTATATGTATTGGGCTGGCAAAAAAGTCCATTTAGTTTTTTCCATAAAATAAAGGACACATTTTTCATTTTCACCAATAACTACCTTATTGATTTGGATATTTTGACTATGTTGGCTATCTCCTACTATTGACTTCTAGTGGGTAGAGGCTAGGAGTGCTGCTAAACACCTTCCAATGCATAAGACAGTCAGACAGCAAAGAATTATTAGGCCAAAATGCCAATAGTACTGAGAAGCTTAGCAAACCATGTTTGACATGTTCAATCAGTCACAGCACCTGTGCTTCACAGCACAGCATACATTGCACAAATCTTTTTTTTTTTTGGTATTTCAGTTGTTTTTACCTTTCTTGAAATAATAAAGTATAATATGCTGAAAATGTTGTGTATTTTCTTTCATCTTCAGTGTTAAAATGGCTGCACAAAATTTACCAATTTTGATGAGTTTTTAAAATGCACACTGATATGATAGCTGTCACAATAGAATCTAACAAAATTGCTTCTAATGAAGTTAAAGACAGCTAAGCACTACTAGAGCCACCATACAGAAAAAAATAACTAATGGAACTTTTTGGCCAACCCAATATTTATAAAGTTATATTACACTAAATTAAGTCATTTATTAATTAGGGCAAGAGTCCCCAACCTTTATGGCATCAGAGACCAATTTTGTGGAAGACAATTTTTCCATGGACTGAGGTAAGTTTTGGGATGATTCAAATTCATTACATTCAAGCTCACCACCTGCTATGTGGCCCAGTTCCTAATAGGCCCAGACAGGTACCAGTCTGAATTAGGGGATTGCTTATAGTCAAAATTCTGCTTAGAAGTACTTTAATTCACCCATAAAGAATAATACACTTGGTTTTATGTATATACAAAGCACCCAGTAATTCTCATACACTTTGAAATTTGAGAACCATTGGGTTAGACTTAAGAAAAAACAAAGAAAAAGCCTACATGTAGGTGTCTTGGAATTTGAACTATTCTGTCTTTAAATTAACTATCAGATTTCTAGACATCAATGGTAGATGAGTGGGTTGAGAATAATGAAGTATTTTTGCCTATCTGTAAGCACTATTCCATTCCCTTCTTTTTATTAAGCCTCTAAACTTGAATTTGGTTAAATGAGATGGTTTACCATAGTGAGAATTAAATAAAGATAGGTCCTAAAATCTGTGCATAAGTTAAACGTGTGAATGATTGTAGGAGACCGTTCTGCGTGGCATGGGCCCAGCTCCCACTCAGAGATGCATAGGACCCATGCCCATGGATAGGTTCTCCCATGAGGAATCAGGCCTGCAATCTACCTAGGCCACTTTGAGTCTTGCTCTTGCTAAAAAATTCCCTCACCCTGAACTGAGGACATTTACTGCAGAGTAACTTCCTAAAATCCATGCTAGACTTTCCAAGGGTGAGTGTAACTGGTTCAACCACTTTTGCCTTTTCATTTGCAAATATTCCTCTTCTTTGATGTGATTAACAGCATTGGCGCCTTTGTTTTCTGTAAAAAATAACCACCTAAAGCGAACCTGTGCATAGTACAGTTTTATTAGTGTTAAGTTCTCATGGAAGAGAACAGCCTTAGCTAAGGTGGGGGTGAAAGGCAAGAGATTGGGTGGCAAGAGCAAGGGTGGCAAGAGCATCAGGTCCTTTGTCCTGAGGGCTTACATAGTTGGTGGGATGGGGTGAGGGAGTTACATATTGATTGGTGGGTAAAGGTGGTGCCAGCTTCTCCCGGGGGCATGTGACTACCCAAACATAGGCATGTGTGGGGGTTCTTTCCCAGGTAGTGGGAACAGAATACAGAATTTCAAGGAATCCCCTCCCAGTTACAGGACACCCAATGATCTTAGTAAGATTGTTATAGAAGCTTACAGTAGCCCAGTCTCAAGGACTCTCCCCTACCCCTGTACTATCACAGTTTTACTTGTGGTCTTAGGACTGCTGGGTTAACAGGTGATACATGTCTCGCTCTTCCTCCCTGCTGTGGTTTACTCTCTATTCTACCTAACAGTGGGAATGACACAATGACATTCAGATAGATGAAAGTCAGGACTCTGTTATTTGTAGCCCCAGAGGAGAAAGGCCCACCACACATTGCCACACAGAGAGTTGTAACAGGGGGCTGGGGACAAGGTAACAGCAAGTTGGCCATGTAGGGAGAGCTGGGTTTCTCAGGCTTCCTGGGGGTTGTCTAATTTGAATATTTCTTGAAGCCTGAGGCACAGATGCTGTTCCTTTTTAAAAATTTTTTAAAATTAAATTTATTGGGGTGACACAGTTAATAAGATTATATAGGTTTTCAGTGTATATTTCTGTGATACATGATCAGTATGTTTCATTATGTGCCCACCACTCAAAGTCAAATTATCTTCTGTCATCATATATTTGGCCCCCTTTACTCTTTACTACCCCCCACCCCGCTCCCTAGACAACCACCATACTGTTGTCTGTGTCTGTGAGTTTGGTACAGCTGGCCCTGGGGAGTTTGGGGTGTTTGCCCAGTTTGTCCAGTGGTCCTGGAGAGTGGTAGACTGCTAAGGGAAGTGATTGGGGTGGGGCTTAGTAAATGGCTAAAAAAAAATGGGAATTTTCAACCATAACTTTAACCCTGAATCAAGACAGCACTTGTGAAGTGTTATGTTAATTATATTACACTGTTAAGACTGTGGAAGTGTTGGAGCCTGAACTGCAGGAACTGTCATTTCTCAATGCTCTTTCTGACTTTGATTTCTATGTATGTGGTGGCATCATGAAGGGATATAAGTATATTCTCCTCTGTTTTTGGATTCCAAACTTTTTCTAACTGCTCCATTTTTAGCTCCATTTAATACCTCATCCTTTCAGTCTACCAAGGTAGAAATCATTTTTTGAGTTGTTTGCTTATCCTGCTTTCTGTAGTTGCTTGCCTCTTTTGCCCTATGGCTGCTACCTTAGCTCAGGCCTGTATTGTCTCATGATTATTTTAATAGCTCTCTATGCTACTTCCTCTTTCTCTAGTCCAGGGGTCAGCAAACTATGACCTCAGGCCAAATCCAGGCGTTTGCCTCCTTTTGAAAATAAAGTTTTGTTGGAACATGACCGCACTCACTTTTTATGTGTTGTCTAGTGCTGATGCTATGTCACAGGGGTTATGTCACAGTAGTTTTAATAGATACTCTCACCTCCAAACCTAAGATATTTACTATATGCCCTTTACAGAAAAAGTTTTCCAGTAGAAGATACTAAGTGTTGATTCAATATTCTGATTACATCCATCTAGGAGGTAAGAGAAGAGAAAGGAATCCACATCTGTTGAGCACTCCACACAAACTAAAGGGCTGAGCACTTTGCATAAGTAAAACCCAGGTCTATAAACCCAGGGGAGTAAGAAATACAACTTTCTTTTTTTTTTCTGAAACTTAATGTAATTTCTATCATGAATTCCCATTTGGTTGTCAGAAACTTCATCTCAGACAATTACTCTTCCCCTTTCTTCCTGCCCTGGGATTTTAATTGCACTCTGGGTAAGAGAGGTGCACAGTGCCCAGACTAGACAGGCTGTGCTGCACCTGGTCCCTGCCATCAACCCCCTGCCTACTCCTTCATGGAGGTCTTGATACAATTGTCTCTTGTCCCATTCTAAAGGCGACTTTGGATATACATCTTTTTGCATCTTCCCTGACAGTCTGGGGTTTGAAGAAAACATGAAATATAATTACCTGGTGCTGGAGTGATAAGACCTCTGAGGATGTCAGAGACCTCTTCTCTTTCCATGTCACAGCAGGTTGATACAGTGTTTCCACTCCTCCTTGGCCACACGGAGTCATGGAAACTCAGTGGGGCTAGGTAAGGCCTTTTTTGCTACAGAAACACTTCTCAACCATTTCTCCACAAAGTGTTGTGGCTGCGTAGGGAGTGAAGCACAGGCCTCATATTGGTCCCAAACCCCAGAAACCTACCCAGTGATTTCTCTCTATTCTTCCCAGAGCTGAGTCTTGGGTGGGTCCCCATAGAAGGAGGGCTCTACTTTCCCAGGATTGCAACATCAAGTCAGTTTGAGCTTCCAGCTAGCTTTCCTTCATTGTTCAACCTGGACATTTTTGTCTCATCAAAAGTTTGGCCCCTGGAGGCAGGAAAAGGAAAGTTTGCTCCTATTCATCATAAACTTTTTAAAATTGATGACATATACTCACAGCCTCTTCCCTTTCCTTCCTGTTCTTTAGACTCTAAAAACTCAAAATCCAAGAATTGATGCCTGTTTACTCTTGTTTTCCTGTCTCATGCCTTCCTTGAGGCAATGGACACTTGGCTGATGAGAGTCTATAGTAATACGGGGAAAAGCCACGGGTTAATATTTCATAATAGTCCCCTACCCCTCACTTCCCTCACCCCCATACACACATGCTATCTTCTTTGGTCCTACAATAGCACAGACAGGTAGAGATTTCTGCTTCTGTTATATAAATGAAGAAATATATCCAGATGAGTTAAACTTTTGAATAAGAATATGAATATAGGTTCTGATGCCCCCACCCTCCGGTGAGGTTTCTTCCCCTCATACAGCTTGCATTTTACACTAAATTGTCACTCTAAAACTTTATTCTACTCCTCTGCCCTATTTAAAGTCTGTATTGTAGATTACTCACCTTCTTGCTCCCTTTGATTATTATGACTTTATAGCTTATAAGACTCTCTATATTAGGAATTTGCAAGTTAAAAGTGTAACTAACAACTGTACACTTTTGTTTGTTCATTTACTTGTGGATCAAATATTCATTGACCCATCAGGTGCAAGGTAGTGTGCAAAAGCACCATGCATGACTCTAGAACATGAATATAGGACATCACACAATCTGGAGTTATATGGTATTATAGGAAGGCATAAAGATATTTAAATGGCCTTCACTTCCATAAGATATGTTGTTAATAGAGTTAAATCAATGTGCAATAAATTTGAACCACGTCGTGGTTCCACAAAAGAACTTTTCATTTGCCCGACAGATCAGAGAAGGTTTCATAGGAGAGGCAATGTCTGAGTTGGATCTTAGGTGATGTGTAGAACTTTAAATGTGCAAATAAGGTATGTAAGAGCCTTCCAGCTCCAGGGAACTGCCTAAGCAGAAACACTAACTAGAAGAAGGACATGATCTAGTCCTGGGCTGGAAAATAGGATGGCATGTCAAACCCTTGAGTGATGGGAGAGATGTAGTAGGATACAGGCCTGTAAATGTAAGTTGGAATCTGAACCTTGAGAATTTGTAATGTCTTGGTAAGGAATGTGAACATTATTCCTCAGTAATTAGAAACCACCAATGACTTCTAATGAGGAGAATGCCATCGTCCAACCTGAAATCAGCATATTTGGTAATTTTAACATGTAATTTGTAGGGGGAGAGAAGGAAATATAAATCTGTGGTTAAAATTCACCATTGTACTTATTTTTATATTTGAGTTCACTGTTCATATTGTTCATGTTATCAATTAACACGGGCAAAAGAAAGTTGACTTGTGGGTGTGAGACTGTGGTGGAGGAGAGATTCTGACTTCTGCCTGTTCAGATGTCCCCTGTAGATGTGTGCTCATTATCCCAGAGGTGTTTGTTCTTCTGTTCCTTTTATAAGTCTTTGTTGTTTTGTCATTGGATAATAATGAATGTGTCAGAGTAAATATGTCTCAACTGCCTGAGAAATGCTCACCTGCAGTAGGATGTCATAACATGTTTTTTGGGGATGATATACACTTTTTTTGTGTGTGAAACCTAAGCTTGTTATCAAGATCTGGCCTTTGACTACATGATATTTTAAAGGTAAAGGATGGAACATATCTTGCTTACTCTTAATTTTCTTTTCCAGGCAAGACCTTTCAAAACCTTTTCTCATATTAGTATACAGATCAGGAAGAATTGGTTTGTTCTGTTTTGTTACCTCTACAAATCTGTTTCATTGTAGAAGTAACAGAGGAAAAAGAGAGAGGAGGTTAAATGAAAATGATCATTTTCCACCTCTAATTTTATTATTTAAAATTAGAAGAAATATTTCCTTATTCTGGACTGTGTAAGTGAGACATTGGTTTATGTATTGACTCACTTGATTCATTACTTGGTTGAATTATCAAAAACATTGGCCATATACCATAGGTAGACTGTTGGACTGGAAGGTAAAGGATAAGGCTCAAACCAAGGGGCATATAATTGAATCTTAAAATCAAAGTTGGACTGTGTATTTCAGCTATCAACAAAAAATTCTCCTCTCACATCTGATCTGTGGAAAGTGAAGTACACCTGGCTGGAGTAGCTCAGTGGATTGAGCACGGGCTGAGAACCAAAGTGTCACAGGTTCGATTCCCAGTCGGGGTACGTGCCTAGGTTGCAGGCCATGACCCCCAACAACTGCACATTGATGTTTCTGTCTCTCTCTCTATCTTCCTCCCTTCCCTCTCTAAAAATAAATAAAATCTTAAAAAAAAAGAAAGTGAAGTACTAGATGCTATGGAAGATACAAAAATATAGTAAACAAGGCATATACTATTGAATGAAAATGTTCAGTAAGTGTTAATCAATCACATAAGTAGAAGCTGAGAGTACAAATACTACAGTATTTAAGAAGCAAGAAGGGAGCTTTCTGTGGACTTGGTGGATCGGGGAATGCCAGTGAAGATTTTTACCAGTGTTGACATCTACCACTTGGCCAGTGTTGACATGGCATCTACCACTTCACTTCCATGTCTTATCAGTCATAAACAATTTCAATCCATTTAATGTACTATATGTAAATTGTGGTACAGATGGTTAAATATAAGAAATATTTTAATGTATTAAGTTATACTCTGATTAGTTATTAAGTAAAGATAATTTCTTATAGTTCCTTTAGAGATGAGAAAATTAGTTATAGGTGAGTATATTTCATTAATTATTTCATGTACCTGAAGACCTCTAGGGAGTGTCATGGCTTCACAACACAGCCCCAGAGTGTTAAATTTTATATTTGATTCCCTGACTTTGCCAAGGATTAGTAAAATTGAATGACTCCCTGTTGACTATGCATCTGAAGTAGCTACTGTGCATTGTTTATTTCCCTAGAGAGCAAGAATTCTATAACATCTTGCTTTTAGTCAAATTATGCCTCTTTTTCCCCAAAGTAGATTTCACATGCAAGTAGATTAGATAGATTATAGTAATTCATAGTTACAGGCCTCTGGGAATAGAGAAATATTCCTATATTGATTTAAAGATTATTTTTAATTATGGAATATTTCAAATATGCAGAAAAGCATAGAAAATGATGTAATAAAGACCATGCATTCTTTACCTAGGTTTAATAGAGATTAACATTTTGCCTTTTTTTCTTTAGATCTCTCTTTCTCCCTTTAAAGTGATACATTAATTATCAAGCCATAGCCAGTGTGGCTGAGGTTGGTTGGAGCATCGTGCTGTGCACCAAAGGGTCATGGGTTCAATTACTGGTCAGGGCATGTACCTGGGTTGTGGGTTTTTTCCTGTTTGGGGTGCACGTGGGAGGCAGCTGACTGATGTTTCTCTCTTCCTCTCTCTCCCTTCATCTCTCTAAAATCATCAGATGTATCATTGGGAGAGAATTTTTTCAAAAATAAAGATTTATCAATACAGTTAACACATCATTTCTTCCTGTCTCCACAAGTAGTTGCTATTCTGAAGTTGGACTATCTTACTTCCATAAATGCTTCCATTTTTCATGTCTATATAGTTTCCAAGAAACAAAACATACTGTTACTCATGTGTTTTATGATTTTTTAAAAATATTTTATTTACTTATTTTTTTAGAGAGGGAAGGGAGGGAGAAAGAGAGAGAGAGAACATCAGTGTGCGGTTGCTGGGGGCCACGGCCTGCAACCCAGGCATGTGCCCTGACTGGGAATCGAACCTGCAATGCTTTGGTTTGTAGCCCACACTCAATCCACTGAGCCATGCCAGCCAGGGCATGTTTTATGATTTTATATAAATGACATCAGAGTGTATTACTGCACCTTGCTTTTTGTGATCAGCAATTATGTTTTTGAGACTTTACCATATTGATGCGTATACATCTAATATACTCACATTAACTGTTGTATAGTATTTCATTGTCTGAGTCAGTCATTCTTTATTCAGACTTTTTCCATTTGCTTCCTATGACTAAGGCTGCTTTTGCACATGTGTATGCTTCTTTGGGGAGAACACCTGCATGTGGAATTGGTATGTCATGACTTAGTGTTGGCTCTACTGCCAGAAGTCAGAAAATTTGTGATGGCTCTAAAACAGAAGTTCCTTTCTTGCTCACGTAACAACCCAGAGCAGGTTTTTATGTCAGTGTGTGGTTCTCAGTGAGGGACTTCAGGGACTGAACCTTTTTCCTACTTCTCCAAAGCTCTTATGGATAACATGCAGCTGAGGGAGGTGGAGAAGGCACATTCACCCTCCTCAGAACTATTGGAATTGGCATAAACCACTTTCACTCTTTATAGAAGGACAACTGACACATTATTTATGCACACTCTGTAGGCACTTATCCTTACTATGGAAGTTACTCATACTAGGGTTTGTCTTTAACTCCTCATCCTGGAAAACATTTCTGTTTAGCTTCCACTCTTTGGCGGGATTATTATGAATGATAAAATTGCCCTAAATTTTCCCCCTCTGGACGAAGGCTATGTCTGTGTAATCACAAGTACATTGTACTATATCTGGAGTAATACCACAGAACAAACAGATTCAAAACAAAACATGAGAGATCAGTCTTGTTTCCTAAGGTAGACCATGATGATTAATGGGGTTTGCTCAGTTGGTTGGATCTAGGACCTGGAGGTGGGGAGGCATGGCTGAGGTCAGTATTGCAGGTTGGCCTCATTCTGTTGCCTGGAGTCTTATTGGTTGTAGCCTTGATTAAATAACTGCCCAAGGCAAATTCACAGATTTGGTCCCAGCCTCAGGTGGTAAGATTTGTCAGACTGATTAACTTGGTGGGAAACTCAGAAAAATTTGCCAAAAGTCAAGATGATGTAGAAAGGAGGGGTTGATGTTGTTAGAAGTAATTTTTCTGTGGTTCTCTGACCTTTCTGCCAAACCTGTGAGCAGAGGCTCTGACTATCTTTGTTCTAGACTACAGGTATCAAACTCACTTTCACTGTTGGCCACATTAGCCTCATGGTTGCCTTCAAAGGGCAGAATGTCATTTTAGGACTGTATAAATATAACTATTCCTTAACTGTTAAGGAGATGAAATTACATTGGCCCTTTGAAGGCAACCTTGAGACTGATGTGGCCTCCTGGTGAAAATGAGTTTGACATCGCTGTTCTAGACTATGTTGACTACAGTTTCCTAACTATCATGAGTATCTCCAGGGAGCAAAGGACAGTTATGCTTATTGTTTATTATAAAAAGAATTAGGTTTCCTAAGCCTAGTGTTCCTCTCCTGTAGCTCAGGTGTTGCATGTGCAGGTATCATTTTGTCCTATTCACGTCTACCTGTGGAGGCCAGGGCTCGGGAAACTGGCACAATAAAATGCTGAGACTGGCTCCTGCTATTGCTGTGAGTAACAAAAACCTTTGTCTCAGGGCCAGGAATCTCATCTCTTCTGTCAGACTCCATGATGCTGTGGAAGACAAAGTTGTTAGTTTGCAAATAGAGTAAAAATGTCAGCATTTTCAAAGTTCTTGTCAATAAGAAAATAAAGATAATATAATTTGGGTGACGTTGGATTAGGCATATAACCACTATGGATCTGTTTTTCTGTGTGTTTTATAAATAAAAAGATTTGTGTTAGACCATGAGTGTCTGAAGAATTGTGGTTCTGTGACTCTACAGGGCAATGACTTAGTCCATTGCCCAGCATAATCCCACTGGAGGAGGCATGTAAGAGACATGTATGCAAGAGGTATATATGGAAGAGGTTTAGTTAGTGATTTAAGGAAAATCTGTGTTTGGTGTGGCCCCTATTTTAGCAGAGAGCAAGTCAAGGCAGCTCTCCCCATCTTGTTTGTTTGGGGAGCATGAAGTTAGTAGGAATCTGTACTTCATTGCTCACCCAAGAAATAGAAAAGATCAGGAAGCTAAGCAAAAGGCACTAACTCAAGAGACTTAACTAGTTGCCCTTGTATTTTTGAATATCAAATGAGTTGTCTTTCTTTTTGCTGAAGATTTGGCACTGGCGAACTTGGTTGCTAACGCTGTGTTCCATGTGGGATTCTGTAAGGCCTGACAGGAAGGTAGCGGGCAGAGACAGTCCCAAGTTGAAAAATGCCCAGGAGAGATGTGAGTTTTGCAGAGTTCTGAGGCATGGCTGTTACTGAAGCGTTTGCTCTTTGCACCTCAAATTATTCTTTAACTCAAATGCTATTGCTCTTATACATGAAAAGAGGTGAGGGGTCAAATGTTGGCAGGGGCTTGATTGACAGTACAGAGGCCCGAGCCTGGAGGGGTAACAGAACACACACTACAGAGAAGAGCCACAACCCAGACAGAAGAAATCCCAGTGCTGTGAGTTTGTTCTCCTAGCTCACTTCCATAATCTTTACATTCAAGCCACAGACCTCAGGGTCTGTGAAAAACATACTCGTTTATTTATTGCTGCTTTTCTGGAACACTGAGCAGCTCTGGGTGTACAAATACCCAGTGGTGTCTCTAAGGCCAGAGGTGGGAAGAAACTCCCACTCTTCCTGGTCCTGCAGTCTTTCAGTCCAGAATATCGCATGCCTGTTTGGTAATGAAAGATTCAACATGATCCTTACCAAGTCTATGATGCTCTTAAATATTTCTGGAATGCTACAGCTACCTTTACACTCAGCATTTTTCCCTGTATGAGGTGAATTTTCTTCTGCACTTAAAGAAAAAGTAAGATTGGTTATCAAGAGAACTTGCTTTTTTTTTCTTATTGGGACAATGATTCGCAAGGGTATCTGATTAAATTAGCCACAAATTTCAAGCCCAAGCAGTATCCTGCTTAATCTTCAATTTCCTTATTCATACAGGAGTGATAGGAACACTTTTCTCCCTTCCTATATATTACCTTGGCACCACAGGAGACACATCCTGGTGCTGACTCTGAAAAGACATGTGTCTCATAAATGGTAGTGAGAAGAGAGCAGGGTTGTATATCCTTGAGGATGTTAGTTACTTATAAAATAAAATATGAGGGGGAAGAGGAATATGTCCTGGGTAGAAGCTAATATTTCATATTTTCACAATCACAGTTTCTCAGAAATATAGCATATCCAAATATTCAATGCATGAAAAGGTAGCATTATGTCTGCTCTTTTTCTGCCCTCCTCATTTCACTGTATTTTTCCTTACCTTGTTTATCTTTGCATTTTAGTCCTGCACTTCACCTTGTCCTCCTCTATTATCCCCTGCTCTCTGAATTTATTAATCAAGTAATCTGTCTTTACCAAGGAGGCAGTGCAGTCACCACAAATCCTGCACCTTCTCAGACTGACTATAAAGTGAACCTCTTTGAAAAGACTAGGAGTGGTGACTGGTTGCATAAAGTAGATTATGCCTGTCTGGAGTACCCTGGAAATTGTTGTATTCCACTTATTACCTGTCTTTGAAATGAAAATAACAAGATTGTTTATCTTTGGAATGTCCCTCTCCAGACTATGGGTTGAAAACTTAATAGTACCATGAATTCAGTTTAAAACAACAAACATTTATTCAAGATACACTCTCTCCAGTACTATACCTTGAAAATATCCCCAATAAAGGTATACATCTCTATTGTTTTTATTACATTAATTTATTGAGGTAAAAAATGTTCCTGAGTGTAGGAGGGGCAGGAAGGCAGGGAAAGGAGGGAGCAAGAGTGAGAGTGAGAGATGGAAGAGACAGAGACAGGAAAGACAGGTGGAGAGAGAGAAAGAGAAAGAGAGAGAAGTATTATTTTTAAATGGGGTTATGATCTAAAAGACTGCCTGAAGATGGGAGCATTTCAGAAATGTGATTTGCTCCTTAGTTTTTGTCTTTCTCAAATATATACTGCCTGAGTGAAGGAGTCATCCATTACTTTGATTATCACGCTTTATATCCTCTAACATTAAGACTTAAAGACAGATAGATTTAAGGCTGCGCACTTATTTCTTTCCTTTCAGAAGCACAAACAAAAGTTAAATCTGTTTCTTACAGCTGTCCCTATATTTATACCAGTGTTTCTCCTCTGGGGACAAATTCCTCACATGCTCAAGGGGTATTTGGGTAATGTCTAGTGACACTTTTGGTTGTCACAGCTGTGTGCAAGGGGCTGTTACTGGTACCTAGTTGGTAGAGAATGGAAATACTAGTAAACATCCTATGATATATAGTGCAGCCCCCACAACAAAGTATGATTCAGTCCTAATATCAGTAGTGCTGAGGTGGAAAAACCTTGATTTACACTAACTAGACCCAGTGGCACATGGTGAAGGCAGGAAGTAATTGGGGAATCATTGCAAACTTGATAATCCCATTCATGTATGTCATTTCTGTCACTTACTCCCACTAAGACTACTAGAAAATAAGTATAATTGTTTTTGCTTTTATTTTTTCTTTAGTTAAAACTGGAATCTGAGACCCAGAGATGTTGTAACATACTTGAAGTCTCTTGACTCAGCAAGTATGATTTAAAGCCATGATTTTCTTATTTCCTCCCCTTGGGAGCAAGGAGACAATTATTCAATTTAAGACTCAGCCTGGAGAGAATGGAGGCTGAACTGGTATGTTTTATCATAGATTTATACAGATGTGTGCTCATATTTATGTCAAATAACCAAATGACTATGAACTTCTAGGATGGTTTTAACCTTCACTACTTGGAAAACTTTTATTTGTATTCTAATATTGTGTTTGGAAAAATATGGACATTCCTCCTTTAAAAAAAACTTAAGGAATTTTATTAATCACATAGACTTTGGACTGTGATGTGTGATATAGTATATAAAGGGGTTGTAGACCAAAGACAGTGTGCCATTGGTCGTGAATTAAGAACCCACAGATGACAGAAGTTCCAGAACTAAAAGTTATTAGAGATAAAATATCTTATCAAAAGAACTGGATTATCCTTTTTCTCTCTCTATCTTGAAGAAGACAATAGATTTTCATTTATGGAATAATTTATACTTACTTCCTTGAATATCCCTAAAATGAGTTAGTTTTTTCTCTTTATGGTCATATTTTTTATAAAAAAAAGAGTGGGGTAAAACAATTTTCATCAAAATCCAGCTTCTTTGGGAAAGTGATAGTACGAAGTCATTCCTTCTCATTGACCTAGAATAGAATACTCAGGAGTAGGGCATGGACATTTATATTTCCTATAAGTTTTGTAGGAGGTTTATTTTAGTAAGCACAGTATTTTGAATGTAGTACTACTTCATAATTACTTCTGTTGATTATGGTGACCTTGGTGGTTGCCCAACCTGGTGTTGGACCAACATGGATTCTGAACTCAGTATACATTTGTTAGACTTTAGGGGTGTTTCTCCAATGTTAAGAGTTGACGCGCTATGAATAATTTTTAAAAGCATCAAGCTATTGTTATAGGAAAATAATACAATTGTTCCATAATAGAGTTTTAAGATTCCATACGTTCAACTTCTCTGAGTTTCAAGTTCTTAATCTGCAAGATGGAGATGACTCGTTTGTTTTATAAGTTTAAGGATAAAATGAGGTAATATATAAAATTACTTAGTAAATTAAAAAATGTAAGGTATTATTGGCATTTCTAATAATGACAGTTTATTATACTTACTGTTTTTGACAAGTTGGTTCTTTGAACTTTGACCTTTAGTTTTAGAGAGTCATTATAAAGCTACATATTTTATAAACAAAATTCATTACTTGATATAGGAATCCTTCAACAACAAGAGACTTCCGACTTTGAGTACCTAGCCCTAATCAGGCCAATAAATATGTGTTGTTTAAGTCACTCATTGTTTAAATGTGCTTTAAAAATATTAGTTGCCAATACTTAGAAATCAAGAGATTCTTATAAGAATTTGGAAGTCTACCATATTTTTCACTCATGCAAAATGAGTACTCATGTATAATGCACTCCTATGTATAGTGCACACCCATGTTTTTGGCCCAAGCTTTTAGAAAAAAATCTTTTGTTTTAAATTTTTAATTCAATTATTTATTCAATTATTTATTTATTTATTTATTTATATTTAGAAACAAAACCAGTTCTCTTATTCCAGGGTATTATTTTATAGATGAATATTGTTATTGCTTTCTAAAGTTATACTTTCAATGCATGAGCACAAATCAAAAACATTTACATAGATATAGAATTAGTACTACCCATGTATAATGCACATCCTTGTTTTTCCCTCAAAAATTTAGACATAAAAATGCACATTATACACAACAAAATACAGTAATTTACATTGAGAAACCAGAACACTTAACCCAGGGCAACTATCAGCTCCAACTGAGTAACCTTGTCTAGGTCTCATAGGCATTCACTCATATTCTACAACAGAGATTCTCAAAGTGTGATCCAGGGCTGACAGAGTTTTCATCACCTGGCAACTTGTCAGAAATGTGAACTTTAGGACCTTACTCTAGACCTACCAAACCAGAAACTCTGGAACTGGGGCCCAGCACATTGTTTCATGAAGTCTTCTCAGTGATTTATATACACTCTGCAGTTTAAGAAAAACTACTCTACAACATACCTGCCAAATGGTCCAGTGACTTCTTTCTGAACTTGCCTAGTGTTACGTAACTCACTTTTGCTTCTAATTGTTGTAGAGTTCTGCCTCCTCTTTTAAAAATATTTTATTTATTTTTAGGGAGAAGTGAAGAGAGGGAGAAAGAGAGGGAGAGAAACACCAATATATGTTTGCCTCTCATCCACCTTGCCTCTCCACCAGGGACCTGACCCGCAACCCAGGCATGTGCCCTAACTGGGGATGGAACTGATGACTCCTTGGTTCACAGGCCAGCAGTCAATCCAATGAACTACACCAGCCAGGGCAAGTTCTTCTTTTTTGAGCCACATTTTATTTTCCTATCATTTTCACCATTGTTGGCTTTCCCTTTTCTTTCTGTTTTTGGACCTAAGACAACTAAGAAAAACAATGTCCTTGTGGTCCTTAGTGTTTTCAGCAAACAGCAGCAGTTTGTGGTGACAGGCCTTCCTGATCTCATGCTGACAGAGCCCTTGTCACTTTTTGAAGCCATCCTTGTCTTAGTCCTGTGGGTTGAGCGCATCCTTAATAAACTCCAATTCCTGTGCTTTCAGAACTCAGCAATTGTAAGCAGCCCCAGAATAAATATAAATCTGGGCTTTATTTTGACATTTCTTCTAACATTGATTAAATAATTTCTGATCCATTTTATTGTTTTGTACTAGAGTGTGAAAATTTCTAGAGATTACTCTCCATTGGTGTTTCCTTCTTGAGGGAAAATTCATAGCATGAACTAACTGCTACAATAAATAAAACAATATTCTTGTGAGATTTGTAAATTAAATTTTCTTTCCAATTTTTGTTTAATACATCCAGTGTCACCTTGTATGCAACTGAGGTAATTTTGTGTATCCTATCAATTTGTTTCTGGTTTGATATCTGTGTTTGTTTATATAGCTTTCAGAAACAGCGAATTCTGTCGCCTATTAATGTTGATGGTTTTGAGTTAGAAGAGTATTCTTGTAAATGAAAGTTTTTGTTAAGTTGTGTTTTGTTGTAGTTGAGTGTTTTCCAAATAAATATTCACTCACTTTATTAAATACTTAAACTGAGTAACAAAATCACAGGCTTCCGGAGAAGTGAGGCTCAAATATATATTTTTATTTATAGCAAATTCCTCTGCTCTTGAACAGGGGGGCAATTGAAAATACATTTAAAAATATCTTCAAGTAATTGACTAAGTATATGTTTCATTGTGAAGGTAAATATCTTGGGCTAAAGCAGCTGCTCAAACAGCTGTAACAAGTATATTGTCTATCAAATAGGAAGTCCTAATTTCTGATCTTGCAGATTGGCTGAAGGATTACCTAGGGCCCTTATTAAAATATTAATTTATTAGCTGTGTGAAGGAGACTGGGGAGATGTATTTTACAAATCTTCCAAGGTGATTTTTAACATGTAGCTGGGTTTGGGACCCACTATGCTAAGTCACACATCATTTCTGTGAAGATCCAGAAGAGAAAATTTCTCATCCATAGGACATAGAAAATGCCATGCTTTTCAAAAGCATGTGCTCTTTTATCTTGTGGCCATTACAAATTTAATAAATGATTATTTTTCACTTTTTGATTTTGACTGCTGAAAACCTTAGAGGTAATTTGGGTGTCTATTACTTTTGTTGAAGAAGTGGTAAAATATGATTTTATATTCCCTCTCTCTCTCTCTCTCTCTCTCTCTCTATATATATATATATATATATACACACACACACCATACTTTTTGGACCATAAGATGCACCTAGATTTTAGAGGAGGAAAATAGGAAAAATTTTTTTGAAGGAAAAATGTGGTAAAATATTTAATAACATAAATAATATAATATTTCACCAATGTAAATGCAAACAGAACTCAACAGCAGCATTAACAACCATTATTCCTCCCAAATATGGGGAGAGGCAGGAAACATGCATCTTATAGTCCAAAAATACAGTGTGTGTGTATGTGTGCGTGTGTGTGTGTATTCTTAGCATCCTTGACACTTTTTTTTACTCTGATGTTTCTTTTCATTTAATTTATACTTTATGGTTTTTAAAATATTTTTTAAAGTCATAATAAATCGCTTTTAGTATAAGGCACAGTATAAATAAATGTAATAACTGTGGCTGAAAGGCTGTCATAGAGGTCATTAATGGAGCTGTTTTAGGGAGAATTACTTTGTAGTCCTGAATTAACTGCTGCTGCACTTAGTACTCTATTGTCCATATGTGGTGCTTCTATGACAGTAAACCAAGTTAGGAGAAAGAACCATGGTCCTATAGTATGTAAAATTATACATTCTATATCCCTCTTCAGTACTTTTATAGTATACATTACTGAAAAGACCTACAATAAAGACATTTAAATATTTTTAACTCACACTTTCTAAACTTTTAAAAAAACTAAACACTCCCTCTCTTCCCCCAGAATATAGGTTAACATTTCCAGCACAGTATTTTATTTGGGAAATGCTGTATTATTGCTATGTTTCCTGATGCTGAATGTTCATATGAATGAAACTAGGAAAGCTACTGTGTTGTTGAACAGAACTGATCAGACATAGCTAATCAGAATAAATTTAGCTAAGTGAGTGAACTTTAGGAAAATTATGCTGGCCAGTTGGCATTTGTGAAGAAACAGACAGTATGGAGAAGAAAAAGATGACTGGATATTTGTATTCTTGAAACTGTAGAAAGAAAAGCACTAAAAGCACATACTTGAAGTACAACCAAGGAAAGCTGAGAGCCTAGCTGATCCTTCTCCAGGTGTTCATGGGACTGTACTAAGTTGTTATGCAAATAAAGTAATTATTTGAAGTGAATCCGTCTTCAGTGGTAGTGGTGGGGAGGATGTGGAGAGGAATCTGAGAAGGTGTTTGGGTGAGTTTCTGTCTCAGAGGATAAAATCACAAAGGGAAGAATTTGTATATATATGAAAGAATTCAAGTTGCTTTGAGGGTTGGGATTTCCTTTGGAAACAGTACTGCAAATAGACTGTTTGCAGACTTGCTGTGCCTCCTGTGACAGCCTTGATCAGAGCATGAGTAATGCACGTTACATATTTCATGTGTCCACACTGCCTCACTTCTCCTACCTTCACAGCTAGGTGGTGGTGGGGGGCAGTGGGGAATAGTTCTATTCTGTTAAAGGAAATGTTTTACGTTATATCCTATTAATTGGTCACTTAGTAGCTCCAACTCACAGTCTATTTAAATCATGGTAAATATTACTCTTATCTTTGAATGAACAAAAATTAAGGACAGGAAGTGAGAAACCAATTTAATGTAATTCAGTTTGGAAATACCTAATCTGTGAAGGTATAACCTAAATTATCCATGGAGATAAATATTGAGTACGGCACCTCAATCATTTATGGTAGACCTAATGAGAGATGAGCATGAACTTAAAAGACTCAATGCAGTCTATGTGTGGGAAGCTGTTCATGGGAGAGCTCTACAATCACTGTGACACAGTGTTATATTCTTGTTAACGAGAGGAAGGCCAGTCAATGCAAATGTTGTGGTCCAAAGGAGGGAGTGGGCTGAAACAGTTTTAGTAATCACTTACAAGACAACTTAAACGTTTCAAGAAGGTCAATTTCATGATTTCTCTTTAATCATTAAGTTGATCACCTAAACCAGTGATTTTCAACCTGTCTCATCTTCTGCAGTACACCAAAAAATATATATATATTTATAACAATATGACAAAAATAGGTGTAATTTTGATTTATTCTCATCAGATGGCTATTGTTTTGGCTGTTGTCATTTTTAATTTGACAATCTAAGGAAAAAAAAGGTCAGCAGCCATGATTAAATAAATAAAAAACATATTTTGTTAGATGAAACAAAATATTTTTATATTTATTTTTTTCTGTATCTCTTTGGGGAGAACATTTAATTTCTAATCTCTTAACAAATTTCAATCTTATATACAAGACAGTTTTATCAACAAAATATGTCATGATATCATTAGGTACTCAGAATTAGTCATATTATAACTTCTCCCTTTTTCCCTTACCTCCCAGACACTGATACATAGCAACCACTTTTCTATTCTCTGTTTCTATGAGTTGAACTTTTTTCTTTAGATTTGATATATAAGTGTATAAGTGACACCATGAGATATTTGTCTTTCCCTCTCTAGCTTATTTCACTTAGCATAATGCCCTCCAGATTCATCCATCCATGTTGTCACAAATGATAGGATTTCTTTCTTTTTTATTGTCAAATAACATTCCATTATACATGTAACATGTAATATTCCATTATATATATTACATATATGATATTACATTATGTATATTACTTATGTAATATTCCATTATGTAGATAGATATATAGAGTTAGATACCAATTTTTTTTATTCATTAATTTATTGAAGAACACTTAAGTTGTTTTTGTACTTTGGTTCTTCTGAATACTGTTTCTTTGAACTTGGGAATACTGATAACTCTTTAAGGTAATGATTTCATTTCCTTTGGATATACATCTTGAAGTAGGGTTTTGGGTCATATGGTAGTTATACTTTTAGTTTCTTGAGGAAACCCCATGCCGTTTTTCATAGTGGTTGTACCAGTTTATCCTCCCTGCCATAGTGTGCAAACACTTCTTTTCTTTATAGTCTTGCTAGCATTTTTTCTCTGTTGTCTTTTTGATACTAGTTTTCCTGTCAGGTGTGAGGAGATATCTCATTGTGGTTGTGATTTGCATTTCCCTCATTATTAGTGGCAGTGAACACCTTTTCATGTATCTGTTGTCCATGTGTGTATTTTCTGAATGCCCAGTCAAGTCCTCTGCCCATAGTTTAATTCATTATTTGTTTTTGTGCTATTGAGTTGTGTGAGTTCCTTGTAGAGTTTGGATATAAACTCATTAAAGGATATGTGGTTTGCTAATGTTTTCTTCCATTCTGTAGGTTGCCATTTTATTTAGTTGATGGCTTTGATTGCTGTGCTAAAGCTTTTTAGTTTGTTGTTGTCTCACTTGTTTATTTTTGCTTATATTGCTTTTGCTTTTGATGTCAAATACAAAAAATCATTCCCAAGACCAACGTCAAGTTGCTTACCCCCTGTGATTTCTTTGAAGAGTTCTACATTTCAGGTCATATGTTAAAGTATTTAATCCATTTTGAGTTGATTTTTGTATAGGATATAAGATCATAGTCCAATTTCATTTTTTTTGTATGTGGCTTGTCAGTTTTACTAACACAATTTATTGAAGATACTGTCTTTTCCCAATTGTATATTCTTAGCTCTTTTGTCAAAAATTAATTGAGCATATATACATGAGTTTATTTCTAGTCTCTCTATTCCATTCCATTGATTTATGTGTCTATGTTTATGCCAGGATCATACTGTTTTGATTGCTATAGCTTTGTAATATAGTTTGAAATCAGGAAGTATGATGCCTCCAGCTTTGTTTTTCCCCCCAATTGCTTTGGCTATTTAGAACCTTTTGTGGTTCTACACAAATTTTAGAACTATTTTTTTATTTCTGTGAAAAATGCCATTGGAATTTTTATAATATTGCATTGGATCTATAGATTGGTTTGGGTAGTATGGGCATTTTAACAATTTTAATTCTTTGAATCCATGAGCATGGAATATTTTTACATCTATATGTGTCCTTTTCAGTTTCTTATATCGATGTCCCAGTTTTTAGTATACAGATCTTTCCCCTTGTTGGTTAATTTATCCCTAAATATTTTATTAATTTTGGTGCTATTATAAATGGTACTGTTTTCTTAATTTATTTTTCTGATAGTTTGTTGTATATAGAAACCCAAATGATTTTTATATATTGATTTAGTAGTCTGTGAGTTTACTGAAATTGTTTATTCTAATGGTTTTTGAAGCAGTATTTAGGGTTTTCTATATATGATGCCATGTGCAGATAGAGATAGTTCTACTTATTTCTTTCTGATTTGGATGTCTTTTATTTATTTATCTTGTCTAATTGATCTGGATAGGAATTCCAGCACTATAATGAATAGAAGTGGTGAGAGTGAACTTCCTTGTCTTGTTCCTGTTCTTAGAACAGGGGAGCTCAGGAGCTTCCTATGTTGCCATCTTCCAATTGTATTCTTCTATATAAAAGAGAAATTTCTCATTAAAATTAATAAAATCTTCTTAGTTACCTTATTAGCATACTTCAAACCATTAGTAAAAACACTTAGTATTTGCCAGTGTCATAATTCTTAGATGCAACTGGAATTATATATAGTTACAGCTTTAAAATGTAAGTAGCAGGAAGAAGAAGATTGAAGAGCTGAGTTTATTGATTATTCAAAGATTTGTTTAGCATGAGAGCTGCGGTTGTGGTGTTGGGTTAACTGTCTTAGCAGTATAATGGTACTTCTGTGTCTGTTACATATTCAGGGAAAGAGCAGGAGTTGTAAAGATAGGGAATATGAGGTAACATGTTATTATGGAGAGAAATATGACCTGGGTCCCTGCAGAACCAATATCTGATAGTAATAGTAAGATATAACACTTAATTGAGTGCCTCAAAAATTTAAACATAGTATGGCTGCTTGCTATATCTTAGCTCATTGAAACTTCATAGTGACCCTTTTCAGTGGTATTATTATCTCTACTTTATAGGAAACCAAGGCCCAGAGGTTAAATAACTTTCTTAAGGCCATACATGGCCTTATATAAGTGATGGGACTATAATTCAGATCCAGAATGTTGTATTGTTTCTAATGCTCTACTCTTATTGACCCTACTTTCTTTTTTTGCAGAAGCCAGAAAAGAAATGGAATAAAATAACTATTGGTCATTCGCAGTCCTCCTCAGGGACTCAGGTTGGCAGGTTATATGTCACTTCCAACTCAGTGAAATTCAATGGGAAGAACAATTATCATAACCTGTGGTGCTTAGTCATGAATCCAGGTGACAGGCTACCTTTCCTTTCCAGTCTCAACTGAGTGGGAAGAACATATAGTCCCATCCAACCACATGGAAAACAAAAAATACAATTCTGCAAGTGTCTGGAAAGACAGGAGGAATGAATAAGGTCAAGCAGTGTAATGGCAGCTGTAGTGCTGCTGGAGTTGTTTCAACCAGTGTAATGTCACTGTCTTCACTGTTATCATTTTCCCTTCCCATGGCTGTTTAGTTGGAGCTGCATGTAACTTTGTTTCCCAACATCTTTGTCTCTTGTCCAGCCTCTAGCTAGCTATGTGCTGATAGGTGAATTCTATGACCTCTCCAGGCCTAGTTTTATCAACCATCAAGTAAATAGTTGAATTAGGAGATCTTTAAGAGACCTGCCAAACGAAAATTTTTATGACTTCATTTAAAGGCAAAATAAATCTTTCTCCTTTGATTATCTTGCACTGACCAGGCAAGTAACATAAGCTGTATATGGCTGAGGAAATGCAGTCGAGTGAAGAATGGAGAGATAAGCAGCTGAGAGATACTGGTGCTGAGCCAGGACAGAGATTAAGAAAAAACTACTGAGGTAGGCCTCAGGCTCCAATCCAAGAGTTTAAAGACAGTTAAGAAATAGTGAGGAAACAATGAAATCTGGGATCCTCTGACTTTATTTTTTTTAATTTATTGCTTATTTAATGAGTATTTAAGATAAACTATTTCATTTATATATGTACATATACATATATGTATATATTCCCTCATATGTATACATATATGTGGAAGCTATTTAATGGTTAACTTCAAAGTTTAAGCAGAGTCCTTTTTGAAGGTGTCAGCAGGTACATGAGAGCTTATGTCTCATGGTTTTGTCAGTATGATCATGATTGTCACAAATGTCTTTGACCTAGTGCAAAGGTGACCAAATTACAGCATAGGATTTTTGAAGACTGAATAACCTCCTATCAGTTGAATTAGAAAAACTAGAGAGCAGTGACATTAATTGTCTTAGACATGTTTCCAAGAATTCAAACCCTTCTTATTGTTCTAACCTGCATTTTAAACTATATACATCCTTCTTGTATGGTTTCCTGAAATAAGCACACTTGTTCACACACTTGTGTATTCAGATTTAGTGAAGTGAGGAAAGGCCAGGAGCAAATGCATGTGCTTAACATGCCACAACCAGGGCAGTGGTCTGTGGCAAAGGTCCCATTACTGGTCATAGAAACTGAGTATGAAACAGCCTGTAGGCCCTGCAAAACAGCTACAGACACAGCAAAGAAAAGGCTCCACTTTTCTGTATTTATCTACTTAGATCTCTACACTGGTCTCCCTCCTTTGTCTCCTTATATAGTAATTACACTAATTATTCACCACTTACAAGGAAAATGGCTGAAAGTAAAGTTTACATGAAGACATCAGAGATGAGAAATGGAGAGAAATTTCTGATGAGATAGCTTGAGAATCTAGGTCCCCATCTGAGCTAACCCTAAAGCTGTAAAAATTACTTCTTTTTCAAAATTGCTCCTTTTTCTGCTTCTCTCCAATTTTACGTATTTGAAAGTCCAAGTAAAACTTAATCTTTTTAGAGGGATTGACTGTAGCCCGACGTCAGGAGGAAGACACATATAAGCTCTGTGATGGCTAGTGTTGTATGTTAACTTAGCTAGACTGTAGCACCAGTTGTTTAATTCAACCTTAATCTAGGAGTTACTGTGAAGGCATTTTGTAGATATGGTTAGCATCTACAATCGGCTGACTTAAAGTAAAGCTACTCTAGGTAATGTGGGTGTGCCTCATGTAATCAGTTGAAAGTCCTTAAGAACAAAAACTGAGGTTTCTTGGAGGAGGTGGGGATTCTGCCTCAGAATGCAACATCCTCTGTGGCCCTAGTTTCTAAAAGCCTTCTGGTCAGCCATACAGGCTTTAGACTTGCTTTTCTCGCTAGTTTGATGTTTCTGGAGAATCCTGGCTGATACAAACTCTTTCAAATTATTTGTATGGTGGTGTGATTGATAGCTAAGCTTAAAATGGGAGTGTTGGCACCATTTGTGAAATAGTACCAACTTTTTTGAAGAGAATCTTAAGTTTTCCGTCATGGTGTAGTTCAAAGGATGACCTTGCTCATTACTACCTGTTCAAACTGGCTGTCAACTGGAGTAAATTAGTGGCATCTATTGATAGAGTATTTGGAGTAATAACAGATGTTTTAGAGCTGAGAGTGCCTGAAACTGATGGCTACCTATTAAATGCAGGGGAATCCTTTCCAGGTTCAGAGAACAGTCTCTCAGTAAATGGTGGGTTATGATTATAACTGATACCAGCATTGTTTTGTTGTGGCTGTTTTTGTCATTATATGTTTTGCCCTGTTGTGCTTAGGAAGAAACTATAAGAGGGGCGCTGCCTGGAGTTACACAGCCTAGGTTAGGTAAACTGTATATTTTTTTGGAAATAAATTCCATAAAACATATCCCAATTATGCTGTTGATTTTTAAATCTTTCATCTGCATCCTCTAGCCAGGCTATATTCTCCCTGGAATAAAGTAACATACGGTTTATGCTTCAGGCACATATATAATGACATGCAAACTACTCCACTTCCTTAGTTTCTTTTCTAACTAGGCACCAAAATTTTTTTCTTAGAAATTATAGGAATTGATCTCAGAGAATACATAAATTGCAAAGAACCTCCATTTCATAAAGCATTTTTACATTATTTCTATTTTTCTCCTTCAAGAAAATGTAAAATTACACATCCTAAAATAAAATTTGTATAGCAGTTTTTTATTTTTTTAAATATTTACCAGTACACAGTGTTTATTTCTATGTTTCATTCTCGAATATTATGTTTTACTGAAGGCTATCAGGGAGTTCCTTTCCATTTTTATAGTAGGCTTCAAATTATAGAGTGGGGAGCGGCTTATGGTCATTCTTTTGCCTGCTGCTTATTTGAACTTTTCCCCTAGGGCAGAAATAATATTGATGATCTGTTGCCATACCATGCAGCATTAGTGAAGAAGGATGAGAGGTGACTTTGGGATATTTGGAATAATCCATTGTCAGTAACAACTGAAAAATATGTACCAGACTCTTTTGCATGGTTACTTATGGAAAATTCACCTAATTCCTGACAATAGTAGATGCTCTAAAGATGTTAGTTGTCTTCTGTAGCCATCAGAGTCTCTAGAGATATAGAATCAATAGGACACATACATGCACACAGATGTAAACAGACTTATTTTAATGAACTGGCTCACATAATTGTGAGAGCTGGCAAGTTTGGGACAGGTCAGCAGGCTAGAAACTCAAGTAAGAGTGGGTATTACAGTTTTGAGGTTGTAGGCTAGGCCTCAGGCTGGAACCTCAAGCTGAATTTCTATGTTACAGTCTTGAAATGGAATTCCTTCTTCACCACAAAAATTCAGTTTTTGCTCAGAATGCCTTCAATGGATTGGATGAGTTTCACTCACATTATTAAATGCAATTTCATTTACCTAAAGTCAATTGATTATGGTGTTAATCACATCTATAAAATATCTTCAGTGTAACATCTAGAATAGTGTTTGACCAAACAACTGATCACCATAGGCTAGCTAAGTTGACACCTCAAATTAATTGTTACACTTTCCTTTTACATGTAAAATGATATAGATCTGTATCAAGTGCCAGGGGTCCCTTTCTACTCAACTCAATTTCTTGAACTCACTGAATCTACTTAATAAACATAGATAGCAAGATGATTTGGGAACAAAATAGGGTGCATTTTTGATTAAGAGAAAGGAGGGTTTGGGTTGGTTGAGAAAATAGGGGCAGGAGAAGGTGAGGTAAGAGCGTTCTAAACATAATGCCATCACCCTCCTGGTTTGGCCTAGTTCTTCATGTCACTCTGACTTTATGGTGGATTAGAGGAAGAGAAGGAAAAGAATGAGCTCCCTCAATGCCCAGTGTTAGAGGACTTCCCTGGCACAACATGGGGAGTGTCGTGGGCTGAGTAAAGGAATGTCTTCTGGATTGTCTGCATGCATCATCTGTGAGATTCCATGAAATACTAGTGTTCTTCTTCGGTATAGCAGTATATACATGGACCAAGGTCCTCTTACAGTCCAGGTGTGGATGGGCACAGTTGTTTCGAAGAAGAGAGTATAATTCATCCTCTAGTTGAAGAAGGAGATTGGGCTTGAATGAAACAAAAGAGTTCATCTTGTGTTGATGGTGAAGTTACTTGACCTTTCAGCTGCATTAAGTATTTAGACATGTGGGAGGATAATAATATCAACCCCCAAACTATTTAATAGGGCAAGTGAGTTAAAAGTGTAATAGGATTTTAAATTTATGTCAATCAGTGAATTCAAAGCACAGCACTATAATTAGAAACTCACAATTATTCATAGAATATCCTTGTGGGCAAAATTAATGCATATTGGAAATTTAGCAGTTCTTTTAATCCCACATATAACCTGGTTCAAATAAGTTGATTTCTCTATTCTGAGCATGATAGGCTACCTACATATAAGGTAAATTTCTTTTAGGGATGAAATGTTCTGCTACTTTAGAAGCTTGGTTCTCATCTGTCTTAAGCAAGGTCAACAAATTAAATCTGACAACTTGGGAATTGTTGGGAGGTTTCCTAGGTGCAACTTATTAAGGGAGAACACAAAAGACTGCTCTCCTAGTAGACCGACTTGGCCAGTGCCTTTATTAGACCTTGCCACTTCCAGCTTTGTATACTTTTGTGAGGCCTGTTCTGGTATTATGAACATAACTTTTTTTTATGTGGAAAGGTTAACTGTTTTAAGTCAGACAAGTGGAACCAAATCCAATAGCTGATTTTTCAAGAAGGATTCTCTTAGGATTTGCATTTGGGTAGGAAATGTGCTTAATTCATTGCCTTTTGAAATACTTCCTTTTTAATGCTTATTTATTTTGAGCAACACAGAACACATGAACTGTAATCCCCTTCTTTTCAATGGAGGTCTTTCCTTTTTTTAGGCCAAAAATTCCAAGAGAGTAATCCCCTAAGATTTCCTGTGTTGGTGTTTACAAAAAAATGACGTAAATGACTTAAATGTTTTCTGGATTATTTGCGTAAGAGGTAATGACTATATGATAATAATGAGGGCAATGAATTTTGGAAGCTGGAAAGTTAGCTCCATAAATTATCTATGGAAGACTGAACACTACAATTTTGCATTATTTGGATGATATTTGTTTAATGTGATTTTTCAGAAAAAGTTGTCAGAAAAGCTTCCTCTGTAAGCAGCAATATGACCTCCAAGAGGCAGTTAAGAGACAAGTAATGGCACTACTCAATATAGTGTAGGTTATATCTTTGGCAGTGATCCAATTTTTTCCCAGTCTTTATTCACTAGGGAGTAAAATTATTGCCTCATAAAACAAGAGAAATGTCCAGTTATTTCTTAAGTAGCACCCTATTAACTTTGCCACTGTCACCAGTTCCTTCTACACATTAAAATCATTTAGCCTTGTGGCAGGGAGGATGTTACATACCCAGATGTAGTGATCCAAGGACAATTATTTGGAAAACATACATTTTCTTGAAAGACCCAATTTTGAAAGAACTAATTCTTAAAATGATGTTCCAATGAATCATGAGATTCATGACAACATTTTTCTTTGAAAATTTTCAGCATAAACCAAAACTAGCAGCCAGGATATTAAAAAATGAGTCTCAATATTCAGGAAAATTTATTATAAGAAAGAGAGTTAGAGTATCAAAAAGCATTACAATGTTTTACCACAACAGCATTAAAGATTCATTTATTTAGAAAATCTGGGTATTTCTATCTGAATATTGCCATTGTGCAGAATATCCCTTTAGGTCATGATGAGAGAGAATCATAATCCCATTTTTACTTGGGAGGCAAATAAAAATGCTGTTCTTGCCTATGCTGTCCAGGTGAGAATCAACTGAACCCACTTGAAGCGATGTGATAGTTGCTACAGGAGGATAGGGAGAGAGTAATTCAGACTTAGCTCCATTCTCCCTTGGTTATACATTGTCAAAAACTGGTCAGGGATTAAGATCAGACTTGATTAAGGGTGCTGTTAGTCTCCATACACATCATCTATTCCCTCTGATTCTTAAATTGAGCTGCTAATAACCAAACATTTGTATCCATTTGCAAATTTCTTTGTATATGTTTCTAATCATTCCTTAGCTGGGATTCTTGTGTTCAGCCCAAGTGGGTCTGGTGTTTGCATAGCCATATCTGAGCTGTTCTTGGCCAAGATGTAACCAGTTGAATTTGGTGAAGCTGTAAGTTATTGTGTCTTAATGAGGTTCCTCCAGGAGTAGACTGAGAGACCAGGACTTTGGTGATTCTAGGAAACATGAATGAGGTGAAAGAAAGAAAAAGAGAAAGAGAGAAAAGCCAATAAAGTTAAACAGTAGATTACCTCTTTGGGCACCTGCATCTCACATATACTGGAGTCCAGGAAACCTAAAGAAACAGTCTCAGAATTGTCCTCTAGAAAGACAGAAGTGGTTCTGTTACAGGGTGCAGCCAAGAGGGGGGATCCCAAATAGGCATTTGAAATGGGGTCCAGAACTCAAGGTGTCCAGGAGATTTTGAGGTGTCTTCACCCCTTCCCCCACAGGTGTGAGTTGGGGGAAGGGGCACACAGAGCAAGAACATGCAGGGCAGCTTTGCAGCTAATTCATGGCATGGTCATTTAACATACCTATAGCCTTTGGCTGGTTGCTTAAATATGCTAAATAGTTATGGCCAGGCTCAAGGCCAGGGGGATGGAAAGGGATCTCCCCCCAAGTTGGTACCTGGGGGCAGGTCCCCTGAGTTACAGTGCCTGCATGGGAGCTCGGAGAAGATTGGCTCCAGGACATGGGGTGACACCTGCCCAGACCCACAATGGCGACCAGAAAAGCTAGAGAAGACAGCAGATTGAGGGCAAGTGTGCCCAAGTGTAGGAGGAGTCGGAAATGGGGCTGCAGAGGAAGATTGGCGCGGGGATTTAAACCCAGACACGGCAGCCACTGGGGGAGAACCACCCGGCCTGGACAGAGTGGGGACTATCCCTTCCCGCAGCCCTGGGAGAGAGAACCACGTGCCTTTGCCAGAGTGGGGACCCCCGCAGCTTTAGAAGGGGGAACCACCACCTGGTTTTAGTAGAGATCCCAGAGACTCAGCTGAGGGTGCCGGGAACCCAGGGAGGTCTCCCAGTCGAAATGGAGTACTAACTGGGAATAACCAGAGGACTGTCTGAGCCATGGACTTCTATTTCCTTTCCTGAGATACGGTACTCTGGACTGGGCAAAGGGGGGAGGAAGGAAGGACTGTGTCTGTTTGTGGGTCTTTTAAGGGACTTTAGGATTTTTCATAAAGACATTAGGTCACTACTTTAAGTTTGTATAGCATTAAATAAACATTTCCTTTCCTTTTCACGAATCTCTGGCATTGAGAGGCGTCTTTCCTTGGGCGGCGGACATGACAGACCTGGGGGCTTATTTTTCAATAATAGTATATTGTCCCAGGCCCCCCCTTGTTTGTTCTGTAACAGTTCCTCTTTAATAGATAGTGTTCACAAGAGTGCTACTGCTACACAGTGCCGAGCTGTGCCTATGGTCTGTTGAGCAAGTTTCCATGCAGTCAGAGAAAGTCCTCAGACAGAGAAGCAGTGAGACACAGGCTCCAGGGTGGGAAATTATCTTACCAAGGCTGTCAGCAAGCTCAGGGATGAAGTTAGGATATGGGAAAGGGTGTCAAAAGTGTCTGTTACAAACAGTAACCTTAAAGATAACAGTGCTTTGGAAGAGTAGAGGGTTACTTCTTCAGAAGTACATGGTCCAAGGCTTATTTGGGACTCTTTAGAATCCCAGATGCCCAAGTTCTTCTCAGACTACTACTTTGCTGTCTCCACTGTGGATTTATCTTCAAAATCCAAAATGACAGTTAAATCTTGTTGGGAACCACCCAGCCTGGTTTCAGGAGCTGTCATGTCGCCGACAGGTGAAAAGGCCCCATGGCTAGGGGACCTTGGGACCATAAGCCACTAAGGAGACAAAACTTATCCTCTAGGCAGTGGCACAGCCTCTGCCCCTTTCACTTCACCTTGCTTAGGTGAATCCTCCCCCTGGAGGATTGCCGGATAGTCAATGATGAGTAAGATTCCTCAAGGAAGGAACAACCTAAAGACAGGTGCAGTTTCTAAGGGGCCATCAGGGAACGACTTAGGGGATTGTGGAGGAGGGACAAAAAACTCTCACCCCTCAGCTTTATCATAGCCTGAGTCCTCATTCTATCTGTAAAAAGTCTCCTAATCTCTTGACTGCCCTCATCCCCCACCTGATTCAGACCTGAAACAATGCCAAAGTGGGGTGCAGCCCTGTGCTGGAACCAGCAGTTCCCTGCAGGGGAGAGATCAGGCCTGAGAAAGAATGCATAAAATCCTGTGAAACCTACTTTGCTAAGAATGTCTTCAATTTAAATGTTAAGAGTCCAAGCACAAAATAAATTTGTTTCCCCATGTTTTATGGCAAATTGGCATTACCTTGTCTACCAGACCCTGACTCAAAATGACCCCTGTAATCCCAGAAATGTTATCTGTAAACCATACCTTTTTTCTTTGATATGCATCCCTATGTAAGCTAAACTCAATAAAAGCCCATTGAGAGAGAGGCTTGAGACTCTTCTCCTCTGAGAGACTGGTCAGCCTTTTCTCCCCAAGCAGATCATGTCTTGGTAGATTTATTCTCATCCGTGGTGGCTGGGAGAGCTCTGCTGGATGAAGCTCCTTCACAGAATCTCTAATAATCATATCTGTATCCCACATGGTAAAATTTAGGATGGGACAAGGCAGTCCTGTAGACTTCTCTTTTAAGGAGATATTCTTGAAATACAGTAAAATATTACTATCTATATCTCATTAGCCAAACTTAGTTACATGTTTATAACCTGCTGTAAAATATTCTGAGAAATACGACTTTGACTGCAGGTGGCCAAATGTCTAATTAAAAATGGTGGTTCTATTACTATGAATGAAAGGTAGAATAGGATACTGGCAACTAATTACCTCTGTATTGTAGGATCTTCATCAATCACGGTGATCATTGCTTTGTGAGAGAAAGTATGGAAGTAGGTAGAGTTGAATTATACTAACTACATAAGGACCTGGGAATTACTATGCCTGTTCCATTCATAAGGGTGATTGTTTCACAAAATTTTTAAATATTGACCTTGTTCACAAAAGTAATCATGGATGATTTGATTTGAATGAAAGAATTAATTTAACTGTATTTTGCCTAATTATTTTGATAGTGAGTGCACAGCTATAATACCACTAACAATAGTGATTGTCCTAGTCTGTTGTAGCTACCATAACAAAATATCACAGATTGTGTGGCTTCAGCAACAGAAATTTATTTCTCATAGTTCTGGAGATTGGAAGTCCAGGGTTAAAGTGTTGGCAGCTTTGGTTTTTCCCTTCTTGGCTTGTGGTTGGTCCTCCCTCTGCTCTCATATGGCCTTTTCCTTGTGTGGGTACCTCTCCTATGCATTTATAAGGACACCAGTCTTAACTGCATTAAGACCACACCCTTAATATCTGAGTTAACCTTAATTACATATTTCAAGGCCTTGTCTCCTCATATAGTCACATTGGGAATTAGGGCTTTAACGCATGAATTTGGTGGGGTGTACAATTCAGACTGTAATAATGACAATACATAAATATTTATGTGGTGCTTCCTATGTATTGGGCCTGGTTTACAGTGTTTTATAGAGATTAATTTATTTAACCCACATAGTAATACTGACTATGAGATTATATTCCTTATTTTATGGAGAAGAAAACAAATGTAGGGAAACTGGAGCATGTCCAAATTTGCATGGGAACAAGTGAGATCAGCAGGCTGGGTGCTTGTGATATGATGCGGAGGACAGGGAGTACCACATGTAAGAGATGGACAAGTGATGTGCATGGCCTTGAAATGAGTGTAGACTGATGAGCCCCCTAAGCCCTCATAGCCCTTGGTTGGGGGTGGAGGAGTTTGATACACTTAAGATACTTCTCATTACAAAGGCAAGATAATAGCTGTATTACTGCCTTGGGGGAAGGTGTGCATGACTTTCAGGATATAGTCTGACTTGTGATGTAGCATGGGAGGCAGGTCCCTCTGGATCATTGAGTCCCTATTGCCCTGACTGGGGATGGCAGCTGAATAAATGTAAACAATACAGGAGAACTAGCAAATGTAGCTCATTATGGGAGGAGTGAGAGATGAGTTCACTCAGGAGGCTCCGGGTCAGGATTTAAACTAAGGGCAGGCAGAAATAAACAGTAGAGCCATGATGCAGGGTGTAGAAGAGCCATGCTACCAGTAGTGAGATAAGAGCCACACTGCTGGTAGTGAAGTAGCAGCTATGAGGTTTCTAGGGATTATGTGGCCATGTGGTTTGAAAGGGTGCAGAAGAGCCATGAAGGAAGAAGAGCCATGATGCAGCTGGTAGTGAAGGAAATTCTGCCATGCTGCGGGTGGTGAGATGGGAGCCATGCAGACTATAGGAGTTGGGCCTCCATGGGCTGGTAAGAAAGCAGGCATGCTGCTTTGACTGTGCCTGCTCCAGCTGACTCCAAAGCCTTCACAGATTCTGCCTTGTAAGACACTGACCTGCTGCTGTGCAAACCCACCAGGTCAGTGCCTTGCAAGGGACTTTATCTGTATCTTGGACTTAATGTCTTTTCTGGACTTCACCATGATACTGTGTACATGGCACATGCTTTCCTGGACTATAACATAGAAGCTGATGACCATATACCCCAGATCCTGAAGGAGAGAGCTGCTGTGAGACTGTTTGCACAGCCAGCTTACGGTAAGGAGGTGGGGACATTTTTGGACCTTTTGGCTTATAGCCTTTTGGGGAACAAGGGAAGTGCTGGGTCTCATGGAAAAAGAGGGCTGTGAGCATAAGTGCTCTGAGTGCCCGCCAAGGGCAGAATATTGTAAATAAAGACCTGTTCCTTTTGATACTGATTGTTGGGTCATTCCTCAAGGCACTATGTGGATGGGGCCCTGTCTGCTCTGTCACAGTCTCACATGGAGAAGCAATGATTCGTTGTAGGTGATGTTGGGGGAACTCTTTGAAGGGGCCCTTCCTTGCAGAATCTTCACCCCTTCACCAAACAAATGGAGATGGAAATCTAAAAATGGCAAGTAGGGACTAAAATATTCCTTTATTATTGATAGAAGATGGAGGGTGTGGGTTTTGATCCATTGGACAAATGAATAAGCTGGTGGAAATAGGCAAACTCAGCCATCCAGTCCTCTCACATTGGGCCAGGGCAGGTCTTCCCCCTCCTATAAGAGGGAGTATCTGGGGGAGCTGTGGAGAATCTGCTGCCTGTAATTGAGGTTCCTAAAAGGGAGCATGTTGGCAGAACCAAGCTGAGCAAGCCTGTTACTATGTTTCCCAGATCTAAAAGTCAGCTCCCTCCAACCCCTCAGTTAGCAGAGACAGTAAACGGAACACCCAGGACACTTCTCTCCCTCAAAAAAAAAAAAAAAAAAGACTATGCTTTTGTCAAGAAAACTAGTAGATCTCATTTAAAAGTAGGTGTAACAAAGGAATGCTTAGTATATTCAACCTATGATGAACATTATTAACTGATCAATGAATAACTTTTCCTATTTCTTCAACTAGAGATGAAACCTAAACAATGAAGAAAAATAAACATTTTCTAACACTTCATAAAAATGAAAGCCACTGCAAACAAGTTCAGCCACCTTCAAATACAATGCATTTCAACAGAATAGTTTCATATACCTTGATTTCAAGGCTGCCTCCTCATACCTCCCTCCCTGACCCCACCCAGTATTTGAGGTCCACAGAGGCAAACCAAAATAGAAATTTGTAGCACCTGTTCAGAAAAATTAAGCAAAAAATCCTATTTTCCCCCCAAATTAATTATGTAAAGGAACATTATATAATTGTCACTGCTATAGACAATGAACTAATTGAGGATTCATTTCATGTATACAGAGCTGTCTCTGGTTTCCCTGAAGAATATAATGCTTACATCTTTATGTTTGTGCATGAATAAAAGTAGAATTTTAAATTTGTGTGTGTCCAATTGAGAATCTCAGGTGTTTTTTTCAATTATTTTCTCTTCTGTACCACATTTTGCAAGTAGATGTAGTGAAATTTAGTTATTTTGTTATTTGATAGTTCTAAATAGCTAATCTAAATAATTCTCCACATAAATTTTGAAGGTTTTTAAATTTTGTAATTGAAATATTTGGTTGAGATGTTAACCTTTAAATAAATTAGGTAGCTAGCAAACTTTCCCTACTCTCTGTACTGTATAGATGCAATGTTACAGGATAGTACAGGATGGTTCAGGCCTTCAAACAGATTTTTGTTTCATTTGCCTTTCATTTATTCAGATAATTTAAGAGAAATAAAATCAATCTCCCTTTTTCTTTCTTTTCTTTTCTTTTTTTTAAAGGGCCATCTGGATTACACTGATGGGATAAAAATATGTATTAAATTTTTAAAATGTTTCCAGAAAATTGTGTGAAATCCAGATAGTGAGAAACTCATTTTTAATGTTTAATTTTTGTTTTGATATTTTAAATGTATATTTATTAATTTTTTCCTTTGAAATGTTTTTTAGAACTACATTATTAGATCTTTCCTTTGAAATTATAATCTTATGGTTATTTGCTATTCATTCAAACAAGTTTGAGGTGTTTTATACATTTTTTTTGCTAAATAAAGTTTTTACTTCAATCTGTAAAATGAATAATAAATTGGCCAAATTATTACCAAAATAGTCTTTCTGTAACTGCTTTTTTGTTTGCTCTCAGCATTATCAGGACTGGTATCCACAGTTTGGTAAATTTTGAACTTTGATTTAAATCCAGTCCTTTTCACTCAGTACCAATATCTCTGTTCTTTGTGTTAGTGATTTTGGAAGCTTGGAGCAAAAATTGTTCTTGAAAGTCAGCTCTTTCAACGGAGATGTTGGTTTTATGTATACTATCTCTTAGACTCTAATGATATTTAGCAGAAGAATTTGAAAACAAGTGAAGAGATTGAAGTGGCTTTTACTTGTGTGGTTTGGGGTAGAGTGTCTTCCAAACACAAATCTCTTTCTTCTTCTGTATGTGAATTTGGTGCCACTGAAAGGGGTCATGCTTCTAACAGTTGGCTCTGTAGAGCACTTTTTTGGAAAATAGATGATAGATGGGTAGAAATTTCACTTCTTGTCTTGCCCCCCAATTTAAAAGATTTTTACCTCATAGACCAAAGGAACTGTTTTCTATGAGTGACTAAATTCTTAAAAACTTCAGCTAAAGCTTTCAGAAACATGTACAATGTACAAAGTGGTGTTGAAAGCAACAGCTTCTGAACTTACATACTTCAAACTTTTTCATGTGTGTAAATATATCTATTCCCTTTAAATTGCATACTAAATATATTCAAAATATACTGTTAACACACATACATATATATTATTTGTTACTTTAAAAATTAATTTTGAGTAAGAAAGTAGTCAAATACCTCTAATGAACAACTTTGATTTAAGGCATTTTTACGTTTGTAAGTCTGAAAATTAGGTGATTTTAATTTAGAAAAAGATTAAAAAATAGTCAAGAACCCTTATTTTTCCATTTTGAAAATGTTTGTGGTTAAGTAGATCTGAGTACCTAGAATTGATGTTTTTAAGGTTTCCAAAAGTATTTCCAATCATATGCATGGTTTTTTCTGTGCTTTCGTCTTCATGCTGATAATAGAATTTATGCTCCCAAATTGTTCATTATGTTCTTCTGTTGGAATTTGCATGAAAACTAATTATTTGTTTCTGAAAACAAAAGGACTTTTGCATCTGGAGAGTGGGGACCTAGTAAATTCCCTAGGATGTATCTTTTTACATATTTCATTCTATGTCTGGTTGAGTCTGTAGCTATTATTATTTGTAAAATATTCATGTTTATAAGAGTGGGTCAGAATCCTTGGAAGGAGGTAAAGTATGCTAAACAGTTGGTCTGGAATACAAGCATAAAGTTTAAATGTTGATTTTCTGTTTCAAGTGGTTTCTAGCTAGTAATTTCTCCAAAATTTCTATTAAAATAACTATACAGACATCGAAAAACATGAAATCCACAATAATATTAAGAACTAAGACTTACAATTTTCAAAACTTTAGGGAAAATTCCACTAGTGGCCAAGCTGCAACAAATCTATTGAAAACCATTTTCAGTGACAGAATGGCTAAATGATTACAAACTTGGGTCAAATTCTGGCTTTGTCACTACTGTCTTGTTGTGTGACTCCGGCAATTTACTTAGCCTCTTGGTGCCTCAGTGTCTTCACCTATAAAATGGAGGCCATAATAAAACTCCCTCACAGGGTTGCTATGAGGTTTAAATGAATTAGCATGTGAGTGGGCAATGCCTGGAGTATGGTAAACTGCAGAAAATATTAACTGTTATTATTCAACGACCCAACTATGTTTCTGCTCAGCATTAGGTCAGATTAACCTTTATAACTTTCTGTATGTGAATTCAGTGGAGAAGGAATAACTCTACCAGAAAACCCAAAAAGCCATTTTTGTACCACATTGTCTTTCTGAAGCAGTCACTGTGTTGCTTTCTCCCAGCTGTACACAGCACAGCAAAGCTATTTGGCACAGGACAAAATGCACCTCTTTTGACAGCATTGATTTCTGTCGTTTTATTATGCCTTATGCCCACTGGGACTCTTATGAATATTTCCATTCCCATTACTTCCTCATTACAGAGGCATCTTTTGTAATAATTCCAAAATCAAGCTGTGGTAAGTCCCATTCTACCTGATGGGAACTGAAGTTCAATATACAAAGTGAATTAGTGGAAGAATTGGGAAAATAACTTTGATTTCAAGTTGAAACATCTCTTTAGTATGTTGATCTTAAAGGAATGTCAATTTTCACCCTTCTTTTCTTCCTATATTTGGTGTCTTTCAGTACAATCAGGTTGAACATCTTTTAGGTGAGTAATACATTTATTTAAATCAATCTATCTTATCTTAACTATTTTTGTTTAGGAATGCAGTAAGGGAAAGGGCTATACTTATATAATGTATTTAGATTTTAAAGAAAAAGATAACATTAAGAAATACAAATTCTGCTTCTGTGTTTGACCATTTTGAGCTTCATTTGTATCTCCCATGGGTCCAAAATCCTGTACTCTTACTTGTATCTCCTTGACATTAATATGCATGCATTTTTATTTATCCCACTGACATAAAAATGCATGCTGTCAATAAGGTTCAGCTCAGTAAAAAGGTTAAAATTAAGATGGAAATGGTTGCACGTGCTTAGTTTTTTTATATAGATACATTGATTTTTGCCATCTATTTCTTATTGATCTATATCTTCTTTATTCTTTAGATAACTTTCCAATGGAACAAAGTTTTTCTTGCTTCCTGAACTGTCCTTCCAGTAGAATAAAGTTTGCTCTTGATAGATTTGTTGGTCCTCATGTAATAAGTCTGGAGTTCTTAACTCAAGAAGGCCGGTGTCTCAGTGAATTTGTCACAGATTAGACATCAGCATAGGCTGAATATCAGATTAGTAAACTACACCTCTTTGTCAGTCGTCAAATCAGCACTTCCTCTCTTCCTCATTGGGGCCTGTTCTTCTTGCAGGGGCTGAAAGCCTGTTAACTACCTTTTTTCGGAATCCCTTGCAATTTGGGTTCTAGGTTAGGTTTTGCTGGTAAGAGGCAGTAGTAAAAGGTTTTTAAATGTGGGAGAAAGATGAAAAACATCCCCATTCTCCTAGCAGAGGACTGAAAGAGATCTGGAAAATGCCTCTGGGCATTTCCCTGTGAATCACTTGGTTGCTGTAAGGGGCTGTTTCCCTTGCTAACAGTTTCCTGTGGAAAGCTAGCCCGGAGACTGAGAACTAGAAGCAGTTTCTCCAGGCACTCACTCTTTCAGCCTTCTCACCACTTATCTCTCTTTATTAAGTCTCCTCTTTCCTGAAAAGGTTGTTATTTTGGCTTTCCTGACTAAATTCTCACTGCTACACTGAAATTAAGCCTGATTAATTGACTACAGCCTTTGTCAAGACATCTCAGTTGTCTGGCTTCTCATTCTTAAAATGAAAAAAATGGGCTTAAATGATATTTTAAGAAAAGATTTTGCTTATTTATTTTTAGAGAGAAAGAAGGAAGGGAGAAAGAGAGAAAGAAACATCAATGTGCAAGACATACATCCATCAGTTGCTTCTCACATGCCCCCACCTGGGGACCTGGCCCTGCAACCCAGGTCTGTGCCCTTACAGGGTTGAATTAGTGACCTTTTGGTTTGCAGGGCAGCACTGAATCCACTGAGCCACACTAGCATGGGCTGAATGATCTCTTTTTAGATTCTAGCTGGTCATGTGCTCCAGGAAGATGTTTCCTTGGAAGTAAGGGATAAGAGATAGCTCTGTCCAGGGGAATGTTAATTTCCCAGATGTGCTTATGAGTTTTATTTGGCCTTCTCAGTGTCAGTATAAAAAAACAATATATTTATGTGTTAGTGTAGGTAGCCAGATATTAATAAAGGAAGGGAGCAAAGTAGATAAGACATTATTAAGCATAATCAATTAGGGAACACAAGCCATCTTACTTCCCTGGGAAGTTATAGTTTCATACACTCACCGGGGGAACCAACCACCTGTCCTTCTCTGCAGGTCACTTGGGGAGGGATAGAACAATAAAGGGGAAGGTAAACAGCAGAGGCCAAGGTGGTGACCATAGAAACCAGTCACTCTAGCCTGGGTTAGGATTTGGGCCCATCAGAAGCCAAAAAAGCTTGGGAAGTTAATTGGTTAGTTTAAAAAGTGCCTGGTCCTTCCCAAGCCTGAGATAATATAATCAACTTCACTTAACAAAGAAGGCCCCTTCTCTCTCTTACTGGATAACACACACTTGCCCTGTCCATTGGTGAGTCCTCTCTGTAGCATCCATGTGGCCTTAGCATCTGCCTCAGGCCTGTGGCAGACCATGCAGCCTGCAAGCGTGGGCCTGGACACAGTGCCAGCTGAAGCGCTGCTGGGAACACAGACTAAGGTAGCCCGGGTGGTGATAAAGTCTGGACTGGACTAAACTTTATACCCAATGGCACAGAATCTCTGGTCACTGGCCCTATTTCAGGGCCTCACAAAGGCAAGACTGGCCTTTTTCCATGGCTGGATGGAAGGAGATGGGACATTGGAAGCCCAGGGGAAGTCCTTTGATTTTGCATGTGGAGCTACAAATAAATCTTAACATGGGACAATCTCCCATACATAGGTCTCTGGAATGCTTTCCTTGATATACCATGAAAGAATGTAATTTCCACCAGCAAGAGATACAACATTTAAAGATTTCATTTTACTAAATGTCTAGAGTTCTGGACTATCTTTAAATGTCAGAAGATCCAAGAAGGATGGGCCCGTGTCCCTTCATGCCTGCCTTTGGCCAGAGCTGTCACAGGCCTCCTTATTCGTGCTGGGTGTGTGCTCTCCCAGCCTCCGCACCCTCATCTCATCCCATCACCCTCAGACTGTGACAATTGTCATGAGCCACCATCCAGGTGAATTTTTCCCTTTAAGGTAGAGAATTATTGTTTTGAACTCACATTTCTACTAAATGTGATAAAATTAGGATGGAGAGAGAGGGTGATGTGTTCTAAAACTGAGAAACAGGTTGGTGTTTTTGTACACACTATTTCTACATGTTTATTTGACAGTTTCCCAGTCGCTTCACTCATTTATTTCATTTGGTTATCCCTGACAAGTATTTAAGTTTATGAGCCCTGGTTTATCCTCTGGCACTCTTTTTTCACCTTATTTGGGTCACAAAGCCTTTGAAGAACACCATGAAAACTATTGGGACATGTTCCCAGAAGAAAATGCAAGAACACAAACATATAATATTCTGATCACAGATTTCTTTGAAGTTTGTATGTCACTAAGTTTAATAAGATTCTTTGCTCTAGAGCAATACTTGTAAAAAATGAAGATTCAGATTCAGTAGGCCTAGCAGGTGACTGATATGCTGCATTTCTAACATACTCTCATGATAGTGTTTTGGTTTGGGGGCTATCCTTTAAGTAGCAAGGTTCCAGTGGTTCTTAAACTTCCCTTGGACATTAGAATCCCCTGAAGACATCTTTAAAAAAGATTGATTCCCAGGCAATGGCATTTTAAGAAGCTCCCGTCTGTGGAGTTTGGAAATGTCTGCTCTACATCAAAAGTCATTATTGCAATAAGCAGAGAGAAGCAGAGAGAGCTGTAACAGGGGTCCAAGCCTCAGGTGTATGTTGAATTAGAGTGAAATGGTGCCAATCAAGAAGGTAGTGCATTGCCAAAGATTAACAATTTTGTGTTTTCAAGAGTAACCAATTCTTTTTTTTTTTTTTTTTTTTTGCTGTGAAAGAAATAGCAATAACTTAATGCCTCAAAGAACTTTTCTAACAATCTGCTGGCTTGGAAGCATACATAGCAGAGATGATCATTCTGGGGCTGACCTATTATTTGGTTTCAAAGCAGCCCAGGAACTAGGGAAAGAAAGGAGAGTTTGGTAGAAATGAATTTTTAGTCATTCTTTATCATTTCCAAAGCAGTATTTTCCTCTTGTGATGTAGCCTTGTCCAAAGCTATTACAAAGCCACAAAGATTGCCACAGTCGACTTGATGTCAGATGAGAAACTAGTTTGAAACAGTGTCCACTGCCAGCATTGGGTAGGTGCCTTCTTTCTCAGGTAGTCCACAGCGATTCAGGAAAAAACATGAGTGCCTACCACAAAAGACATATGTCCATGACACTGCTTGATCTATGCTTCAAAGACAGGATTGAAAGCTGAGCTTTAATGGATGTCAGATCATTGCAAAGAAATTCTCACAAATGATATTACAGCCTGGGTCATTAATGTTCCTCTCCCTTCACCTCACATTGCAACCTCTGTGTGCATGCCTCTAATTAGTGCAGATCTGACTGAGGAGACTTCTGATGCCAAATGTGTAGAAAATTTCCAAGAAGCATTTCCATTTTAAAGAGATCTTAAAACATTATCTGAGTCATCTGCCCCTATTAAAAATTCTATTCTTGAAGGGAAAAAGCTAATTATATTCATTTAGATATGGATGCTTTTGAAAAAATAAATCAGTTGACACTGCCTAATCACAAGGAATTATTTCATAATCATGAAATACTAATAACCCCAAAACTCTTATGTTCAAAGAGACCCTTCAGTAAAATCTAGCTTCTAATGCTTGTATGTATTTACTAAATGCTTTAAAATAGCTTGTAAAATTAACCAAAAAATTATTGCAAAATTAAACTTCTCTATCATGCACTGTCAAGTCATTAGTCATTGTTGTATTTCGTTCTTTGGTTCGGAACATCTGGTAGAGTTACATAAAAGTGGACATGACATTTAAAACACATCTCAAAAAACTTTTGGGATATTGCTTTTCTCTGTCTGATTCACATTTCAGAGAGGAGGAGGCAGGGTATGGAATCCTTTTGAGCCATAACAAATTGGGCTACTGGGTAACAAGTGGTGAAGCCAATGATCTTTTATGTGAGGTCACCATCTATAATACACACCATTTTCTTCACATAATAGGCTTGCACCTGTCATTCAGTTGGAAGTGACAAAGAAAAAATTTTTCTGCTCTCATTTTCTGTTTTCTTGTGATTTTCTCTTTTATTTTGTCCTAGAGAACAGATGTTCTGCATCTGCTAAGGTCGGTTTTATATTGTTTTGGTTTTCAAGAAGTGTTTTTAACATCCCTGCTGATGATTTAGCATAAATTGTTCTTGTAATTAGTGTGGTTAATGAACTCTCCACCTATCTTTTAGTAGGTAATTATGAAGTTAGTGTACATTAACACATAGTGTATGAAGAGGAAAGGAAGGCTGGTGATTATGGATTCTATTCTATTATCTTGACGACCAAATCCCAAATGGTTTAATCATCATCAGTGTCAACCTTTGCCATATCTTCATTCTACATGCCACATATTATAATGTTGCATTTATTTTCCATCTTGACTTTGATATTTGCTCTTCCAGACTAGAAGTGCCCTGATTAGACAAGACAACTGGCAATTGAAAGAAATATTTTAAAAATATGCATGTGCCATCACTAATTTCACACTACACTTTCTTCCTATCTTCTACTGTCTGCATATACCAGAGGCTTGGGTTTTATTTTGTTATATCTGATTATGGCTGAAAAATATTGGCTGTATGGAAAAAACAACACCAACAGCTTCTTTATTTGTATAACAGTTCTTTATGTAAGGGCAGGAAGATGAGGATGAAGGGGACCTCTTCATATAAATTAAGTCATTAAGTATTTCAAATATAGAAATATACTACATGTGTATTCTTATTCAATAAAGCCATATTATAAAAGTCCCTATCCAGCTTATAATTGTTGTTGTCCTTTTTCTATGCTTCTTCTCTCTGGTCATTTCCTGTGACTGCTTCAATAATACTGGGCAGTCACTGATGTCAGAAATCCCTTCTGAAATATTTGAAACCACTGACTTGGAAATATTTATTACTCATATACTATGTGTAAGTCACTGTACTAATAAACTGGAAAGCATAAGAGGAATTTATAGGAATAGATGGAAAATATTTTTAAAAATTAGTTTTCAATCCCTGTCTTCTTTATGCCATAATTCTAATTAGGGAAATTGGATGATAGTATATGAAAAATTTAAGAGCCACATTTAAGGCTATATTTAAGATATAACAGTAATGTAAGAATTGTTATAAGACAATAAGTGATTATTTACCAAATGATGTTATACACATTAAGTGATATGAGTTCTAGGGAGGAAATATGTACTCTATGTTGGAGTGGTCATGAACAATTTTAGTAAAAATCATAACTGGTTCTTATAGTCTAAACTTGGATTAACTCCATATTACAAAGTCCAAGAACAAAAAATTAATGTACACACACTTCAGCTTAAATTTCTGAATATAAGGCACTGTAATTTTCCTTCTTTGCCAGAAAGGGTATAGTAAGTGTTTAGAACCTAATTGAATACCAGATGAAATTATTACAAGAGGCTGAGGATGATGGAAAAACCACGGATATTAAAGTTGCAAAATTGGGTGCCATGCAGGGTTTTTAACTGCAAATAGCAGAAACTGACCCTAATTTAGCAGTATAAAATTCTGGAAGGGCTACTGGGTAGCTAGCTCACTGCATGGGCAGGAGTCAAGGGAACCTGGGCTGCAAGGAGCTGGGTAGCTATATCTTTGTGCTTGGAGGCAGCCCCACCCAACACTTACCACTACAATGCTGAACACTGAGCTCTCCATCATTAGTCTGAGCACTAGGCATGCTCCCTGGGCTGCCATCCCCCCCACCCCAAGTTTCAGAGACCAAAGGAGGAGCTTCTAATTGGCTTAGCATGTACCATGGGCCTGTACCCTAATCCCAGAGGAATGGGAGAGGGAGATTGACTCCCTTCTGCTTCTTGATGTCTATGACTATAGACATTGATTAAACAATAATTGACCTGCTTTGACCAGAGAAAGACAGTCAATTATCAAAGGTGATGGATGACTAGGTAAGGAATTCTCATAAGCTTTGCAAAAGGAATTGTTACTTATGGGACATTCATACATATAAAATGCCTACTGACTCCATGCTACAAAAAGACAGGAGATTGGGGCCATGTTTTCTATCTAGGAACACACAATAGTGTGTTCCCAACATTTGGGGATGGTGAATGCTGGGGAGCAAAATATAACAAAAGTCTATTGCATGTGGGTTCAGCTGTGTTTCTTGTTTTCCAGCTGTTGGCTTGATGCAAGCCACTTAAATATTCCGAGCCTTACCTTCTTCTTTTTTAAAACTGAAAGTTCATGATATTATAAAGATTAAATGAGGTGTTAAGTATAAAAACTGTTTGCAAACTGAAGAGTGCTGCAAAAGTATAGGAATAATGATTACCCCAAAGATATATTCCTATAATCTCTTAGGATACCATGAATTTAGACATTCACAAGGTCTGAAGTGTAGCTCCCATTGACCATTTCAGAATTTGTTTGCATGATCTTAGATATATCTGAATTTGAAATGTTAGGGCAAATCTCACTAGTTTGTGGGTCCTAACTGATTTCATAAGCTGGCTGAGGAAGAATTTTTTTCTACTTTTACCAGTTATTAATGGAAGACAGCTGGAGAAGTGTCACTATACTCTTCACTGGAGCCACAAGAGTGAACATTTGGAACAGGGTACAGAATTGGAAGAAAAGGAGGTATTTGGGGACATGCTGACCTACTTTAAACACTGCTCCTGCCAAATGGGGGTCTCCACAGGAGCTCCCTCAGGCTGCTGCTTTTGGTGTGATTCTCATGGGTCTAGACAAAAATTATCTCCACACCAATCCTTCACTGTGCATTTTGTTCCCAACTTCATACTTTTCACTTGGCATGGGCTATGAGGAGAAAATAAGAATGCACTATATCCCCACTTGTGTTTATTTGGGGGATTGACATGGTTATTTTTATTTGCAGGAGGTTTATATTACCCAGTAGCGAGGTCCTTTTACGAAGGGGAGCTTTGTCTGAGGTTCTGCCAAAGCAGATGTTCCTTAAATGACAGCTGCAGAGCATCGACTTTTCTGTGTCAGGAAACTCGGTGCAAAGCTGGCTGTCAAGTGACACAGTTGCATCTGCCAGCTTACTGGGAATGAGATGAGTGGCCTGCAGTCCACTAATGCCTGCTTAATTTTTTTTTTGTACAGTGTCTTCTTACAGTGGCTAGATGATTGCACTCTTTGTAGGGGGCCTGCACTTGATGAAATGCAGCCCATTTCTGTCTGTCCAAGAAGGGCAGTGCTTATCTGGTGTATTTTGTATCTCACAAAAAGATGATGAGACAGTTAGTCCCCTCTTTGTAAAGATCTAAAAAGTCTGGGAACTGGCAGGGGCCCAATTTTGATTTTGATTCTAATTATATAGTGAAAACAATTTACAGAATTTAGTGTCTAATTTGAGGTATTCTAATCTTAGCCTTATCCATTAATTTGTCAAGGCTATGTTGAGAGAGAAACTTGAAAGCAAGTTCACCCTGTCAGGAAAACCCTTTCAGGGCCTAGATGAAAACTCTACCTTAATCACATATTTATTTTTCCCCTGAAGAAAAAGACCCCATGACACAGTCATGAGTCTGAGCAAAATTCTTATTTCATATAGTGACAAATCAGGCTGGATGCAATCTCAGCCAGGTTATATGATTAATTATTTCTGCATCCCACAGCAATTGTTTGTACAGTATTAGAAAACCCAACTTTTGTGGGTCTTGGTTATAAAATGATAATATTGGGCAATTTTATCTTTAAGTTTCCTGCCAGGTTTGTGAATACTAATTTAAAAAAATACTTGATTAAAGACAATATTAGATAATATAAATAATGTTATCATTATCATATATTCAAGGTTTTTTTTTTTTGTCTAACATTAATGTCTTAAGTTAGCACTTAAAGATTAGAGTCCTTTATTCCTTTATTCTCAACTTCACCAGTGAAGATTTATAGTCACTAACTCATGCATATAGTGAAGAACAAACCCCTTTATCTGGGGATAAACTAAAATAATGTACATCTATGTGGGAGAAGAAAAAAAAGCCAAACTTCTATTGTCCTGTTTAGATTTTTAATGCTTGTTTATTTGTTCTCTCTATTCTCCCCCAGACCATGCATGCACATTCTTTGTGTTAATAATATCAGAAGTGAATGCATATAGCATTTGTGCATAGAAGATGCTCAGTATATGCTGAGAAAATTAAATAATGAGTAAATATTCAAACAGCATATTTTCATGTTAACAGATGGTCTTTGATAAAGTCAAATAAGAGCCAACTGAGCAAGGCAGTGCTTGTGATTATAAACCGTTATCAGTTTTAGTGTATGAGGTCTGTCCAGAAGATACCTGGCCATGTAATATGAAAAACAGAGACATTTACTGAAAAAGATACAAGACACAGGAATCATTGTACATGGGACAATGACACCTCAGTCCCCTTCAAAGTAAGCCCCTTGGGACCTCACACAGTTCTCCCAATTGACATCAGCTGCCCTGTTGTATTTTCCTGAGTATTATCAACATTCTGAAATTTCTTCCCTTTTAAAGGTGTTTTTAGTTGTGGGAAAAGCTAGAAGTCACAGGGGGCCAAATCTTGGCTATAGTGGGGCTGAGTCACCTGTGTGATTTGATGTTTCTCCAAAAAACTCTGCATAAGACGTGATACACAAGTGGGCGTATTTGTCATGATGAAGTTGCCAATCCCCAGTTGCCCATAGCTTCAGCCTTCTGAATCATCTGAATAGTTTCTGGGGAGGAATATTCAATCTTAACACAAAATTTGATGCAGATCCATTGCTCTCTACATGCTCAGTCATTTTGAATGTGATGGCTGCACAGTAGACATGCTCACTCAGTGGCATCTATTGGCCCCACTGACTAGTACAGTGAAGTCATCATTGTTCACACATATGCATTCCAGTTCACTCTCCTTGGCTGCCAGGTTACATCGAAGTCATGCAAACTATTCTTGTTATATTAACAATGGCTGGACTTTTTCTGGACAGACCTCATATATACCCTTTTTATTCATAGGTAGAATACAGAGTGTGGAAAATGTAGGTTTGCAGTTCTTCGTGTGAAAAATAATACAGTAATTAATAAATAATACAAGAATAAACTGTGTTTTACATACTCACAACTGTTAAGTTTACTTTTTCTCCACCTTCTATATGGCAATATGACAGCTTAATTTTTCTCTGTCATTACCATGGGTCTTCACCATCATCATCAAAAGGCACTGAGTATATTTTAAAGTTAAGCAGACATGAAATATGTCAACTTGATTTTTTTGTAACTTCCTGCTCCCTTCCTTACCACTTACCACAGCCCAAACCTATGTAATGTGCTTTCACTTTTCAAAACAGTGGTTTGTGATATGATGTGGGTTCTGAGGTATGAGAGATCGTCTGTATTAGTGGAAACTTGTGTTTTCATGTAGAAACAGGTCGTGTATTGCTAGGAAGTCCTTATCACTGTGGAATCCAAGCTGAGTTGAAGTCCAAATGACAAAAATCAACACAGAACCCTTTGTTGTTTTCTTTTCTCCCTAGTATTTTAGGAAACTTTGTGTATCATTTTGATACTACTTTGTGGAGTTTGGGAAAATCCCCACTGTTAGACCTGGCAACTTCTCCATAATACGGTCACATTTATGTAGCTAGGAGGGCTGCCGACTGGTTTCAATCCCCAGGAAGTAACTCTTGGCTAGTTCTTGCAGCAACATTATAAGCTCACAGGCTTTATTAAATCTGTGAAACCAAGTGTGATTTACAGTTAGAGTTGGGGCAAAAAAACCCCAAACAAACATACTGCAGTTGGATTCTAAAATCAGTAGCTTCCTCCCTGAAGAGGTAAAGGGGATTTGAGTCAGAAGCTCACAAATAAGGCCAATTTCAGCTTATCTTGAAAATTTCCAGACTTATTCATAAATTTGACAGAAGTGCTATCGAAGAGAAACCCTTTGAAATGATAAAAAGTAAACACTCAATGTGAGACGCAGAGATGTGGATCTCCGAGATTGCTGGGCTTGGTGCAGAGGGTCACGATGACAATAGAATAAGATTCTATATCCTCTCTCTTTTATGTTATTTAAACTGCCTGTGGAAGTATGGATAGTGTGGGAACTACTCACTCAAAAGTATACTTTGAATTTTTAAAATTAAGGCAGGGAATACAGGAGAGTTGAATGGGGGATAATGAGGATTTTTTATGTAGAAAAATGTTCAGGAAAACAAAATGGGCATAGGTTCTATTTTCATTATTTTTCTGAGAAGTAAATGATTAGGAAATAGGAGGGATTTCTTTTCCCTTTGACAGGTGATACTAGGGTGATATCATCTGCTCTATGGCAAAATTAAGTAGAGGGGAAGACAAAATTTTCCATGATTATCCCACTTGATAGTTTGACATTATTATTTTAAAAACTATTTAAATAAAAACTGTTTAATAATACTTTAAATACTTATTTAAAGTTTTGAAATAGAATGTTAAAATTGCTAGAAAAATAATACATTTATCTTAATTTTTAAGCAACAAGACACTTTATTATTTTCACTCTTCAGTAGGCCCATTATTTTGAAAAAATATATCTACCAAAAGTAAACTTCATTCAGTAATAATTTACTCTCTTTCATATTCCTATTAATGGAAACTTGGTCAGAACCAAGTTTCTGGTTGGTTAAACTTCTGACAAGCTTGTACAAGGTAATCCCAGTTTTTGCCATGCTGAGTTAAAATAATTCCAGCATAAAGCAAAGACCTTTGTTATGTCTGCTATCTGTGCTGTCTTATCAAGAGTAAATGTGTGTGTGCACATGTGTGCATGCATGTGCATGGTTGTGTCATTTTGAAATGCCAAATATTATTGGAGAATGCCTTCATCACCAACAAGGTTATCTAAGTCACTTAAAATTTGTGTTGGAAGCCACTGAACACAGGTATTATATTCAACTATTAACATAAGCATGGTTAATTAACATAGGTAAAAGTTAACTGTTTCAAAGTAGTCTCAAGCAAAGCACTTAAAAAATTAAATTAATATTTATAATAGAAAACAATTTCACAGAGTACTGTGGGTAATCTTTATCTTTTTAATTAATTTATTTTTATTGAATATATTGAGGTGACAAAGGTTAAAATTATGTTGCTTTAGGTATACAGTTCTACAATATATTATCTGTATATTATATTGTGTATTTACCAACCAGTCAAGTCTCCTTCCATCACCATTTATTCCCCCTTTACCTCCTATGTCCGCCCAGCCACCCCTGCCCTCTGGCCATCTCCATACTGTTGTCTGTGTCCATGAGTCTTTGTTTTCTTCTTTGCTTAAATCCTTTCACCCACTCACCCAACCCACAACTCCTTACCCTCTGATGGCTGTCCATTTGTTCTCTGGATCCATGAGTCTATCCCCACTTTGTTAGTTTATTTTGTTCATTATATTCCACACAAAAGTGAAATAATGGGGTGTTTGTCTTTCTCTGACTGACTTATTTTACATAGCATAAATACTCTTCCGGTCCATTCATGTTTTTGGAAAAAGTAAGATTTCCTTCTTTTATGGCTGAGTAATATTCCAGTGTAAAACTTTACCATGGCTTTTCTATTCACTCATCTACTGCTGGGGTCTTGGGCTGCTTCCAAATCTTGGCTGTTGTAAATAATGCTTCAATGAACATAGGGGTGCATATTTTCTTCAAATAGTTTTTCAGGTTTCTTTGGATATATCCCAGAAGTGAAATCACTGGCTCATAAGGCAGCTTCATTATTATTTTTTTGAGGTAACTCTATACTGCTTTACACAGTGGCTGCACCAGTCTGCATTCCACCAGCAGTGCATGAGAATTCTCTTTTCTCAACATCATCACCAACACTTGTTTGTTGATTTATTAATGATGGTAATATTGGCAGGTGTGAGGTGATATTTCATTGTGGTTTTAATTTGTATTTCTCTAATGATTAGTGACATTGATCATCCTTTCATATGTATACTGGCAATCTGTGTGTCCTCTTTGGAGAACTATTTAGATCCTTTACCCATTTTTCAATTGGATTATTTGGGGTTTTTTGGTGTTAAGTTTATTTTTTTAAATATATTTTATTGATTTTACTATTACAGTTGTCCCATTCCCCACTCCTCTTAATTCCCCTCCTCCCTACACTCCCCCTCCTACCCATGTTCCCTCCACTTAGTTCATCTCCATGGGTTGTACATACAAGTTCTTTGGCTTCTGCATTTTCTATGCTATTCTTAATCTCCCTCTGTCTATTTTGTACCTACCATTTATACTTCTTATTCCCTGTGCCATTTCCCCCATTCATCTCCTTCCCCTTCCCCGTTGATGGCCATCCATGTGATCTCCATTTCTGTGATTCTGTTCCTGTTCTACTTGTTTGTTTAGTTCATTTTTGTTTTGTTTTTTTTAGGTTAGGTTGTTGATAGTTGTGAGTTTGTTGTCATTTTACTGTTCAGAGATTTTGATCTTCTTTTCCTTAGATAAGTCCCTTTAAGATTTCATATAATAAGGGCTTGGTGATAATGAACTCTTTTAACTTGACTTTATCTTTGAAGCACTTGATCTGCCCTTATATTCTAAATGATAGCTTTACTAGGTAGAGTAATCTTGGATGTAGTTTTTCATGACTTGAAATATTTCTTTCCAGGCCCTTCTTGCCTGCAAGGTTTCTTTTGAGAAATCAGCTGATCATTTTATGGGAACTCCTTTGTAGGTAAATGTCTCCTTTTCTCTTGCTGCTTTTAAGATTCTCTCATTATCTTTCATTTTGGGTAATGTAATTATGATGTGCCTTGATGTGTGCTTCCTTGGGTCCAACTTCTTTGGGACTCTCTGAGTTTCCTGAACTTCCTGGAAATCTATTTCCTTTGCTAGATTGAGGAAATTCTTCTGCATTATGTTTTCAAATAAGTTTTCAATTTCTTGCTCTTCCTCTTCTTCTTCTGGAACCCCTGTGATGCAGATGTTGGAATGTTTAAAGTTGTCTTGGAGGTTCCTAAGCCTCTCCTCATATTTTTGAATTCTTGTTTATTCATTCTATTCTGGTTGAATGTTTATTTCTTCCTTCTGCTCCAAACTGTTGATTTGAGTCCCAGTTTTCTTCCCATCACTGTTGGTTACCTGTACATTTCCTTTTATTTAAATTTTTCATAGCCTTCACTTTTTCCTCTATTTTGCAAGCATACTCAACCATTTCTGGTAGCATCCTGATTACCAGTGTTTTGAACTGCACATCTGATAGGTTGGCTATCTCTTCGTGGCTTAGCTGTATTTTTTCTGGAGTTTTGATGTGTTCTTTCATTTGGGCCATATTTTTTTTGTCTTGGTGTACCTGTTATGTTCTAAAGGGTGGAGCTTTAAGTGTTCTCCAGGGTGAGGAAATCCATGTTGCTGCATTGTGGCAGTGTATGTACGGGAGGGTTCTGAGAAGGAATAGCGTCACTTGCTTAGCTCTTGGCAGACTTTCAGTTACTTCCTCCACTACCCATAAGCAAATTGGGTCTTTATTGTACTGATTTCCAGGTGTGTGGACTTGTATACATTCTAGGACCCTGTGGGTCTCTCCAAAGGACTCTCATGTGAGGTTGGGAGTTTCTCCTGCCACTGAAATTTCCACAAGTTTATACAGCTAGAGGTTTTGAGGCTTTATTTCCCTGCACTAGAGCCCTGGGTTGCATGGTCTGTCTCATTCCCCAGTTGTTCCTCCCAGTTTATCAACATGCAAATGTGGGACAGTCTGCTCTGCCAGCTGCCACCTTGCCCACCTGTTCATCCAGTTACTGCCTTGCTGTGTACCCTTTCCACCCTGGCTGCCCATTTCTGCCCCTTTACTCTTCTGGGTGAATGTTTCTTCTTTAACTCCTTTCTTGTCAGACTTCCTTACAGTTTGATTTTTTGGCAGTTCTGGTGTTTTTTTTTTTTATTTTTAAATTTGTTGTTGTCCTTCTTTTGATTGTGCAAGGAAGTGAAGTATACTACTTATACCTCCATCTTGACCAGAAGTCTGGTTAATTTTTTTCCAGTAAACCAATTCTTGGTTTAATTGATCTTCTGTATTGTATTTTGTTTATTCTGTTTTCATCTTTATTATTTACTTCCTTCTACTGACTTCGGGCTTGGTTGTTGTTTTTCCAGTTCCTTTAATTGTAAAGTTAGATTGTGTACTTGACATTTTACTATTTTCTTGATGTTGGTCTATAATACTATGAGTTTCCCTCTAAGACTGCTTTCATTGTGTCCCACTGATTTTGAGTTGTGTTATAATTTTCATTTGTTTCAAGGTATCTTATAATCTCTTACTTGATCTCATTGTTTAACTCATTCACTGTTTAGTAACTTGTTATTTAGCCTCCATGTGTTTGTGTGTTTTTCAGTTTTTTTCTTGTGTTTAATTTTTGGTTCCATACCATTATGGTCAGAGAAGATGCTAGATATTATTTCAATCTTCTTAAATTTATTGAGACTTGTTTTGTGTCTTCACCTGTGGTCTATCCTTGAAAGTGTTCCATACTCACATGAAAAGAATGTGTATTCTGCTGGTTTGGGATGCAATACTCTGAATACATCAATAATATACATTTGATTTAGTGTGTCATTTAAGGCTGACATCCTTGTTGATTTTTCTGTCTGGGAGAGACTATCCATTGATGTCAATGGGGTTTTAAAATCCCTACTATGACTGTATTTCTGTCAGTCTCTCCTTTTATGTTCATTAAGATTTGCTTTACAGCCCTGGCTGGTATAGCTCAGTCGATTGAGTGTGGGCCTGCAAACCAAAAGGTCACTGGTTTGATTCCCAGTCAGGGCACATGTCTGGGTTGCAGGCCAGGTCCTTGATGGGGGGTGCACAAGAGGCAACCACACATTGATATTTCTCTCCCTCTACTTCTCCTTCCCTTTCCCTCTCTCTAAAAAAAATAAATGAAATCTAAAAAAAAAGATTTACTTTACATACTTAGGTGATCCTATGTTGGGTGCATAATTATTTACAATGGTTATATTTTCTTATTAGATTTTTTCCTTTATCATTATATAGTGTCCTTCTTTGTTTCTTACCATAGCCTTTGTTTTAAAGTCTATTTTGTCAGATAAATATTGCTACCCAAGCTTTTTTTCGCATTCCATTTGCATAAAATAGATTTTTCTATCTCTTTACTTTTGATATTTGTGTATCTTTCATTCTGAGGTGGGTCTCTTGTAGACAGCATATATATGGGTCTTGCTTTCTTATCCATTCAGCTACCCCATATCTTTTTATTGAAACATTTAAGCCATCTACATTTAAAGTGATTATTGATAGGTATGCATTTGTTGCCACTTTAATTTTTTATTTATGTTCTCCTGTTTTTTTTCTTCATTTTCTTCTTATATTTCTTAAAGCAGAACCTTCAAAATTTCTTGTAAGACCAGTTGGGTAGTAACAGACCCCTTTGGTTCTTTCTTGTCTGGGAAGCTCTTTATTTCTCCTTCAATTTTAAATGATAGCCTTGCTGGGTACAGTAGCCTTAGTTGTAGGTCCTTGCTTTTTATCAATTTGAATATTTCAAGCCACTCCCTTCTCGACTGAAATGTTTTTGTCAAGAAATCAGCTCACAGCTTATGAGACCTTTCTTGAAGGTACTGAATTTTGCCATGTGTAGTGCACACCCATATTTTTGGTCCAAACTTTCAGGAAAAAAATCTTTTATTTTAATTTTTTAATTCAATTTTTATTTATTTATGTTTAGATTCCTGGTTTTTGTATTATAAAGGAATTTTAGCATTTATTTTTTAACATATTATGGTACAAGAAGTCTTATGTAACAAATAATTACAAAACACAAGAACGTGTATGAGGTACTTCAAGTACTAGCCATGTATAATGCACATCCTTATTTTTCCCTCAAAAATCTGGGCAAAAAGTGTACATTATACATGGCAAAATACAGTAATTAACTGCTTTTAAGATGATATCTTTGTCTTTAACCTTTGTAATTTTAATTATGATGTGTCTTGATGTGGGCCTCTTTGGGTTTACCTTGTTTTGGTCTCTGTACTTTCCATACCAGGCTAGGGAAGTTTTCGGCCATTATCTGTTCAGATAGGCTCTTGATCCCTTATTCTCTCTCTTCTCCTTCTGGTACCCCTGTGTTGTGGATATTGTCCCAGAGGTCCCTTAAACTCTTCTCATTCTTTTAAATTCTGTTTTCTTTTTGTTGTGCTGATTGGCTGTTTTCTTTTTTTATTTCTTCTTCCAAATTGCTGTTTGGTCCTCTCTGTCATTCTACCTAATGTTTATTGCTCCTAGTGTAATTTTCATTTTAGATATTGTATTCTTCATTTCTGACTAGTTCTTTGTTATGGTTTATATGTCCTTTTTCATGCTGCTGTAGTTCTCATTAAGTTCCTTGAGCATCTTTATATCCATTTTTTGAACTCTATGCCTGATAATTTGCTTGCCTTCATTTCATTTTGCTCTTTTTCTGGAAATTTCATTCATCTTTTATTTTGGGCCTATTTCTTTGTTTCCCCATTTTGGCTGCCTCTTTGTGTTTGTTTATGTATTAGATAGATCTGCTATGACTCCCAGTCTTTGCCAGATGGCCTTATATAGTAGGTATCCTTTGAAGTTCAGTGACACAGTCTACTTGATCACCTGAGCTGGGTGCTCTAACAGTGTTCTCTGTGCGGGTTATGTTGGGGCATAAAATTGTTGTAAATTAGTTGTGATTGCTATTGGACCATTTTTGTGTAAGATCGACCCTCAGGCTGGCTGGCTATGAGGCTCAACCCCAATCATGGCTTGTGAACCTCTGTGCAGGTGCTGAGCACAGGAAACAAACATTGCCTCAGCAGGGTTTGTGCCTGCCAAGATCTCCCTTTGAATATGCTGTTTGTAAAGTTTATTGGATCCTGCTCTGATGTTGTTTGAAGCTAGCCACTGGGTATGTTGGTTCTGGGCCTTTTGAGAGGGACTCTGGTGCAGATCAATGTCAGATACTGTTGTTGCCTGGTCCATTGGCTGCCTGTTTGTAGCTATAAGCTTGGGTGTGTGTGGGAAGGACCAAGCTGCACATGAAGGCCCACTTTTTCCAGCACTGGGCCAAATGTCCCAAAGCACCCCAAGATCCACCTCCCCCTGCCTCTGCCTGTTGGCTGTCTGTTAGGCTGTTACTGAAAGAACATTTGGCAGACTTGGGGGTGGGGTGAATAGAGCTGATGGATCTCCTGTGATGGGGAGGTACCAGTCAGGCTTCAGGGAATATTATAGGTATGGTTTCCATCCCAGAGCCACATGACTGAGTCTGTCTTGGATTTTGTGTTGACCTGTCAAGGCAGAGCCACTAGGAATTGAGTTGATGGGGTCTCTGGAGCCTAAAGGTATGCTCTGCCTGAGGTGGGAATGCTGGTTCTGTTGGATCTCTTATGAGGAGAAAGCACCAGTCAGGTTTCCAAGAAAGTGGGGACAGTGGTCCCTACCCCAAATCAGAAAACTCCATCACTGATACCCCCTGAGTCTGCCTAGACCTCTACACCTTGGCCACAGGAGCTGACTCCTCAGCAGAGCCTTAGCTTCACAGGGTGAGGGGAGAGGACATCCAGAGGGTGGGACTGTTGCTTTTCCCCCAGGTTGATGCCACAGGGAGTAGAGCGCTCAACCCAGAATGATGGTGCCTAGGGTGTGGAAGGATGACTCAGCACAGGGATCCTGATGGCTTTCCCTGAAGGGCCTTTCCCAAAGTCAGTCACAAAGCCTAGGCTCTCCTCAGATGACTCTAGTCTTCTCTGCCTTCCCTCTGCCAGAGCCCAGTGTGAGTGGTTGCAAACAAAATTTTGTGTTTTGGCCCTTTAAGAGGGTGCCTGTGTCTCCCAGTGGACTCTCTCTGGAGGAAAAAAACTCCACTGCTTTTCACAACAAGATTTTACATGGGTGCCTCTTCCCAGCTCTGGTACTCTGGGCTGGAGAGTCTAGCTTCTGGTTGAGACCCCAGTTTTCTCAGAGGGAACCCCTGCTGCTGAGATGTCCCTCTGGAACCTCAACTGCCACCTAAGCAGAGCCAGCCCTTTTTGTGTCTTCACCTTTCCTACCAGTCTCGATGTGACTTCTTTTGTATATCCTTGGTTATAAGACTCCTCTTCAGCCACTCTTTAGTTGGTTATTAAGAAGGATTGTTCTTTAATTTAATTGTCATTCCAGTTGGGTCCTGGGAGGAGGTGATTGTAGCTTTCACCTACTCTGCCTCTATTGCAAACAATCTAATCTTTATCTTTTTACATAGGGGATAGTTTCTGTCATGAAAGAGGCACAGCAAAGGAAAATTTAGCCTTCTATCAGGAATGTGTAGACAATTTTGACAAAATTAAGAATTAAGAGGCCTGGTTTATGTAGAACAACAAAGATAATCTTAACTTCAGAATCTTGGACCAGGGTTTGTTACTGAAATGTTAAATGAAATACTTGGAAAAGGAGAGGTGAACTCTTTGCTTGCTAGCTTTCCTGAAGCTCATGTGTTCTCAATGCTCAGCATTTATAGACTTCCCTTGTGCCAAGAGTGAGTGTATTTGTGTGGAGTGGGTGGACTAGGAGAACCAGCAGACTGTGTGGCCACATTTAACCTGGCAGCTAACACATCTCCAAAACTGACTTTCATCCAATGGCACAACCTTTGAGGGAGAGAGGGCAAAGCTTTTTTCTTTCTGACATTTTAATTTTCACTTCTCTCAAGGAACCCTGCCATATTTTTATGTGAGTAGAACACATAGTATTTAATTTATGCATTTAACTAAGCAGATCTGACAAAACAGTAAAAGCTACATAAGGTTTATGTAGCAAATTGCTACTTCTTGAACTTTGAAATTTGCATGCACAGTAAGTTGGGAGGTTTCTAATTAACTCTGTGCATGTGCCCAGAAATAGACTCACAAATATTGTTTCTTGTCACTGAGAATGTGTTTAAATTATGCCAAACAAAATGCACCTTCAGGTGATATATCCAGGTGAGAATATATTGCATATTGTAAGACTTTTAGCTTCCATGATCTCACTTTTTTCACTATTTGGCACAGTTGTCCTGAGGAAATTTTCTTTTGGTGGTTGTTATTTTTGTAGGATAACCCAGAATACTAGCTTTAACCCATACAATCTCCTTTGGGAGAAAACCTGTAACTAGTATATTTCTTGGCGACAAAACATTAGATGTTTTACCTACTGGAAATATGTGAAATTCCAGAACCTTAGAATGAGAAGTATAATATTTAGTGGAGCTAAATTACTGACAAAAGTAATCACAAATACCAGGACTTAAACAAGGCAGAAGCTTATTTTGTTCCACATAACAGCCGGAAGGTGAGAAGTTCAGGCTTGTGGGGAAGGATCTGCTCATGATATCATTCAAGGACCCAGCTTCCTTCCATCTTGTGGCTCCATTGTCCTTAAGGGTGTTATCTATGTTTGGGTCACTGCTAAGTCAACAGGCCAGCCAGTGGAAAGGGAAAAGAGAGGGAGGCAAGAACAGGCTGTTTTATTTTTAAGAGGAAAATACAGAAGTTGGCTAGAAAACTTCTGTTCACATCTGTTTAGTTGTAACTGACACATGACTAGAGAGGTGCCATAGGTAGTGATGGCTGCCAGAAATTCTAAGACAGAATTTTACCTGTCACTCTAACTGGCTGGTAAATCCACAGAAATGGGTGGACCAGTTGGATATGATGAAGAAACTTCTTGAGCTCTTCTTCATTTTTACCTATGTAATAAAGAATTAATAAGCATAAAACTTTAAGCTCTTTAAGAAACTTAAAATAGCTTTCTCTTGATCTACGAATCATGTGAATTAATGTGACATTCATATAGCTTAGATATAGTTACCGGTTTTTCTTTTTAGTATCTGTTTATTTTGAAAAGAATTAGAAGAAGCCAACTATAAAATTTTTCCTTATAATTGATAAATCTGAATTCTTCTAATGACCTCCCAAAAGGATGAACTAATTTGTTGAACAATGTTATTTATTGTACACTTCCTGTGAACCTGTCATTGTGATAAGCACAAGGAAAGATACAAAGGGGTAATTACAAGGCCTCAAAGATCAAGGTGGACGAGATTCCTGGGTCTAGTTGTTTTGAGATGTTATAAAACTTGTGTATGAAGTGCTCTCCATGCTTATCTCCTTTGTAATACCACTGGGTATAGTATTTCTAAATCTTCAACCTTACCTGAAAGAGAGACAATAGTTTGGAGGCCTTCTAATTCCCTAATTAGTTCCATAAATGTTTTGTGGTTATCCATTATGCATCAGGCACTGTGTAAGAGTCTGGAGAAAGAATGGTGGAGAAAACTCTGTCTCCCCTTATGAAGCCAGTGTTCTGTCACTGATACACAACTACTCATCTCAGAGCTATCATGCATATATGCTTGCTATATTTCTCATTCAGCTGCGGTAGCAGACACTCACCACAACTATAAACATATTGCTCCTCCAATTTTTTGACATTAAAATGGGGTCCTCATACTCAGCCATTGGTCTAAAACCATGCCGATTCAGCCTGAAAAAGAAGCAGAGGATTTGAACTTTAGGAAGTACCATGGGGTCCACTTTGCAGTTTTGATTTAGTCAATGTCAAGGGAATCCTAGAGTTTCTTCTCTTAGAAGCTTCCCACATAATTTCCAAGAGCAGTCAGTTTGAAGAATTCCATTTATTCATGCCATCTAATTTTGTTTCAACACTTTTTCAACCTCTGTCTTGCTGGTGCATGACAGGTAGTTGCTTTACTGGGTTTCACTGATGAGAACTTGAACACTCACCCAGTAGTTTGTGGCTGTGATGACCTCATTACTAGCTCTTCCTCAAAAGTTCCTCAGTCTGATACCATCTTCAGATTTAGCTTCCAGAAGAATTTCAATATTTATAGCATCTCTTTAGAATCTTTTGTTTTCCTCCATCAATTTATCCCTTGGTCTTGAATTAACCTTAAAAGCACTTTTAACTCCCTACTGTATGTAAAACACAGCACATTACAATTGCATTTAATATTCTTTTGAAAAAGTTGACTCCAATTAATCTCCACACTATGGTTCAACATACATCTAAAAGAAAAACTATCACACACCCATCAATTATTTGAAGATTTTCTCCTAGCTGCAAAGCTGATCAATTTCAGGACATTCACTTATTTTTCTGTGCACGGAGAGTGTGAACTTTTCACTGCATTTTCATTCATGTTTCCCCCTTTACTGTCACAATACCTGTCAAGTATGAACTTTGTATCCAAAGGTTCATTTTCCTTATATAGCAATGTGAATATTTTTTAGCTATTTTTCTTTCTTCTCACATTATTTTCCCTTAAAGATACTATAGAAAATGGCATTTTGACTTTATTTGTTTTATAACAGATATGGTGTTAAATTGAGAGAAAATGAAAGTCTTCTTTCTGAAGCTCCTTTTAGAGAACACTGAAAATATATAGAATCTATTTGCTTGGTTTGAAACCCCTCAAATTTGAACATCATTCTGAAGTTAAAGGTGTCCCTGAGGACAGATGACATTTGATCTGAGTAACAGCTATGGTACTCAGGCGAGGCTGTTCTTTCTATGTGACTTCAAAGTTAGACACTCAGGAAATCCATTACAGCTAGAGTCAGAGCAGAAATAAAGGTGATGACATAGTCATTTGAGGTGAGAAAGGTGAGCTTCTTCAGAGGACTTCAAGAAAGTGCATAATGAAAACAATTTTGGAGCCGGCTGTTTAACTCAGATCATTCAAGGATGAAAGGCAATGTGACCTGATTAAACCCTTATGATATTCTGACCCTCTCTCCTCTGTCTTCTGTATAAACACCCCTCTTTTAGTGCTGCCCTTATTTCGTGGGTCTGATTGAACTCTGCTAATATAGGGGCTGCTTTGCATCGCCATTCAGGAAGAATGCTGAGCACCAACACTAACGGCTCCTTTTCTCCAGAGCACAACACAGGATGGAAAAATATATTTCTCACTGTCGCCCCCTAATGGTAAGGTACGTGACATCCTACTTGTAGAACGGCTGCAAAAGTATGAAAGTCCATTAGAACTCATTAAGCAGTGCCATTTTTTACTCTTGGCTCCTAGCCTCCTTGACAGCTTTAGCTGAACAAGCTCTCCAGCCAACCTCAACAACCTACATGCTCCATCAGCCTTGGCATTTAAACCTTTCTATACTAAGCACAGGGATATCTTGTATTACATTTCTTATTCTAGACAACAAGTATCATCCATCTTTGGGGGTTACTGTTGGTAGTCTTGTCACTCAGACTCCACAAAAGGCATGAAGGCTCCTTTGATAATATTTCATTCCTTAACAAGAACCATTCTGTTACCTCATTTGACTGCTAAAAACCCAGAGAGGTTCTTGTCTTGTTAAATATAATTCTGTTGCAATTACTGTCAAATATTGAATTAAAAATGGTTAGCTCATTAACAGCTCCCCCCCAACAATTGATTAAAAAGTTTTATTTTTTTTATAAGAAGATGGTTGACATTTACTTATGAACTGGCTTCTCATCTTTGAAATCTAATTATAGTCACTAAGAATGCTCATGTTTTACTTGGTCCCTGAATTCCTGGGGCATGAAAGGGGCATACAGTGGGAACAGATGGATGTGGCATGGAGCCTCTCCAAGGCAGAGGCCAGGTGTGGAAGAGAGCCAGTGAAGGTGTGGGGTGCCTCATCAAAGACAGGTCTGTCTCCAGCCTCAGAGTGGGCCATAAGGATGTGAGAGGGCGGGCGTTCTGAGGTGGTGGGCAGAGCAGGGATCTAGGGAGTATAGTAACAGGTGATACTTGAAAATACAAGGCAAGTGGGCAGTGGCACTGAGCAATACATATGCAGAGAGCAGGAAAGTAGCCACTGGGCTGGATTCCAGGCAGAAGTTGGCCAGATTATAGCAGGATCTAGTCTTGGGAGGAGGAGTTAGGCAACTTCAAGGGTAGTAATAGAAACAGCAATAAAAACTGTCCCCTCTAATCCATTTTCATGATAGTACCTGGAATGACCCTTAAAAAATATAAAGCAAATCATACCCAGACTTTTCCATGACCTCCTAATCTGGTGCTGCTTAATCTCAGACATGTAAAGGTATCACCCAGGGATCTTGTTAAAATGAAGGTTCTAGCCCTGGTTGGCGTAGCTCAGTGGATTGAATGAGGCCTGCAAGCCAAAGCGTCGCAGGTTAGATTCCCAGTCAGGGTACATGTCTGGGTTGCAGGCCATGACCCCCAGCAACTGCACAGTGATGTCTGTCTGTCTGTCTGTCTGTCTGTCTCCCTTCCCTCTCTAAAAATAAATAAATAAAAAATTCTTTAAAAAAATGAAGGTTCTGACTTGGAGGCTGGCATGGTACCTGAGTTTCTCCACTTTCAACAAGCTTCCAGGCAATGCCTGGGTCATACTTCCAGTAGCAAGAACTTGAAGGGCAATCAAAATTGTTCAGACTCCCTTCATCCTGATCTCTCCCTTTGGTGTCCACATTCCAGCCACTGTCACTTTGCTGCCTCAAGCTTTGTAATTGCTGTTCCCTGTACATGGAGTGCCACTCACCCACCCCTGGTTTCATCTTCTACTCTTAGATTAAATGTCAGCTCCTCAGAGAATGGCTTCCCCTGACCACCTATGCAAAGCACCCCCTCATTCCCAGCTATTCTCTTCAGGAGTAATTATTTCTTCCATCATAGTTTACCTTACTCAATCTATTGAGTAATTACCTTACTCAACCATTTATTTATTTGTTCCATTGTTTATTGTATGTACCCCAATTAGATATAAACTTCCAGTAAGATAGGAACCATCATTAATATGTTTTCCACTGTATCATTTATTAAGTTCTGCCTACATGTTGGACATTGTACTAAATGCTTTAAATTTATCTCATTTATTCATAACATCAAATCTGCAAGTCATATCTTTTTAATCACTAATTTACAGATGAGATAACAGACATCCTTTAAAAATACCAAATAGAGATTTCGAACATCTGGGCAAAACAGCAAGTCAGGAAAAGGGTGATTGCATGTGTCGCCTCTGACCCTCTGCCTGCACTTCACCCGCCAAGTGGAGATGTTCACGCTGGGCGACCTCTGCTATCCCCAGGTGTCCCATGGGTGCACTGCCCAAAGTGGATGACAATTCCATTCCTTGATCCTTCATTGCATAGCTGAGCTACTTTGATGCCAAAGGCAATTGCTAGTTACTAAGGCATAACTAAAGGAAATTCAATCAGGAAAGTCACTAGAGTTTATTAACATGACTAAAACTACTACCTGCTGCTGTGTGTTGTGCTCTAACCCCAGGGTGCATGCTTTAAAAATAAGATCTCTTGAGATGTCTAGACAGATATTTCTATTCCTGTGGCAAAGGTGAAGCCTAACTTGGATGGGCATAGGTTCCATCTCCACGGTCACCTCCATGATCAGTAACCAGGGGCCGAATGCACTGACTGGGCTTGTTTCGGCCCTTCTGTGAGTAGAAACTCCAGTGAGAGTGCACATTGACAGTGTTTGGCAGTTGGGTCCATAAATAACCTGTCCACGTAAGCCAAGGTATCTGTAACGCTCGCTTTCTCAGAGAGGATATTTCATGGTCAAGAATTAAGTGTTCAGTTTTCATTGTCCTGGACAAACCTACAAGGGACCATGAGGTCACTTACATAATTCTATGGACAAGTAAACATTCCATTTCTTACTGTGGAGGGAAGAAAAGAGAAGCGGGGGATCTGGGGCTCTGTTTCTAAAGCCCCTTCAAGTACTTGGTTAGCTGCTGAGCCTCCTTGAAGACAGAAGTGCACAGGAGCCGCCTGCCTGCATGCTTGTTATTTTTGATGGATTGCAGTCTGGCTGCAGGGCAGGAAGCTCAAACACCCGGGGTCAAATTGTTGTAGCTTGAGAGATGTTGAGACTTGAAACATTTTGTTGTAGCCAGACCCAATGAGAGTTGCAGGTACTGTCTTCAGGATCCCTTACTCTTGCTTCTTCTTCACGCTCCCCCTAGATATAAAGCATCATGCCAAATTGCACTCCCCTTCCACACCCTTCCACACATACACTTGAGCTGAATATGAAAATTGGTCTCTAATTGTTGGATACAAGCTTGACTAGCTTTGAATTAACAGCTAAAGCTGTATTCATTAATCTGAACAGGGAAGAGCAGGCGGACTGTCACAACATGGCTCAGTTCAGTAGTCATGCAGAGCAGGTGAGGGAACGGGAGGCATGCTGAAAGTGCAGCAGCCATCTCCATCAGCCCCATCAGCTGGTGGGTGATGAAGAGGGGCAGGCAGCCAGCCACAGAATCGCCACGAGATGGATGGCATACCTCAAAGTCCACCGTCCCAGGGGCATCCCAGCCATGATCGATGGCTATCCACAGCAATTAAACTTCTCAGCTTTTAAATGTCATAGCAGAATGGAATGCCATCTCATAAAGGTGTTGTTTAACATTTATCAAACACATGGATGGGGTGGGGCTTGGGGGCTGTGGAGTCATTCTTTAGGGAAATATGAACAAATGTTATAGCTTTTGAAGTGAGAAAACCATGAAAATACAATTTGATACTATTCTAATCTGTTTTCTTCAACACTGAAATATACTAGAACAGAGTCATTTTTTGGTCACTCTAATTTTTTAAAATGTTGATGTTTAGTGGGGGTGTGCTGGGAAGAATATATAACAAAGAGTCAGGAGAAAGAGTGTTAAATCATTGATTTTTTACTTATAATGATACATATTGGATAAATCACCACTACCTGTGTAAATGGGAGAATGAGACAGAAATGGTGCTCCCCCACCTCCAGGGTGTTAGAATTACCAAAGGAGCTTTTAAAACAGCAATGATGGGGCCCACCTAGTCCAATTAGTTTGGGTGGGGTGGGGCATATCTGCTTTTGTGAAATCTCCCCAGGTGACCAGTACATACAAAAAAGATAGAAAACCACCGAATTTGATAGCCTTTAAGTTTCTTCAGCCTTATGTTTCCATGGATTTTCTTTGTTATAGGGATATTCCCAAAGTAAAGAATGCTTGTTGGTTTAAAAAAGAACCCCAAACCAAAACTATCGATAAAAATAACATATGGTATTAAAAGACAATGATATAATGGTCAATATTTTTCTGTCCAATTTGTATTTATTCATTCATTTAATCAGAGATGGAATAACTATTGAAACTCCTCCAATTCAAGGTTGAAAATCAGAGGGGTGGGTTTACTTGCTTATCAAGCACTGGGCCCTTAAATGTGGAGGTGTGCTCATGGATACGAGCTGTTGGAGCTAAGTCCTCTGAATGTCAGGAAATGCTGATATTCAATCCTCCATCCTACATTTTTGCCTTCTCCTCTGTTTATTCTTCTGTCCTTTTTCTAGTTAGGTGGTGTCATGATGTATTTGAGATAATTAAAAAATGCTTTTAAATATTAACATGCTTTTAAATGTGTTTCTTCCCCCCTCTTCCATAACCATATTCAAGCAGACAGTTGGCCTCAGGACGAACAAGTGTAGCAAAAAAAGCCATGCACAGGTTTAAGTTCCTTAAAACCAGTTCCTTTAAGGAGATTAATACAGGGATTGTCTTCCAGATTATGAATTGCTTCAAGGTGGAATGAAAGGGAACAGAGAGGAAAGAAGGAAAAGTGAAGAACAGAGACCTCACTGTGCCCAGGAGACAGGGGCCTGGGCTTCGTCTGCAGGAGGCAGCTGCGGAGACAGAACACCATAAGCAGGGCACCTGAGACATATGGCCAGAGCGGATTTAGCTCACTTTCCTGATGGAAACCCTCACCCCTACCAATGGTAAAGCCCAAAGAAGAGATGGTCTCGGGGCCTGTCTAGAAGGACATGCCACAGACAGCTCATCCGATCTCATGTCTACAGGCAACAGCAAGAACCTCCAGAACTGAAGGGGTCCCTGGGACCAGGCAGTGACTGTGCATGTTGATGGCAGAGCATCAAAATGAAGGATGGATGGTCATGGATGCTCAGGAGATGAGTGACGTGAGACCAGATAGGCTACCCCTTTGCTATGACACTATGTAAGCCCCAAGGAACAAATGAAGTGGGATGGTGTGATGGAACAGAGTACTCAGATAAAAATGAGGCCATTCTTTAAAATTCTTTGAAGATGTAAACCTTTATGGGATTTCCTTCTGATAGAGTAAAAAGTCGAAATGAATCATGTAGCATGACAAATAAACATAGCTGTGTATGATTAGTTCAGCATTCAGATTTCTATAGAGTATTAAAACGAATTCCCATTGAGAACAAGTCCTCGCTCTGCTCAGAGAATTCTGTTGCTTTAAAAGAAAGGCAAACAGGTAGAGAAACAGACCTGTAAGAAATCATTCTATTTGCAAGGGAAGTCTAATCTATTTTCATGCCAAACTGTAAAGGACTTTTCAGGTTTTTCATGACTTCATTAATCTAATTTCAAAAGGAAAGGCCTGCACTGGAAACAGAGGTTATTCACATTTCAAACAAACTCCTCAGGCATAATGAGTGAGCAAAGCATTCAACTGTTAGATTCCGTTGCTTTTCTACCAGCTAGAGACAAGTACAATGGTCATGCTATTTAATCTTACATATGAACAGATGTATATAGTAGGAGTTGGAGAAGGAAGTATTTTGAAAAATGGAAAAAATAGATGTTACACACTGAGTATCAAGGTAAAGTTTGGAATAACATGAGCAATTCAATATTATCTATTTCCATGTTCTTTTAACTTACGGAATGACTGACTGAATGAAAAATTCCGTGGTAAATCATGAGAAATAGCTAGTTATGTATACCAAACCCCATTCTGCAACATAACAGAGGAGTTTGGAAGGGCTGGAAATACTTCCACCCCAGGAATTTCCAGGACATCTGGTAAGTCAACAACATTATCACAAACATTATGGCCAACAATGTGAGTTCTTGCAACAATGTATTCATTTTCCAAATGTTCCAGCTGAGAAAACCACACAGAACATTCCCACCATCTAGCAGATGGCTAATGGGGGAGCCAATATTTTCTGTGGAAACCAAAGTTTCTTCTTCTAACATTAGACATTTTCAGCAGAGAGAACAAATAAGCATTTGTTTTTCTATTCTATTAGCTCACACTCATAAAAAGACAGCATTACAGACTATTAATTTAAAAGTGCATTAAAGATGAGTTTTTCCCTCAGATTATAGAATGAAGAGGTTTTAGATCCTGAAATGTCTGGTGGTAGAAATAAGAGCTATTGTTTTATTATCTAGCATGAGATGGAAGGGTTAGGGAAGTCTTTGAGCCTTTATTTATTAATTTTACTACTGTGATTGATTTGCAGGGGGGGCAATCTTAAAAGCATGTGGGTGGAAGTTAATTTGCTCCTCCCTACCTCGGATTTACAACTGAGTTGTAAAACGCAGAGATTGTGAATGGGAGTCTATCTTCATAGAAAATGAAACAAAATGAACAAGGTGCAGTTGCCAACTTTATTTTAGGGAAGAGTGGGCAGAGTTGGCAAACAAAAGACAAAACATGTTATTTGAGTAATATGGAGTCAATACATTTAGCTTCACAGACTACATTTGCTGTGCCAGGAAAGTGGGTTGATTAGCCTTAAAGTATTTTACCATCCAGTGTTATTATCAAGCATTTAAGTAAACGTGTGAGACATTTAACAAATGTAACATGTACCTTTGAGAGTAGTAACTTGTTATAGATAGATCATTTCACTTGTTTGTTTCTGCTTTGTTTTCTAAGCTGTTTAGAGAACCAAACTGATATTTCCACTTTTCCAAGAACGAGTGTTTTTATGTCTTTTATGTCACTGCTGCCTGACTAAAACCCTTCCATTTTTAAATTGATTTTGATGCTGCCATGCAAAAAATACTGACATGTGAAATCACACCTATTTTATAACAGGGTAGTTTACCCTTTCAATAAATATTAAAGAACCTATGTACCTATTGTACAAGAAAATATGCCAGGCTCTGCTGGAGATACAAGAAATTTACAGGGGAGTTAATGGTGCAAAGACATGCTTAACATCAGTGAGTTATCAGTTATATCTGTCTCCCTTCTTTAAGTGGTATTTTAGCTGAAACACTCATTTGGTGGTTGCTAGGAGTCTGGTTTTCTGAAACCCTTAGAAGCTGGAGTCCAAGATGCTATTCAGAAGTGGCTAACAGATGAAGATGTGCTCTTCTTAAGTAGAGTTTTGCTTCAGGAATCAAGAGAGACAAACCCTTGTAAAGAGTTCCTTTATCAGTATGGTAGATGCAATGCTATGCCTCATTTTTTCAGGAGACCCAGGTCCTAATCCCCATAACCTATGAACACAACATGTCAGAATGGCATTGCAGATGTGACTAAGTTAAGGATCCTGAGATGGAAAGTTATCCTGGGTTATCTGGCTGAACTCAGTGGTACCACAAGGAAGCTTGTGGTTTGAGGGTCAGCATCGGTAAAGCTATGGCAATGGAAGCAGAGTTTGGAGTGATATGCTTTGAAGATGAAGGAAGGGGCCACAAACCAAGGAAGGCAGGTGGCCTGTGGGAGCTGGGAAAGAACAAGGACATGTATTTTTTCCTAGAGCCCTCAGAAGGGAATGCATAGCCTTGAGGACATCTTGACTTTAGCCTAGTGTGACCTGTGTTGTATTGCTGATTTATAGAACTGTAAGAGAATAAAGTTTTGTTATGAAGCACTGTTTGTGGTAATTTATTATCACAGCAATAGAAAACTAATACAACCTGAAATTCATAAATAATTACTGTAAGTTCACCTGTACGGAAGATGTAACCCTGAGTAGAAAAGAGCTGTGGCATAGCAAGAATTCACCATCTTTCTCCACTCTCGCAGGGTTATGCCATGTGTGCCTGCCTCAGTGTTACCCGTGAGAACAGAAAGGCAAAAGGAAAATGTCTAAGGATGCTTCTCCCCTGCTTTCTTCCTGCAGATGCTGTATCTTTGCTCACATCAATAGCCTTTCTGAGTAAACTGGGAACCTACAGGAGTAAGTAACTGTGGTCTCCTTTGACAACTTAAGACAAACATAAAATTATGCAAAAATAACCCTGGAAAAGGCTCAGTTGAGCATTAATGGAGTACTCATTTCTGATTTTAATATGACCTGTTTTTGCATCAAACATACCACCCTGGAGGACTGTAGGTGATGATGACTTGGACCAGATAATCCCTGAAGTTCTATGAATTTCGTTGAGCTTGATGATGTTTCTTTATAAGAATTCAAAAAGTATCTCCCTAATATTGGATACCTTAGTAGACAGATGTCAGAGAGAATAGAAACTGGGAAAAACAAACAAAAGCACTTAACTTGTGAAAGGAGTGATTCATTAAAGAGAACATAATCACCTGGCCCTGGATGTTTTTCCTGGCTTGTGCTCAGATCTTTGCAACAGGCAGGAGTAAGAACCACAGTCCTGCATCTGGGTTTTGTCTTCACCAGGACTGAACATTGGTTCCACCTCCGATTCACTTTTAGACTGCAGGACAAGGTGTCAACAGATGGAGTTTCTCATGAGTCTCAGCCTGTTGAATGCTCAAAGCTGAAGTTACTTCTGAACTACTCCAAAGGAACCCATCATGTTCCCCGTAGGATCCTGGTCACCTGAATTATGGCCCCTTATCAAATTGTAATTGCTGTAGTCCCCTCTTATCTACAGTTTTACTTTTTGTGATTTTAGTTACCTGCTGTTAATCATGGTCCAATAATATTAAATAGAAAATTCCAGGAATAAAACATTCGTAAGTTTTACGTAAATGCCATTCTGAGTAGCCTGATAAGATGTTGTGCTGTCCTGCTCCAGACCATGAATCACCCTCTGTCCAGCCTCTCCACACTGCGGGTGCTCTCCCCGCCCAGAGACTCTGAGCCCACTGGTTTGTTAGATCAACTGTCGGGTAATCACAGGGCTTGTGTTCAAGCAGCCTTTATTTTGCTTAATAATGGTCCCAAATCACAAGAATAACGATGCTAGCGATTTGCATATGCCAAAGAGAAACTCCACAACTTTTCTATCTTATTATTATTGTTAATCTCTTACTCTAATTTCTAAATTAAAGCTTACCATAGGTAAGGTTTACTATATATGTTTATATATGTACATGGTTTAATATTATCCGTGGTTTCAGACATCTTTTGGGAGACTCAAACATACTCCCTGCAGATAAGAAGGGACTGCTGTGTTTTCTAACCAATAGATTGTGAATTCTTTGGTACAAGACATGGTGTCTCAGTCATGTGTTTCTTGTACCTAGTGCATTGCCTTCACTCAGTGAGCACTTCATATATATTGACTTTCATTGTTGAAAGGGTAAAAATCATTTTCTCCCTCTGGAATCTTTCAGCTTTTTCATCAACCTTATAGTCAGTAAGACTTGAATCCTAAAGTCACATTGGACTCCTTCCTTCTTTTTGCTTTTTATATACATTATTTTTTTCTTTTCCCTAAATAGAGTGTTGTCTTTCTAGCTCCTAGAACTATTTACTGTTGATGCTGTGAATGTTTTTGCACAACCTGTGTGGATACCCTTTCCAGGCTCTAATTATACTAATACACTATTCCAGTTTTTAATAATGTCAAGCTTTTCTGAGAGTACTGAGTATACTAAAAAAAAGCCCCATCAATTTCATAAAGTTTCAGTTGGACAACTGCAGTCATTACACTGTCAACAAACATGACTCATCTTGCAAGCAACTTGAGAAGTGCCAGAATACATGTGAGTTGTTCAAGATCTAAAGTGTGCCTCCTTCACGGTTAGAGGTAACTTGACCAGACTTGAATTTCCACTGACCTTTTGTGCACTTCTCCAAAGTGGGAAGAGGAACTGAGGTTTCTGATAAACCTGGCAGACAAAGCCATTGCCTTTCCACTTAAATTTCCCAGGGATTTGGTACATTTCATCTCCATCCAGTGTGTGCTGCTGAGAATTTTAAACAACAAAGCAACTGTCAAGACGTGAAAATGAACCCTAATCAAGTGTATCAACATCTACAAAACTGAGACATGAATGTATAGTATAGGTAGGGGAGATCTGTTAATAAAGTAATTTTTGTTTTGTTTTGTTTGTGACAGCTGAGAGCATGCATCTGGCACTGAATATACCATGTGATTGATACTTAGATTACTTTTTATTATCTAAACAAGCAATACTGTGCATGGGAATCAGAATCAGAAAGAAAGGTTTGTAATTCTGTGAGACAGGATCAGGGTAGGTGGCTGTTGGCCCCAGGCAGGGTTTCCCAGAGCCTCAGAGAAGGAAGGTGCTATGGCGTTAGTGTAGTTGAGATTAATGCACAGACGGTCCCCCCCCCCACCCCCCCGCAATGCTGGAGGAAAGCACTGATGCTTGGAGCACACTCCATCACTCCTCAGTGTTGCTAATCAGCCAGCTTTCCAAAAGGGAGTGGTTTCTCTTAAATACATGCAGTTTTATACTCACCAAAATGACCTGAAATTGTACTTACAAATGGAGTGTATTTAAATGGCTCAACTGTCCAAGTGGCCAGTCACCTGATCCTCATCCTAGAGAAGTTAATGACTCATTGCTCCAAGAATAGTCTGAAACAAAGATGCTTTAAAAATGGCTTTATTTAAAAACATCCCCCAGAGATGGGGTTTTAGGAGGAAATAGTAGAGTTCCAGTTGGTAGGTACTTATTCAATGTAAAAATTAACAGATATTTATTGAACTTCTATTTTTTTCCAAGCACTGTGCTAGATGCTGGGGATACAAGGGTGACCAAGACAGAAAGAGGCCTGTCTCCATGGAGCGAACTTTCTAATACGAGAAACCGAAGACACACGCATACAGTCAGTAAATTGATTGGAAACATATTTAAGGCCCATGGAAGAAACAAAAAAAAGAAGCTAAGATAAAAAACGCAGACAAATAATCAAACAAAAAATAATGTTCAGTCTAATTTAGGCAATACGGTCTCAATGAATGAGTATCTCTGTGTTGAGATCTGAAAGAAAAGGACTTAGTCGCAGAAATGTTGGAATGGGAAGATGAGAGCCTTCCATGCAAAGGTAGGTAGGCGTGTTCCAGGGACTGAAATGGGCCAGAATGTGTGGAGTGTGTAGGAGCAGGAGAGAGAGATACAAAATGGACAGAGGGTCCTATCAGGCAGGGACTTCTTAGCCATGAGATGTTTGAGTTTATTCTAAATGTATACAAAGACACTCAAAGTCTTTAAGTGGAGGGAGATATGTTCAGACTTGCATTTTGGAAAGCATGAATATTTTCTCTGCATTTTTAAATATACTTGGCATATTAATAAAACTTAAAGTCTTGACAAAACCAATACTATTCTAAGTTGACAAATTTCAAGATGTTCTTTCTCCCATTCATTCTTATGTATTTATTGTATCTAGTATGTGCTATATACTAAATATGGACATACAAAGAAGATAGAAAGTCACTTTTTAGGATGGAGGATCACACAAAAATGGACAATCTTCACATGTGTGATACATATGTCTCCAGCCTGACATTCAGAGATTCTAGGAGTTAAAGGGAATCAAGTCCTTGAACTTGGGTGGTGGTGATGAGGTCATCAAAGCTGCCACATGGGAGGTCACTTTACTTTCCCCCTACTCTCCCCACAGGATTCTAGGTCAGTTAGCATATTTTAATATGCAATTACTTTTTACTCATGGCTACGAAGCCTCACATATACAATACAGAAGTTACTATATATTTTTCTTTTTATGCATGTGGTTGAAGACAGGCAGGTTCCCAAACAAATTTTAGATAATTGTATTAAGGGCCGGCATTGCAGCTTGATCAAATTAGAGACTTTGTAACAAATGAGTGCTTAACTTCACCAATGATGTTAACAATGTTTAGAAATATTATTGCAGAGACCATATCATCATGAATAGTAGCCAGACACAGAGGAATCAAAACTGTACACATTAAAAATGTTCAATTAGGTAAAGTGTGAAGCTAGTGGCAGAATTTAAAGCAAGTCTAGGAGGAACATGAGTCTTACTTAAGATTTTTGATGACTTCAAATCTTTCTGTTAGGTCAACTAGAAAACAGCCTTCTATAATGCTAATACATGGGCTTCCTGCTATCATAGGGTAAAGCATATGCGCCCGGAGCATAGAGACTTATATTCTCCTTTACTCCTCTTATCTTGGTGAAACAGTCCACTGACTGTATCTGCCTTTTCTGGCCGAGGTTTAGTGCTGCAGTAGTCCTCATTAAAGCCAGAAAAAAGGGAGAAGCACCGGAAATACTTTAACTGCCACAGGCATAAGGCATTATCTTCACCCTGTGAAAAATTGCCTGATTTCTTCTCTTGATAAAACTAGACATGAGTTTAAAAACATTACTTAGAAACATAAACCTCAAATACCTAAGTTCTTACTTCTCTTCCTTTATCACTCACTAGTGCCTTTGAGAATTGGAAAGGGAAAAAAAAGCTAACTACTTGTAATGAAATGCACTTAAAGAGGGGAAAATGTGAGATTTCACTCTGACACACAGTTGATGGAACCACTATCTCTGGAGGGCTTATTCCATCAAGGGCCTGAGATGCTGAAGCCAGCAGAGAGTAAGAGATATGAAAACAGTTTCATTAAGTCATTAAAGCAAACCCTGCTGCCCCATCCTCCGTTGGCTCCCCTTTGCTCTGGCCTTGGTTGGGCACCCACTACCCTGTGGGCCACCTGTCATTCTTTCTGCTGAGGGGACCATTCTGAGTGCCCTCTAAGATTGGCCTGAATGCCGTGTCAGAGCACTGAAGCCCTCTGTTCTCTGTCCCCAAGCCACGTTTCATACACCCAACGTCCCATCCATCCCAATTTCTCCATCGTTCTGCATGTCTCTTGTACTCACCTCGTTCTGTGTCCTTTTCCCTGATGTTCTTGTCAGTTATTGACCCCTTTCCAATTTCACCTTTTTTAAATTAAATTGTCTCTGTAACCCTATTCAGATCATTACTACTTATTTTCTGTTTCTACCCCAAGTTTTAGCATTTTCAAATTCTCCTGTTATTGTAGTTGCATTTCTATCTTATCTACCCTCCAGACTGTAAGTTCTTTGAGAACTTCTAAATGGCATTTGCTGAGCACATTGCAACTATACTATTCTGGGTGCTCGGAAACAAATAGCACAAAAAACAAAGAGTCCTGTTCTAATGGAATTTTTATTCCAGTGGTGGGAGAATAACAATAAATAAAAACATAGATAAAATAATTAAAAATCCTGATTCATGCTATAAAGCAACAAATGAGGTAATGGGATAAAAGAATCTTTGGGGTAAGGAGATGTTTCATTAGGCAGAGGGGGAGAGCAAACCCTTTGTAGTGGTTACTTGAGGGGTAAACAAGTGCCACTCTAGGGTGTGGCAGTGGGCAGGCCAAGTAGAGCATTCTGGAGAGTAGGATGAACAAAATCCTGAGGCAGGAAAAGGCTTGGCACATTCTAGGAATGGTCTGAAAGCATTTTGTGGTAGGTGGGAAAAGGTAGGAGATAGAATTGGACAGGTAGGCAGAAGCCAGATGCCTTAAGACCAATAGTTGGGATTCTGTTTTAAATACAGTGGGGAGCCATTGAAGGGTTTTAAGCAGGAATGTGATATCATTTGACTTATATTTTTCAAAGATAATATAGATATTTTTTAAATTAAGTTGAATCTGTTATAAGACCAGGGCTTAATTACTCTAATTGAATATTAATGGTCTTTGTTTTTTTTTCATGTGAAACATTTGCAGAGTCTACCCATACTCAATGAATAAAGTAAGATTAAAAAACATTCAAAATAAAAGAATAGTTAACTCTAAATTTTCATGTTTATTGTCTTGGCCACTTAGTTTTAATTGCGTTATTTCCTCTAATCTATGAAAAAGGTTTTGCTAAACAAACTTCTAGTATAAATAGAACATTGGGGAATGGTGCAGAATGTGTCCGTGTATGAGTATGGTGCGCTTTAAATTGAATTCTTAGAACAAATATTTAAAAATTAGCATAGTAACTTGTCCTTATAATTACAATCTCCTCCCCTTCACTTAATTTCTCTCCGCAGCTAGGATTACCCCTCATACATGCAAGAAATCCTCCTTTTATTGTTGTAAGCAGAAATCTGCCCATATTCGGGAGTGATTCATTTAGTTTTTAACAGATTTCTTTGCGGTGTGAGGGACCTTTCTTCCAGTTAGAATGAATAAGTAAATTGGTACTGGGTTTCCATAGAGCAGTTGAAAAAAAGGGTACAAAAATGTGGTGGGAATACAACTTTTAGATTTAAGCAGTAGAGAGACTGAAGAATAGACTTTGTGTTGTTTATTGCTCTTAGAAAACTTTTCTGGTGATAATTTAACTTGGAATAATGCAGCAAGTTTATATTGGTAGCCACCTATTTGAAGCTGAAAAGACTTGCAGTAGTTCACACGATGAAACCCAGCTAGAAGGCAAGCTGACACAAACCAAATGTTCCCAATAGATCCGCCTACTCGTTGCAAACAGAATGGGGTCTGCAACAGTGGGAGTCGGGTTTGTCTCTAATTTTATTCTCTCATTGGTGCTCATCCTCACTGGATTGAAGGTGGAAGAAATGTTTCAATTACCATAAATATATTACCACTCCAGGGTGGATTTTTAGGTTCCAGGTCCTCGGGGAGAAAATGAACTGTTTAACAACTGTTATTAATAGTATGATTTATCGTGCAATTGGTCAGCTGCAATATCTAACATTTTAGAAATAATTCTTGGAATGATAATCACTGTAAGAGGTGAAATTATTCTATGTATATTTATAGCTTTTAGGCATTTTATGAAGTAATCCAATAAAATTGACTTCTACCCAATTCCCACTACTTTCACTGTATTGGCAGCATTTCCTCTGTGGGTTGCTGTTGAGACATTTTTACTGTTTACCAGATGGGGTACAATTTTACATAACTTGAAACATCTGCTGCCATTGTAGTCTGATATGATCATCTATTTATATTTTTGAATTATATTATTCATTTCTGTTTAAGCGATCATGAAAATGTTTTGGGAAGGACAGGTTTACATGATATTTGCCAAAGACATTTAACTTTACTCTTTCTTTTTTTCTGTTTATCTGCAATTAGGATAAGCCATATTGTTACTTATGAATGAAGTGAAATATTTAGATATATCTCCTACTTTTGATTTCATAATTTAACTGTTGTTAATGTCACCTCTGCTTGCCTGTATATACCTGCATATAATCATTTCAATATAAATGCAAAATATAGAAAACTATTTTAGATCATGCCAAGGATCTGAGTTAAAATAAAAGTCTTCAAAAACTACTATGGGAATGATACAGATCCTGAAAGCATGGAAGAAGCAAAAGCTATGCAAAATAAAAAACGAAATAGAACCCTTTACTTGGACTTTGAACTAGCTAATACTAAAATTGCTATTGTATAATGTAAAAATAATGTTTATATATAATAATCAAAATTGCATGTAGATGTTACCATTGTTGTCCCATTTTATAGATGAGGAAATTAAGGTTAAGGACATTTAGCCATTACCCAAGGTCATGGTAGTGAGGCCACAGGGGCTCAGACCACAATCCCTTTTACTGAGTCCTTGGAGAGTATGGCTGACAGCACCCAGATCCATGGCTCTGAGTGGTCACCATAACAACTCCCCTTTTGTTCCTGATTGGTTTATACAACCTGTGGCTCCCATAGGATTAGCAAGTCACCACAGGGGCTGCAGAGCCTTTGCTGATGTATTGGCTTGAATTATGTTCCCCCAGAAGATACTGTGGATCCTAACCCCCAGTTTTTATGTATGTGACCTTATTTAGAAATAGTTTTTGCTGAATTAGCAAATAGTTTTGCTAATTCAGTTAAGAATGAGATAATCCCAGACTTAGGTTGGGCACTAAATCCAATGACAAATGTACTTATAGGAGACGCAAAAGAAGAAGACACAGAGACCCAGCATCCAGGTAAAGATGAAGACAAAGAGTTATGCAGCTACAAGCCAAGAACACCAAGAATTGTGCACAGCCACCAGAAAACGAGGTGAGAAACCTGGAGTGGATTCTCTCTCAAAGCTTCCAGAAGATATGAACCATGCCAACACCTCGATTGTGTACATCTGTGCTCCAGAACTGCAAGGTAATTAAATTTTGTTGTTTTAGATCACTAAGATTGTGGTGATTTTTTTTTACAGCAGCCCTAGGAAATGAAAACAGTTGGGTTCTTTTCTATAACAGAAAAAATAATATAAAAAAGTCATACTTTTGGCTACATTTGTTTGGAAAATGTAGGAAAAAAAATGGAAAGAAGACTAGAAGATGAGAATAGGAAAAAAAAAAGAAACAGAAGCATTAGTGGAAGCCAATGGGTCCTCTCCAGTGTCCCTCTGGGCGAGGTGTCCCTGTCTTCCCTGACATGCAGTTTTAGAAATAGGTGTAAATGTGATTCAGGAGATGGCAATTCTGGGGCAGCCTGTAACTAATTATGTGACTCTGAAAAAGTCACTTAACTTTGCAGAACCTCATCTATAAAATTGGTGCATAGGGCCCCCCACCAGCTTTAAAGTTTGATGATTTACTCCCTCACTCTGAGGCCTGCTAGCTTGACACTGCCATTCACTCAGTAGTGGAAGACAGCTTGGCAGAACCAGGGCTTTGAAACAAGGACACCTAGGTAAAGGTTTTACTCCTATGATTTGCTTGCTAACCTTCACCTTCTTCTATACAATAATGATTATTATGCTTTCTTCAGAGGCTATGGGGTGGGTTAAATGGGGAAATATATGTAGAACATGTTTTTGGCACATAGTAAGTACTTAATAATGATTTTTCTTTCTCCATTAAACTTTAACTTTTCTTTCAAATACTTTAGAACCTCTTTATCATCATGATCACTCAGTCCTGGCACCCTGTCTGACAAGGTTTCTCAATCTCTCTCTCTTTTGTTTCAAAATTTCCTTCCCCCCCATTTTTCATTCTTTATGGACTTTCTGGTTCTGTCTTCTACTTACAACTAACAGACAAGGAGATGTATATTGAATGCTCTTTAGTTTGTTTTAAGAGAGTAGTTTGAATGTAAGTTTTTTTTTGGTTTGTTTTAACAATACTGTCATCATGCCACACAAACATACTCCTACCCCCCAACTTTGAAAATCTCTGAACTATATTCTGTTACTCACTGCGAAGGACCCTCTGCTATTGTCTGAAAAATACAAAGGAATGACATTTCTAACTGATTTTGGAGAACGGCTTTTTAAGTGAAAGAGTCTTCAGTATATACCTTAAAAACACCTAGAATCACCCCTTGCATAAATTTAGGCTTGCTTAAAAATAATACCCAACAAACATACCAGGGATTCCTGATGATAATTCATAATAAACCCTTAAAAGCATGGATGAATTATGAAGTTCAGTCCCTGTTGGTATTTTCCAGTTGAAACACACAAATTCAAGTAACCAATGAATTTTGAAAAAACAAATCTTTATGTTGCATTTCTCAGACTAGGAAAGATAGTTCAATACATCATTATGAGCAGCACTTATGAAAACTCTAAATTTCCTCCTTTTTTCCCATCACACACTAGAAACCACTCTGCAGGTCTCAGACTTCAACTCCGAACTAGTTGTCCTTCCTATCTCTCTCTCTGTCCCTTAGTCCATTCCTTTATAATGCACACTGATATGTCCTAACAACAGCCACACAAACTCCTTTCTATCTAAAAGCAAGGAGGAAGGAAAGGGTTGGATTGGGCGATATTAGAGTACTCTTTCTTGGAATGGGGAAATGTTACAAACTTCCATGTAAAAAGTAATGTTTAGACCTGTCACAATAGTAACTTTATAATTATAAACTTGCTTTCAGATGTATTACCAGCTATGCTCTTAAAGTTTTTATGAGGTTCTCATAATGCATTATTATTTTTAGGATGCTGACATTTCAAAGAGGTACCTGACTTGGCTGAGGTAAGTGCAGAGGCAGAACTTAAATCTGGGTCTTTAACCACAATAGTTCTCTATCTCTCTCTTCTGTCTATCTATCTATCTATCTATCTATCTATCTATCTATCTATCTATCATCACCATCTATCTATCACCATCTATCTATCCATCCACCCATCTATGTAACTATCTATCCATGTATCTATCTGTGTATCTAATATCCATCCATCCATCCATCCAATCTCATAGCTTTGTTGTAATCATATTTGAATGGGTGCATGCAACTCATGGTCTGAGAGAAGAATGCAGGAGGCAATAGTTATCTGATGGTTGGTGTGCTCCCAAATACATGATGCTGTGTGATATGTGTCAACTCTATGTTCTACTATCACTGAAGCTGCCAGTACTTTCTTAAAGGGCCATAACAACCAAAGAGAAACTATCAGAAGGAAGGACAAAAATGTTAGAAATACACATCATAACAAAATTTTATAGAGTGGATATGCTATAAAATTTTAACATCACTTATTCATCACTTATTCCTAATTCCACTTTTTCTGAGTGATAGGTCTGACCCAAATGTAGTGTAATAAAAATAAAATAAAATAAAATAAAATAATTAATTCCCTAACCCATAAATGGAAATCAAAAGTCAGTGGAGGAGTTTTTTAAGTCAAAAAGTCATTCAAAATAAAAATTATGTCATATTTTTGCAATTAATTGACCATTCTATTCAAAGTCTTTTCTTGGGTAGAAAGAGCAGACACCTGAGATTCATAAAACCATCCCTGGCTGGTGTGGCTCAGTGGATTGAGCTCTGGCCTATGAAGCAAAAAGTCACCAGTTCAATTCCTAGAAAGGCAACCAACTGATGTTCCTCTCTCACATCTTTTCTCCTTTCCTTTCCCTCTCTCTAAAAAATAAATAAAGTATTTATTAAGAGACCATAAAATCTTCACAAAACGCCAGCAGGGTCAGACTTTTATTTTATGCTCATTGTAATCTAAAGCTCAGTTACCTACTGAAAATTATTTTCAAAACACATGCACTCCTAAACATGAATTGAATAGAACCTGTAAGATCATTTTCCCTAGACCAGTGGTCACAATACTTTTCCTGTAAAGGGGCAAAGCTTTGTGGGCTATGGTATCCATCACAACTACTTAATTCTGCCTTTGCAGCTTGAAAGATGAAATGTATATAAATAAATAGGTGACTGTATTCCAAACAAAGACAGGCAGTAGATGGATTTGGCCTGCAGACGGGAGTTTGCAGACCCCTTTACTAGATTAAACTGAGAAATCAGGAGGTATGGTGTAATGGTAGGAGACTGTGTTTTTGCTGAACATAAAATGCAAGACAAGTATCTGTATACTTTGCTGGACATAGCTACATCATCCTACCTCTATTCATTAATATAAGTAAATGTCATCAGCTCCTTTTCCTTCTATGTGATTTCAGGGATCTATTTACTCTTCTATAGCAAAGAAGCAAAGTTCCTGTCCTTTTCAAGACTGGCCTGCTCTATAGGGGAATGGAAACAATTGCAATTGGAGAGGCAAATATTCTTCCATACCAAAATTTTGAAATAGAAAGTGGAGAAATAAAAACTTCATTAGTAGCCAGAATGGAGCCTTCAATGCTCATTGGTTTTGAAAGCACCAAACAGGTGAAAAAAATGAATGCATCAATCTTTCAGAATCAATGCATTTCTCTACAAATAAAACTAACTTTCCATTTCAACCCCAATTTTCCTTCATCCACCATAGAGACACCAGAAATCAGATCCTCCCCAAGTTAAACTACATTAGGGTTTCAAGCAAAGATCCTTAGCAAGATGATATCTATGCCACAAACTTTAGAAAATGTAACATGCAGTGCATAGAGAAGCCTACTAAATAGATGGGAAGCAAGCAGCTGTGAGCTGTCTCTTTCAGTACCTGACCTCCTGAGATGCTTAATAAAATAGCCTACAAAGTAATACTCCTTCATCAGTGCCAAGAGGCATTTGTGGATAGATAAATAAATAAGCTATTTTCCAAAATGGGGAATATTCTAGTGTGCTGGTATTGAAATGACAGTTCCTTTATGTGATAGGAGGTGGGCAGAAAAACCCAGGCCAGGTAGTTGCCCCTGTGCTCACCACCAGTAGAAGGTCTATAATGAGATTCCAAATTAGATTGCTGAACCTCAAAGACAAGGTGATTCACATCTGTGAGATGTTTAGCTTGACTTTATAATGAGTTCACTGAGCAGAATGAACCACACTTGAAATCAAATACTTTGCATTCAAGATGAAATAAGTGGGGATCAATCATAGTCAGGGAAGTAGTATTTGCTTGGAATGTAATGACAAACGGAGCTAAAGAATAAAAAAGGAGAGTGCAAGATGGAGTGCAGGAAGAGAGCCAGTGCCTGGGTGATCTGGGTGGCACAAATGGGCAAGGTTGCGCCTGGACAGAGCTGCATGTATCAGCCTTTAGAGAGGCTATCTGGAGAGGGGGTGGTGAGATGCAGCCCTGTACACTGCCCTCTTAGGAAGTGTCTTATGAGTGTACTATTCTCAGAGGCTTTTATCTGGTGACACTTTTGGGAAACCAAGTCAGTCAGTCTTGGTAACAAGGTCATTTCACTTTGCAAGCTAGATAAAGCCAGGCTTGGCCCACATGTGGGTGGCATGACTGAGTGTCAGCAAATGCCTGGGACAAGCCTGAGTGGCACCTTGAGCCCTGACAGAGGCTGAAGAGCTGCAGAAGAATACAGAGGCACCCAAAGAACCTGTGTCTTTCCCTGTGCTCCCATCTTGCTCGCAAACTCCCTCAGGTGAGTATCTGAAAAAAAAAAAAGCTCTCCTCTGTACCCTCCCATGGCCAACCCACCAATAAACCAGGGCCTTTTATCCCAGCCACTCTCCATGACTAGTACAGCTGTCAGGACCAGGGGTACCCCCAGGTGGGGGTCAGCAGTTGGAAATAATCAGAGATGCCCCTTTCTTAGAACCAATATCATTACCTCTTCCACTGTCTAGTGGGGAAATGTCACGGGAGGCCTCATTAACAGCAGATGGTACAGAGTCATAGCATAACTTTTGGCCTTTCCCCAGAACTAGAAATTTATATTTCAGAAGGAAGAAACAGGACAGGTATCATGACTGGTCTCTTTCTGTTTTCATCCTGCAACTGCCACTCACAGGGTTCCAAAAAGAAGGGAAATTTTCAAAAGGATGCCCTGTTTGTCTTCTGGCCTGGGAGCTCATGCTAGTTAGTTGCAGTCATTGTTTCTACCAGAAAGTACAGCAAACCAGTGCCCTCTCTCCCACTTTCTCTTTCAAGATTCTCTTTTGACTTGACACAGCCTCTTTGATGCCAAGCACCACCCATATCTCAAGTGGCACCTGCCTGGATCAGTACTGGACATGGCCCTCCTGCTGGCCTCGGGCTGCCTCCAGGAATCCCCCCAAAGTCATAAGAGGGCAAGAGAGTGTATTTCATCCTTTCTGTTCTTAGCTTTGTCTGTTAATGAAAGCTTTCTGCTCTGGTGGGAGAGAGGCTGGCCTATCTGGTACATTCTTGCTCCCTAGTAACATTATAGGAAGCTGGACCTCTGGTGCTACTACTATTCTTCTCTGGCTTTACCCTGCAATGCTGAGCCATGTCTCGGTACAGGGATGAGTGATGGGATGAATGATAGGATGAAAGGGTTTCAGGGTCAAAAAAAGCAAGGTGGGCTCATAGAGTATATAACAAACAAGGGTAATGTGTGGGGTGTGTTCACAGGGAAAGGTGTTTCCAAAATTACCTGATCAATTATTATTCTGGGGAAACACTGGTGATTAAATAGTGAGAGTGACCATTGTTGTTTATCAGGTGTATACAGAAGTACTGTACTTACAACACACACCAGTAGCCACAGCTGTCAAGGAGACAGACGAGGAGACTATGGTCTCTCATCCAGGCAAGTACAAATTGATCCACAGTGTTCAATGGCAAACCATTAAAAGAAGCGCTATTGTTCTGCTATTTGCCTTCCTCTCCTTCTTTTAAATCTGCTCCTCTCTGATTCATTGACTTTTTTTTCTTCTTATTCTTAGACTCTCTTAGGGAAAATTCCATGCATTTTTCTAACTTGAATCTCATTTTGCTATTCTTGCTCATAATCTTGTTCCTAGGGGAAAAGACATGGTTAGAATTCTTGCGTGTGTGACCGATAAAACCTTTAGAAAAAGAGATAATGAGGCAGAGACCAACAGAAACTCAGGGAATTTCCAGCATTGACATATAACACAACCACCATGTCATTTTAAAAGAAATGCTGTTATTAATATGCTGGGGCGAGCATCCATGTCTGAGTGGCCAGGCAGGTAGGCAGCATTCCTGAGTACCTGCAGCACTGCAGACAACTGTCCCAGTCACATTAGGGAATTGGATGGGAGTGACTCACTCTCACAAAAATAAAAGGGACAGAATAAAAAGTACTGAAAATACACAGGAAAAAACTTATTCTCAGAAACTCATATGCAGTCCAATACATCACTACCTGAGTGTTAAAAATGTGGCTACAGTGACAGAAGCACCCAGAGCCTGCAGGGGGTTGTGTGGTGAGGCCTGGTATAGGGGGTGGAGGTGGCCCTTTGATATCAAGACAGATATCATCTAGCAGCAAAGAAACTGAAAAAAGCTGTTTAGTAGCTGCAGCAGTGAGGGACACAGCTACAGGAAAGCCTTCCCACCCCTAGTTTTTCTTGCTCCAGTCCCCCTTGGGTCAGAGCCCTTTGGTGTGCCCGTGCCATGCTCACTTGGCGTGGGCTATCTGGTCTGCGAGTGCGAGCGCACTTGCAGCTTCAGGAAACCTTGGTTGCCTGCACTTAACACAGGTGCATCACCATGACTCCCATCTTCTGAATTGATATCAGAATGAAAAATTTTCCTTCCTTTTGCTAAGATAAGTGCCAATAAGATCAGATCAGTATGTCAGTATCCTCTCTGGCACATTCAACTTTACTAAGTAGTTCAGACGCCATGTGGCAACTACAAATAAAAGCCACAGGCAATGAAGGCTTTCAAAACAACTATCTTGGTCCATTCCCCACTCATGTGTGCTGTGCTTGCCATCATTCTCTTGGCTCCTGCTTTAATCCTTGCTTTTGGCCTTTTTGTCTTTGTCAAATCTTTGGACTCCTTTAGGGTACTGCATAACAGCAGCTCCTTGTTTCCCAGCCCCCTTCCTTTCCCTGGTTTCTGTGTTTCCATCATTTTCGCTGGCTCAAGTGCTCTCCCTCTCTCTGTCCTCATAGTCTACCACCTGCTCCCCATCCCCACCCCTCCCCATACACATCGCCAGGGGAGGATTCTGACACAGACATCCCAGTGATTTAAATTCTCATATGATCGAAGGAAGAATACTCTTAAATAACTTCCCAGAAGTGATGAAAATAATTTTTATGTAGTTAAAATACTGATAGAATAGGAAGGGAAAGGTCTAGGGGATTTTACTACCTGTTAATTACTCTTGTAGCTTCAACCTGGGGGGTGATTTTGCTTGCCTCCCCCAGGGGATGTTTGGCAATGTCTGGAGACATTTTTGGTTGTCGCAGCTGCATGGTGGGGAGGCAGAGTGTTACCACCCATGCTAGGAGCCAGAGGCCAGGGCTGCCCTTTAATGTCCTTCAGTGCACAATACTTATCAAGTCTAAAGTGTCAGTTGTACCTGGAGGAGAAACCCTGAATTACCCTAATTATGACAAAGACATATTATTTACATTTGGTAAATTAGTTTGCTTAAGAATAAAAATATTTTATTTTTTAGCTAGATAAATGGTTGTGATTTTCTTTAAAATATTTTTTAAAATTCTTGGCTCCTCCCCTTACTCATTTTCCAAGAAATGATCTTGGATCAGCAAACTCTGGGCTGGATAGTAAATGTTTTAGGCTTTGTAGGGCCATGGGGTAAATCTGAAGATGCTTATGCAGCCTGGAAGAAAAGCCCAGCTTCTTTCTGCTATGTTTGCCTGGAATTGGCTGTCCATGTGTCCAGCAGTCTTGGCACCCAGCCGCTATTCTGCAGGGGAAGAGTAACCAGCTTGAGCAGTGGGGCCTGGTGGTGAGGTGTCTGCTGGACAGAGATTCCATCACTTGTTGCTAACAGTGAAGTCCCTGACACTGAGGTGGCAATGTGTGCTGACCCTGGCCAGAGGCAAGGTTCAGTGTTGGCAGGGGAGGCAGCTGTGTGTGTGTGGGGCATGGGACATGGGACAGATGTCTGGCTTGGTTCCCTGTGCCTCTAGGGCTAAGTAGAGCCCAGGGATTGAGAGAGGCAGGGAGATTGGCTTGTGGGCTGCCATTTGTCAGTCCATAGCTTGTACCTTGCTGGATCTTGCATTTTACCATCTTCATTTTTTCTTGGAAAGGATTATTTAGTCTAAATCAAAAGGCAGTTTCCAAATCTTTTTGAATATTTTAGCAACACAGAATTTAACTTAATCACAGAACAAAATATTATTAAAAGGTCACTTTCCCTATATGGAATTACTCCTGTTCAGCTTTCCTATGTAAAGCTTTGGATTTCTAGCCTTTGGGGGACACTTTGAATTCATTAAGATGTCTGCAATCAATTGCGTCCTACTTAAAAAAAAACTGGTGAAACTACTAGGCATAAAGTCCTCTTCATTCCCTAAACCTATAAACTTACAGGTAAAAATATTGGTCTGATTTTATTGGTATAATGGTTATGAGAGTTAGTCTGAGTTAAATACTTTATATATATTATAGATGAAACAGGGAAGTAATTATTAGAACCCACTGCTGGGACTATACCCTAAGAATCCTGAATCACCAATTCAAAAGAACTTATACACCTCTATGTTCATAGCAGTGTTATTTACAATAGCCAAGTGCTGGAAATAGCCTAAGTGCCCATCAGTAAATGAGTGGATCAAAAGCTGTGGTACATTGCACAATGAATACTACATAGCAGAAAGAAAGAAGGAGCTACTACCCTTCACAATAGCGTGAATGGAACTGGAGAGCATTATACTAAGTGAAATAAGCCAGGCAGTCAAAAACAAATACCATATGATCTCACTAAGTGGAACCTAAACAAGAAAACAAACAAATGAGCAAAATAGATCTAGAGGCTTGGAAATAAAGAACAAAGTGACAGTGACCAGAGGGGAGGGAGAAGGGAGATAATGGGAAAAGAAAGGGAAGGGGCAAGCAAAGGACACTAATAGAAGACTCATGGGTACAAACAAGGAGGGGATTGACTGTGGGAGTCAGGGGGAAGGGGTTAGGGTGAGAAAGGGAGAAAGAGCGGGACAACTGTAACTGAACAACAAAAAATTTAAAAAATCAAAACCTTCTCACTTTGTTTTCTCCATTCTTGGAGAAAGAGGTAATTCTTTTTTATGCTACCTTTTTCAAGTTTATTCTTCCCTCTGTGTCCTTATTTTTATTTCTTTAGAAGTGATGTCTTTAACACTTTCTGCATCATACCCATCAAATTTTTCCAGGAAGTACCTAAATAGTGAAAATTTTAGAAGCATTCTTATTTTGAGAAAAACTTGCTATCACTGCTATATAACACTCCAGTGGAGATCCTAGCAAATGCACTGGGACAAGAGAAAAAAGAAATCAATCTATTTTCTGATTTGTCTTTTGTTCCTCCCTGAATCAGTGTGCTCTCTAGGTTTCTATCCTCAGGGCTTTAACTTCTTACCCCACATTCTCTCTCTAGGCAAACACATTGTCTCTCATGGCTTTGCTTTATTTATAATATATAAATTAAGAGTCCAAATCTATACTGAAAATTTAGACTCTTCTCATGAATCACACTCTTAACATCCAGCTCTTTTTTAGAAAGCACCACCTGTAAGGCCCAGAAGCATCTCAAAGTTGACGCATCAAATACATCACAAACTGATCTCATTGTCTTCCCCTATAAATCTGATTCTTCTCTATAGGGCTTATTCATGCCAAAAATGTCAATAGTGCCTAGACTGAGAAATACCACTTTTTCTGTACTTCCTATTATGGAACAGTGCCCGCATTCCCCCACCTTACAACCCTAAATCTTAGGAGTCATTCCAAGTTCTTCATTCTAGATACAACTATGTACCAAGATTCTATTTCCTTACTATAACTATATCATCATTTCTGTCCTCATTTTTCCTTCTCTACTACTATTGTATTAAGTTAGGCTTTCATCATACATTTTTTGTAACAATTGTAATAATATATCAATTGGGTTCCCTGCTAGAAGTACTATACTTCTTCACAATATTGCAGTTAGGAGGACATGTTGAAAATAAAAATCTACTCATGTTATTTCCTGACTTAAAGTTCATCTGAAGTTCTCAAAGTCTTTACAGGTGAAGCAGGAATGATTTAACATATATACAAGGTCTTCCACTTTCTGGCCTTATACTACTAACAGCAAATATTTATTTATCCAGTTTGGATTTATTGCAACATTTACTTACCCCAGGCATACACATTTGCCAGGGTAAGTGTTTGCCGGGCATACACATTTACATATATTTAATTTCATCTCAAAACAACTCTAAAGTGAAGGTATTCCCCCCCCCCCCATTTATAGTTGAGGAAACTGAGGCATGAAGTCTTTAAGAAACTAATCCAATATCCCGCAGCTAGAAAGTTGCAGGTATAGAATTTAAATGCAGATGGCCTGATTCCAGGGCACAAAATATTTCTGGCTGCCATCTCCCACTTCCAGGAGAGAGCAGGTGCTTAGGAACATGTTTTTTTCCTCATTTTTCTTCTTTGGGCTAAGTCAGCGTAGTGTTTGTTTTATGACATTCTCAACATTGCCATGCATGGGTAATTTGTCATTTTTAATAATGTAATAACACACCAAAGTGCCACCAAAACATGAGTTAATACCCTGACATAATCTAAACCTAAAAATATGACCCTTCATTTTGTTTCCTTTCCTCTGATTCCCTGAACTTACCATTATTCTGAGTCCACTTTTCTTCTTATATACACTTATTGCTATCATGTGTATTTCTAAAAAGTGTATATTTTTATTTGAGATGATTTTTGCTTCAAAGATGCTGCCATAATATATGTAATCTTTTGAGAGTGTTATTGTTAAGATTGATCTATATTATTGTACTCCGACTATGATATAATAAACCATTTTGTGAGTGTACTGCATTTTATTGATCTGCTCTTTAGTTGATTGGCATTGGGTTGTATCCAGGATTTTGTTATTGTGAAGAGCGCTGCCAGGCACATTCTTATTCATGTTCCTAGGGCATGTTTCCATGGGTCCCTTGTGTTCTCCATCCCCGCACTACACCACCTTCCCCCTGCTATACTCGGAGATATGCGGTCTTTCAACAAATATTTACCAAGCACAGCTATGTGCCCAACACTGGTCTAGGTGCTGAGGGGGAGAAAAACAGACAAAATCCCACTCTCCTAGAACTAGTGGGGAAGACAGACAAAGCACAAATAAGGAAGTAAATACATAAGCAAATAACTTCGGTCTCTCACTTTGCAGTTAATGCTACAGTAATTCTAAACTACTTGCATATAAAATTTGATTCCTTTTAATCTTTGCTCAAATTATTTGCTTTGCATGAAATATCCTTTGAGACCTAATTTTTCTAGCTTTTACTTCCTTTTGTCTTTCAAGATTCAGCTCAGATTTTACCTCTTTATGAAGCTCTAAGTGATGCCTCTCTGACTGGGGTAAGGGCTTGTACTTGTATAGCTCATTATCATACCTTTATCTTGTTTCTCTTCCCTTTTTTCTCCTCCAGAGTATAATATAAAATCCTATTATCTTTGAATAGCTATAGTGACCAGTGTGATGGCACTAGATAAAAGGTATTCAACAGACGATTATTGAAAAAAAACTGAAATAATTCTCAAAATTCTAAGAGTATGTCTTCTGTAGAAATTCATGCTTGGAATTTTGTTTAGGGAAGAGCTTTAAATCTATATTTGAGGACTGTGAGTGGTACTTATGAGGAGAGAGGAGTCTTTTTACTCATGAAAAGCAAATGCAGTCTGGTCATGCCCTTACTAAAAGGAATGAGATGGCCTTATCAGCAATTAATTCCAAAGACATATTGTTCAAACGTGGTCCTATTACTTTTGTATAAGGTATCAAAATGGATTTAGAAAAGAAACTCTGATAAAGTGCTTTGGAAAGCAATGTAATTTAGTAGAAAGAGCAATGCCCTAAAAGTCAAAAGACCCTGGTGGTATTATATTAGAGGGTTTTATGTAATGGGGACAATTTTTTCCAAATTCTATAGATGTGATCTGAAGGTCAGGACAACAGTTGTTCTATAGTCATGCTTTTCATTCACGGAGATTTTTCTCAGGAGAAAGTCCTCCCTAAATATTTAAACTTCAACCTGGCCAAAAGTTAAAAAAAATTGATACTTCTAATTTTTGATCCCCATTTATAAGTGAGGATAAAGGTTATCATTTTTATGTCTCTACTTGTTGTTTTTTACCTTAATAAAACTCTTGATAGTGAAGGAGCCAATAGCCCCCCTCCTCTTCCCCTATAATAAAAGATTACATCAAAACACATTAGCTTGATGTACAAACGAAGTAATAAGAATTAGAGGGCAGCCTCTTGAGAGCTCTAAAAGCAAGTGGTGTCACAGGGACCAGGAAGATAAGAAAAGAAGAAGAAAGATGAGGAAGAAATCTGCAGAAAGTGGCAGCCTGAATTTTAAAAGGTGGGCAGTAAGAAATTTCTCCAGTGTGCATGACCAGAAATTTGACCTGTAACACACACATAGCCTCCTTGTGTGTGTGGTTCTTAAAAGAAAGAATAGGTTTGATGTCCAGTGTGGAGTTAACCCTGAAAGAAAGGGAAGGAGGAACCTCAGAAAATGAGACCAGGGTGGAAGATGGGGAGTCAGCAGAAGCAAGAAACTGGAGAGTGACATGAAGAGGAATGTAAGCTGTCTATGGACTTGAACTTGCTACTGTCTCCAGGCTGCATAGGGTTGGAGAAGTTCCGTTTACACATTAAAGAAATAGGTCACCAGGATAACCAGAGTTCTCAAAGACATTCAGGGGTGGGAGATATTTGGATTATGCTTAGAATTGAATTAGGTGTTTGTGACTGCATATTCTTAATAAATTGTGTGTTGTCCAAATGCTTATTGTTTCAGTGTAGTCCTGAAAGTGTGAGTGTAAAGCTTTAGTGGTATTAGCATCACACAGATTTTATTTTGTTTAAAAAATGTATTTTTCTTTCAATTATTTTAGAGACATATTTTAGTGTATTAAATAGAGTTCAGAAGAGGTGACCGGAAAGGATCAATTTTATCAAACGACAAATGCAGTGTGAAATATGTTTTTTTAAGAGCACTCATCATTTGGATATTGGAAATTCCATATCTAGACAAAAGAAAGATATTCATTGAACTTTTATGTTTGTATCAGGATAAATTTGGCTGCACATGACTGAGAACCTCAAATAACAATGGTTTAATTGATGTGGAGATTGATTTTTCTCTCACAGAAAAGAAGGCAGAAATAAGCAGCCAAGGAACAATATGGTGCCCCAATTGGTCCATCCAGTTTCTTTTCATCATTTTGCTTCATTATCTGCCCTGTCTCCTATTTCACAACTCAAGATCACCGCTTAAGGTCCTGCTGCCTGCCATGTCTCATTTCAGAGCACATGAAGAAGTGGGAAAAGGGGCACTCCCCTGTAAGAGTACTTCTGGAATTTCTGCCTATCACTTGTTCTTACATTCCATTTAATAGAATGTCGGCTGGGGAAATGTTGCTCTTCTGGGGAGCCAGAAACCCAAATTAAAATAAGAAATTGGAGGGAAATCTATAGTCTCTGCTACTATGTTTCATATAGCTATATTACCCAGTGGAGATACAAATGACAAGGAACAACCAACTAGTGAGCAAAACTGACAGATCTTTAGGACCTGGATTCCATCCAGTGAACAATGTTAAATTAATAGAGCAACAGATGCTAGTTGTCACTATTTTTTTGGAAAGGACTTCACTAGTCCTTTGCATTTAAAACTATATCACCCTGGCTTCAAAACTTTGGTCATTGCAAGGAGAGGGGTTGGAGAGAGAGAGAAAGAAAGAAAGAGAGAAAGACAGAGGAAATATTTAAAGAGCAAGGCACATTTCTTCCCCTAATCTATTGATTTTTCATTTTAAGTTCGAGCCAAGTATCAATATACATGAAACTGGTAGTTCTCAGAACTGATGAGAATTCATAGAGCTTAACAAAATGAATGCATGGCTTGATTTTACTGCAATATATTTAGAGAGAAAAAGAGACTACTGATCAACTTGCTTTAGGACACCATGTATTAATTATTATTGTTTGAAATAGCCTTATTGCCAAACTGTTTATGTGTTCTATATTTTGTTCATTGTAAGGGAATTCAAAGTTTGATGGCTTTGAGACATAGTCTGATGTTAAGGGTGTCAAGAGGATATGTTTTAAGACATATGAGTTCTGAGTTCTTGGCTTGGCTGATGATTCACTTGTGTAATTGAATCTAATATAAAATATTATAGTATCCCTGCCTCAGTTATACTCTTAGGTACATTCAAAGTATTATGTAGTTTATTTTGCAGCAGAGTGTAAAAGAATATTGTTATAAAAAGTCATCTCACTGTTATACCTTTGATTACTAAAGGGTGAAATGCAACCTTCCTAAAAGTAGAATGATTCTTAGGGTATCTTCACCTTTTTTGTTTTTGACTCCTTTTGAGGCAGATTTGTTATATTGAATTGCAATTCATAAAAAACAAACAAATAAAGAAAACCAATAACAACAAATAAAATAGCCTTTAGCTACAAGGGGGTCTAAAAGTATTCATGCTTTAATTGCTTCACATATAACATTTAGTAATTATTTAGTTGACACACTTCATTTATCTAAATTTATCCAGCTATAATGAAAGCTGTCCACATGTTTTCTATTGTGAAAGACAAATACACAGTTATATTAAAACTCTACTTGTTTTGAAATGACTTCCAAAGAAATCTATATCTAGGCTATATATACCATGAAACCGTAGACCGTAAAGAGGTTTCTGTATCTATTTGGAGATGTTAAAGATTAGAAAATAACAGAGTTTGCTTTATTAAGTTAACTTCTGCAGAACTGAATTAATAGAAAATCCATAATAATGGTTATAAGTGGATTATGTCTAGGGTTATTTTGCTCTTTTGTTTAGTCAGTTTTGAAGAATTTTAAAATATTAAGATCAGACAAGAAATTCCACATTTGTAAATGCTTAAAAAGGAGTTCAAGAAAACATAAAACAGGAATCCAGAGTCCTAGAGCTCCTTTTCAGGTATGGAGATGAATTTAAAAGAATTAGTTAACACTATACTGTACACCTGAAACTACTACAAAATAATATTGAATGTAAACTTTAATTGAAAAACTAAAAAATTTAAAGAATTATTTAACATTTGACTTAGATTTGAAAGTTATTAGTAATAACCTTTCAAAATACATTCACAGAATAGGAAAAGTGTCAAATGGAGGCTAAACACACAAGTACTATGGGTTTTGAGAGTTTCTGTGGATAAAAAAAAATAAGGAAAGCCACAATAAAGGGACCTTCTGCAGGATTGCGGTGGATTGATGGACTAAATATGGATTAATAGAGAGGACTGAGAATATCATTCCTGGAGGGTGCGATGAAGGAGCAAGGGCTTGAAAGTGGGAGTGAGTAAGATGTGTTGTGATATCCACAAAAAATAATGCATTCATCTCGGGGGATGATAAAAAAATGGAGTAATTAAATGGAGTAATTTGGGAAAAGTGTGATAGATCATGAACTTGACCCACTAGACTATGGATAAAATTCCAAGCATTTGATCTAGAAATATACTAAAATGGTGTTTTGGATAATTGTGCTGCAAGTATTGCATGAGATGGTGATAGGGGACATCAGCAGGCTGTAAGGTCAGTCTTACAAGCTTTCAAACCTGCTGAAGTTAAAATCATGTGGGCTAATAGTTAAATTTGTGGTACCTAACCTTGCCTGGCACATAGTAAGCACTCTTAATATTGGTTTGGCCAAAAAGTCTGTTTAACTTTTTTTTTCTGTAAAATAAAGACACATTTGTCATTTTCACCAATAACTTTATTAATTTGGACATTTTGAGTTTGTTGGCTACCTCCCACATGGTGCAATGTTGATTGTTCTCAATTAATGTCTTGATTTGATTGCTATCAACTTCCACTGGTCTACACAACCATAGAGCATCATTCAGTGAGAAATCTCCAGCACTAAATTTTGCAAACCACCTTTGACACCTTTGATTAGTTACAGTACTTTCTCCATATACTGCACAAATCTTTTTTGGCATTTCAGTTGTGTTTTTACCTTGAATGACTGGTGTATTTGGATATACAAAGAGAAAAGAGTAAGAAAGAACCAAAATAGTCTGAACCCCTTGCAAGTGCTAGAGCAGAACTTCTGGATTTCTACTATTTATAGTCTTCAGCTGTTTTGCCTAATGAGCCACCTCAACAGGCTTGGAGCATCCTGTTGACTTGAAGTGGTAAGGAGGATATCATTTTTGCTGATATTATTATTACTAATGACAGTAATTCTCACATTTCTCACTTACTACAGTTTACCGATATTTTTACATGTTATCTCATGATTATTCCAATAACATCTAAGTAGATTATTATTTTCTGATATATACAGGTGGAAAATACTGAAGTCTGGAGAGGTCAAAATTTAACCATGATTTTTAAAGACTGGAAAAAGAAAGGCTGTGATTCACATTCATGTGCTTTGACAAGAGATCAGGCTCTCTACATTAAACTGAAACTTCCATTTAAAATTCAGGGCCAGCCATCATTTGTTTTGTTTTGTTTTGCTTTCCTACACTGATTTACTTGAATTATCACAAAACTCCAAGCCATTATTGAATAGAATAATTAATGGGTCCTGAAGGAGGATGGAGATAGAATCTGTAATTTCTTCTCAGGAGCAGTGTCCTGTTTCTCATTGACCATTCAAGTCCATTCCATAAGGGTCTGAAATAAGAGGAAACCATGAATTGGACACCAAGGGAATAAGGAATGAAACAGAATTGTTTCAGTAATGGAAGGCCTTTTATCAGATGTGTGTACAAAACAATGCCATAAACAGTAAACGGGGATTATTTGGAAACTGGGCATAATTAAGACCCATTTAAAAGAATGATCCCTCTAGGAAGTAATTTTTTACCTTGTGAAATGTCCTTCAGTGAATATCTAAGTAAATATTAATGCACTGAACCTATGAATTTCTACTAGGCATTTTGATTCTGAGTGTGATTTGGCTGAGGGTCAGGGACTCAGTAGACTCATGTTGATCATTATCATGAACGACTCCTCTTTGTAACAAGATGTCAAGCACCTGTAATGTCCTCAACCATTTCTAGTAAAAGTCATAACAATTTCCCTTTGAATAATATCACTTTAAAATTATATTGATAGCGAGTATTTCTTATCTTTCAAGTGTTTTGCTGCTGAAGTGAGGAAGCTGGAAATGGTTTTGTTATGCTAGAAATTTACTTAACATTAAACATACACAAGGAAGCAATTTACTAGTTTTCTTTAGAAACAAACACAGAGGCAAATTAAATGTGCTAATGTGCTCCCAGCTAGCATATTCATTAAGACCTATTTTGAACACAGTAATGAAGTTTTTGCTTCTGATTGAAGATAGAACTCACAATGATAAATTATTGAGTATATCTCCTGAAAGTTGCCAAATTACAGGGTTGAGTGAATACTACTAATAAAATCATTCACTACCCAATGAATGTGATAAATATGAATCAAAAAATCCTAAAAACTATTTTTTATATGAGTGTAGATCTTTCTTAAGAAAATTCCAGGTAAAAATTAATCTTGAGCATGAATGTGGCTTTGTCTGGTTGATTTGTCTGCTCAGGAGTTTGGGTTTGAGGCATTAGTTTGCCTGTGTTCAGATGCAGGTGACTCCCATTAAAACTAAAGTAAAATGAGAGGATCTTGTATTTCTAGTTTCTTTTTTTCTTTTTATTGTTGTTCAAGTATAGTTGTCTCCCTTTTCCTGCCACCACTTTTCCCCACCCCATCCATCCCCGTCCTCCACCCTCAATCTTTTCATCCTTTAGCTTTGTTTATGGGTCCTTTATACACGTTCCTTGATGACTCTTCTCCTTCCCCCCATTATCCCCCTTCCCCCTCCGGTTACTGTCAGTTTGTTCTTTATTTCAATGACTCTGGTTATATTATGCTTGCTTGTTTGTTTTGTTGATTAGGTTCCACTTATATGTGAGATCACATGGTATTTGTCTTTCACTGTTGGGCTTAATTCACTTAACCTAATGCTCTCCAGTTCCATCCATTCTGTCACAAAGGGTAGGGGCTCCTTCTTTCCTTCTGCTGTGTAGTATTCCATCCTGTAAATGTACCATTGTTTTTTGATCCACTTATTTTACTGGTGGGCACCTAGGCTGCTTCCAGCACTTGGCTATTCTAATTGTGCTGCTATGAACATTGGGGTGCATAGGTTCTTTTGGATTGGTGTTTCATGGCTCTTAGGGTACAATCCCAGTAGTGGAATTGCTGGGTCAAAAGGCAGTTACATTTGTAGTTTTCTAAGGAAATTCCATACTGTTTTCCACAGTGGCTACACCAGTCTGCATTTCCACCAACAGTGTACTAGGGTTCCCTTTTCTCCACAACCTCGCCAGCACTTCTTGTTTGTTGATATGTTTACAATGGCCATTCTGACGGTGTGAAGTGGTATCTCATTGTGGTTATTACATGCTGCTGAATGCACAGGAATCACAAAGCTTTAGGCATGTTAATCAGTATGAACGTGAGCCAGTTAGAGGAAACAAGTTCTGTGCAGGTCATGGTAGAAGTGAAACACCAGAGACTGTTGCCTATTAAATTGAACACTGTCACTGGTGGTAGGGATAGAGGTAATAGAAGTGGGTGGTGATATTTACAATGATGACAATAATGGTGATTATATTTATTAGCAATTACTTCCATTTGTTAAGATCTTAATTTTACAATGTGTTATATATATTACCTTATGTACTTTTACAACCATGTGAAAAAATTGATACTATTCCTGTTTTTGGAGGAGGACACAGAATGCACTGAACTTATTTTTACTGAATTTAGTACTTTCACCATCATTTATATCCTGTCTACACCCTCCCCCTCAAGACTGAAGGTCCTTTTTCCTCTCCATCAACCTGTGTGTCTCAATTTGAAGGCTACTCAGGAAGTGACTTTCTACTCTCCAACTTAAATCGTTTGCCAACATTACTTTGGTTCAGGATTGTGAATAAGTTCGCAGCTATGTTTTCCTCTTCCCACTCAAACTTTCCCAGAGTTAGATCATGGCTCCTATTGCTTTCAAATACTCCCAGGACTCTAGTACAGTCTGTACTTAGAATAGAAATCCAGTAAATGTTGTTTTTAAATACTTCTGAAAAATGAGATTCCTCTGCTTCCCTGGTAACACATCCCCAGGCCTATCAGCATTAACGGTCAGGAAATTTGCCTTTGGGTTTTATATGAATACCTCACATCATGTCCCCTCTTCATATGCTTTCAAACATTCTCTGTGTGATGACCCTTCATCCACTTGAAAGTTTGTTTCATGTCTCCCTTCAGTTGCTCCTCAAGAGAAAATAATGGGCCTTCAAGTGATCATTATAGATTTAGGTTTGAAAAAAATATAGATGTTTTCCCTTCAATTATTATCAAAAGAGTTTACATATAAGAAACTAAGGAAAATAAAAACCAAGTTTTCTAGTTTTATTATATTTTTCCTTATTAAAAATCATGATATAAATTGTGTCCTCCAAAATTATTGTAATGATTACTTTTGAGGGTAGTGACTCTGTTGCAAGGTCTCATGAGTTTAGGTTTTTTAAAGTTACTTTCAAAGTATTCCTTTTTTTTCTGTAAAAATTTAGGTTTTAGTTTTCTGCCTGCAAATTTTTGACTAAAGAATGGGATATTGAGTAAATTAGAAAGATGCCAAACTACTTGTAGCCAGAAATATTGATCTTTTCATTTTAAGTGTGCTTTTCCTTAAGAATACAGAAATTATGCTTACAAAGCTGGGTTTTCTCATGGCAGCAGATAGATGTGTTGATGCTTACAATGGATATGTTTCAGAATTTTCCTTGAGCAGATCCAGCCCCTAACCATTGTTTTAAAGTGTTCCTTTCAGTGTCAGATTGCAAAATTAATATTTCCCTTTGCTTCACTCCACAGTGTATAATAACCACTCGATTCTGCATAAAGCACCAATGACATGACTTTAAATAAGAACTGGATGAGGCTAAGTTGTGTGCATATTGTGCCAAGATTAAGAAACTAAGTTAGACAGGTAATTAAGTCTGATTTAACTGCTCCGTGATGCTAAACTGTGAGGTTTCATGTAAATCATCTTTCCAGGAAATATAAACTATAAAAGGAAGGTTTGGTGTGTTTCAGATTCATAATCACACAAGCAAAAGGTTAGCTCCTCATGGATGGGTCGTTTGTAGACTGTTCCCTTCATCTCCCAAGGGGTCTCTGGGAGGTTAGGCCATCTTAGGAATAGGCGTATTTGCTTGAGGATTGCATTGGTTTCCCAGGTGACAAGATAATAGGACCTCTGCAACAAATAGCTAGTCCCTCATATTAAATGAAGGGAAAGAACACTTTAAATTAGTGAGGGAATAATGAATGTAGGACATTTAGAGATTTTTCTACATATTTAATAGAGAAAGTCAGGTATACAAGAGAAATAAATTTTGAAATAGTTCTGGCTGAGATAGTTACTAAGAACACTGGACACTTGCCCTAATCCTTGATGACCAGAAAGATTTGAATTCAGTTTTGTATTCAGGCAGAAAAACTATATCAAGCTAATTATTTGATAGATGTTATTCTGTCTTTGTGCCATAACTTCATATTTTTCAACTGTTTTAACTGTTTTATTTTTTCTTTGAAGGAGGCAAGATATAATAATAAGCAAAAACTAAAATGTTCCCTACAAATAAAGGTAATCTATCTACTCATCTAATCTGAAATATGACACAGAGTGCTTGGAACTGAATTGCTAAGTGTAAGATTTTGCCTTTAGTCCAGAGTCTCAGCTTGATGTGCAGTGATTGCACTGTGCAATTCTCATTATCGCTGGTTGTCCAATTTAGTGCTTCATTAATGAGCCATAGACCACTTATAAATTTTTGACTTACAGAATCAACCACATTTAAAGTTTTATTCTCCCAATAATGTCTTCACCTGACAAGTTGATGATACTTAGAGTTCTTTTATCCACTTAACCCTTCTACCATATCAATTTTGGCTATTGTCAGTTGGCATTCTCTTTTCTTTAATGTATGTAACATTTATAATAAAAATAATTATAAAAGTAAACAGTTTTGTGGGTGTTTTCTGTGTTAAATTTAGGTTTTAGTATCATTTATTTGATGGCTTGTGATCTTCCAGGTGCTGTTGCAACCATTCTACTTGTATTAACTCATTTAATCCACATAACACCATGATGTTGCCACTTTTACTATCCTCATTTTACTGATGGACCAACTCAGAAAAGTTAGGTTACTTGCCTAGAGTTACATATTTGGTAACTATAAAAAGTGGAGTCTAAACACAGAGATCGAGCTTTCATTTGATTTGTGAAGCTCCATTTTATGAACTAAGCATATGATCATCCTCAAGAAGTAGAAAGAACTTTGTAAAGGAACTGATGAGTTAGCTGACAATATTCAAAGCAGTTGGACAATAGTCAGTCTTTATACAAAACATTTTGTTTTTTGCTTTCTTGATAGAACCCTAAGTAGCTATACTCACACTTATTCCATTAGCTCTAAGGCAGCCTTCTGTATATTATGACATGTATTCAGAAAACTGATGATTTGCAGGTAATCATGGACCAAATTCAGAATAAAATAATTGAAATTTTTCTCATTGAATATCATAGTATCATCATTTGGTTCAATACACTTTAAAAGTAATTAATAAGTAATGAATAAAAATATCATTAGTAGTTGTGATCGGTCAAGTAATTAGCATGAATGAAAACATATAAAAATATTGGTAAGATATTTGATAACCTGATTTTCATAAGAGAAAAAGACATAGAACTGTTTCCTGCCTGAAGCAAAAAACACAATCATATCTGGAATGTACTTTTGCTGGATTCTGCCTGTCAAATTCATACTCATCCTTCAAAGTCCACGTCTTCAGAGAAGCCTTCCCAACATGTCTAGTCTTCTACATTATTTTGTGCTTTTTTTGACATTTTCTCTAGAACAGTGCCTTGTGTATTAGCTTTTCATGTATTCCTCTCACATACTCTTTGTAAATTCTTTGAAGGCAGGGACTGTATCTTCTCACCTTTTGTGCATGTTTATAAGCAATCAACAAATATACCCTGATTGGTTGATAGGCATCCTCTAGTGGTCCCAATGGTTTCTACCTTTGATTTGGGTTATTAGTACTATGAGAAACAAGCTTTAAATCAAATATTTTGCATGAGTTCTAATGAGTGTCTAGATCCTAAAATAATCAGAGAATGTTAAAATGAAGCAGCAATCACATATGGACAGCCTAATAAAGAAAGTTGCCTCAGCTTCCAAGGCAAGTTGAATGAACAAGTTCTCAGCAAATCATCAGAAATCATCCTCTACAAAATGTAGAATAGGGATATTTTCCTGGTGATATAAAGAGACTCATCTTTTTAAAAGAAAGCAACTAATCTAAAATATAAACACTTTCACATCACCTACTAGCTTAGAATTATATTATGAGATGTGAAGGAAAGTAACAATGAGAAATGCAGACAGAAGTCACATACCTTTGCGGTGTTCACTGTGGTGAAAACTGGAGGTGAGAGAACATAAGAAATAACCTGTGAATTATTCAGAATTGAGGAAAACATCAGTTACTAGTAATATCAGTTACTGGAAAGACAAACTCTGTTGGAAATCTCAAATATAATAAAAATTATATATCCTGTTTTATTTTTAACTCCTTTTGTTTTGATTTTTGGTTTAATAAAAAACTGTCAGATTACCAATTTAGCTATCTGCAGTCTTTGATACAGTTTATGGGTGTCTGAATCTAGATTTAAAGTTCAATTGTTTTAGGTCCACTTTATATCTATATCCTGTTGATCAATACACTTTAGATTAATACCCTGATTTATCAATAATTTTCTTGTAGGGATGGATAATCTGCTCATTCTCAAGTGAACTGGTAAGTGTTGAGTTTTGTGGACTTGCAAAGCCAGGAATTAATCAAAGTCTTTTCAGATAGGTTTTCCCTAACCCATAAGTGGTATTTGGGATCTGGAGTGAAATGGCAGGGCAAGCTGATACATTCTATTTCCTCACCTCTCATTTTTAACTTATTTATGTTGCTATTAGGCTTATGTATATGTGTAAGATTGCAAATTGTGTACTAAATGGATAAAGTCACCTAAGGCTGTGTCCTACTATATAGTACTGTGGTAGATTGTGTTATTGTTCCCAATTATTTCCTTACTACTTCTTGAAGAGGATTATGCCTCTCTATTCTGCCAACATCAATCTTGTCATGCAAATTTGTTTGATCAATGAAAGCTTTAGCCATTGCTTGGTTTCTTGTTTCTTTCCTTTTGCCATAAAACGTTACGCATTATTTAGTTGGTACTCCTTCATCCTGGATTCCAGAACAGAGCCACAAAAATTTGTTGATGTAATGTTAGTGATTTTGTAAAACATTGAAATTTGGAAACTGTTTGTTCCTGTAGCTTAAAGTAAGGAAGGCTGACTAATACTAGCTTTTCTCCTATAGAATTAATGTGACATTTACTATTGAATAAAATCCTTTGTAATTTTGAAAATTCTTTACCTTTCATATTTGCTGCCAATTTTCAGAATGTATCACCTGGAAGACACAGTTCATAGAGAAGGAAGGAGGTCTCTAGAACATTATTTCTTAGATTTTATGTTGGAAAACAGCTTTATTTGAATTGAAATCTTGATAATTTGGAAATCACAGCCTTACCAACTCCCAGGGCAGTAGGGAGAAAAGACATAGAAAGTGGTATCTCCTTTGGCGGAATGTAGGAATGCACGATGGCTAGGGTGAGACTACCAATCTTCCTTGAGAAGATGTAGGACTTTGCTGTTGCTGAGAGGAGAGGTGAAGCAGTGGAGCAGTGATGGGCACACTTTGTGAAGAGCCCTCACTCCTAGAGAAACTGTGTCCTGCATTCAGTTATGCAGAAAAGTAAGGATCTACATCTCTCAAACAGTGAATGAATCCCTGGCCTCGCACCTTCAATGCCAGAGCTGTGAACACTGCTTAAGAGGAGCAGTAAGCTCTGGCAGATTAAGGCAGAAACTTTTGGAATTCTTTTAGTACAATTTAGTACATGTGTGGAGAGCTGGAAGTCATGGAATATCCTGGAAAAGACACAGGCTACACAGGGAGAGTGCGAGGACAGCCCTTCCCGCATTAGTGAGGAATAGGGATCAGACATGCCATGCATGGGTGCCTTCAGCAAGTGGCACAAACACAGCAGGATGTATTGCAAAATATCCTAGAAGGCGTTCATAGAATTGTCTCGATGTCCAAAAGCGTCCCTGATCCAGGCACCTAGACTCTTCCTGGAACTTGTGGGTTTTAGCATCCTATTTTGTATTGTATTGTTATCAAAACAATCATGTAGCTTTCCATCGAGTGTTTAGATTGTCTGTAACTTGTGACTATTAAATGCTGCAGTAAATATTCTTGAATGTACATTTTTGTGAACATATTCAAGGATAATTTTAAAATTAATTCCTGTAGGTTAAATTGTTGGGTTAAATGTTATGTGGGTCTGTTCATTCTATTTTTATGGAGTCTTTAACTAGTTTCTCAGATCTGAAGTGTTTGATAAATCTGCTTAAGTACTGAACATTTTGCTTATATCACATTTACTCCCTAAAACTTGTAACTAAGAAGTCCGCTTTATTGAGGTTTACTTAAAAATTTTGACAAATCACATGGAACCTATTTTTTTGTTCAATCTTAAAATACTGTAAGAAAAATGGTTGCAGAAAAAAGTAACTTTATTCTATTTATTTTGACATATATTTTAAGCTGAAATTAATTGTATTGGCTAATCATGTCTAAGAACGCAACCCCTGTATCCCCTAATATAGTCTGTACCACCCAATACTTTCCAGGCTTAGTTCCACACAACCAAGACTATTCAATTTCAATGAAAATAAATTTCTGTTAGGTACAAATTGGAAAAATAATTAGTTAGTGATTAGAAACATAGCTGAAAAGAAAATGATCCAGCAGATCTATATTCTTCACCCCAAACTGGACACAGTTTACAGTATTTTCAAGCTTTGTGCTGGACAGAAATCCAATCAAGAAATGCACCCTTGTTTAGAACCCTTTGTTAGACTCTCAGCTTTCAGTTGCACAATGGCCTGCAGACAAATGACTGACTGCCTCCGTTATGGTGTTGAAATGCTTAGTCCTCTAAAGAGTACAGTTACTCAAGGGGGAAAAGGAGCAAGAAGGCAGTTGGCTGTGTGCTACCCAGCATTTAGTTCTGGGATTTCTCTTTCCCAAGAAATTCCTATCTCTTCACTTAAATGAGAATCATTATGTGTTTGTGTACTCTCAGTCACACAGTGACTTTCCTTATTATTTTCATTCACATTTTTCTGACTGTTCATGTATTCAGCAGCAGTAGAATATTTATTGTGTGGCAATTCCTTGCAGCACTCTACCAGTTGCTGTGCATATAGCATAATAATGAAGAGGAAGCACAGTTCCTGCCCTCAGAAAGCTACCTTCTAGAAAAGTCAGAGTTAAACAAAGAAATGTAATACAATGTGATGTCATGACAGAAGAATTCCTGTGTATTACAGGAGTGCATAAGGGCCCCCAGCAATTATGTAGAGGAAGTTTCCCAGAGGAACAGAGGGGAAATTTAATGAGGAAAATGAGGAGTTGAAAGAAGAGAATATTTTAAGGAGTTCTAGCCCTATGTCTTATCTGTTCTACCTGCATGCAAAGGCCTGCAGACTTTGAGATTTCCAGAGATTTGCTATATTTTATTCTCCTCACAGTATCAGTGAAGTCTATAACACCAATTACCAGATGTCCTGCTCTGATAAAAAAAATGGCCATAATTCTTTACCCTTCTCAATATCCATGCTCTTTGCATGTGACTTTGAAGCTTTTCTTTTTCATCAAGTGATGCAATTCCTCCCCCAACTCCCCACTTTCTGAATCAGGGCTAACCTGCTTTGGCAACATATTTTGATGGAAGAAGAGATGTGCTAGTTCCAAGCTCATGGTTCCATTTTCCGGGAACCCTGCCTCCACCATGAGATCAAACCTGGCCTAGCCTCCTAAAGAATGGGAGATCTTGTGGAGCAGAGCCAGGAGAACCTAGCTGTTTCAGCCAAGGCCCCAGGCATGTGAGTGAGCCCAGCTGAGATTGCTGGCCCCACACAGCTTGGTCTATCATCATGGGAAATAGTTATTGTGTTAAGTCACTAAATTTTAAAATTGTTTATGCAGCCATAGCTACTATTGGAAGATGGTTATGAGGATAAATAAAACAATGCACACAAGATATTCTACCCAGTGACTATCACACATGAAATAGTAATAATAGTAATAGTAATAGTAATGAAAATTACTATTTTTTTCATTACTATTACTATAATAGTAATGAAAATTACTATTTTTAAAGATCAAGGTAGAGTCTGAGAGTTAGTTTTCTTCTCTTGGCTTTAATGTACCAACAAACAAACAAACAAACAAACAAACAAAAAACCCTGGGTAAAATATTCTACTAGATAGTTTAGTGTTCTTAATCTTAAAACCAGCTGACCATAGTTTTTCTAAGAGATTTTTATTATTAAGGTAATACTATTTAATAATAAAAGTAGTATAATTGTGTGATCTTTAGCTTGAAGTTTACAATGAGGGTCATGGAGTAAAATGTCCTTAAGTCAGGTAGGATAGACAGGGAGGAGGGGGAGTCATGTCTCACCCATTGACTCAGCTGTCCTGAGCTCAGTCAGATAAGATCGCTGGCTGTTCTGATCATCACAAGCAGGAAGAAGGAGCCCTTGAAACTCTGTGTACTGGGAAAGGGAGACTCTAGCAATTTTACTAACCTCCATAGCATTTTCACTAAAACAAAACGCCTTCACTTGCTGAAAAATAAAGCCTTTGTAGCTGTACATTAATCCCAAATTCATGAAGAGGGAGAAAGAGGTGTACCTAAAAGCTGACTAAAGTATATAACTCCTGAACTCCAATGCTCGGTGAACTCAGACTAGCTGAACGCCCACTTGTAGCCAGGTGCTTAGTGTATAGAACATACTAACAAACTTACTACCTTATTTCCTCTACATTTCAGAAGCAAACTTGCTCTCTCATTTCCAGTATACGGGTTGCAGCTCACTTGAATTCTTCTCTTGCAAGCAAGACAAGAACCAAGGCAGGGAGCCCCCTGATTACACTTATTGGCTGGAGTTTGCTACCATTACCAATCTCTATACTTATCTCTAAAGGTAGGCTTGACACTGCCAAGGGAGCAGTTGTGAACATAACCAACTTCTTTTAAGTTTGAAAACATTTTACATCCTCGCAGATGCCCTCTTACTGATTAGTCAAACCATCTGTAGACCTACTCACCTCTGTGAGTGCCCCTCAATTCTAAGTAAACCTACATAATATATTACATCTTTATATCAACAACTGTCCTGAAATGTTGGAAGACAGAAGGAGAGGCCAGTTTATACTAAGTCTGAAGTACCAACAGGAGTCTGAACTCGTGTCCTAGAAGAAGCACTGGCACTTGGCTTTTTGTAGCTTTTTAAGCTCTTTCAAATAATTTATTAATAATATCTGCTGATATCTTTGGGTCTTTGCTTGGCTTTCTTAACAATGCAGATGACTTTTGTTTGGAATCTAATTACCTTTTAATTTTACCCACAAAGCTACTCTCTGTTTTTTTATGTACCAGAGAAAAATAATGAGTATTTTCTATTCTGAGTTTAAATGCTGGAACAATATTTTGAGTTCTCCTAGAAATTGGAATAATCATTAGAATTCTTCTGGACAACTTATTTTCTTTAGTAGGCATAAGAATTATCATTATAAATCATTAAGTCATCAAATATTTGTTGAGTGATTATTACACAGTAGGTATTGTTCAATGTCTTAGGTTGGGTTCTTCCAGAAGCAGATCCTAGGATAAAGGTTTGAGTGCAGGTGGTTATTCTAGAGGCACAATGTAGGTAGAACTTAATCATATGGGAAAATATGGGAAAAGGAGTAAAACGCAAACCTCAGAATTATTTTAATTAAAGGGCAAAGAAGCTGGAATATTTATGCTCAAGTCTGGGGTCATTGTCTAAAGCCTATTGTCAAACACAGGGAAGTATGCATTTTGTTTGGGCAATGTGATTTTACATGGATTTAGAAAGCAAGTCCTCAGGCATGAAATGCAGCTGCTGTCGATTGGAAATGTGTCCTGGAACATGGGCAGCTGTGGGGGTAGGGGTGGGGCACCAACCCCATCAACACTTTATGTTTATTGTCTCTTTGATTCTTATGATTCCACAAAGAGAACTTTATTATTTCTATTTGTTCAAAGAGAAAACTCTGAGGTTTAGATTAACTATACAACTTGCCCAAGGATATATATTAATAAGTGGCTAAATCAGGATTTAGAACCACGACAAGGACCATAATATCTTGAGAAAGTAATGACTTCCCAGATGTCATACAGCTGCTATGTAACAGGTATCCCCTATGTCCCAGTCCTGGACATTCAATCTAGTGCCTTTCCATAGCTGTATCTGGTCATTCTCATTCCCTGCACATCTCCACCTCTAACTCAGTTGGTACACTGGAAGTTTGATCGCTGAGTTAGTTCTTATATGTCCCTCTTTAAGGCATTCATTGCTACTGCTGTTTAAATGTCCTGGAAATCAGCAAGGGAAAATCTGAAACTTTCCCTTTCAATGAGTCAAATACCTGTTAGAAAATCTAACCTGTTTCTTTTGGAGACATTCATTCTGACTAAAGACACTTTATTGTCCTTACTGATAATTTTATTCTCTTGAAATTGCTTTGTTTACCTCCAGAACATGGTCTTTTTACGTGTCATTCCCTCTTCCTGAATGTTCTTCTTTCTCCTTTTCACCTAGCTGATTCCAATGCCTTGTTCTGATTTTAAGTGTCATTTCCCAGAAAGCTATCCCTGACCTTCCTAACTACATTAAATTGAAGTAGCTCTTCTTTATAGCACTCTTTGTTACAATTTAGCTTTTGTTCCCCTGAGGGCTCCATCAAAGCCTGAAAACTCTACCAGGAGAGAGAACATTTTGTTTTTTATTTATGATTATTTCTCCTCAATTAAAACATAAAATCTGCTCAGTAAATATTATTGAATAAATGGATGCATTCCATCAGAAAGCACCGAGAGTGTGTATAAAGTTTTGTACTTCATCTACTAGGAAATAACCATGGATCCTGCTTTAGCACAGACTTAACTCACAGCTTATGCTTAACACTTAAAAAATTCAGCCTTTCCCAGGAGCCACACCCAGCCATCCATGCCAGAATACCCCTGTGATGCCCCCAAATTATGACAGGATGTATTAAGCTAATTAGGCAACAAACCCAAGTGAATCAGTTAAATTTTAAAAGGATAAATATTCTCCTTATTTAAAATGCTCTGTTCATAAAAACAGCAACATGCACATAAGGAAGGGGTATTATCACACAATACACATCCATTATCAGTAAAACTGCTCACCTCCATTTTCTGAAATGCTCATATTGAGGCTTGAAGCTACAAAGTTACTCTGTAGTACAGAGATTTTCAACCACTGTACCCCAAGAATTTTTAAAACATGTAATACCTGACTATACAGTCAGGAGTAGTGACCTCTTTTCCCTTACATTATCAAATTAAAAAATGACAACAGCCAACGCAACAGCTATCCAGTGTGAATAAATCAAATTTATACATATTTTTTCAGATCAGCAAAAATTATGTCTTTTGGTGTACTGCAAAATTTTAGTAATTAGTTTATGTGTGCCATGAGATGAATAAGGGTGTAAGTCACTGCCCTGGTGTGTCTCCACACTCTTGCACATACTACTTGAAATTCTATCTCACCAAGGCGCAGTGGGGCTCTTCCTAAGTCTATTTATGCCACTTGTACTTGCATATTTTATCATTATGTAAACAATTGAAATATGAGCTCAACAACAACAAAAAGTGTTGTTTCCTTTAACACTATGTTGAATGCTTTAAAAATACTCAATAAAGTCCAACTGGAAAAATTTTTAAAAATGTTATGTAATTAGTTATGAGCAAGATGATTATAAAAGATGGAGATGCAATCACAAATATCTAGATGGTCTCTGACCATCACAGATCTCCTTAAGAAACAGCAACTGGAATGGTGGAAGCACGCATTTTGGTTTAGCTTATGCAAAAATTGTGAGGCAAGATTTCATTAGGAACTGCATATCACATTTTCTTTATGTGTGAAATGAGAATAGTAAAACTCACCATAGAGTTTTGAAGATCAGTTATAGTAATGCTTATTAAGTGTCTCGCACAGTTCCTGGCTTGTAGGATGTAATTACTTTATTTTGTCTCCTGTTGTGTGTGAAAGCACTTTGTAAATGCTGGTGTTCTGGAAATGTCACTATTCAAGGGGCCAGGGAAGAAGCAGCCAGGAGGGGAGGCAGACTTGAAAAGCCTAGAGATGAACCCAGTGGAAGAATTAGATCTAGGATCATTTGCAAATGTTCTCCAATATCTGGGCTAAAACTACGTAAGAAAAGAAGCTGGGTTAGGCTCAAGCCTGCAAAAAGTTTCTTTTTCTTTTTTCCTTTAATTGAGGAGCCAAACTCAGAACTGAGAAGCTGATGGAAAATGGACTTGGTCAAGTTCACCAGATGGAGCAAATGGTTCCTGCCTTGTTGGATGGCTTCTCAGTAAAGGCTGTAGCCATCACAGTCTTTCTTTGGAAGATGAAGTAGGACACACAACATTTGAGTTAAATAAAAAAGCAGGGGAGCCCCGGCTAGGTAGTTCAGTTGGTTGGAGTGTCATCCTGTACACCAAAATGTTGTGGGTTCCATCCACGGTTGGAATATGTACTGGGGGCAATAGATTGACGTTTCTCTCTACATCAGTGTTTCTCTCTCTCTCTTCCTCTCACTCTAAAATTAATAAAAATGTATCCTCAAGTGAGGATTTTTTTTAAAGCAAGGTAAAATGCTAGTGATGCATCAAATGAGGAAACCCTCCGCAAGCACAAGAGAAAACTGAAAAAAGCAGAGTTTGAGAGTAAATTTACCAAATTCCTATGCAGGAAGCACTCATTCCTAAGCACAGATTGATGACTGGACAGGTTTCACTGTTTGAAAACCTGCTAATTTCCAGATTCTCAACCAGGAATAGAGCTTATCCACTCTTCCTGCTAAGAGCATTTAAACACTCGGTGGAAGTAGAATGTTCTGGCATGAACTTCACCAAGTATAACTCTGGAGTATGGCAAGCAGGCTGCATTGGGGACTCATATTTCTGCATAGTGCCTTTATGGATCATTAGCCATTTAAAAAACATCCAACAGTGTCATATCTGAGAAGAGTATGGATTGTGAGTAGAATAATGACACTTTGATGGTTGTGCCTGGCTTGTCACTATAGTGAAGAGGTTAAACCCTGCAAATACATGAATATGGACAAGTCTGCTCACTCTGGTTGTCTGCCACACAGTATCAGAGGAGTTTAGAGAGAAAGGTATACATTAAGCAGGCTTCTTTGAAAAATTGCTTTTGTATCTAGTTGACATACAATTATTTCTTGAGGACTTTCTTAATGAAATTATTGTCCTAGTCAGTTCTGGCTGCTATAACGAATGAATTACCATAGACTAGGTGGCTTATAAATAACAATATATTTCTCACAGTTCTGGAGGATGGAAGTCTGAGATCTGGATATCATCATGGTTATGGTCTGGTAAGAACCCTCTTCTGGGTTATGGACTGTGACTTATTGTATCCTTATGTGGTGCAAAGAGCAGAGAGACAGAGCAAACGCTGGGGTCTTCTGAAAAAGGCACTAATCCCACAAATAAGGGCTCTACCCTCATGACCTAATTACTTCCTAAAGTCCTCACCTCCTGATACCATGGCAGTGGGGGTTAGGATTTCTGGAGTGACACATTCAGTCCATAGCAATCAGAATTTTAGTAGAGAGTAGTGAGTAAAATGATTTGAAAGAAAAACATCCAACTGAATTCTCATTCTTTTTTCTTTATTTTCTTTATTTTACTTTTTTAATGTTGTTCAAGTATTGTGGTCTCCATTTGGCACCCCGCCCCCCCCCCCCACAACCATTCCCCTCCATGCCACCCATCCCCACCTCCCACCGGCAGCTCTAACGCTCTTTGGTTTTGCCCATGTGTTCTTTATACATGTTCCCTGATGTACCTTCCCCTCCCTGCCCACCCCCCGCCCCGCACCATTATCCTCTCTGCCCTTCCCTCTGATTACTATGAGTTTGTTTTTTATTTCAACGTCTCTGTTTATATTTTTCTTTCTTGCTTGTTCTGTTGATTAGGTTCCGCTTATAGGTGAGATCATGTCATATTTCTCTTTCACTTCCTGGATTATTTCACGTAGCATAATGCTTTCCAGCTCCATCCATGCTGTTGTGAAGGGTAGGAACTCCTTCTTTCTTTCTGCTGTATAGTATTCCATTGTGTAAATGTACCATAGATTTTTGATCTACTCATTTACTGATGAACACTTAGGTTGCTTGCAGCACCTGGCTATTATAATTGTGCTGTTATGAACATTGGGGTGCATGGGTTTTTTTGAATTGGTGATTCAGGATTCTTAGGGTATAATCCCAGTAGTGGATTTGCGTTTTTTTGAATTGGTGATTCAGGATTCTTAAAGTATAATCCCAGCAGTGGATTTGCTGGATCAAAAGGCAGTTCCATTTTTAGTTTTCTCAGTTAATTCCATACTGTTTTCCACAGTGGCTGCACCAGTCTGCATTCCCACCAACAATGTACTAGGGTTTCCTTTTCTCCACAACCTCACCAGCACTTGTTTGTTTATTTGTTTATGATGGCCATTCTGACTAGTGTGAAGCTGTATCTCATTGTGGTTTTAATTTGCATGTCCCTGATGGCTAGTGATTTTGAGCATCCTTTCATATGTCTCTGCGCCCTCTGTATGTCCTCGGAGAAGTGTCTGTTCAGGTCCTTTGTCCATGTTTTAATTGTTTTTTTTTTGTCTTCCTGGAGTGTAGTAGTGTGAGATCTTTATATATTTTGGAGCTCAAACCTTTGTCCTAGGTATCATCTGCAAATATATTTTCCCATATTGTTGCTTTCCTTTTCATTTTGCTGCTATTTTCTTTTATTTTAATGAAGTGCCATTTGTTTATTATTTCCTTTGTATCTCTTGCTCTAGGGGACATATTGGTGAAAATATTGGTGTATGGAATATCTGAGAGTTTTCTGCCTATGTTCTCCTCTAGGACTTTTATGGTGTCATGACATATTTAAGTCTTTTATTCATCTTGAGTTTATTTTTTATATGAGTGTAAGTTGGTGGTTGAGTTTCATTTTTTTGCATGTAGCTGTCCAGCCCTCCCAACACTATTTGTTAAAGAGGCTATATTTACTCCATTTATTGTGTCTTTCCCCTTTGTTGAATATGAATTGACCATAGAGACTTGGGTTTATTTCTGGGCTCTCTATTCTGTTCCATTGATCTATATGTCTGTTCTTATGCCAGTGCCAGACTATTTTGATTACTATGGTCTTGTAATATAGTTTGATATCAGGTATTATGATCCCTCCTACTTTGTTCTTCTTTTTCAACATTGCTGTGGCTATTTGGGGTTGTTTATGGTTTCATATAAATTTTTGAAATGTTTGTTCTATATCTGTGAAATGTCACTGGTATTTAATAGAGATTATGTTGAATCTACACTTGCTTTGGGTAGTATGGACATTTTTATGATGTTAATTCTTTTAATCCATGAACACATTATATGATTCCATTTAATTGTGTCTTCCTTAATTTCTTTCTTCAGTGTTGTGTAGTTTTCTGAGTACAGGTCTTTTACCTCCTTGATTAGGTTTATTCCTAGGTACTTTATTTTTCTTGTTGCTTTAGAAAATGGGATTTTTTTCCTGCTAGCTATTTCTGATGTTTCATTTTTGGTGTACAAAAATGCCTTCAGTTTCTGAATATTGACTTTGCATCCTGTTGTTTTGCGAAATTCACTTATTAGGTCAAATAGTTTTTTGGTAGAGTCTATAGGATTTTCTATGTACACTAACATGTCATCTAAAAACAATGACAGTTTTACTTCTTCCTTTCCAATTTGGATGCCTTTTATGTCTTTTTCTTGTCTGATTTCTGTGGCTAGGACTTTCAATACTATGTTGAATAGAAGTGATGAAAACAGACATCCTTGTCTTGTTCCTGATCTTGGTGGTACAGCTTTAGCTTTTGCCTGTTAAGTATGAGTTTGGCTGTAGGTTTTTTATATATGGCCTTTATTATGTTGAGATATGATCCTTTTACTCCCACTTTGCTGAGTGTTTTTAATATATATAGGTGCTGTACCTTACCAAATTCTTTTTCTGCATCTATTGACGTGATCATGTGATTTTTGTATTTCTTTTTGTTCATGTGATGTATTATGTTTATTGATTTATGAATATTGTGCCATCCTTGAATCCCTGGGATGAATCAACTTGATCACAGAGTATAATCTTTTCAATGTATTGCTGGATGCAGTTTGCCAATATTTTGTTGAGAAGTGTAGTATCTATGTTCATCAGTGATATTGGTCTGTAGTATTCTTTTTTTGTTGTGTCTTTATCTGGTTTTGGGATTAGGGTGATGCTGACTTCATAAAAACAGTTTGAGAATCTTCCCTCTTCTTGGATTTTTTGGAATATTCTGTGAAGGGATAGAAATTAGCTCTTCTTTAAATGTTTTATAAAATTCTTCTGTGAAACCATTTGGTCCAGGGCTTTTGTGTGCTGAGAGTTTTTTGACTAATGCTTTGATTTCATCAGCTGTTATCAGTCTGTTCAGGCTTTCTGTTTCTTCATTCAGTTTTGGAAGATTATATTTTTGTAGAAATTTGTCCATTTCACCAGGTTTTCTAACTTCTTGGCGTATAGTTGTTCATAGTAATTTCTTGCAATCCTTTGTACAACACCTCTGTGGTATCACTTGTAATTTCTCTTCTTTCATTTCTAATTTTGTTTATTTGGGTCCTCTCTCTCTCTCTCTCTCTCTCTCTTTTTGATGAGTCTGCTTAAAGGCTTCTCAGTTTGGTTTATATTTTCAAAGAACCATCTCCTAGATTTATTGATCCTTTGAATATATCTTTTAGTCTCTATGATGTTTAATTCTGCTCTGATCTTAGTTATTGTCTTCCTTCTACTCACTCTAGGCTTTGTTTGTTGTTGTTCCTCCAGTTCTTGTAGATGTAGGGTTAGGTTATTTATTTAAAATGTTTCTAATGTTTCTTTTTTAGGTAGGCCTGTATCACTATGAACTTCCTCTCAGGACTGCCTTTGCTGTGTCCCATAAGTTTTGAACTGCTGTGTGTTCATTTTAATTTGTTTCCAGAAACTTTCTGATTTCTTCCTTGATCTCATTATTAATCCATTTATTTTTCAATAGCATGCTAATCAATCTCCACAAATTTGAGTATTTTGAGTTTTTTCCTTGAGGTTGGTTTCTAGTTTCAGGCTGTTGTGATCTGAGAAAGTGCTTGATAAGATTTCAATTTTCTTGAATTTGTTGAGGCTTGTTTTGTGTCCTATCATGTGGTCTATCTTTGAAAATGTTTCATGTGCATTTGAATAGAATGTATATTTTGCTTCTTTGGGATGAAAGGCTTTATCTATATCAGTTAAGTCCACTTCATCTAGGGCATTGTTTATTGTATCAATATCCTTGTTGATATTCTGTTTGGAAGATCTATCTATTTTTGACAGTTGGGTGTTAACATTCCCTAGTATGAGTGTGTTACTGTCTATATCTTTCTTGAAGTCCTCCAAGATTTTCCTTATATATTTTGTTGTTCCTATGTTGGGTACATATATGTTTTTAATGTTTATGTCTTGATGGATTCTTTCCTTGAGCATTATGAAGTGTGTTCTGTGTTTCTTTTATAGTCTTCTTTTGAAGTCTATTTTGTCTGATATGAGTATTACTACCCCAGCTTTTTTTTTCCTGTCCATTTGCTTAGAGTATTTTTTCCAACCCTTCTCTTTCAGTCTGTGTACCTATTCTGAGGTGGATCTCTTGTAGGCAGCATATGTGTGGGTCATGTTTTCTTATCTATTCAGCTACCTTATGTCTTTTGATTGGAGTATTTAATCATTTACATTTAAGGTTATTATTGATAGGTACTTATTCATTGCCATTTTATCCAGTTTGTACCTGTACCACACTCTTTCTCATTCTTTTTCTTCTTCTTCTTAAAGCAGTTCTTTTAGCATATTTTACAGTGCTGGTTTGGTGGAGGTGTATTCTTTTAGCCTTTTTTTTGTCTGGAACATTCCTTATTTTACCTTCCATATTAATTGAGAGCCTTGATAGGTAAAGTCTTATTTGTAGGCCTTTGCTTTTTATTTCTTGGAATATTTCTTGCCATTCTTTTCTGGCTTGGAGAGTTTTCATTGAGAAGTCAGCTGATAGTCTTATCAGGGCTCCCTTGTATGTTACTTCCTATTTCTCCCTTGCTGCCTTTAATATTCTCTCTTGGTCTTGGAATTTTGTCATTTTAATTATAATATGTACTGGAGTGGATTCAAAGGATTCTTCTCCTTTGGATTCCTCTTAATTGGGACTCTGTGCTTCCTGGATTTGTGTAAATTTTTTTTCATATTAAGGAAGTTTTCCATCATTACTTTTTTCAAATAAGTTTTCTATCCCTTCTTCTCTTTCTGGTATCCCTATTATATGGATATTATTATGTTTCATGTTGTCCTTAAGTTCCCTTAACCCTTCTTCATTATTTTTGAGTCTTTTCTCCTTTTCTTTACCTTTCTGGAAGCTTTTTTTAACCTTGTCCTTTAGCTCATTGATTTGATCCTCTTCTTCATCTAGCCTGCTTTTGATTCCTTCTACTGTGTTCTTCAATTCAGAAATTGTATTCTTCATTTCCTCTTGGGCCTTGTTCATTGTTTCTATATCTTTTTTCATGCTGATATTATTTACAGTCAGTTCCTTATTGTGTCCCTGCAGTTTTTGGTAGTTCTCAGTGAGCTCACTGAGCTTCCTTATAATCATTGTTTTAAACTCAGTGTGTGATAGTTTACTTGCCTCTATTTCATTTAGCACTCTGAAGACTCCTGCTTTCCTTTCGTTTGGGGGTTGCTTCTTTGTCTTCCCATTATTTGTGAGACTCTTCTTGTTTGCCTCTGCTTCTTAAATTGATCTATTCTGACTCCCAGAGTTTGTGGTGTGAACTTCTATGGTAGGAGACCTGTACGATTCAGTAGTGCAGTTTCCTTGATCTCCTGAACTTGATGTTCTTAGGATGCACTTTATGCTATTTATGTTGGTTCTCTGGATATAATTGGGTTTAGATTGTTGTTAGGTCTTTCTTTGGAGTGTCCTTCCCTCCACCTGGTTGACTGAGGGTCTCTCTGCCCACCATATCTTGTGTGCTTTTGTGCTAATGCTGCCAGAACAAAACCACAAAGCCCAGGAAACAAACCCACACTCACAAAAATACCTCCCCCTGTAATCCTACTATCACCAGCAAATGGGCAGGATTTAGTAAGGTTGTAAAGAAATTGAGACTATTATAAGAAAGGAGTGTGAATATGAGATGGCCTACTGAAAGAAAAATGATTTTGAGAGGGCAGAGGGAGGAGCATCAGTAAGGGTTGGGAGTTGGAACAATGCAAAGAGAGACAGGAAAATTTACATTATGAACAAAAAAGGGAATGAAGAATGTAGAATGGAGTGCTAGAAGGGAAGCCTATAGTATTAGGTTTCAATAGAAACTAATATAAAATAAAATAAAGTGAGAGAGAGAAAGAAGAAGGAAGGGAAAAATTAAATAAACAATAAAATATAGGAGTCAAATTGGAGAGCAAGATCTATCACAGCACTATCAGCAATAAATGAGCTAAAATTAATAGAGGCGGTATGGGAGTAAGAAGGGAAAAAAGAAACAAAGAAAGGCTTAAGAGATATCTAGAGAAATGGGAAGTGATTTTGCAATGATAGAGGGAGAGGGAACACTGAGAGTGAGGAACAAATTCAGGCTAAGACAGGGAAAAATGAAAATTTGAGATAAAAGGCAAAAGAAAAAAGAGAAAAGGAGAATAAAGAAAAATAAAAGGGCAGATGAAAGAGAAATATAAGATAGAAAAAAAGAAAAGAACAGACTAAGATAGGTCAAAATTAACAATTGAGACAAAAAAGAGTAGGAGAGAGGACCAGTAAACCTTGATATTTGAAATACAAAATTAGTGAAGATCTAGAGATAAAATTGAAAAATGAAATAACTACCCTACTCAAACTACCTAGCAAAGATTGTTAAAGGTGGAGAAAGAATGAAGGTATTTTAAAAGTTGGAAAAAAGGATGTGAGATGACCATGGATAAGAAAATTGGTTTTGTGTGTCTGGACAGGGAGAAATAGTAAGAGTGCAAAATGGAAACAACTTGTAACAAGAGAGAAAAAAAAATTTAAAATGAAAATAATAAGACAAAAGGATAAGGTAAAATGGGTTAAGAGGAGGGAGGGGCAAATAAGTGAATGGAAATAAACTATAATATAAAATCTAGTGACTTAATATGCACAAACTTTCTGGACAAGAAATTAATGTTAAAAAGCCATGCAGGAAAGAAAATATCACTAATCATGGAGAAGACCATAGTGGATTTCATCTTGGTAGTCTCTAGTATTTACCACAGTTTTTTACTGTCTGGATCCACCTCTGGTGATGTCAGATGTTGACCCTGCCTGACCTTAGGCAGCCTGCTCTGAGAGGGCCAGGGACCTACGGTCTGTGGCTGTCTTCTTCAGTTGTTAATCTAGTTACTCTGCACTCAGCAGTCAGGTTTAAGACCCATCGGGCTGGGCAGAATTTCTCCTGGGGTTGGGACTTTTGTTTCCCCTCAGGCTGCTGCTGTTTGGAGGGGAGTGGTCTGTCTGAGCAGGATGGCTGCTGCTATATGGGTGATGATTAGGCACAGGGATCCTGAGGTTACTCTCTTAGTTCTCTCCCCAAAGCCTCTATCCCCCATCTCTCTTCAGCATCTCTACTCCACTCTGCCACTCCTTTGTCAGGGATCTACTGTCTATGGTAGATCTTCAGTTGTTAATCTAGTTACTTGGCACTCAGCTGTCAAGCTTAAGCAACACAGAGCTGGAGTGGAGCTGAGTTCCTCTCGGGGTTGGGGCTATTGTTTCTCCTCAGGCTGATGCTGCCTGGACAGGAGTGGTCTATCTGAGCAGGCTGGCTGCTGCCCTAGGGTTGATGACTAGGCACCGGGATTCCAGCATATACTCTCTGTCTCCAGTCTCTCCTTAGGCATCTTCAATGCACTCTGCCCCCACCTTTGCTGGAGCCCAGGGTAAGTGGCTGCAAATGAAAACTTGTGTGTTGGCCCTTTAAACGGCTCTTTGCATCTCTAGCTATTCATCTCTGCTGGAGAGCAACCCTGTCACTTTTTGCTGGTAGTTATCTGTGTACTTTTTGGGCTCTGGTGCTCTAGTCTGGGGATCCCTGTTTAGGGTTTGTACCCCACACTTCTCAGGGCAATCCAACCAGTTGCTTAATTATCTCTTTAGTGCTGCCACCTGTGGGCGCCCAGCCAGCCCTCTCAAGTCTGCACGACTTACCAGTCATGTTGTACTGGAGCTGATTCTTCTGTCTGTCCAAGGTTGTAAAATATCTCTTGCTTTGTCCGATTGTTTGTTCTTAGTGATTTCTCTACAATTTAGTTGTAATTCCATATTGGTTTTCGGAGGATGTTAGTGTGGCTTCCATTCATTCCTCTGCCATGTTATGCCTCTGAATTCTCATTCTTAAACATCTTCTACATTTTCCTTTTTCATCTTATTGCTGTTGCTTCAGCATTGAACTCCTCTGCTACACTGAGGACTTCCTGAGGGCAGAGGTGTACTTTACTTACCCATTTAGAGTCAGCAAAAGTTACCCAGAACACATTGGTCCCTCAAAAGGAAAGTAACAGGAAAAAAATCAAAGTAATGATAAAAAAGAAACACTCAACCAACAAAGGGATTATGTGCAAAATCTATGTTTGTATAAATCAGATGTTTAGAAATCACACCATTCTGAATATAAATTCTTTGCCAATTTTATCCTTTGAGAATATCTTCTCCAAGTCAGTGGCATCTCCAGTAACACAATAGATTGCAGAAACACTGGTATAAGTTAATTTGGTTCTGTGTTTGGCACCTAATGCATATCTAACTGAAAGACTGATAGCAGATAGCAAAGTTCTGTTTTCTGTTATCAAAAGCCATGCAGTTCAGGAGCCAAAGGAGAAAGAAAAAGATTATTGTCCCCTATCTTTTTAACATCTAATCTGACCTAAGGTAAAAATTTTGAGTGCATAAAATGTTTTTGGCAACGTCTCCTTTGCTTGTTACACCTAGTTTGCCTAATTTTCTATTACTTTATTTCTCTGCATACTCATTTTCCTCTTATATTCCAAAATCATCAACCTCTAGTCCTCTCTCTTCTGACCCAAATCTCATCCATAAATAACAGAGATGAATCAAATAAGATGTGCTTACACATTTAGACACAACTCAGATGAGTCTCTGATTAGTAGAATTTTAAGCCATGAGATCAAGTGAAAATTGTGTGTGTATATGTGTGTTTTATTTTGGGAAGGATTCAGGATGTAATCAAGGCAGCCTTGCCTACAATATTGTCCAAAAATTCATTTTTCATAGGTGCTTCTGAATTTTTAATGTTCCATTTTCATTAGTAATTTCATTCAACAAACACTTAAGTGCTCAAATAATGTTTGTGAAAAATATTTACCTTTCCTCTCCAAATTCTAAAACTATAGATTCTCTGAACACTCTATGTTTTTTCACAGTGGTTTCCAAAACAAGAAAAGTGTCAGAGTGCCTGAGAATCAGAGAGCTGGCATTAGCAGTTATTTTTGTGAGTCATTTCTAAGCCCAATGTTTAGAAGTTGGGGACTACATATAAAAATCATTTTTGACAGAAAATTGTCTACCTCTGAATCCATATCTAAAATAAGTAGATTTAAAAAATGCAACAGCAGGATACAAGGGACAAAGCCTATGTAGTTTTTTGGGAAATGTTTAGAGATTCACAATAGGTGTCCATGAATGAGGGGGATGGAGCTTTATTCCATTCCCTCATTCGTGGAAAGTAGGTGGTGCAGGACAGAGGGACTTCATATGTCCAAAGGGAAGAGAAAAGCTGTGATAGTTCATAGGTAAAGTTAAAAAAAAATCTAAGGATTGTTATTTAAAAGCTAGATTTGACTCCATTAACAGGAACCAATTGTGTGTGTGTGTGTGTGTGTGTTTCAGTGACACAGAGAAAGAGATGGACAGGTGGCTTTTCACATGCATGGAATATGGCTTACACCATTCCTGTGAGAAGTGGAGGGCACAGCACAGTGGTTCTCAGTGTAAACCTCTGTGGAAATGCTTTCAGGAGGTCCCTGAGTTCAAAACCTTTTTAATAATAATACTACTTCGTTGTTATTTAATATCTCATTAGTATTTAGTATTATATGGGTTGACATTTGCACTGGTGGTTCAAAAGTAGTGGGAAGTGAAATTGATGTGCCTGGCACCATCATGCCAGTGACACCAAAGAGTATCAAGTGCTACATTCTTCACAAAAAGTCCTAGTTTTGCTTAAGACTGCCCTTGAAGAATCAGTAAAAAACATTATTAAATTGATCAAATATTGACCCTTGAATACATGTTTTTTTAATATTCTGTGTCACATAATGACAAGTTTGCATAAGAGTACTTCTGTATTTTGTAATATAGTGCTTGTCTGAAGAAAGCGTACTTGTGTCATTGTTTGAGTTGCTAGGTGAACTAGTATATTTTTTCATGGAATGCCATTGTTACTTGAAAGAACCATTGGCAGACAAATAATGACTATTCAGGCTTATATTTGGCTATAATATTCTCAAAGGTGAGCAAATGTTACTGTCTCTTCAAGGAAAACAATTGACACTGTTGTCGATGACAAAAATGAAGCTGTCAAGTAAAAATTAGAATTATTGAAAATATGTATCCTCCATGGTGAATTTTCCTAATTAAGAATTTCTGATGAGGCGGTAGTTATATTAATGTATGTGCTTTTTTCAACATTGTATAATGAATAATGTCAGGATTTTCCATGTAAGTAATACATTGCATTACAAAGTCACACGATGACAAAAGGTCTATTCAAATTGCAAGAGAAAACAATAGATTTTAACATAAAGCAGGGTGTAAAAAGATAACTGATATGCTTTTATGTACCAACTTGCAATGCTTTAAGAAACATCTCTTATTGAGTTTTACTTCTGTTGAGGAAGGGAAGTGAACACAGAATAAAGGAAAAGGGAAAGATGGGTTTCAACTCTAAACTATATGTATATTCTCCTTAAAATCTATTTAGTCTGACATTATTTTAATTATTTCCTTATTTTCTTATATTTTCAACAATATTTTAATTTGGTTAGTCTGGTAAACCTGACTTTCATGCACTTATATTTTCAAATTTCTGATATATTTTAATCATCTTACATTGGCTGTGTTTCACAGCTTATTTTCTCTTTATTACCTTTGACAAATATTTTCTTGGTGCTTTCATTGTTTCTTCTGTCAGCTTGTATAGATTCTCTTTTTAATTACTTACTGATTACTGTTACTTTTCAAACAAAGGCCAAAGGTACTCCAGGTCTAAAGCTGGAAACCTCCTGCATGATGAGGCCATGATTCTTCTCAAGTTATACAAAGCATCATGGCTCAGGGATGGCGGATAGTGTAAGCAAAGGCAGAACCATTGAAATTAGTAGCCATTGGGAACATTGCAAAAGGTATAGCTGGAGAAGTCTCTTTTGAGGATGAATCACACAATTTCTCCCTTGGTTACAATATCATTGGGGGCAAACCAGGTTTTTTCTCTTCTTTAAATGCATTGGGAAATTTGTTAACAATTTATAAATGTATATTTTCTATAAATCTGAAAACCTCCTACATATATATTTAATAGAATAACTTTATTTTTATCTTTATTAAGCTTTCATTTTTATTGTATCTTTTCCATCATCATTTAGTCCCCTTATACCCTACTCCCTTGCAATCACTGCATTGTTGTCCATGTCCCTGAGTCCTTTGTCGTTGCTCAATCCCTCCATTCCCAACCTCCTCCCTCTCTTAGCTGTCTAAGAGACTAACTTTTAATACATGATTTGCATTTCTTCAAGGGTAAGTTCAATTATCTTAGGGTTTTATATTTTTAGCACTTCTAAAGTTTTCAACACCAGAATTTAATTTGGTTTGTTCAACCATCAGTATGCTTTTCAAGTGGAAGGTATTATAGGAGGAGATTATGTATTAATCAGTACCACAACATTGTATGGGAAGAGGTATTGTAAGCATGCTTGAAAGGGTTTAAACTCAAATAATTCCATTATTTGTAGGATGATTTTAAAGTTTCCAATTCCGAAATGCTATAAACATCAAGTACTTTCTGCGATACATGTCCAACTTCCTCATCCTAGTGTGAGTACACAATTGCATTCTAGGGGCAAATTTAAATACTTTTGGATTGCCCACTCAGAGTTGAACCTAGCTTTTCAAGTTGTCACGTGATTGATAATACTATTGACATTAAGTATGCCTCCGCTAACTACTTGGAAACTGAGATTTTATTTCTGAAATTAAATAACCAAAATACACCCAAATAGATTTGAAAATGCCTCTAATAGCCACCAAAGTTTCATGCTGAAAAATTAGAGTTAAGTATTTCTTATTCAATAGGGAGGACCAAAAAAACTTTTCTTTTGGCAAATTTTGCTTTAGCTCATCAGCTGGAGAACCTGATGTCTATGCCAGAGAAATATGCAAATATGTATTTGATTAAATAAAGATGAAAACTTTATTGCTGATATGGCTTTTCTTCCCATTTCTAACTTCATTCATTTCATGCTCACTGAATCAAGCCTAAGACCTCCATGACTTTTGATAGGACAGTGACCCTCTGCTTCTCAAAGAATCCTGCTGGTTCTGTGAGTTCCCTATAAGTTTAAGACAGTAGTCACAGGTGCACCTCCTATTATCCTATGGTGTTTGTGTGGGGGGTGCCAGGGCTTGGCCATAGATGGATATGTGCAGAGTCAGTCCCTTCATGACCAACAAGAAAAATCCATCCTGTCAAAAATGCATGTGCTGCTGCTTTATCACCATGATTACACTGAGCTTTTGCTTTAGAGAACCATGGGTTTTAAATTGAAAGTCAAATATAATTTGCCACTAGAAGCGTGAAGTGAGTGACTACAAAGCTACTAGCAAGGCCCAGCATGGCAAATCGATATCTCTGTGATAATGAGCCTCAGTGGTTGGCAAGTCACTGAGCCTCAGCCCAGGTGGTAGAAGAGGAGTGGGTAGCCCAGGACTAGTGTAAGGGCCACATGTTCTGGAATGGTTCAAATGGTGTGATGGCTAAAGCAGGTAGACACTGTTTAGTTTGTTTGTTGTTGGGGACCAGCAGCATTATTTTAACTCCTATGTAAAATCAAAGTGTGCAGCCGAAGAGAAACCAAGTCTGCACTGAGAAACAGTGAGTGCTTTGGGGATAGAAAGTAATATTTACTGATGCATAACTTGTGCCTAGGACTGTAATAGGTACTCTGCATAATGTATTTTCTTATTTACTACCCACAATAGATTATTATTCACATTTTGCAAATGAGGAAACTGAAACCTTGAAAAACTATGTGACTTACAGAAAGTCACACATTTAGAGCAAAGTAAGGGAGAGTAACTTTCACTGAGCCTCTTCTTTGTGGTTCTATGTTGTTTTCTGTGCCTGGTACATGCATATATAATATGTGGAGGTCGGTATTAGGATCATATTTTGCAGTCTCAGTGAAGATAAATACACTACCCTAAGGTGAAAAAGGCTACTCAATGGCAGAATTAGGCTTCGAACTCAACTTTTCCTAATAGTGAAGCCCATTTTTCTTTTCCTACCTCATATTTAAGAAGGTGATTTGGTGAACTGAGGATAAAGTACTTTTCAGAGAGAGTTCCACACCTTAAAGGTGGTCCTGGGAATCTTTATTTTCTCTCCTATTACTTGCTGCTTAGTGCTTCCTGGTCATTCCTTTAGGACTGCCTCACCTGTTGCATCAGGCTTTTATAGTATGCTTGATTGGACCATAATATTTATAGTGAAGAGTTATACAGCAAACTGTACTCAATTTTTCCTCAAGTTACCTCAGGAGGGTGGCTGAAGCATATTCTGTCAATTTTTGCTCACCCACTGACTACCTCCAGTCCCCTCTGGCAACTAACAAATTTATATAGCATGAATGTACACAGTTCACCTACTAGATGTCCAAAGAGGATTTGCAGTTACATGAACAGGTAGGGTGTGTAGTTTCCCTGCTCCCGGGTAAGACATTGACAAGGCTTGGTTTTCTGTTAGTAAGTGTGAGTGTGTTCTGCTTGGTGTGTGCCTTTCAGGAGACCGTGTGGGAACACTGCACATAAACACAAATCCTCTCTAATTTTGGTAGCGTTGTAGTGGAATCTGCCCAAGTGCTGAGAGCTATAGGGTTATATTGCATGTGTGGTTGCTGATAATATAGCAGAATTTTTTTTCCCTAGGGGTCTTAAAAATGTATCTAATGACAGCAAAGCTCCAGTAATAAAAGTAGTAAAACAGGTGAACATTAATACTGGCTGTCCCCTTACTTTTCACCAAACATGGACTTTAGTGATCAAGGACTCAGATCTTCCTCTATAAGCCCCTAGGATGAGAGCTTGGGAAGCAGAAAGCCCCATACAATGGATTCAGAGAGCCCTGGGTTTAACTTGGACTTACACACTTCCTGAATTGGTTGAATTTGAATAACATAATAACTCCTCTGAAATGCCATTCCTCATCTGCAAAAAAGATATTCTTATCCCTTTCTCAAAGGCTGAGAATTAACATAATGTATCAAATGTGGAAACAACTAGTGGAAAGACTTAACACATATTCAAGTCTTGATAAAAGCTTCTGTTTGACGAAAGCTTCCCTTGTTAACTGTGTGATCTTAGACAAGTTACTTAACCTTTCTGAGTTTTGGCTTCCTCTTCTGTAACACTGCAAAAATAATACCTAATTTATAGGGTATTGTGCAGATTAAATGGTATGACATAGGTAAAGCACCTGGCATAGAAGGCGCTCCTTCATAGCAGCTTTTGCTGTTACACAGTCTTTCCAGGTTACAGTGGAAAAGACTCAGGTATTATCAGGCCAGCCATGCTGTGGTGGTTGTGCTGAACAGAATCTGTTTATACCTGATTCTGGCAAAATTATTAATAGCTCATTCATTACTCTCAAAAGCTTCCTAATAAATTCTGTGGTGACTCTAAATATAACTAATATATGGAGAGGAGGCTGGGCTGTTGGAAAGGAGAGAACCTAATAACAATCCTTTACCCATAGCTATGTTTGTCTACTTCTTTCGATGAAGTAGTTTGCTATTAATAGTTAGCTATTATTAGGTTGTTGCCTATTTTTTGAGCAAATTGCTATATGTAAGTCAGACACTAATTACACAGAAGATATATGGGCAGATTTTTGGTGAGGAAATTTGTCACTCTTCTTGCAAATTTTTGACCAATTAGCATCAATTTTTCAATAGCATGGGGCTCTCATGCTGCCCTTTGCCTGCCCCAAATCATCCTGTACAGTTAACTCTGAGGGGTGGCCCATTAAGGGCTCTGGCTGCCTATTAAGCTTCCTGCACATGCTGGCAATCTTAAGAAGGTTGGACTTTCCTCACTCAGCACCTCACTCCCAGCAGCATTACCTCATCTGATTTTTGCTTCTGTCATTTTCCTGCTCTGCCAAACAACCTTTAAACAGACATAGCTATGATGGCTAACTTGTGCCCCAGGACCTCAGCAAGCTCTGCTGGCTCATTCTGCACCCAAACACACAGGAATTAAGAATCTTTGCCTCAAGAATGGGGTGAAGGTAGGGAGGGATATATTCCCGAGTCTTCTTTTGCCACTCTCCACCATTCCCCAGTGCCTCCCACTTCATCACATCAGTGTCTTCTTTGTCCATTTATGGACGAGCAAGTGATAAACAAATGAGAAGCAAAATGGCAGCCTTTTCCGCCCTTGGGAAGTGCCAAACTTTGATGAGGTATGGTAGGCAAATCATAGAACTAGGAGCATCAAGAGGAACAGATAACTTGCTTTAATTTTTTATAAACCCTGGCCCTCTGTCTTTCTTTTTCAATCTCTTTTAAACTTCCTCCTCTAGAAAGAAAAGAAATTAAATAACATGGGGCCAACTTTTATTTCTAGTGATTATTTCCTCATATCTGTTACGTAGCCTTTGATCCAACCCTTTGGAAGTTCCTTCATAGTCACTCAGGGGAACTGTAGGGGAAGAAAAAGGTAACCCATTAGTTCACGTGATTTCCTGGAGTAAATATTGTCAGATCACTCTGTTACCCAACAAATGGCCTTTAAAAAAATTTCCTTTAACACTGATGTAGACCCCAACATGTGGGGTCCATGTCATTATGGATGCAATGAGATATTCACACGGATTACCGAATGTGGTGGAGGAAAAAGGATGGCATGGCTTTTCTCTCAAGGGGAGCAAAAGCCTTGGCTCTCACTCCAATGAGCTTTTATTGTATTACTGGGCACATTACAAGAAGATCCTCATTAACTATGTACAGGCTCACTTTAGGTGGTTACCTTATGCAGAAAACAAAGGAGAGGATGCTGGTAATCACATCAAAGAAGAGGGATATTTGCAAATGAAAAGGCAAAAGTAGTTGAACCAGTTACACTCATCCTTGGAAGGTTTGGCATGGGTTTTAGGAAGTTGCTTTGCAGTAAATGTCCTCAATTCAGGGTGAGGGAGTTTTAGCAAAAAGCAAGACTCATAGAGGCCTAGGTACATTGCAGGCCTGATTCCCCACAAGAGAACCTATCCTTGGGCGTGGGTCCTGTGCATCTCTGAGTGGGAGCTGGGCCCATGCCACGCAGAACAGTCTACTACAAACAGAGTAGAGATTATAGTTGGTAAATTAAAATATATTAAAAATATTTTTTAAAATTAAACAATGTATAAGATGTGAGTACATTAAAAAGCAGAAGTTGTAGAGGTCCAGATAAGTATTTTAGACTTTGCAGGCCACATACACCACTATTGCATAGTTTCCTCTTCCTTCTTCATCTTCCTCCTTCTTAACAAAGCTTTAAAAATGTAAGAAGCATTCTCAGCTTCTGGCAATATGAAGGGGGACCCCCAAAACCTGGAATTATCTTCTAGAGGGTAGGCCCCTTATAATATAGGATTCCCCCACTAAATGAGTGTTCTAGGAATCCATCTGTATCAGTGTACCAACTGGTGGTGTTGTGACAGGCTGAGTTTAGCTTTAGTGAACTTTTTTTTGAAGAGTCTTTTAATGCACGGGTGGCAAACACAAGGCCCGTGGGCCAAATCCAACCTTCCACCATGTTTTATCTGGCCCGGCATCTTGTTTCTACCCAGCGGCAGCACCAAGCTCCTTGCCCCTAGTTAAGGGGTAGTTACATTTATACAGTTCTAAAATTACATTTGGCCCTTTGAAGGCAACCATGAGGCTGATGTAGCCCCCGGTGAAAATGAGTTTGACACCCCTGGTTTAATGCATTTGCCCATTTCATTATGGGTGTTTTATGAGTGCACCTGTGGACACCATGCTGAGTTCAGCAGTTTTTCACCAAAAACATCATGATCCCCATGCCCCACCCTCCCTATCTCACCCCGAACAACTTTTTTTTGTTTCCTCAGATGAAAAAAGTCCTCAAAGGGAAACATTTTGTCAATGTAGAAGAGGCGAAACAAAAAACAGCAGAATAACAAAATAGCATCAAAATTGATGAGTTTAAAAACTGTTATGAGCAGTGGAAAAAGACTTGACAGGTGTATTGCATCAAATGGAGAGTAATTTGAAGGTTCCTAAAGTTTGAACATGTAAGAATAAGTACACAATTTTTAATAAATAAACTCCATGTTTTTGTGCCCCTCTTGTACATAAGTATCCTGCTAGTCAGTTTTGACACACGGACTGTGGTTGGCTGATCCCTAGTGAAGGATAATAATGTAGTATAATATACTTACATAGTATCTGCCACCTAGTTTAAGAAATAGAACATTACCAAAAATGTTGAAGTTCACTCTATGCCAGTCCTTCCTTACTGTATCCTTTTTCTTTCTTCAATGAGTTAATCACTAGTTAAGTAGTTTATCATTCCTTTGCTTTTTTTCTTGGTAGTTTACCTTTTATAAATGTATCCCTTAACAATATAGGTTTTTTCCTAATTATGACATTACATACATATTCATTGCATGAATATACCACAATTTATTCATGTATTTTCCTCTTGAAGGACATTTCAATTGTTCAAGCCTTTACTTTTATAGAAAACACTATTTTGTACATTCTTGTTAATATTCCCAGTCTATAACTTGTACTAAGTCTTTGTATTTTTTTTATTGTTTGATCAAGACAGAAAGGAGGCATGGCAGAGAGAACATATGACATTGACATTACATGTGATCTTCTCAGAGGCCTCAGGTTCAGACCCCAATTGACACATTTCCTTTATGGGGCAGCCTTTATTGATGACCTACCTTCTGAAATATTTCCATGTTTATCTTTATAGTCCAGTGCCCAGTAGAAATCCGTGCATGCCTGCCAGAAAATACCAGGCATACGAGGTCCAGGAAATGGTAATTCCCCACCTTCAGTCTTATAACCAGCTTTTCAGTTTTCATTACCTATCCTGGGATATGCCTTTTCCTCAAGTAATGGGGAGTAGAAATACCTACTTCCTCTCAGAAACATCTTACTCTCCTATATGACATGTGGGTGATTTTTTTTTTGGCTGTAAAAGTACAAAAAGCGATCTTTCAGAAAGTAACTATTCAACTTTAGATACTGATATATTTGTCTTTAAATAACATATGTAGGTTTTATGCTATTATAAATTGGTCTGGATTGAGCTGTGAACAAATTCAGTCTAATCTATTTCCATGTTACATTTTCCCTTGAAACATGGAATAAAAATTCACAAACACATGACTATCCCTTTTTTACATGTTCCTATTTCTGTTTTCAATTGTTTTAATTGTCAGAATTATATGTTTTAACATTAGGCAAAACAAGTCCCTTCTTTCTCAATGTTTCTTTTAAAATGTGGTATCATATATGTTTTGAGATAAACTTCAGTATGTTATTTTGCTTCCAAAGCCCATTTATATTTAACTGAATTTATAATTTATTATAATCCTATAATTTATTTTTTTCTGACCTTTCCATTTTTTTTCCCACTTGGTGGATCTGTCTTTCATGCTTTGACAATGGAAAAATTGTCCATGCCAGGAGATGTTTTCCATGCTTCAAATTACAGGTCTGTCAGTCTGAGACTGAGGAATGACTAGTTGAAAGGTCCTATGGTCAATGATCAGTGCTGCTGCCCAACGTTGATGGGCTCTGACCCTCTATTTTACTGGACTCAGAGGGGTCAGGCCGATGCAATGAGTTTCTTTTCAATAGCTATTCATTTTATTTTTTTTACCCCAGATGCCTGGATATGGGTGACCTTTGGCCTGGGTGACTTTGGCATCTAGATCTCAACACAGAATAAAAACATATTGGGTTAACTTTTTGTTGTTTTGATCCAGTATTAAAATATGCCTATGTTGGTGCTTCCTCTAGAAGCCAAGACTAATATCATGTAAAGTTTGTTCAGTTCAAATCAATACCACTCTATCTCATCTCATGTTGCATCATTGCAGCAGCATTTGTTGCGCGGGAAGTTGGGGAAGGCAGTGGGAGTATTTGTGATCCAAACCCTGTAATATGGCAGTCACATCGAGAAATCCTTTTCTTTAAAAACTGGAAAGTGGAGTTTCTACTTCAGTTCATGCTCATGCTTACCTTTCATGCATTTTATATTTGAAGGTAACTATTGTGATGAACTGAAATTCTATTCTATATCAAAATAATAATAATTTAGAAAAATGTGAATTAAATAAATGCTTATTTTCTAAATTTAGTTCCCAAATGTAAGATTTTTTTCATTATTAACATTTGAATATCTCTTTTGGATTTCTTCTCACCTAACATTGTCAGCTGTTCAAACTTGCAATGAACCAAGGCAATGAGAGAATAGGCTAGTGCCTGATATTATAGTGACTGCAAATGAAATGTCTTCCAGTGCAAAAGCTTATTAACATTTAAAAAGAACTAGATCCATTTATACTTTGGCTATAGAGTAAACAACTGCTGAGCAGTTGTGAATGACTCACTGTCATTCCCAATCTTTTCCCCTCTTTTGCATTTACTGAAATTCTTTATTACCAGCAGTACACTAAAAATTCTCACAGAAATGCACCAAATAAAATGCCATTTTTAGCTCCAGACCTCACAACCCATTTCCCTTGTGTTCATGTAACACTTAGGGGCCAATTTGCAGTAAATTGTCAAAAGGAAAGGTGATAGTCCATTTAGCAGTCAGCTAGTTGCTAATTAGTATCCAACTAAAGTGCATCAAAATTTGAGAAGTCCCAATTGAACACTTTGAAAGATAAGCATTTTACTAATTTAACTTGGCTGTAGGTTGAGCCCTGACTGAGTTCTTTCACAGCCAGATGAGTCATGTTTCATCCCTTTCCAGCACTGAGTCTTAGTCCAGAGCTAAAAAAAAAAAAACCTTAAGCATCTCATTGTTTGGTCTCGATTGCCTTCTACATGGGGTACAAACTTATGAGGCTGTAGGCAGTGGGTCATCACACTCTTGACACAAGAATTAGAAAAGCACTATGTTCCTTTTTAATACAATGTATGTATTAAAAAAAACATGGGGAGACAGAGGAAGATATAAACATCAGAGAGGCAATTGTTCCACTAAGTGAATTGTGGAAGTGGTCATTTGCCCTCATGAGAAGGTAAAATCCTGATCTTGGCTTGGTCTTCCCCGAGGTAATTATGCACCTTTTCATACATTGGTGCATTTAGTCCAGGGACTGAACCTGCCATTGGAACTAGGTACAGCAATATTTCTGCAGAATTACACACAGCTTGACTAGACCTGGAAGTCATTTTATTCTAAAAACTTGAATTAGTACTTTTTTCCATAATGCAAAAACAAAAAAATGTGGGGTAAGAAACATCTTCCAAAGGGGCTGTAAATAGTGCCTGGGAGCCTGGAAATGCATCAAGCACATAGTCTGCCTCTGAATCTCATGCTCTTTCCATCATTGCACACTGAACTTTTGAATTCTTAGTGTAAAGAAACCCAAAAGTACTAATGGTCTGTTGGAAGAAAATAATGTTGTCCTAATTTTTTAAAAAAGAAAAGGGAAATAGGTCAAAACGAATCTTCTAAAATCACTGAATTGCAACCATTCAAAGGTTTTTGAGAAAGGTATGGAAAAGGTGCAAACGGAGCTAGCTGTAATGAGGTTAAAGTGACTGTGCAAACTTCATTTGCTGGAAGTATAGTATGTGATCTGAGAAATGTGCATTACTCTTATAGCTATGGACCTTTCATACCACAGCTGCTGTGGCAACATGGTGGGTGAGGCAGAGAAGGTAGGGCTTTTTGGAGAGTTAACAAAATCAATGTATATTTTAGAAGAGCTGGACTGAGTTTCTTAGGCATCTCAGGGTTGCTAGAATAGGTACCTGGGGAAGAAAGATGTAGAAAATGTAGGAAGCAAAGTCTTTGAAGTCTGAGAAAAGCAATGAACTTTGTACCTTGGTTAGATTTTTACTTCCTAATTTTGCCTTAGGGTAGTTTTGGAAAGGAGGAAAAGGAAAAAATAGGCTCTCAGAATCAGCTGGATTTAAATATATGTGCACATAACTTCTCCTTCTGTGATCCTATTATTTCCCCTCAGAAAAGATTTCTCTAGATCTGAGAATCAGGATATTTTGATTTTACAGCACTCTGTTGAAATTAAATCAAGTCCTTTACTTCTTATGGTTCTGCTATTTATTATTTGTGTATTTATTTATTTTTCTGTTTATTTAAATCAATTTAATTAATACTTAAAATGCAAAACTTTTGTGTTCTTTTTTTAAAAAATTATTTTATTGTTGTTCAATTATAGTTGTCTGCATTTTCCACCCCATCCAAACCCATCTCCCTCCCTTGCTTCCACCCTTCCCCTTGGTTTTGTCCATGTGTCCTTTATAGTGGTTCCTGAAAACCCTCCTCCACTCATTGTCCCATCCCTCTTCCCCTCTGGCTATTGTTAGATTGTTCTTAATTTCAATGTCTCTGGTTATAGTTTGTTTTCTTTTTTCTTTGTTGATTATGTTCCAGTTAAAGGTGAGATCATATGGTATTTGCCACTTAACGCCTGGTTTATTTCACTTAGCATAATGCTCTCCAGTTCCATCCATGTTGTCACAAAGGGTAGGAGCACCTTCTTTCTCTCTGCTGAGTAGTATTCCATTGTGTAAATGTACCATAGTTTTTTGATCCACTCTTTTACTGATGGGCACTTAGGTTGTTTCCAGCACTTGGCTATTGTATATTGAATATTAGGGTAGTATTGCTATGAATATTGGGGTACATAGGTTCTTTTGGATTAGTGTTTCAGGGCTCTTAGGGTATAATCCCAGCAGTGGAATTGCTGGATCAAAAGGCATTTCCATTTTTAGTTTTCTGAGGAAATTCCATATTGTTTTCCATTGTGGCTAATAAATGGCTTCAACTACTTTATTAAGTTATATACTGTGGTGATTGTAATTCTGAGTTCTTATTAGAATGTTCCACTCCACAAAGGACAAGGCAGGTTTCTTCCACAGTGTATGGAACACAGTTGTTACTCAAGGAAAAACAAACAGCTGAATGAATGAATGACAATTTTTTGGTGAGATTTAATTATCTATTTTATGTTCTTTATTTGCCAGCTGAGCACAATGCATTGTATAAGGTGGATCTGGGGTAATTGTTGATTGAATAATTCCTGATTCAAAATTAATTGTGTGTAATTTTCAGAAATATCTGAGTAGTGAAAACTACTGGACTTATTTACCCTTGAACATAACCTTCATCACATAAGCCCCTATTTTGTCATGTTGTAAGTTTCAAACAATTATCCATGCACTAGTTCAATCTGGGAACCATAAAGGTGAAAGGGGCTGTTGAGAAGAGTGACAGATTCAACATGGCAAAGTGAATAGAGCTCAAGCTTGATGCCACCAGCTAGTTGGGGGGCCCTGTGCAGTCTATATAATGTGGCTGCTTTCACATTACTCTCTCAAAGGTTACATGGTTTTCATCAATCTGCCTTGCTCTGTGGTTTTAAATGGACTACATTTAGAGCCTTAATTCATTATACTGGCTCTGATTTCCTATTACTAAGTTTAGATCTTTAATACCTTGCAGAGTCCTCCTCAGTTAGTTCTGGAGGTTTCAGGGAATGTCTCTTTTGCTTTTGAACAATTCTACCAGCTTCCATATAGCATCTGTTATGGTTTGCTTCCTCTCTTGTGTACCACTCCTGTTTTTGTAGGGTATCATCTTGTCTGATGGGAGTATCTCCTACCTCTTATATTAGTTTTGTATGGCTCCCTTAACAAAGTATCACAGACTAAGTGGCTTAAATAACAGAAATCTATTGTCTCACAGTTCTGCAGGCTAGAAGTCTGAGATCAAGATGTTGGTTGGGCCATGCTTCCTTTAATCGTGCTAGGAAAGGATCTGTTCTAGGTTTTGTTCTTAACTTCTGGGAGATCTTTAGCTCATGGCAGCGTAACTTCTGTTTTCACATGGAGTTCTCCCTGGTATGTATGGCATTTCCTTTTTTATAAAGACAAAGTCATATTGGATCAGGGCTCACTTTGATGATGGCATGTTAACTTAAACATCAGCAAAGACTACTTCCAAATAAGGCCACATTCACACGTACTTGGGTTGAAACTTAAACATATTTTGGGGGGACACAATTCAGTCTACTACTGAGTGCAGGCATCCATCTGTGACTGTTGCTCATCCTGACTTGTTCCTGAGGCCTTGTTATCAGAGCTCCAGATGCATCTTGTCCCTCATTGCTCACTCTCAAAGTGTCCGAGTACCAAAGCTGCATTGTGCTGTCTTAAGCCCAAAACATACTCTTAAAGGGATGTTTTTCTCATGTTTCATGTGCTTCTTTGTTATGGGCCTCTCCAAGAAGTGTGATTTTAGTGTAATTATTTGTTTCTTTTTATACTCTCTCCTTTTTTCTTAGAGCCTATATAGGTATCTATTGGTTGAAAAACAAAATTTGAATGACAGGTGCCTATGGTAAGCAATATTGCCCCTCATTTATGACACTGAAGCTTATAACCATCTAGTTTCTTTCCTTTCACAGATCTTCTGCCAGGATACCTCTCATGCAATATACTTTGAAAAGTTCACTGCACTTATTTGCCAAACACACTCAATTTTTCTGAATTATAGTAGTTAATATTCCTCTTGCCTAAATTGAGGTTCCTGCTACATGTAAAATTGGGATTACTAAGAATGTTTATATATGTAAAATGTACCTCGTTAAGAGAATTAAAGGGAAAATTCATATGATTCTTCCAATAGATATATAAAAGGTCATCAACATACAATTTATAAAAGGAACAAACTAGTAATAGGAGAGGGCTTTCTTAAGCTAATAAAGTATACCTAAAAACATTATACTTAATAGTAAAATGTTAAAAAAAAAGGCCTTTCCTTTGGTACTAGAAACAAGATAAGGATGGCATTATCAGTAGGTCTATTTGACATCATACTATGCTTCCTAGCCAATGCAGTAAGGTAAGGAAAAGATAAATTATGTGAAAACTGGAAAAAAAGGTAGTGTCATTATTCATGAATAACATGCTTGTATTTTTAGAAGAATCAAAAGAACCTTTTGTAAGTTTACAAGTTTGCTGAGTATAAGCTGATGTTCAAAAATGCATTATTATATATCAGCAATAAACCATTAAGTGATAAAAAAACACCATTTAAAATAGTATTAAAATAGCAATTGACTAAGAATCAATTTAACAAATGATGTGAAAGATCTCAATGAAGGAAACATTAATGGAAAAAATTAAAAGTTCCAAATAAATGGAGCTCTTTGTTATGTTCATAGATAGGAAGATTGTTTACTTTAAAGATATTAACTTTTTCCAAATTGATGCCTAGATTTAATGTAATGCTAATAAAAATATAAGCAGATTTGTTGTGTGTGTGTGTGTCTGAGAGGAAGAGAGAGAAGATGAGCAGGATGGTTCTACAATGCATATAAAAATCCAAAGAGCTAAGTATAATTAAGACACTTTTGAAGCAGAACAACAAAGTGGAGGAAGACTTCCAATATCAATGCTTACTTTAAAGGTATAGCAATTAAGATAGTGCAGTTTTGGCACAGCAAAGACAAATAAGCCATTGAAAGAGAACAAAAAAATAAATCTATAGGGATTTCAGCTATGACAAAAGTGAAGATAAGTGGAAAAATGTAGGAAAGAATGAACTTAATTAATGGTCTGGGCCAGTTGCATATTCACATTGAAAAAATTAAACTTGACCTTTATTTTAACTAAAAAGAAAAATTATTTCAGGTAGAGTGTAGACTTCAACATGAAAGGCAAAATAATAAAGCTTTTAGAAAATAAGAAAACATCATTTTTGTAGGAAGACATCTTCATTGCCACAAGATAGGCTAATAATTTTTTAAACAGGGTAATCATTTGCAAAAAGATTGATACATTTGACTAAGTACTTCTGTTTTTTTAAAAGACACCATTAAAAGGGTTAAAAAGTTAAATTAAATCCCTTACTGGTGTGGCTCATTTGGTTGGGCATTATCCAACAAAGGAAAAGGTCTCTGGTTTAATCCCCGGTCAGGGCACATACGTGGGTTGCCTATTCTGTCTCTGGTCAGGGAGCTTACAAGGAGCAACCAAATGTTCCTCTCTCACATTGATGCTTCTGTCCCCCTCTCTTTCTTGCTCCCTTCCCCTCTCTCTAGAAATAAATAAAAGCATGAAAAGAAGTTAAAGAGGGTGAGAACACATTTGTAATTATGTTTAGTTGTAGTATATAAATTAACATGGATTTATAAAAATGGACAAGGGACTTAAACAAGCATTTTAAAAATATGACATCTTAATACCTAGTGCATATCTGAAAAGATGTCAACCTTTTTAGTAATCAGGGCAATGAAAAATGACATACCATAGTACATCGACCCAAACAGCTGAAATGAAAAAAGACAACACTAAGTTTATTAAGAATGTGACACAACAGGAACTCCCCAACACTGCTGATGTAAATTGGTGCAGTCCTTCGGAGAACAGGTTTCTGTTATTCACTTAGGTTGAAGAGGTACATTATGAAGCACCCCAATTCTACCACTAACAGAAACTCATGCCCGTGTTCCTCCAAAGACATGCATAAAAATGCTCATAGCACATTATTCATGCTACTTCTAGTCCAAAGCCCATCAACAGCAGAAAATATGAACAAATTGTGATACAGTCTTGTAACTTAATGTGATAGCAAGGGAATGAACAAACTGCATCACAGACTAAAACATAATATTATAAACAGAACTGTTTATTGGATGAAAGAAGGCAGATAGAAAAGGATCCATATTGCATTTGTCCATTTATATCCAGTTTGGAAACAAACACAGCTAAACTATAATCTTTGGGAATTCATCCTTATGTGTAAAATCTACAAAGCAAAGTAGGAAAGGAATTGCCAAAAGTAGTACTAAACTTTGTGCGGGGTGCCAGTGGCTCTGAGGAAGGAGTATGCAATGCCCTCCTGAGGTCTTGGCAATCTTCGACTGTTTGACCTTTGCAGAGTTATAGAGGAATTTTTCTGTTTCTATACCTTTCTGTAAGGATGTGGAATTTCACAATAAAAGTTTCTTTTTTCTTTTCTTTGAAGAAAATGTATGTGAAACTCCAGGACCCCCCATAGGTGCTGCTTACACAGTAGCTACTTAATAAGCATTCTGTCTCCCCCATCTTCCCCTGTTTAGCCCTGCACACCTAATTCTTAAAAAGCAATGAATAATCTTGGTGTGAATGCAAACACAGATACCCAGTCCCAGAAGAAAAGTTACCTGGAGCATTAGCAGATTGCAAAGGCTCAAGATGTTCATTCCTGCCTTGTCTGATTGTCTCTTACACCAGCACCACAGTCGTCACACCAGTGACTGCGTTTCAGAGTCACATGTGTTAAGTCACTGAAACACATGTGTTAAGTCACTTTTTGCTAAGCCATGATGAGAATGTGATGAGAATGCTCAGTGTTCAATTGCCCTCAAAATTTCTCATCTATTTCCTGGGGTGAAGTGCTTTAGTTTAGCAGCTGCACATGGGGATTGCATTTAAATCACTTAAGGTCTGGAGTTGGATATCTCCTAAAAGCAGCCTCCTTTCTTTCACATTCTTCTTCAGGCATACCTGCATGTTTTTACTTCAAAGTGAGGGATATCCTCCTAAGGGGAAGAAAGCTTTGGAAATTCTGTAGCTCTGAGTGTACAGTGTACTTTAGGATGCCTTCAGCTTGCCTCTTCCCAGACTTTAATCATGCCTTGGTAATAGCTCTTGTAAGTCATTAGCCATTCATTTCACATTTTAGCAGCAAAAGCAGTAACAGTAAATCAGGTGTGTGGACAGCAAAAGGTCAAAGGAATCCGTGGAAGAGAGGACATGAAACGCCAAGGCCAATGGTTACTTTTAGATAATGTAGCCTCTTTGATATAACATGCAGGCCCTTCTACTGAATTACTCCAGTTATTGAACTGCTAATTATAGGTGGCTAAGCTTTTTATGAAACTATTAGAATTATACCTTAAAATATAAATTGCCTGAGAATCCCGTCATGTTGACAAACTTATACTGTTCTGTAGATAAGGAGGCCAGAGCCTTTCCTGAAAGCAAGTTTGGTTGAGAAATGAGGGAGGACAGCTAATGGTATTTGTGGCTGAAGCAGAAAAGAAATAGTTTGTATGCCCCAAATACATTTTAACATTTAATGAGCATACTAAGGCCTAACTTTGTTATTATTAATTTTTATTGCTCTTCACCCCCTAAATACTGGAAGTACATGAAGTCAATGTCAGTTAGCTCAGAATTAAATCAAGAATATGGGACAATGATCCGTGACTTGGAGTAACAGAGACCTATTAGATGGAATCAGATTTAGACTTTTATGTTTAAAAGTCTTATTTTTTAGAAAATCCTGTATAGAGGTAAAAGAACAAGCTCCCATCTGCATTTTTCCATGATATAAAGGATAAATTTTCAATGCAGTACATTTTGCTAAGTATTTGTCAAGCACCTACCGTGGGTCAGGTATCCACTAGTACTTTGCAAGGACTTCTGGATTGGGTGGGTGAGTCTGAGTCACTGCACTGCTTCAGTAATCATTGTGCATGGAGTACCCAGGGCCTGGGAGACTGTGCAGTACTAGACACCACAGGCCTGTGGGAGTTTGGATGGAGATTGTTGGAAACCATAGAGGGGGCTGGACTCTCCCCAAAGTGAATCTGCAGGGCTAGCTCCCAATTTAGACACATAGCTCATTCATTTCAGGATGTTGGGTATAGCTTGCCAGCCACTGAACAACACCAGTTGCCTCCTGTCCCCCAGCCCCAGAGCCATCTGCAACTGGTGAAAAATGACCCATTGAAGCTGGTGAACATTTCCTACCGCTCTTCCTCTGCCTTCACACAGCTGTGACAGACGGTGTCCCAGCAGGGCCCTGCAGCTCATCTGTGAGCAGGAGTGCCATCACCATGGTCTTGACTGTAGGTCTGGTGCTCAGCTTTTGTTTGTTCCAACCACCTCTCACTCCGCCTCAGAACTATACTCCGCTGGAACTTGGCAACAAAAGTTGCTAGCTAAAGGACTGGAGAATCTTTTCTTATCAATGTCACAAATCTAAAGGGACTTCTGGGATCATTTTTCTAAGTTGACCTTTGTTTTTAAGAGAGAGGGAATATAAAGCACAGACATGTAAGGTCATACTACTTGTTGGTAGGTGTTATGTCTAGGGCCCAAGTCCCTGGTCAGTGCTATTTACCTTCTGGGCACATTCCTCATCTTATTAGGTCATGTATTTTACTGGGTTACCTGTGAAATTTGCTGAGGAAAAAGGTACTTGCTTTTTGGAAATTTTCTGCTTAGTCCTTAGTTCCAGGTGTTACTCATGTTGGTTTTATTGCTGGCCTTTGATCTGGTGTGTTAAAAATGGTCTTAGACTTTTTTAGCAGTATATGCTTATGCACACTGTGTTTCCACCAGACCATCTTACCCATGGCAAGTAGGGAAACCATATGGAGTGCTGGAGAGGGTTTTGGGTTTTAGGGTCTTACTTACTCAAAGTGGAGTTCTGATTTCCCTTTTACCAATTGTGTATCTTTAATTGTCTTTGAAAGAGCAAATTTTAAAAATTTTTATAAAGCCTCATTTATTGTTATTTTAATAATGTATGCATTTAATAATCTTTGCATAACCCAAGATCACAAACAATTAAAACCTTTTTATTCTAGAGGTTTAATAGTTTTAGCTCTCAAGTTTACGTCTGTTTTCCTTTGGATTTAATTCTTGTATGTTTTGAGGTAAGGATTGAGGTTTCTTTCTTTTTCCTATAGGTATCCAGTTGTTCCAGAGTCATTTGTAGAAAAGACATCTTTTCCTCATTGAATTACCTTGTTACCTTTGTTGAAATCAATTGACCATAATGTTGGGTTTATTTTTAGACTCTAGTCATGCCAGTGCCACACTGTCAAGTTTAGTGTGGCTTTGTTGTAAGTCTTGAAAGGAAGTAGTGTGTGTACTCCAACTTTATTCTTGATTTCATGATTGTTTTTGGATATTCTAGGTCATTTTTCCTATTCATATAAATTTAAAAATTAGTGTGTCAATTTCTTTAACAAAATCTGTTAGGATATTATTGAGAATGTTTACACCTATATATCTACTTTGTGGAGAATTGCCATCTTATTAATACTAGTCTTTCGATTCATGAGGATAGTATAGTTCTCACTTTATTCAGGTCTTTTTTAGTTTTTTTCTGCAATGTTTTAGAGATTTCAGTGCTCAGTACTTACAAATCTTTTGTTAAATTTATTCAAAAGTATTTTTAATGCTATTTCAGTAGAGTTAAATTTTTCATTAAATTTATGGGGATTATATTGGTTACAGCCTATTAGTACACACATTTAGTACTACTTTTGGTACAACTTTATATTATGACATCTATAAACATGGTAATGGAAGAAGTTCATTTTTTAAAGTTTGTTTTCTAATCTTTCATTTCTAGTATATAAACTTGACTTTGTTATATTGACATTATATCCTGAGACATTACCTAAGTCACTTATTAATTCTACTAGAATTTTTGTAGCTTCCTTAGGGTGTTCTATGAGCACAACTATCTCTCCCATAATATACTTTATTTCATTCTTTTCAGTCTTTATGCTCTTTAATATTTTTTCTTGCTTAATTGAACTGGCTAGACCTTCCATTGCTATGTTAAAGAGAAGTGGAAAGAGCAGACACTCTTGCTTTATTCCTGATCTTGGCTAAAGAGCCTTTTTCAGCTGAGTATAATGTTAGCTGCAGATTTTCATAGATGTCTTTAATAAGTATAGAAACTTTCCCTTATCTCTAATTTTTGAAGTCTTTGCTAAAACTTACATCAAATACATTTTCTACATATATTGAAAATATTGTATGATTTTTAGCCCTGGCTGGTGTGGCTCAGCGGATTGAGTGCTGGTCTGCTAACCAAGGAGTTGCTGGTTTGATTCCCAGTCAGGGCACATGCCTGGTTTGTGGGCTGGGTCCCCAGTTGGGGGCGTGTGTGAGAAGCAACCAATTGCTGTGTCTCTCACACATTAATGTTTCTGTCCTCTCTTTCTCTCTTCCTTCACCTCTCTCTAAAAGTAAATAAATAAAATATAAAAAAAGAAAATATTGTGTGATTTTTCTATTTTATACTATTTACATTGTGAATTATATCAATTAATTTTCAGATGTTAAGCCAACCCATCTACCATTTTTAGCATAAATTCCACTTGACCATGTTATGTTATATATTTTTAATATTGTTAGATTTTATTTGTTAAAGTTTATTCATGATTTTTGTATTAATATTAATAATGGATATTGATTTAAGGTTCTATATCCATGTGCTGTTTTTGTCTGGTTTTGGTAGCAAAGTAAAACTGGAAAATAGAGGGATTTTGGGAGTGTTCTCTCACTATTTCTGAAAGACTCTGCATAGTATTGGTATTACTTCTTCATAAATATGCATGGTTTAAGGGAAACAAATCATAGAGAAGAAATAATCTTTGGCATTTACCAAATATCTACTATTTCTGATGTTCTTTTTTCTATTCTAAGGATCCAAGTTTTCATCTGGAATTATTTCCCTTAAGCCTAAATAACCTTCTTTAGCAATGATGATAACTCAGTTATGTTGACAACAAATTTTATTAGTTTTCTTTTACCCAAATATGTCTTTATTTTTCTGTCACTTTTGAAGAATATTTTCACAAGTTAGAGAATTCTTTTCTTTGATGCTGTTTTTCCAGTTTACTGACATGCAGTTGACATATAGCACTATATAAATTTAGTGTGTACAGCATAAAAATTTGACTTAGATATATTGTGAAATGATTACCACATTAAGTTTGGTTAAGAGCCATCATCTCATACACAATAGTCCCCCTTTATCTGCAGTTTTACTTTCATGGTTTCAGTTACCTGTGGTCAACCATAGTTTAAAAATATTAAATGGACAAATTCCAGAAATAAACAATTCATAAGTTTTAAACTGAATGCTGTTCTGAGTAATGTGATGAAATCTTGTGCCCTTCTGCTTGGTTGCCTGGGAGGTGAATCATACCTTTTTTCAGAGTAACCTATGCTGTATATGCACCCTGTAAATGCACCTGCCCATTAGTCATGTAGTAGCTGTCTTGGTTATCAGTCAATTATCAAAGAGAGAATGAGAGAGAGCACACTTACATAACTTCTATTACAGTGTATGGTTAAATTGTTCTATTTTATCATTAGTTATTATGCTTAATACCTTACTATGCCTAATTTATAAATTAAACTTTGTTATGTGTATGTATGTATTAGAAAAAACATAGTACGTACAGAGTTTGGCACTATTTGTAGTTTCAGGCAACCACTGGGGGTCTTAGAACATATTCCCCTTGGATAAGGGGAGGAATACTATAGAAACATAAAAAGAAAGAAAAATGTATTTTCCTTATGATGAGAACCCTTGAGATTAACTTTCAATAACTTTTGAATATAAAATAGAGCAATGCTAACTATAGTCATTATATCTCTAATACTTACTTATAACTGTAAGTTTGTATATTTTGATCACTTTCATTCACACCCCACAATCCCCACCTCTGGTAACCACAAATCTTCTGATCTCTTTCACTGAGTTTGTTTATTTAGATTTCACATATATGGGAGATCATACTGTATTTGTGTTTTTCTGTCTGTCTCATTTCACTTAGCATAATGCCCTCAATATTCATCCATGTTGTCAGATATGGCAAGATTTCTTATTTTTTTATGGCTGAATAACATTCTATTATGTATACCACAGAAAATTCTTGATTGACCAATTTTTGGTTTTAGCTTTTTACATGTGTGTTTCAATCTCTTCTGGCCTCCATGTTTTTAATAAGAAGTCAGCTGTTAATAAGATTGTTGTTCCATGTATGTAGTGTAATTTTCTCTTAAAATTCAGTGATTTTTCCCACTTCCCACTCTTGATCCCTACCCATATTTTGGCTATTCTAGGATGCAAATTAAATATAAATTTGGGCATTTGATGTTATCTAAGAAATCCTTAAGGACAAGTCCTGCTGATATGTATGTATATATAATTTATTTTCTCTTCTAACATATTCAGTTAAATGTTGTCTATTCAGTGATTTTTACAATTTCATATAATGTATTTTTATTTCTTCACTTTCCATTTGATTCTTTTTTATATTTCTTATTTCTTTGATGTTACTTTTTTTATTCATTGCAAACTTAATTTGTTTTGTTGTATTTAGGATACTAATATACAGTAATAATATATTAATAGTTAATTCATTTTTGTAGGAAACAAAGTAGATAACTTCAAAAATATTTCAATTACAGTTAACATACAATATTATATTGCTACTTTCAGCTGTGCAACATAATGACCAGCACAACTGTTGCAATATTATTGATTCCATTTCCTATGCTATACTTCACATGCCAATAACTATTTTTTATAACTCCCAATTTGTACTTCTTAATCCCTTTTTCCTTTTTCACCCACCTCTCCAACCTTTCTCCCATCTGGTGACCATCAGTTTGTTTTCTATATCTATAAGTATATTTCTGTTTTATTTGTCTTTCATTTATTTTGTTTTTTAGATTCCGCATGTAAGTGAAATCATATGGTGTTTGTCTTTTTCTGACTGACTTATTTCACTTACGATAATACTCTCTAAATCCATCCATGTTGTTGCAAATGGTAAGACTTCATTCTTTCTTTATGGATGAGTAGTATTACATTGTATGTATATATGTACCACATCTCCTTTACCCATTTATTTACTTATGGACACTTAAATTACTTCCTTATCTTGGCTATTGTAAATAATGCTGCAATGAACATAGGGGGCATATATCTTTTTAAATTTGCATTTTAGATTTATTCAGACAAATACCCAGAAGTGGAATTGATAGGTCATACAGTAGTTCTATTTTTAGTTTCTTGAGGAATTTCCATAATGTTTTCCATAGTGGCTGTACTAATTTATAATCCCATGAGCAGTACATAAATTTGTCAGGTATTTAAACAAAATCTGGATGTAAAATGGAAAACCCTGCTTCTTGGGTGGGTGCTCTGATCACAATTCAGACTTTTTGCCTTTAATTGAGGTGTACTGAGTTGGTTCTAAATAGTTATGGCCCAGGCCTCAATCAGAGATACGGATTGATAAATATGGACAATCTTCTCTTTCTTTTTTTGTTCTGGGATTTCATTATTGTTTTCAAAAGACATATTTCACCTAACTTCATTTGTTTGGTTTCCCGGGCAAAAAAGGCAAAAAAAAAGAAAGAAAGAAAGAAAGAAAGAAAGGAAGAAAGAAAAGGCTGTGTGTGTGCGTGTGTGTGTATTGCTTCACTAGACTGAAAACAATTAAGTTGGGGGCTTTTTTTGTACATTACCCTCCTTCCTTCCTCTGAGTGTGTACTCCTGCTAAAATTTGTATGCTTTTGTTCAACTGTAAGTATCTTTATATTATTATTTCCATAACCAGGCTTTATAGTTATTTCTGCAGGAGAATAATCTGGCAGGTCCCTACACCATCATTTCTACAAGCTAAAGTTAGTCATAATTGTTTAACCAACTCCATCATAGTTCATGTGGGAGATTTTCAGTAATTTTGAAAATTAATATGATAACATAGCTTACTAAGTTATTAGATATTTTTATACCTCTGCTGTATTACAACTATGTTGCTAGAAGTTCTATATACTTATGAGCAATTTGACCCTGGTCACTTCTGTGGTGGAACTTTTAAGCTACTGGTGAAAATAGGTATTAAAAGCAATTAAAATAATGTATGGTGAGTATTGCCATAATAGGAATTACAGGGCACTATGGAAGTAAATAGTAGAATTCCCTTATATAAATAACTCTAGAGAAGATCAGAGAGAAATTTCTGAGAAAATGAGATTTTTAAATTAAACTTGAAGAAAGTGTAGGAATTGGAGTCAGGTAAGTAGAATTTAGTTTGTATATTAAAAGAATAATTTTGGGGGCTTTTTCTAGAACTGTTCAAGTGAGTGATGGGGCAGAGGGCAAGAGGGGAAGGAAGACAGTAGGAAGTAAGTACAACAGTGGTGATGTACTATAAGAGGTGCTAATTGTGAAGAAGGGGAAAATTGGGATATATCTGAATGATATGTAGGAAAATGAATTAAATAAAATTCCATGATTAGTTCAGTGAAGAAGAACAGATAGAGAAGGAAACATCAAGGATAACTTCCAGGTTTCTGAACTGAGTCCCTGAATGGATTCAGCAGCTTTCATTGAGATAGGGCACACTGGAGGAGAACTCCATTAAGAAATAAGATAATTCATTTAAGGCTTTTGAATTTTAGGTACCTGTATTATATTCAAATTGAAATATTTAACATGCATTTGTATGCATAAGAGAATTCTTAGCTGAAAACAGACCTCTTAGTGCTGAATGTCAAGGGGAACACTTTTTCTTTGTTATTCATAAATCTATAAAGAAGGGAGAATTTCCACTCCACAGAAGAAAAATATGAGAGGAATTCTTCCAGGTTCTTTTCCTATCCTCTCTGACTTCTCACTGATAAGAGTGACTTATCTCATTGGTGAATCTTATGGAAGGAGCTGGACTGAGCATGCTGGGCTCTGTGCCTTCTGGGTCCCCTCTTATGCAGCTCATAAGTATTCAGGACACAGGTGTGGTCTTCCATTTGGGTAGCTTTGGACTTGTTCCCAATGGCTAGGGTTTATTCTAATATGCCTATCAGTAGAATAATAATCATGTTTATTTTTGGAAAAATTTAGGGATCCCTACTTAAGTCATAGTCTCCAGTTAGTTTTACCTATACATCAGGTAGTACAATATTGATTGCCCCTTCTCTTATGTCTTATTTTCTAGTTGATTCTAAACTCAAGAGTAGAAGATAGAGTAGATTTACTAGGTCTCCCAAATCCAAACAAATTAATATTAGTGTCTTATCATTTTTCTAAGTGAATTAACTGTAACTTTTGGGAGTGAGATTTTTTTCTATGTTCATACTGATAGTAAATGACATAACTGGGATTCAGTCTAGTTTATTATAGTTTATTATTTTATAAAACAGTTTCTCTCAGTACTTCATACCACAGTTCTTCAGAGTGGGAGCAGTTAGACATTATTCTTTGCAGATGATTTTTGAGTAAACTAATTGTGTATATATATGTATATAACACACACAATTAGTATATATATTTATATATACAATTATACAATTAGTATATCTATTTATATATATATAATTAGTATATATATTTATATATAATTAGTGTGTGTGTGTGTGTATATATATAGCCAGCATCCTAGTGTACCTAGGATGATTTTTGAGTAAACCAATTAGATGTCACCTAGTAGAGAAGTCAACCTGGGCATTCTGTCATGGAATGAAGTGACCATAGAAACTGAAAAAAAACAACTTTAGTTCTTTGTGGAAACTCAGAAAACTCAGGCTATGTAGTACACATGAACAGGACATCTTTGTGGAATGCCTTCCGGGTTTTTCCATCTGTACCTCCACCTTTGGCTGCTTCTTGCATTTGAATGTCTGGGGGACATCAACTGAAAGCAATGACAATACCATAAAAATGGTGGATCTGCTTTCTCAGAATCACAGGACTCCCTGATCTTTAGTTTCTTCTACCATAAAATGGGAGCAATGTTTCCATGGTATTGCTGAAACATTTTGATATAGTTTAAATATTAGATACGCACATGTCAGAACTGCTATTTAGTTGTTGAAATTTCAAGCTCAATTTTTATACTTGCTTGTAAAGCCATCCATGCTCTGCAGAATTTCTGTGATTATCTCTTTAGGGGTAAATCCATATGGTACACTACAGAGTGATTTACCAACCCAGAACACAGGCTGTTTTTGTTATACTAGGTGAGAGTGGCGTGTGGAAGCCACTGGGGGATTGTCATTGTATGAAAGGGGAATGGTGTAAGGATAAGGAGAGGGCTTCTGGAGCCAGCTTTGAAGCTGCCTCTGCTGTCTACCATCTCTGTGACCTTGCACGATTTGTTTATTCTCTCTCTGCCTCAGATTCCTTATCTATGAAATGAGGATAATACTATTACCTCCCTTATTAGGTTGATGTAAGGATTAAATAAATTAATATGTATAAAGCAGCTATATTACTATTCGACACATAGTAAGCACTATAAAATTGTTAGTGATGATGATGATGGGATGATGAAGACATTTCTACTGTCTGGTTACAGTTTTTTTTTCTTTCTTATTTCAAATGTTCAGCAAGTTTTTTTTTTCAATAAATTAGACCATGTGACAAACAAGTACATTAAAAGAAACCTGGGTGGCCTTAGAGAGATCCTTAACTCTTTTGGTAGGTAGGATTTAAGAATGAACACAGGAACTGAGACATAATTAATGGTGGTCTGGACAGTTCTGTCCTGACTAGTGGAAAAGCACAGCCACAAATGACAGGTTTGGAAATAGCATCGATAGAAGAGTTGGCATGTTTGAGGCAGCTTTAATATTAGTTGAGAAACCCCACTGGGAGGAGAGATAATAGTCTTTGTTTTCTATAGATCTCAATAACCCAAAGAAAAGAGATAGAGAATAAGGTAAAAGGCTTAACGGCTTCCCTCCATTCCTGAAGAGTTTAGTTACTACTAAGCTTTTAGTTTTGCAGCCTTGTGCAATGTTTGGCCTCCAGACCCAGGAGAAAACCGAAGTTGAGGGGTTGGAGGTGGTGGTGACTTCTGCACAGCTAATGACTCTCGCAGAGTAGATGCTCCCATGAGCCTTATAGAACCACAATTCCTCTCCATGATTTGGAAGAGAGTCAGAAACCTATATAGGAATTAATGAACCAAGACAAACTTCACAGTGGCAGGCTAAGTCAGAGGCCAGGACAGGGAAACTAGCAGCAGATTTCTAGGAGAGAATAAAAAAATTATGGTAATCATTGGTGAATAGAAATGGAAGCAGAGAATGTTAGACATGACCTAACTTAATTCAACCATAATCCATGGTTGCTTTAATTGTGAAGGCTTACATGGATTCAGGTTCTTTTTTAAAGGGAGGTTCATATACCATTGTGTATTTGCTTAAAAGATCTTATTTTCTCAAATTTGAAAGCAAATGTAAAAATCTATGTATAGTTCATATTATTTATTTGTGGTTTCAGCTCTCTTTTCTTTCTTTTTGTTAGATGAAAGCTAAATTAAATAGCTGTAGGAAAACATTTTTAAAAATCCAAAAGTTAGGTTTCAGAGAAAAAGAATTTGACAACTTGGAAAGACCGTCTTAGGTAGGCTCAATCCCATTTGGGGCAAATTGCTCAAGATATCCTTTGGATAAGATGAGAATAAGAGTGGTGGGAAAAGCAGTACCTGTTAAGAAGAATAGTCATTGTTTTTGATCCATTATTTTACCTTTGTCCCTCTGAAGCTTCATCAGAACACAAAGGTCGAAGGTAAGAGTTTTCTCTACAGTGTTGTGGGCAGAATGGGTGGGAGCAGCTTGCTTTGCACTCCTGAATGTGGGTTGCCTGGTTCAGGTTAGTCCCTCTATCTGTGTTTTGGGGTCAAGAGAAATATATTCAAATTTATGGATGGCCTTGACTCCATTGGCCCTTTTCTTAGATAGGATTGCCAGGTGGTTTTATGTGAAGTATGGGCAGAAAAGCACAAGTTCTCATATTAAAAGAGTAGTACATATTATTGAACCTGGAATGAATAAGAACACATGTGTGCAAATTATTTCATAACAGTGTCCTTCTTTCCATGTTCAACTCAAGCATAAGTAGAGATTAAGTAGATGTAAATTATAGCAACAGATTCCACAGAAGAAAAGATTTTTTTAAAAATAACTAATGCTGGAAAAGTTTATCAAATATTTTGGGCAAAAAATTAAGTTATTATATGCTAGACCCAAAATTAAGTTGATGTGAATTAAATAATAACTAGTATAGAGTTCTTACTCTGCATCATGTATTTTAAATATATTATTTCATCTAGCATTTATAACAACTTTGAGGGGTCGGTATTATCCCCACTTAAGAAATGGAGTATCTCAGAAAGAGGTGGCCTGCCAAGGTCACTGAGTGAGTAATGTGCAGGGCTGGGATTCCACCAGGATCATCACAGCCAAGAGCAAAACATGCTCCGCACCATAATGGACTTCCCTTAATGAGGCATAGGGCAATAAGTAAACTAACAGATATTTATCCACTTGTGATTGGAAATAATTTTTGTAAGCATAAAGTCACCAAAGAAACGATAAAAGACTCAAAATGTTAAATCAAACAAAAAAGAACCCAAAATCTGAAATCTTCTGTAATTATAAGTTTAAAGCAAATTTGGTGAACTGGGAAAATATTTGAATCATTCATGAGAGATATAACCTTAATATGTTCATTGCTGTCAAAAATTAACAATAAAAAGTTCTCAGAAGAAAATGGGCAGAAGAGGAGACAATTTAGAAAAGAAATACAAAGAGACAGTAAGTGTGAAAACATATTCAAAAACGTAAGTTACAATTTTTCACCTTTGGATTGGTAACACTTTGAAAAAAGATGCTGTGAAACAGGTATCTTCTTATACTATTGCAGGCTTATAAAGTTTTTAAAAAGCCTTTCTGGAAACAACTTAGATATGGGCATCAAAAGCATTAAAGAGTTAAGATGTTTTCAATATTTGACTCTATTTCTAGCAATTTTTTTCTCTATGGAAATAGAATTATGTACAAAGTTGGTGTCAGAGAACTAAATTTTACTGCATAATTTAATTTTAGTGTAGAATTTAGTGTGTGTCACTGGCCAAATTATTGTGTCATTCTATGTCTCATTGTTTTCATCTGTAAAATGGGAATGATGCTGATATTTGCAAAGTTTCTGTGAGGATAACTTGACATTGTGAACATTAGAGAGTTAGCCAAGCATGTGGCAATTATACACGTAAGTAATATTACTATTTTTTTATTCATAATGTTGCTACTTTCATCACAGTTTTATTTATGAGTAAATATAGTGGAAACAAACATTTCAAAAGACTAATAACATGAGTCAGTCTTTATAATACATTCTAAAATGGAGAAAAATACAGCTATCTATTAATTATAATTTACACTATACTCATAGAAGGAAATATGCCAAAATAGTTAACATTGGTAGTTATTGGATGTTTATTTGATTTCTTTACCCTTTTTCAATTTTCCAAATTTCTTAAATTGAATTTGTTTTTACCATTTAAAAAAACCCTAAGTATTCTTAATGATGTTTGAAAAGTGAAGTCAGTCATAACTGTAGCATTCTGCAGCAGGATTGGTGGAATGAAGGCCTGCAGCTGAGGTGGGGAGCCTCTCTGAGGTGTGGGGTGAAGTTAATTTAATCTGGATTTCTGTAGTGGAGGCACATGTATGAAATTTGAATCTCTGAATATTGATTCACTCTTACTGAAAGAGAGAACAGAACTTCAGTGCATTCATTTTCCATGAAGGACTGAAAGAAGTCAAATGGAAAGGAAAATACATCTTTCAAACAAAGCCTCTAAACCAGGATATCAGGATAGACTGTGAGTAGTAAAGAAATGCTTTTAGATTTTTTTCTACATGCCCTACATTCTCAGTCTTGGTGGCAGTTAGATAATAAAGACATGAGTACTACCCTTAAATTCATAGAATATATTGACATGCTATTACTTACGGCATGTATTGAGCAAAGAAAGAATCACACACACAGACTTGGACTGAGTGGAGGAGAAGAATTGATGCTATCAAAATGATGGAGTTGAAAATAAGTGTATCCTTCAAGATGAGTGGGAGATTCATGCTGGTTTTATTTAAAATTACAGATATTATGAGAATAATAGAGTTTGAAATATATTAGTGTGCACTTATTTTTTAATATTTCCCTGTATAGGGCTGCCCTGATTTAGCCAGGGATGTCCATTGCCTAGAGAAGGATGTAGGCAGGAGCACAAGCAAGAAGTTTACTACTCAAATTTTGACTAAAAATAAAGTTTTTTGAGTCTATTGTGAGAAACATGCTAAGATTCACTGAAAGAGAAATTTTTTTTTGAATTGCCAAAATCTTTTCTTTCCATATCCAGAGTCAAGGCTAGGAGACTTATATCACATAATTTTTATTGAGCTATAGCCTAGGAAGGATTGAAGATGTGGCCTAAGGAAAGATAACAGAAACAGGGGGAGGAGGAAGCAGGTTTCAGTCCTGGGGCAGTTGTGCACTGGACGAGGAAACACTAACGTAAGGTTCTCTCTGGGTCCCTACCCTCATCTGAAACTAGAATTCCCATTCCTAGACCTTAGCCCCAAGATGCTGGATATTTGACCAAAGTTCCCTATCATTCTCTCCTTTGCATCCAGTGTGGTCCAGGAGCAGGTAGAGGAACAAGAGCAGAGGAAAAAGGATGTCTACATAGATTTACCTGCAAAAGGGCCCCAAACCTTATGGCTTAAGCGCACAGGGTTTGGAAGAAACCTAAAATTCCCCACATGCATGGTGTTGAGGATGCAATGGACATTTGGAGAAGTGTCAAGAGGACCAGAAGCCAACAGGTAGTATAGGTTTCCGGAAGAGGAGGCTACAGAGCGTAGGACTTCACAACCAGAGGCATGTGAATGGGGATGTGGGCCCTTACAGCATCTTTAGCACGGTAGCTATAAAACCAAGGCAGGATTTGGTATTAGCTGGGCTGATAGGCAGATGGAGTCAGCACATGCCTACAAGGAATACACTACAACTCTATGACAGTGATGACTAGTAACATGATAGACTCACCAATATGACAAAGAGTCACAGTTTTCCTCTGTAGCAGTATGAAAAGAAAAAAAGGGAGGAAGGGAAAAACCCAGTGAGAAGAGATGAACCCAGTTCTTACAGGATTTTGAACTTCAAATTGGCATATAATTTACCCATTGGAACAGCGGTTCTCAACCTTGACTTACACATTAAAATAATTACCTGCGAAGCTTTTAAAACTCCTTATGACCAAACCCAATTAAATCAGAATCTCTAGAGATGGGATCCCAGCATTAGTATTTTTAAGAAATCTTCATAAGAATAAAAAATGCAGCTAGATTCTAGAACTACTGTGATGAGGAAAAAGAAACTTGAAAGAGACTTAAGTTATTTTTAATTGCAACTTTAGTTTAGTTTAGTTTCTCCCACCACCACAATAGCTGAAAATATTATATCACCCAGGGCAGGATGATATATGTAGAAGACCGTTCTGCATGGCATGGGCCCAGCTCCCACTTGGAGATGCACAGGACCCATGCCCATGGATAGGTTCTCCTGTGGGGAATCAGGCCTGCAATGTACCTAGGCCTCTATGAGTCTTGCTTTTTGCTAAAACTCCCTCACCCTGAATTGAGGACATTTGTTGCAAAGTAACTTCCTAAAATCCATGCTAAACCTTCCCAGGATGAGTGTAACCAGTTCAACCACTTTTGCTTTTTCATTTGCAAATATCCCTCTTCTGTGATGTGATCAACAGCATTGGCTCCTTTGTTTTCTGTAAAAGGTAACCACCTAAAGTGAACCTGTGCATAGTAAATGAGGACCTTCATGTAATGTGCCCAGAGATAGAAATAAAGGCCTGTCAGGGCAGAGGTCATGGCTTTTGCTCCCCTTGAGAGAAAAGCCATGCTGTCCCTTTTCCTCCACTGGATTCGGTAGTCTTTGTGAATGTCTCATTTTCTCCATAATGATTCGGACACTGTGGGCCAGTGTCTGCATCAATATAATTTAAAGAAAATTTTCCAAAAAAAAATCTAAATTAGAGTATTTTTAGCTCTGTCCCACATAATAAAAACAAGAGTGAATGTACACTGATTGCTTACTATTTCATAGATATTAGTTGAAGTGTTTTATACATATTAATTAATTCTGATGACAACCTAGGAAGGGAACACTATTAATATTCCTACTTTGGATAGAAAAATGGTCATTGAGACCTTAAGTCACTTTTTCAGTTGTACCCAGTTAGTGTCACAGCAAGTATTCGCACTGAAGCAGGCTGTGTCCGAAGCCCATTCCTCACCCAGCCAGCTGCTGCCTCAGATCATTCAAATGACGTGATACCTCTTCCTAGGCTCTGTGTTTCTTATACCTACATCTATTAAAAGTTTGTCAAGGTTCTGGAAAGAACTTTCATATATCTTGTCCTAGTCATCATTTTCAGTTTTGCTAGCATTTTTCCTCCTTTCGGAGTATCAGAATATACTTCACTAACATTAGCCTGTTGAACTAGATTTAATAGGACAGTCGACTCAAAGCCACCACCTCCTTGAAGCCTTTTCTAATCTCGCGAAGAGCAAGTCTCTGCTGTGTTGTCTGTCATAGCACTCTGCTCTGACTTACTTTATCACATTCATACATAGCCCATATTATGTAACTATCTACAATAATTTGTCTTAACAGCTCTCCCCATTTTTCTACTGAAGTCTTCTAGTACTTGTTCCTTTGGGCAAGGTCTGATTTATCTTTGTATCTCTTCAGTTATTATTAACACATTATCTTATTCATGTTTAAAACAATATGTTTTAATAAAAGTATATGAAAATGGTCACGATGCAAATCTAACACATTTAAGAAAGTGGTTCCCCTCAAAATAATACATACTACAAATGTAGAATAAAAAGAACTTCAAATGGAATGTATTAAATGGCAGCCTCTAACTAGGAAAAAGTATAAGGTGACTAAGCAAAGGTACTTCTTTTGACTTGTCATTTCTAGAATAGCTTAAGGTATCCTCAGTTATTTAAAAATTGTGTATTTCTCAAAATAACATGCTTAAGACTATTTGTCTTAAGCTGCCATATGGGAAAAGACAATTTTAGTTGGAGTTTCTTATCCTTCTGTGTTCTCATGATATGTTCTTCTTTTAGATTTCACAGGCAGACTTGCAGAACCTCATTAGACAAATGCACAGCAAGGGAAAGGGGTCATAAAAGGGCTGAATGGCAATGGAAAAAATACAATTAAAAAAGACCTAAATAAAAAAAACACATTAACATTAAAAATAAATAAATAATCATGATGATAAAAGAGACAAACAGGTATTTTTAAAATATATTTTATTGATTATGCTATTATAATTGTCCCATTCTTCCCCTTTATTCCCCTCTGCCTTGTACTCCCCTGCTACCCACATTCCCCCTCTTAGTTCATGTGCATGGGTCATACAAATAAGTTCTTTAGTTTCTACATTTCCTAACTATTCTTAATCTCCCCCAGTCTATTTTGTTCCTACTATTTATGTTTCTTATTGTCTGTACCTTTTCCCCCATTCTCTCCCTCCCTCTCCCCACTGATAACCCTCCATGTGATCTCCATTCTGTGATTCTGTTCCTGTTCTAGTTGTTTGCTTAGTTTGTTTTTGTTTTTTTTTTAGGTTCAGTTGTTGATAGTGGTGAGTCTGTTGTCATTTTACTGTTCATAGTTTTTGATCTTCTTTTCCTTAGGTAAGTCCCTTTAACATTTCATGTAATAAGGGCTAGGTGATGATGAATTCCTTTAACTTGACCTTATCTGGGAAGCACTTGATCTGCCCTTCCATTCCAAATGAAAGCTTTTCTGGATTGAGTAATATTGGATGTAGGTCCTTGCCTTTCATGACTTCAAATATTTCTTGCCAGCCCCTTCTTGCCTGCAAGGTTTCTTTTGAGAAATCTTTGGTTGTTTTATGGGAACTCCTTTGTAGGTAAATGTCTCCTTTTCTCTTGCTGCTTTTAAGATTCTCTCCTTCTCTTTAATCTTGGCTAATGTAATTATGATGTGCCTTGGTGTGTTCCTCCTTGGGTCCAACTTATTTGGGACTCTGAGCTTCCTGTACTTCCTGGAAGTATATTTCCTTTGTCAGATTGGGGAAGTTCTCCTTCATTATGTGTTCAAACAAGTTTTCAATTTGTTGCTCTTCCTCTTCTCCTTCTGGCACCCCTATGATCAGATGTTGGAACGTTTAAAGTTGTCCCAGAGCTTCCTAAGCTCTCCTCATATTTTTTAATTCTTTTTTTCTTCATTCTGTTCTGGTTGAATGTTTATTTCTTCCTTCTGCTCCAAACTATTGATTTGAGTCCTTGTTTCTTTCCTGTCATTGCTGGTTCCTTGTGCATTTTCATTTAATTCACTTTTCATAGCCTTCACTCTTTCCTTTAATTTGCAACCATACTCAACCATTTCTGTGAGCATCCTGATTACCAGTGTTTTGAACTGTGCATCTGATAGGTGGCTTAGCTGTATTTTTTTCTGGAACTTTGATCTGTTCTTTCACTTGGGCTATGTATGTTTGTCTCAGCTTGCCTATTTCATAGTAAGGGGTGGAGTCTTAGGTATTCACCAGGGTGGGGCAATTCAGATCACTGTATTGTGACCCTGTATGTGGGGGATGGTCCAAGAGTGAAAAATGCTGCTTGCTCAGCTCTCGGCTGGTTTTCAGTCACTTCCTCTGCTACCCACAAGCAAATTGGGCCCTTCTGGTGCTGATTTTCAGGTGGGTGGCTTTGTACATTCTTGGACACTGTGGATTTTTCCAATGAACTCTCATGTGAGGCTGGGAGTTTTTCCCACTGCTGGAACTCCCACAGGATTTTTCAGTCAGAGGTTTTGAGGATTTATTTCCCCATGGTGGAACCCTGGGTTGCATGGTTTGTCTTGCTCCCCACTTATTCCTCTTGGTTTATTCACATGCAAATATGGGACTGCCCGCTCCACCAGTTGCCACCTTGCTTGGTCTGGGATCTGCCACCTTACCTGTCACAGTCCTCTAGCCACTGCCTTGCTTTGAGCCCTCTCTGCCTTGGCTGCCTGTCTCTACCCCTCCTAACAGCCTGGAGGAATGTTTCTTATTTAACTCCTTGGTTGTTGGACTTCCATACAGTTTGATTTTCTGACAGTTCTGGTTGTTTTTGTTTTTAAATTTGTGTTGTTCTTCTTTTGGTTGTGGGAGGAGGCAAAGTGTATATAGCTTGCCTCCATCTTGGCTGGAAGTCCTCTGTTTTTTTTTTTTAATTGAAATAATTATATCTTTAACTGAACTGACATTTTAATTACTACTGACATAGATTGTTAAGCTTTTACCTGAAGATTTTGTTTTCGTTTTCTCTGAGGCACAAATATTATTCATGGTGATTTCTAAGTACTCTGTTTGGGATTACAACATAAATTGTGGTACCCAATTCTTTTTTATTTTATATTTTCTGGATATTGTCTACTTTAGAGAAGTCATAAGGAAATATTTTCCTTTCCTTTTACCTTGTGGCTTTTGAACTTCAGGTGAAAAATATATCAGGCTTAAAAAATAATTTATCTGGCTTTTGTTGTGGCTTTTGATAAATTGATATTGAACCAATTGGCACTGAATTGGCTAGGAAATAAACATTTCAAATTTAATATCTGCATGAATTGACAGGTATTTGGCAAAATGATAGGTCAATAGCTTGAAGGTCAAAATTTTGCTTATGACTTATGGTACAGATCAAGAATAAATTATTTCAAATTTTGTTAATATCTGTATCACTTTAAACATTTTTAATCTTCTAAATTCTTCTTGTACTTTTGATGTGACTTTCAGAGACAACTACGCTAAAAAATTGAAAAATATTTGGCAACTCTCTGAGGAGAGCAAAGTAAATGGTATATTTTGAATTCTAGTGAAATTACTTTTTGATAAGGGTTTTTTTTATTCACAAATGAGAGCTGCTGGTTGAAGGTAGAGTTCTGTTTATATACTAACATGTGGCAAGGCAATTATGATGAAACAAAACTCATTTTAGAACTCTGTTGTAACTATGGCAACAAGAATTAAATGAATTCTATTAGAAATATAAAAAGCCATCCAGCAGGATATAGTAAATATTATCTCATTGATTTATGAAGGTTCCAGATGATGAAAAGTGTTTAATATATTTCTGTCATGAAACACATTTGTTAGGGTTTCCTTTTATTAATAGAGCCATTGTCTGTTTCAATAGTGTTAACCAGGTAGCATTAATTTTTACATCTTTTTCCAATTACCTTGCCTTCGTTACAAGAAGCTATCAGCCTTTCTGTAACCGAACATAGGTCTGGCTGCCCATCTCTTTGAAAGCCAATTATTGATAGGCATATGCTAATGTAAAGGAAAGTGGCTTCATTCAGGTGCTGGCCATCTGGAAGATGAGGGATTCTCATTTCAAAGCCTATCTTAGAATCTCAGGTGTCCTGGCTAGGGACACCATGGGAAGAGGGGAACTAAGGAATTTCTGGTGATGTGCAGTTTCTCAGCTCTGCTCTTCGGTGGTATCAGTGTGATCTCCTGTGTGTGCCATCGTGTAGTCTTATCACTCCAGCCACAATGTCACTGCTGATATCTGGGAACAGGATGCACAGGCAGAGTTCCTGCTGGTTCTTCTGTGAGCCACTGACACTCGCCCAATTTCTTGTGGTCAGGGCCATTCCTTTGGTTAATCAGGAGCAACTGCTGATGTCCATAAAATATGTATGAAGAAACTTTCAGTACATGAATCTTCTATGAGTTAGTTAGTACAGCCTGTTCTGTAATTACCACCTGATTAGTGTATTATGTTTACTTCAATCACTGTTACATTTCTATTCTCTTTTGTATTTTGTTTAAGGCTGACAAAGAGAACACTTCACTTAAGGGCCACATCTGAGTATATTTGGCTAAAATCTGGCTTGATGAAAAATTGTTATTATAAATGGAGTGCCCATTTGTTTTGAGTAAGATTAGTTCATTTTGATATTTCATTTCACTTGTATTTGGAAAAAATATACAACTCTCTTGGTTTCAGGTGTCTGGTGCTTGCAGTGGGATTTGTTGAGAATGGCAAATTAAACTTTTGGTAATATGTTCTGTAAGTAGACTAATTTAAAATTCAATTCAAGTAATAATGTGAAACTGAAGTGGAATAGCATTATGTAGCAAGATTGGACTTTTTGTGTCCCGGAGGATTTGTGTGCAGGTGTCAGTGGGGTTCTGCATGCAAAATGCCAGCACTTACTGTACTGACTTCTGCCTTTTCCCCCAAATCAAGTCAACATTTTGTATCATGATTAAAATGAAAAGGTCACTGTGGCTTTTTTCCTCCAAAATACTGACAACAGTCATAAGAATGAAGCATCTGGAAACCAGAATGTAGGACATATACTAGGCATTGGTCCCTGAAACCTTTAGAAATTTGGGTTTTATCAGATAGATTTTCTCAGAATTGTTTGTAGTCTCTTTATGTATCAGTGGAAATGCTGTGATGGTGAGTTAGAAAATGTGTCTTCTTGAAGGAAAGTGCTTAGTCATAGGAACAAGCAGAAAATTATGAGAGAGATTGAAAACTTTAAGACATTTAACTAATTTCCTACTTTTGTGTTTTCTGAACTTTTAAAAATATTGAATTATAGTGTCGAAGGTGTGTTATATATCTTAATGGTTGAGATTTATTTAACTTACATGATATGTCTTATTTATGACTAGTTTTTCTTATTATTATAGATATCATAATTCCTGCAATAAACCACAATCAGTCTAAGTGCTTGTCTAACAAAGTAAATAATAAATAAACCACACAGGCTTGCCTTGCTCTGGTCCTGAAGCAGCACTTCTCTAAAGTCTCCTGGGTCAATTGTATCAAACTAGTCTACTAAATGCCACTGCAATCTGATGCTTTCTGCCTTCAGTTCTAAGGTTCATGGATATCCAAAGTTTATAGGTATTTTTATTATATTTCACAGTATTCCCACATCAGGTTGACATTCTTCTTTGAATCACAGCATATGAGAATTATAGGGGATTTCTGAGATCACCTAGTCTAAGCTGTTCATTTTGCAGATAAGACATTTGGGCTCAGAGAGGTGAAATGAATTGTCTAAGGTCACACAGCACATTAACAGCACAGCTGGAGTAAGACCTGTGGCCTTCTAACTCCAAATCCAGAGCTCTCTCCATTTAACCTCAATACCTCACGTTTTCTCATAGGTCCAAAGAAAGGCACTTCAGGTCTTTCTTTAGCATGTGAGTCCACAGACAGAAAATAGGATTGCCCAGTGCCAACCAAGTGCTCCATCCATTACTACCCAATGCATGTATCTTAAATTCTAATGGAAAAAAATCCTGAACATTTTGCTTCTCTATTCACTTTCTTCTCTGTGTCTGTTAGTTCCTCTCATTTTTTTTGGTAATGCTTTTCACTGATTAACTTGGTTTTTGTAATATAAAATGTTGAAATGCATTATCCTCGGTAAATGTGATGTTATTAATGTGTTTTATTCTAGTTATGGGTCATTATTTCCAATAGATGTTACTGTCCCAGCACTGAGACCTAACAGGTGGTCTCACTAGAAGTTATAACAGTTTTTCTTAATGGTCTGGTAAGAATGTCATTTGCAGGGCAGCAAGGGCAGAGAAATTGGTCCCAGAGCTAGCTCACTTTTGCACTCATTCCTAAGCTTGAGCAGGCAAAATAAATACATATTTTCTTAATGATCAGTGGGGTATTTTTCCTGCCTATTCATTTTCAGTAAAAGTGATGAGGATCCGTGTACATTTACTTCCTATTTACAGCCCCTCTCCCCCAGTAACCCTACTAATGACCCTGCAATGCTTTGCTTTCCTACCTCTTAAAGGAAACAGGCCTCATTGCCGCCTATTGAGGGGACCCAACACCCATTCCAGCAATGAGATATGATTAAATCTAGCTGGTCGGGGAAAAGACAGAGACCACTGGGAAGCAGAAATGAAGACACAATTTTTCCATTAGAGGTGGCTCACTCTTGGGAGAATGTATGATATCAGTATAATAGGAGAAACAAACGTGTAATTAAATGTTAATGCCTTAGTAAAGGTATGCGACACGCATGCCCGAAATTATTGTATGATTAAAATGAAAGTATATATAATTGTCCTAAATTTTCCTCATATAATAATAACTGAATGACTTAATGTATAATTATAAGCATTAATGCCCCAAAGAAAGAAACTGCCCATTTTCTGAAACATTACTTAGCAACACTCAGTAACATTAGTGTCTCCAGATCCATTCAAGGTGTGTGCATGACTATGTGCATGCCAGTGTGCCATCATGCATGCTGGAGAAAGAGAGAGAGACAGAGATACAGAGTGTCTGTTGTTTTATGTCCAAAGCCTTTATTAATGTGTTTAGTACAGCTACATAAAGTACTCGGTTAGTAATTTATGTACTTCACTGATACCTAATTGCTACTGTTGTATTTTATCAATTCTAAGAGGAATATGTTCCCTGCACCCCACATTTTAACTTCTCCGAAATCAAGAGTATCTTGTAACTGATAGTGTATAGGGAAGGTTTTGCCATGGCTGTCACTGGCTGTGCATGCTTAAAATTAGTGGCATGTCAGTCAACATATCAGTTAAGGACTGATTGAGAATGCATATGAGGTTGTTAGTCTGAAGCCCCTCCAGGAAATCTTGAATTAGTACGAGTAGCTTGGAAGAAAATCCTAGAGACATTAGTGGAGCACTCTTTTAAGAAATGATGTATACAATGCTCTTGTCTGATTAAAAAAAGTGGCTTAGAAGAGTCAATTTCTGCACACAAGTTTTGCAAACATCTAAACCAATTTCTTTCATTTGCATATTACTTTTTAAATGTATGAACAGGAATTCTATGCAAAAAGAAAAAATATGTCTAAATAAGTTCTGGAGACTTAAATATATTTAAAATAAAAATCCTAAAGTTCAGGCAAACATAGTTTTATTGGCAGTTTTTTTTCCTTGTGGTCAATATGGTACATCTTACCTCAGTGGCATTTTAGGTTAAATAAAACATGACATTTAGTCATCATAATGTAGAACTAAATATATCTAAAGCCAAGGGATTTGAAGAACTAGTTCTGCTTCTCCACTTCACGTTAGAAAAAGTATGGTTCAAAGAAATGAAATGAGTTCCCCATGATTACACAGCTCTCTGGTATATGACAGTGAAAAAATAATTTTTAGAGGTCATCACCAATAACTGTTGTAAACTAGGCTTATTTAATTTTGACAACATGCTATCATTTTGTCCACAGGTGAGGGTACTTCTTTCATCTCAGTATATAAGAACATTGTGAAATCTAACAAAGGAAAGTGATAAACTAATGTTTCATTTGGGAACCTAACAGAAGTCATAAAAACACACCTTTTCCAAGAATACATTATAAGTTCTTTGGGGGATGGTGGCAGTTTCTTAATATTTTAGAAACTATTATTTCTGGGGAAAAAGAATGTTCCTTTAATGTCTAAAGAATTCCAGATAAGGAACAGGGGCAATAATAAGAGGTTCTGAGAATAAAATAATGTAGTTTGACTTCTTTTCCACACTACTATGTAGTATTTGTTAATATTTTTATGGACATTACCATTGTTTTTAACCTTTGCAGTGCATCAGAATTTCTCATGGATTTTCCCTTTTTAAAAGTACTTTATTTATTTATCAAAAATACACTAAGTAGCCCTGGCTGGTGTAGTTCAGTGGATTGAGTGGGGGCTGCGAACCAAAGTGTTGCAGGTTCGATTCCCAGTCAGGATACATGCCTGGGTTGCAGGCCATGACCCCCAGCAACCGCACATTGATGTTTCTCTCTCTCTTTCTATCTCCCTCCCTTCACTCTCTAAAAATAAATAAATAAAATCTTTAAAGAAATACACTAAGTATAGATAAAAAATATAAAATATATTAAAAATTAGCAGTCTCTCTTCTTTTTTTGAACTCTAGAGACAATGAATTTTTCTAGCCCTTTCTTTGGCATTTCTTTTTTTTTAATCGTATTTTATTCCCATGCTCATTTAACTCTTATACCACTTCCCCCTACAGTCCTCACACTGTAGTCCATGTTCATGAGTCCTTTTTAATTTTTCCTCAATCCCACCACCCCTAACCTCCTTTACCTCATAGTTGTCATAGTAAAGGATTTTAACACCCCTGGTGAATCAATGGATAGATCTTCCAGACTGAAAATTAACAGGAAGACAGCAAATGCAATACATCAAATGTATTTAATTGATATCTTCAGAAAGTTTTACCTGAAGATAGCAGAATATACATACTATGAAAATAGAAATCCGTTACAAGAAGAACACTAAAAAATACACAAAGACATGGAGGCTAAATAACATGTTACTAAATAATGAATGGGTCAAAATGAAATCTAGGAAGAAATCAAAAGATACCTTGAAACAAATGAGAATGAGAACATGACAATCCATAATCTGTGGGACATAGGGAAAGTGGATCTAAGAGGGAAATGCATAGCATTACAATCCTATATCAAGAAACAAGAAAAGGCTCAGAGAAACAATCTAACTTCACACTTGAACTTAAGTAGATGGTGGCATAAGTAAACATGGCTCACCTTCTCACGCAACCACATCAAAATTACAACTAAATTATAGAACAACCATCACTTAGGACCAGCAGGGATCTAGTTGAATGGAAGTCTGACAACTTTGGAATTAAAGATACTACATCCATCCAGGCTGGTAGAAAAGTCAAAGTTGTGGAATGGGCTGGTTCCACATCAATATGTGGTGGATAAAAATTTGGGAGGTTTATCTCAAGAGCAAGGAGTCTCAGCCCAAAATCAGACCCCATCCCAGGGTTCCAGTGCCCAGAAAATAAGTCCCTATAACTTTTGGCTGCAAAGCCCAGCAGGGATAGGTTTGCTGGAAGAAACTATTGGAGTCCCAAGCAGTTCCCCTTAAAGAACCCGCACATGAACTTATTCAGACTTACTTCGTCTGAGCTCCAGCACCAGGGGGGCAGCTTGAAATTCACCAGTGGTATAAAGGGAGGAACTGAAGTGTTTGGCATCAAGGCAAGAGTTGGGAGACAGCTTTCTCCTGGAAAGGGTGAGATGCCATTGTCCCTTTTCTGAACCCTTCCCCTACAGAAACAGCAGGCAGGTGCTATATCTGAGACTCCATCAAACTGGCTAACATGGTTTGTCCCACCCTGGAGATTCCCTGAAGCTCCATCCCACCAAACTGATGGGCCCACCCAAGATATGAATAACTGATCTTGACCCATGATTTACAAATTCCATAACCCAGCCCTCAGTAAGCCCCCAGCCCTCAGATCTTAGACTTCTTGCTAAGTGGCCCCAGGCCTGGCACTAGCAGCAGCCAGCCTAGATTCACAGATTGGTTTCATCTGGTAGCCAATTAACCAACAAACCCAAAGCAAGTAGCAGCCATCTAAGATTGCTTTACAGCTCAGGCAGGGTGGTTCTGGGCAAAATACAGGTAAGAGCTGACCATGGCCTGCACCACCTAGGTAAACCCAGGGCCTGTGCACCCAGTGGACAGATATAGACCATGTCAGAGCACCACCACACTGCTTCTGCATAGCTGATCCTCCACAGAGAATGGAGGTTTGTGGTCCGTGGTCACAGTCTATCCTTGCAGCTAACTGGCCTGGGTCAGTCCCCCCAAAATGGACCTGCCAACAACAACCAAGGCTCACCTACAAAAGGAGAATGTACAGAGCCCACCCATAGGGCACACCTTGAGTACCCAGTTTGTGTGAGGGTGGAGGTTATGCCACTAGATACTACAGGACACCTACTACATTAGGCCACACTACCAAGACACACCACCAAGACATAGAAACAAGCACAGGGAGGCTGCCAAAATGAAGAGACAAAGAAACATGACTCAAATGAAAGAACAAATTAAAATTCCAGAAAAAGAGCTAAACAAAATGGAGGTAAGCAATCCATCAGATGTAAAGTTTAAAACACTGGTTATAAGAATGCTCAGGGAAATTAGTGAGGACCTCATCAGCATAATAAAGATCCAGTCAGAAGTGAAGGATACACTGATTGAAATAAAGAACAATTTACAGGGAAACAACAATAGATTGAATGAAGCCGAGAATCAAATCACAGATTTGAAACATAAGGAAGTAAAAGACAATCAGAACAAGAAGAAAAAAGAATCCAAATAAACAAGGATGATATAAGCAGCCTCCTGGACAACTTCAAGCACACCAACATTTGCATCATGAGAGTGCCAGAATGAGGTAGGAAAGCAAGAAAATGGAAACCTGTTTGAAAAAATAATGAAAGAAAACTTCCCTAATTTGGTGAAGGAAATAGACATGGAATTCCAGGAAGCACAGAGATTCTCAAACAAGATGGATGCAAAGAGGCCCACTCCAAGACACACAATTGATATGCCAAAGGTTAAAGATAAAGAGAGAATGTTAAAAGCAGCTTAAAAGCAAGGAAAATGCTGTTGGTTTCCTGTAGGGAAGGTCCCATAAATCTGTCAACTTATTTCACAAAGAAAATTGGCAGGCTAGAAGTAATTGGCAAGAAATTCAAAGTCAGGAAAAGCAGGGACCTACAGCCAAGATTGCTCCACCCAGCGATGCTATCATTTAGAATAAAAGGGCAGATAAAGAGCTTCCCAGACAAGAAAAAAAATAAAGGAGTTCATCATGACCAAACCATTATTATGTGATGTGTTAAAGGGACCTATTTAAGAAAAGATTAAAACTATGAACAATAAAATGGCAATAAATACATATCTATCAAAAATTGAATCTAAAAAACAAATTAAACAAATAAGAAGAACAGAGAAAGAATCAGGGATAAAGAGAGTGTTTTGATAGTTGCCAAATGTGAGAGGGGTGTAAAGTAATGGGTGAAGAGGTGAGGGGATTAAGAAGTACAAATAGATAGTTACAGAATATCCATGGGCATGTAAAGTACAGTATAGGAAATGCAGTAGCCAAGGAACTTATATGCATGGCCCACATACATGAACAATGATGTGAGGATTGCCTGAGGGTATGAGGGATACTGGGTGAAGGGGGTGCAATGGGAGAAATATTGGGACAACTGTAATAAAATATAATTATCAATAATCACAATCAATACAATATAATCAATAAAATACAATTTTTAAAAAGGGAACTTGAAAAAGAGCAACAACAACAACAAAAATGCCCAAGAGCATAAAGGGAAGGAAATAATAAAGAGTAGAGCATATATAAAAGAAACAGAATCTAAAGAAAGGATACAAAAGATCAATGAACCCAAGAGCTTTTCTTTGAAAAGAAAAGAAGATTGACAAATCCTTAACCAGACTCATCAAGAAGATAAATAGATGACCCAAATAAATAAAATCAGAAATAAAAGAAGAGAAATAACAACTGACACAAAAGAAACACAGATTGTGAAAGAATATTCTGAGCAAATCTATGCCAACAAGTTGGACAATCTGGGTGAAATGGATAAATTCCAAGTTCCAACATACAATCTTCAAAATGAAATCAGGAAGAATCAGAGAATCTGAATAGACAGGTTATATCTAATGGAATCGATGCAGTAATAATGAACTTCAAAGAAATGCCTCGGACCAGATGTCTTCACAGGTGAATTTTACCAAATATTGTGAGAACAGACACATCTCCTTCTCAAATGATTTAAAAAAATTCAAGAGGAGGGAAGGCTCCCATGCTTATTTTATGAAGCCAGCATTATCCAAATTCCAAAACTTGTTAAAGACATTACAAAAAAATATAAGCCAATATCCCTGATGAACATTGAGGAATAAATCCTCAACAAAATATTAGCAAATGGAATACAGCAATACATTAAAAAGACCATATGCCATGATCAAATTGGATTTATTCCAGGAATGCAAGGTTGGTACAACTTTTGCAAATCAGTAAATGTGATTCACCACATACATGAAATAAAGTATAAAAAGCACATGATCATATCAATAGATGCAGAAAAAGCTTTTGACAAAATCCAACACCCATTTATGATAAAAACACTCAGCAAAGTAGAAAGAGAGAGAACATAACTAAACATAATAAAGTCCATAGTTGACAAACCCATTTCCAGCATCATACTAATGGGTAAAAAACATAAGCTTTTTCCCTAAGATTTGGGACAAGAGTGAGATATCTTCTTTCACCTCTCTATTCAACATAGTACTGGAAGTCCTGCCATAACAATCAGACAAGAAGAAGAAATAAAAGACATACAAAATGGAATGGAAGAACTAAAACTGTCTTTATTTTCAGATGACATGATACTATACCTGTAAGAACAGTAAGATTCCACCAAGAAACTACTGAAACTAATTAATGAATTCAGCAAAGTGGCAGGATACAAAATTAATACCCAGAACTCAGTTGAATTTAGTATGTCAATAATGCCCTAGCAGAAAGGGAAATTAAGAAAACAGCCAGTCTCAATTGCTTCAAAAGGAACAATGATATCTATTACATAATTAGAAGACATGACTTTTTTCTCATAAAACCAAATGTTTCTTAAACAGCTTTATTGAGTTATAATTGAACTACTGTAAATTGTACAAAATTTAAATATTCAATTCTATGTTTTGGTAGATGCACTGGTTTGTAAAACCATCACCACACCATCAATCAAGGTAATGCTTATATCATGCCCACCCAAATTTTCCTGTGGCCCACTGTAATAGCATCCTGCCACTACTCCCTGTAATCTTCTGTTTCCCCCCAGGCAATTACTGATTTGCTTTCTATCACTAAAATTAGTTGGCATTTTCTAGAATTTAATATAAATGGAATCCTGGAGTAGTACTCTATTTTGTTCTGGTCTCTTTCACAAAGCATAGTTATTCTGAAACTTATTCATGTTTTTGCATGTTATCAGTTTATTATTTTTTATTGCTTATTAGTATCCCATTGTATGGATAAATTGTAGCTTGTTAATCTACTTGCCTGCTGATGAACATTTGGGTTGTTTCCAGTGTTTGGCTATTGCAAAGAATGCCATCAACATTTGTGTACAAGCCTTTCTGTGGAAATATGCTTTCATTTCCCTTGCATGCATATTTAAGAATGGAATGATTTGATCATATGGTAGCAGTATGTTTAACTTTTTAGGAAACTGTCAAACAGCTTTTCAAAGTGGTTGTACTATTTGACATTCTCACTTCCAGTGCATGGGAATTCCAGGGGTTCCACATCCTCACCAACCTAAAAATGACCAATCTTGTTTAATCTTAGATATTCTATTAGGTCCATAGATATATTTTAATTTATCTTTATCTAATTACTAATGGTATGAAGCAGAGTCAATAGTTTAATAAAATAAGGGAGACACCTTGGGCACAAAATTTGAGGAGGTGCCAAGACTCTGTAGTCAAGGTAAATAATATTTTAGTAAATATTTTAAAATTTAAAAAAATACTGTAAAATACCCACAAAGAAAAAATATCAAAATTTTAAATATACTATTAATGTTACTGGATTTTTCTTAGCTTCAGATTTTAACATAGCTTGTGAATGTACTTATGTTAGAGATTTTTTATGTGCTTATTTACTTGCTATATATTCTCCTTATCAAATATCTATTCAAATCTCTTGCTTTTTCTAGATTTTTAAAGTTAATTAAATTTCAGAATACTAGTTCATTACATATGTGATTGCAAATATTTTCTCTCAATCTGTGGTTTACCATTTTCTTAACAGTGCCTTTCAAAAAGAGGAATTTCTCAATTTAATAAAATCAGTTGAGCAATTTTATCATTTTTAATTTTATGGACTGTGCTTTCTTTAAAAACTTATTTTCACTTTTATTTTTTGTTACTAACATAGGTTTAGTACCTCTTTATTTTTATATTAAATAATTTCTGTTGTTATTCTATTACAGTTGTCCCAGTTTTCCCCCATTTGTCCTCCTCCACCCATTCCACCTTTCCACTCCCACAGTCACTTCCCAAACTGTTGTCCATGTCCGTGTGTCATTCATACATGTCATTTGTCTAATCCCTTCCCTTCTTTCCACCATTATCCTTTTCCCCCTCCTTCTTGGTCACTTTCAGTCTATTCCATGTTTTCGTGTCTGTGGTTCTATTTTGTTTGTTAGTTTATTTTGTTCATTAGATTCCTTTTATAGGTGAGAAAAAGAAAGAACTCCTATGTTTTGCAACAGCATGAATGGAACTAGAGAATATTATGCTAAGTGAAAGAAGTCAGTAAGTGAAAGACAAATACCATATGATGGATTGTGCTTTAGATGTTGAAAGAAAATTTGCTTAACCTACTATCTTTTCTGGTAGAAATTCTATAGCTATAAGTTTTACAGTTTGGTAAATGATCCATTGTGAGGGTTAATTTTTGTATAGATCAAAGTTTCTTTTTTTTTTTTTGCATATGACTATCCAGTTATTTCAATACCATTTGTTGAAAAGACCAACCTTTCTTCATTGAGTTGTTGTTGAAAATTTGTTTTTTTCTCACACAATTTTGTTATTTTTCAAAGATGATTTTGTTAAGTCCTTTGTAATTCCATATGAATTTTGAAATCAACTTGTTAACTCCCACAGAGAAAGCTGTTCAATTTTGGTTTAGATTGCATCGAACCTATACATTCTATAGATCAACTAGAGGAAAATAATATATCTTAAGTGTAATGAATTCTCTGATCTAGGAACATGGTTTATCTCTGTTTATATAGGTGTTTTTAAATTTCTCCAAGGAATGTTTTGTAGTTTTAACTGTATAGGCTTAACACACATTTTGCCAGATTCACCATATAAATTTAATAATGTTTAATGCTCCTATAAATGGGTTTTTTAGAAATAAAATCAAATTCTCATTGTTGATATTATATAGAAATGCAATTGATGTTTGTATATTGATCTTGAATCCTGTAATCTTGCTGAGCTTATTTATTATAGCATCTTTCTGAGGGCTTCCATAATTGTTTTCATAGATACCATGTTGTCTTCAAATAAAGAACACTTTACTTCTTCCTTTCCAATATGCATGTTTTTTTATTTCTTCTATTTGCCTCATTGTACTGGCTAGAACCTTCAGTACAATGTTGAGTAGTTGTGGTCACAGTGAACATCATTATCTTATTAATGTTCTGAGAGGGACATTATGTATACTTTCAATATTAAGTATGCTGTTAGCTGTAGGTTTTGGGGAGATTCCTTCTGCTTTCTACTGCTTTTTAGTTTGCTTAGAGATTTAATCAGAAATGCATGAAGAATTCTGTAAAGTTATTTTTTTTGAGATCACATTCTTTTTAATTTTTAGTTTGTTAATGTGGTCAATAACTTTGATTGATCTTAGAATATCAATTGATCTCTCATCCCTGGGATAAACTTCACTTGGTTGTAATGTACTATCTTTTCTATACATTTTTGGATTTGATTTCCTAAAATTTTAAAATAGGTTTTACATTTGTACTCATAAGAGTGAATGGATCTTTTCTTTTTAGTTTTCTTTTAATGTCATTGTCCAATTTTGGTACCAGAATACACTGGCCTCATAGAATGATCAGGAATTCTTTTCTCTTTCATTAAAAAAAGAGAACTGACAGTAACCACAGGAGAAGAGGGAGGGGGATAATGGGGGGGAAAGGGGAAGGGTAGTCAAGGAATGTGTATGAAGGACACATGGACAAAACCAAAGTGGTGTAGAATTGAGGGTGGGAGGTGGGGGTGGGTGAGGCAGGGGTGGGAGTGGTGGGGGAAAATGGAGACAATTGTACTTGAACAATTAAAAAAGTTAAAAAAATGGTATTATGTTTTCTTATAAGTTAGCCAGAATTCATTAATATGAAACCAGAGTTTCCTTTTGAGTGAAGTTCTTAACTAAAATTCAATTTATAAAAGAGATATTCAGGTTATTGATTACTTCTTCAGTGAGCTTTGGTAGTTTGGCTTTCAAGCAGCTATTACATTTCATATATGGTATCAGAATCATTGGCATATATTTGTCTATAATATTTTATTATTTTTCTTTAAATGCCTTTTGAATATACATAGCACTGCTGCTCTTTTCATTTTTCACATTGTTAATGTATATATTCTATCTTTTATTTCTGATCAGTTTGTTTAGGTATATATCAACTTTATGGATCTCCTTAAATAAGCACAATTTTTTGCTTTTAATTTTCTGCTTATTGACTTCTGCTCTGATCTTTATTCTTTTTTCTTCTTTCTTTTTTTCTTTTTTTTGAGTGCATAGAGTAACTTTTATTTTTATCCAATTCCATTTCCATAAGTAGTATTTACTTTATTTTATTTATTTTATTTTACTTTAATTGTTGTTCAAGTACAGTTTTTTGCCTTTTAGTCCCATCCCAGCCCCCTCCACCCTCCCCACTTCCCTCCCATTTCCACCCCTGCTAGTTTTTGTCCATGTGTCCTTTATACTTGTTACTGTAAACCCTTCCCCTTTTCCCCTGAAATTCTGTCCCCTCTCCCCTCTGGTCACTGTCAGCCTGTTCTCTACCCCAATGTTCATAGCAGCACAATTTACAATAGCCAAGCGCTGGAAGCAACTTAGGTGCCCTTCAGTAAATGAATAGATCAAAAAACTGTGGTACATTTACACAATGGAATTCTATGCAGCAGATAGAAAGAAGGAGCTCCTACCCTTTGAAACAGCATGGATGGAACTGGAAAGCATTATGCTAAGTGAAAGAAGCCAGGTGGTGAAAGGCAAATACCATATGATCTCACCTTTAACAGGAACCTAAACAACAAAACAAACAAACAAGCAAAATATAATCTCTCTTCTTTCTTTTGCTTTAATTTATTCTTTCCTGATTTTTCTAAGTAAAGTTTAAGGTCATTCATTCAATATCTTTCTTTTGCTATAATATTTGTTCAGCGCTATTAAATAATGTTATTATTGTTATTTAAGTACTACTTGGCTACATCCCCAAATTTTGATATGTTGTGCTTTTTTAAATTCAGTTAAAATAATTTCTAACTTTTTTTATTTTTTACCCATTGAGTAGTTAGAAATATATTTAGTTTCTGAATATTTAGGGATTGGTCACATATTGATTTGTTATTGACTTCTAAGTTAATTTTCTTGTCATTAAAGAACATATTTGGTTTGAATACTTTTCAAATTACTTAGATTTCTTTTATGGCCCAAAAGGTGATCTAGCTTGGTAAATATTCCATTTGTATTAAAGGAATGTATATTTTGTCCTTGTTAGGTGGAGTTATTGGGTAAAGTTGATTGATAGTGTTTTTCAAGCATTCTTTACACTAAATGATTTTCTGTCTACTTGTCCTCTCAACTATTGAGAGAGGGGTGTTAAAATCTCTGACCATAATTTAGGAATCCAGACTGCTTTCCTCTTATGGCTCTGTTATTTCCATACAACACAGATATTATTGAGGCATAGGAAAGAGAGTTTAGAGAACTCAAGCCACTCTTAAAATTCTTGGACCAGAAATGGCAAATATGCTTATTAATTGTTGGCCTAGAAATAAATACATGGCTCCAAACAAGAGAAGCTGGGAAATATAGGGAGAGAGGGGTACTTGGTATATTTGGTAAGTAATAACAATATTTTCTAAAATGAATTTTACCCATTAGAAATTAAAATACTTCCATTATTATGGTTTTTAGTACATAAAAATGACTCTTTAAACTTCTGTATTATGAGTTTTTAGATTTGTCCCATGACACACAATATGACACATTTGGGACATAACAAGTGACTTGTCTATCACTTCTTAACGATAAGTAAGTATAATTTTATGAACCTGTTCAGATGGAACGGGGTCATCATTGTCTTAAGAAATAATATAGTAATTACCAATTTTTGTCATTGTGTCAGTTTGCTAATTATAATATATAAATAATTTCACATAATCTTTACAAAAACCCTATTTTTAATCCCAGTTTCTAAGATGATGACAATGAAGTATACAGATGTGAGTAATTAGAGATCAAATAGGTAAAACATTGGCACAGCTGTTTTTAGACCCTCATGCCAAGTTCAACTGATGCCAAAGCCCATTCTGTAGGTTTTCTCTGTTACTCATAAGATGATTCAGTTCTTTCCACCAACTTCTGGAAGTGGATTCAGGAGGGAAAATGTGAAAACAGTTTAAAAAGATGAGTTATGTGATCTATAGTGTCTGGCAGAAGTAATGCCATCAAGTGTGGTTAGTAGGGTACGTGAATGTCTCACATGAGATGGACAGCAATTGAACATTTTACCTAAAATGTCATATGGAGTGTTTGAGTGTGATATTGTTATGTTACAGAACTATGTGCTTATGATATTGCAATAAAATTGTATGTAATAAGAATGGGCTTTATTTGTGCTGGACACTGTATCTTAAATGTAAAATAATAAATATCTTCAACTCTTTGGAGAACTATAATGAAAGAGATTATGCTGGTTATATACAGCTCAATTTGAGTCTATATAAAATTGGCTTGTATAGCACCATGATTGAGTCACACCTTCACACATGTAAATGCTCATGTGTATATGTATACATATAATGTAATATATAGAATATATGCTATATAGACACATGTGTATACAGTCACAAGTCCATACATACATGCATGTATGTGTGTCTATTTTCCATGCTCATAAGATTCTTGGGATTCTTACTCCCTAAACTGCTATGTTGGAAAGAGAATGTCTTCCTGAGGAATCAGCACTTTGAATAATTCAGAGCTGATTTTTCCAACCTACAGAAAATGGTTTATTGCCAAGAGGAAATGGAATTCCATCTTCTCATTCACAGTTGTAGAATGCCTTACCTATGAAGTATGGTTATTGTTTTTCCTACAAAGGTCAAAGACCCATAACTCAAAAAGCCTCAGGCATGACAGTTACTGTGATCTCTCATATAAGTGATGGAACATAATTATCACTTTTCAAAGGTGAGATTGAATTTATTTTTATTTTATTGCAAAAGTAGTGCATAAAGAAAATGAAATAATATGAGACACAAATTAACTTTGCCAATGTCAATGGAAAAAGCAGCAGGGATGAATTACATATTATTCTAAATTTATCTGGAATATTTTTCAATATTTGGTAAATTTTTGCTTTTGTTTCATTTTTAAATAGTCAACTCTTAAGCTTCTGTGTACTTGAAAAGTTTAAATACAGTAAGATATAGCTTTTACAGCATTTAGACATGTGATAACGAGGAAGTATAAAAATGACAGGAAAAATTATCTGCCTTCTTGTACATTTTAGTTTCAATTTCTAAATTTTCTGTTACATATCTTTTTGAAGTATTTAATATCCTTTTCCCTGCTGTGTTCACATTCTTTGCTTTCTTCATAGCTCATTCAAATGTTTTCCCCTCCCATTTCTCTTCTATGTAATTAACATTTGAGCAAAACCATGTATGGTACAGTGAAGTTTGTATATACATGAGTAGAATGAAAATCTGTGTCTGCTCTTTCAAGAGCTCAGGGTTTACACTTGGTTTTAGGAACTTACAATCAACTTTAAGCAATGTTAAAGTTAATTCCAAACTTCAAGTGTAGAATATAATCAACCATATACATTGTATAGATTACAAGGCAGTTAAGAAAGTTTTAAGAATACTTTAGGAGAGTACCAACAATGTTTCACTAATATGATATTAATGATCTTTTTAATCATTATTAAAGCTTATTTTTTGTGGTAGTTATGAGACAATATAAGATTTATATTGCATTTATCTATAGTAATATGTGTCTTCCATTTCTATCTCTATATCCATCTCATCTTTATTTCTGCCTCTCTCCTTGGGAAATGTGCTGGTACATAGTGTCCTCGGATGTGAATTCAAACGAATTCAATGACTGCAATCATATTAATGAATTGAGGGTAACAATTTGACTATCTCTACAATCTGTATAGTGCTGATCTTTTCAAAGAGCTGAAGTTCAGATCCAAACTAATGGTGCTTTAAAGAAAGATGCAAACATTTGTAGCCCTGGGGTATGTTCTATGTTGTTAAGTTATGATGATTTAAATCAGTTATAATCATGGTCATATTTTTGGTAATATATGGCTGCTTTTCTGTTATTAGTAAATAGGATGAAAGATAATTGGTAAAGTGAACATATTTTTGTGGTGTCATTATATTTCAAAGAATAAATATTTTTCAGATTCTGAGAGTCAAAAACTTACAGCATCATGTGGAAAACAAAGGTAGAAAGAATGGTATAACTTTTAAGACTGAATTGGTGATTGATAGGAATCATACATGTCTGTATTTTGCCCTGTAATTTTGCATATTGTCCAGCCATTGATGGGATGTTTAGGAAGATGTGTTTAACTGGTAACTTGCTTTCAGTAAGGATATACCACAATATATATACATTTTTCATGAACTCACCTATGTGAATTAACTGACCAATGCATTATGCAAGTTACTCCTCACTTTGTTATTCTTTGTACAACCCCTTCACCAGACTGTGCAATCATTACAATGCCCCTTACCCCTAGGACAACCAATATACACACTGGATCTAGTCCAACTGCTACTCCACCCCTCCTGACCATGTTCAAGTTGGACCCATTTTCTGCTGTGTCAGCTTATACCTTGACTTTCATTATGACCCCAGGATCCTCTGTTTATTTCTGGCAGCAAACCCATATACTATCTAGACTTGGGGGAAATGAGAACAGATCACACCCTTTCTGTACAAGAGTACTGTGGTGCAAAGTATGAGAAGTTTCCCTTACAGATTGGATGTGGATACAACACACGTCCCAAAGAAAGTAAAAATCACTATTTTTTTAGTTTGGGAAAACAGAGAGCAATCTGACATATCTCAGAACTCCCTTCAAAGGGACTATAGGTAATAAGAACTGAAGCTCTGACTGATCCCTGAGAATTGAACAACATGAGAGCTAACTCACAAAAGGATCTCAACTACAGCTGGGCTAAACTGGGAAACATCACAAGAGTTCTCATAAATTTATGGTGTCTATCTTATCAGATCATAATTAAGGAGCTCTTGATAAATCACCTTGAAACATTAACTTATAAATGGGAAGAAAGCTTGGACAGAGAAATACAAGATGTTGGCAGGAAGTCTTCTGAGTAAGATTTGTAGAGGTGAGATTTCCTAGGGGAGAACTTCTCCTTTTAGTTCCTGAGGGATGACCACACATTAATCTAGTTTTTCAAATTATGCACCAAGACATTTTTAATGCTGTTGGGAGTGTAGGCTTTTCCTCAGTTATTAGCCTGACAGAGTTGAGCATTAGACAAGGCCCATGGTGTTAAAAGAAAGTGAAGGACTCTTATTTGCTAGCACCTTTTATATGCCAACGCTATGCTAGTTTTAGGCTTTTTTATTATCACAGCCCTCAGAATAACCCCATATGTGGAGTATTACTCTCATTGGTTGAGATTCAGAAGAAGTATGTTTCTGGTGGGGTTACTCATCTCAATCATGGAGGTGAAATCAAGGTGACAGTGTAGTTCATCAGAGCTCATTTTAACACAACATACAACACAGGGTCAAACTACTATGGGTTTTATTTTCTTTTGACTTACAGACTTATGCAGTGTATAGAATATCTCAACTGCTAACTTTGTAATTAAAACATTGCAAGTTTTTCCCTGGCAGGGTGGCTCAGTTGGTTGGAATGTCATCCCGTACACCAAAAGATTGTGAGTTCAATCCTGGGTTGGGGCATGTATGAGAGGTGAGAGGCAACTGATTGATGTTTCTCACTCTCCCTCTTTTCTTCTCTTTCTAAAATCAATATACATATCCCCAGGCGAGAATTTTAAAAAAAGAAAACAACCTTGTAAGTTTTACAATTCAACAATAAATTTATTTTACAAAGCAATAATGTTGAAATGAAAAGTAAGGAATACTTGAAAAGAATATAGAAATAGCATCTTAATTGCTATTTATTTATAGATGAGTTAGATATCATAGCAAAGCAAAGAGGTCATTGCAGTCTAATATACTTCTGGACATCTATAACTTAACTATTTTCCCTCTTCTTTATCTATTCTCTCTGACTGAAATGAAGGTGCTTGTATAAATCCTGGGCTCTGAAGGCTGGAGATTGCTGGGTGGGCCTGCTCTGTGATTTGCTCCACTTTCACGAGCACATGGGCCTACTTCCCAGCCTAGAACTGCTCAGTGTCAGTTGAGTGAGATTTTCCTCTTGACTTCACATAAAACGCCAGATGTGAGCTGCTTGAATAAAAGTGGGTTGGAAGAAGACAAAGGCAGAGATAATATCTTAGCCAAATCACATCCTTTTCAAATCTTTGGATTTGTTCCGTCTGTTTTATGTTATTTTGGCATTGGTACATCTCTTTTCATTCAAGTAATTACAGCATGCCTCACTGCAGAGGAGCGGTAGGCTTGGCTTTATTTTCCTTCTGCTAGTCTTGGAAAAAAGAAAATCCTCCCTTTTGGGCCCTTTGATATTCTTTCTGACTTCTTTTTTGTTACTTCAAGAATAGAATGACTAAGCACAGGGAACCTTTATTCTAGCTACTGCCTGTGCAAGCGCTTGTAACACACGTCTCTGAGATGTATACAAATGATATAGTTGATTTACCTCACCATGAGAATCATCTGGGGTGATTTTTGGCTTCTAAGATTTGTTTATATTGGAAAACAATAATGGTGCACACAAAGTGTGCTAGACCCTGTGTTCCTTGGAAGGAGTGGCAGTTTGAGGAAGGGAAGGATGGCTGCTTTCTTTTGTCTTTCTGCAATCCCCATGGAGGCTCCTATGAAGCCTGTGTTCTGACTGATGGGAGGCTCAGGCAAGGTGGACATGTAGGGATAAATGGATTTGCCTGTGTTCTCTTAAGAAATTTGCAATATATATCCTATGCAGACCTGAGAGGGAGACATTTTCACCTGTCCTTTTACCCTGATTCTAAAGGAGGCAATGTATTTCATATGCCCATTAGCTTACTATTTTTCTCACTCTGGAATGGATCAACAGGAAGGTGAAATGAAGTAGTATTTTTTTTATAATTTAAAAGCACAAATATATGACATCTGTCCAGAAGAAGTCTAGCCATTGTTTATATAAAAATAATAGTTCTTGAGACATTTACGTAACCTGGCAGCCAAGGAGATCAACTGGAATGCACATCTGTGAACAATGACTACTTCACTGTAGTAGTAGTCAGGGCGGGTGGTAGACAACATTGAGTGAGCATGTGTATTGTGTGGCCATCACATTCTAAATGACTGAATAATTAGAGCAACTAATATGCATCAAAATTTGCATTAAGCTTGAGGACATTCCTCCACAAAGTTTGCAGCTTTGGGCAACTAGTGGTTGGCAGCTTCATCACAACAACATACCCACTCCTGCATCATATCTTGTGCAGAATTTTTGGCACAATGTCAAGTCACCCACATGACTCAACCCCCATACAGCTCAAATTTGGCAGCCTGTGACTTATGGCTTTTCCTGAGACTAAAATTGCCTTTGAAAGGGAGGAGATTTCAGACTGTCATTGAGACTCAGGAAAATAGGATGGGGCAGCTGATGGTGCTGGGAGAACTGTGTGAAGTCCTAAGGTGCCTACTTTGAAGGGAACTGAGGTATCATTGTCCTGTGTACAATGTATCTTGTATCTTCTTCAATAATGTCTCTAATTTTATTTCATATTATATGGTTGGATACCTTCTGAACAGACCTCATATATTTGAAGTAGATTCTATTTTATAAGACCAGAACTTCTTCCAATTCTTAGGGGAGGAAGAAAAACATGTTGTCTTTAGTAATTCTCGTTATGGACTGGATGTTTATATTTCCCAAAATTCGTAAGTTGAACCCTAACTCCTAGCATGATGGTGTTTGGATGTGGGGACTTTGGAAGGTGATCAGGTCATGAACACAGAACCTCCAGGTATGGGAATGGTGTTCTTATATAAAAAATGCCTGTCAGACATTCCTTCCCTTTGTACCACATGAGGACACAGAGAAAAGATAGCCCTTTAGGAAGATGAGCATCACCAGACATGGAATCTGCTTGAATCTGCCAGCACAGTTTTTTGACTTTGCAATTTTCAGAACTATGAAAGATGAATGTTGTTTACACCAGCCAGTATATGGTATTTTTGCTGTAGCTGCCCAAATGAATTAAGGCACTTCCCTAGATGACGAGCCTAAAATTTTATTATAGCTGTAACTATTTCAGGTCACTAAGGAGTCGTAATTTTCCCCACTTGCTGGGTGAAGCACAAATATTTATCATGATGACTAATCATTATAATGAAAAGATACTTTGAATTTGGAAAGCACTCTCCAAATTTCAAAGATATCTTCAAAATTTTGCAAACATGTATACAAACATATAAATATGAACACATTTTCTCATTTCATGCATGCACATGTATACAAATATAAATACAAACACATATGCAGGCCAATAGCTCCCAAGGGGATGTAACAAACTTATAAAGTCGAATCTATTAGGATACTTGGAAATCTAAGAAGTTTTCAAAGAAGTTGGCTGGGTTGACTCGTGGAACCTTTCTTAAATGCCAAATCTTTCCCCAAATAAACACATATAACTACCATTATCTGATATTTGGGTGTAATCAGGGTAAGAATTTTGGTAAAGAATTTTACTAAGAGGAAGTTAAAAGTAATGATCAGGAAAATAATTCAGCCATGGAGAGTTGAGAATGAGTTGTTGAGGGCAGAACTTGCCTCTGATTTTATGAATAAAAGTAATAAAATGCAGTCTGTGCTTATTTCCCTCTGTGGCAAGACAAATAAGACAGAAAGAAAATAACTTTTGGACTAAAGCAGAATCTTAATAAGAGTCACGATAACAATACATTGGAAGCAGAGTTTAATTATTGTTTTTCTCTGCATGATCCGTTCTTTGCCTTCTTTGTAAACTTCCTAGCACTTAGTTTTGATTCCTCTTTTATCTTTCATCTGCTGATGTTATTTACATAGAGAATTGTGATGTGTTTACCATATTATTAAAATAGAACTGGATTTTAATTAAATATCAATTCAGGATCACAGCTTCTAGCCACTTGCCAGCACTGATGGTGATCGATAGAAGATGTTGAACAAAGAAATTAAATAGATTTTTCCAAATAGTCAAATATTTTTAATTTCCCTCTCTTCTTCCTTCTCCAGTTCCCTGCATTCATATCCCCCTCTAGAGTAGTTTACTTGCTCCCTTCTTCACTCCTCCACCTGCTTAATTTTCATATGCTGCATATACTTAATTTCCTGTGTGCTTTGCTCCCATTCTATAAGCATGCACTTAAACATTGGGAACCGGCGATGTTAACTGCCAGATCATCACGTTTGCTAATTCACAAATCTACTTCTAGTTGCCAGTTCCCTCGGATTAGGCATCTTTGAAATGGTTTCTATTATATGCCTGTTTCAGAGTTGTAAAATGTTATTTGCTTGATTGTGCATTTATTTTACAACAATTGACTCACCCTGAGCTTTTATTTGGAAAAACCATTGCCTGCATAAAGTAAACAGTTCTAAGTATTCTAGAATATTATACCTAATTATCTCTTTATTTTTGTAACTGTACACCATTTTTTCCAAGTTTAGCATTTTGATTGGTTTAACTCTTGCACAAATTAAAGCTCTTAGTAAGAAATACTGCTTAGACAAATTCAGAATTGTGGGTTTGAGAGGGCTATACTGAATTGGACATATGATTTATGGAATGGGATCTTTGCCTATACACTATAATAATAAGGTCACGATGGATTTATTCATGTGCATCAAGTTACTTCTTTTACTTATGCATTTATGTGTTTTTGCCAAATTATCTAAGTCTAAAAAAAATTTTAAAATTACTTATCACATATTGTCGATAGTCCACCATTTCTTCAAATCATAATTCTGAGTTCACTTATAGCCTTTATGTTTAAGTTCCAAAAAAATTATTGAAACAGTACCTCTAATGGTATATATACAATGATTAAGAAAATTCTGTATTCTTATTCCCACTCTACATTTACATATACATGTGTCTGCTTGTACATGATGAGTATACTGATAAAATTGTTCTGTATTTGTAATTTTTTCTCATTAGAAATACATGACCTTTAAAACTTCTCATAGTTATTCACTTTTATATTTTTCTGACTGAACTTTCTTCCTTCTCCTTAGCTCTCTTAAGAAGATTCCTGTTTACCTTTGCTTCTATACCAACAATTTCCAGAGCAAACTGCTGATTACCATAATTGTGTGTATTTCTGCTTAGGTTTGTTCTTTGACTTCTGGGCCTATGTGCTATCTCTTTAAGGAACACTCCATTTTACACATCTCTTACCTTCAGCTCAACATGAGTTTCATGTTAATCCAATAAACGATGAGCATTTGATTATTGCATTCATGATTTCTCCTCTTCACTTACCTGTGCTCCACTACTACCCTGACATACTGTGATTGATTCTCTTACACCTTCCATCTTTCTTTTCTCTTGGGAAGAGTAGTGGGGAACATGTTATTAAAACATTTTCAAGGGTGATGTGGGGTGGCTGATCTATGCTGCAAGGATTAGTGCTGTGTGGACTGTGGCTGATGTTCATAGATAGAAGTGATTCATGAACTTTCTTGATAAGTAAACCTGTGACTTGCCTCTCTACTGACCAATATAGCTTTGGTATGTCTTAATGGTTTGTGGAATGAATGAAAGTATACATGAAATTTATGTGTGTACTTATGAATAATATAGTTGAGATATAAAACAAGTGCTTTACTAATAGCTCAGTACTATATCAAGGAAAATTGGCATGAAAAAGTAGAAACTGAGGAGTCATATGAACAGAAGAAAAAAACCTTATTGAGGAAAGCAAAATCTGGGAGAGTAGAAGATGAGCAAGAAAAGGCATACTGATTGAGTGAGGACATTCAAATAATACATTTTAAAAAATAAGTAATAGGAAATAACATTGGAAGTCCCAGAAACACTTTTCCTGTTCCTTTAACCTTTGAAATCATAACTATATTATATGTAATATTAAAAATCAGTAAATAACATAAGCCAGACAGAGGAGGGGTTGAATGGCAGAGAGCACTATGGAGGAGGAGTAGAATAGAACCTTGCAACAATATTAATGAAACAAATGACCAAACAAAATAAATGGTCAAATTGCTACCTAGAGAGGTGTTGGAATTAGAAGTTACTTTAACAAATCTGTTGCTGTTCTTTACCTGCTTTTTTGCTGCCTTGAGAGTCTGACCATCTGAAATCTTAAACATTCTGTGCCCAGCCATCTTGACTAGTTGCCAAATGAGCTCCCAGTTGTCTTGTTTCCTCCACTCAAGTTAGGGGAACTTACATTTTCCTAGTGGAAAGGCCGGAGTCTATTGAACATAGATTAAACTTTAATAAAGTAACGTTATGTCCTTAAAAATTTTTTTTTTGTGGGAAGAATGGAGTACGAGTTACCAGTGAGAATGATAAAGTGCTCCTGAAATACCTAGGGGAAAGGCTCCTACCTCACTCATTCACATCAGGACTTTTGTAACCTTCAATGTTCATATGTGGCAGGAGTTCACTGCTACACTGCTAGCCCACAGTGGCCAATTTGGGGTAGAATATTTCATACACAAAGCACAGGTTGTTTAAATACTCCTGGTATGCTGGCAATATTTTTTGTTAAAAAGAGAAATGTGTCTGTGGATGAGAATGAATCACCTTATAAAATAAATCAGCAAGTAGGTTAACACTGCCATTTAGAAAAGAGCAGGAATAGCTTTGAATGTGTATAGTCCCTCCACACACCTTGGTTTCACAAATCTCTCCCACACACACATACATCCACACATACACATTTCCGGGTATGTGAATACTCAGGTAGCTTTCTTTTAAACACAGAAAAGATAAACTTTCTAGGCATGTGATTACTTTTACTGGTTGCCATTTAAGAGGCTTATATTAGGTAAGGAAGTGTTTTGTTGGGTAGCTGATTGAGCCATTTAGCTTGGCTGCTGAGATAATTAATTTTGCTGTCTCTTTCTAATAGACTTTACTGTTTCCTACATGAGATACTTTTCGTGTCACCTTTTTAACAATTCCTAGATTCAAGTGAAATTTATTACTAGTCAGATCATCAGTCAATTATGTATAGGTGCTAGGAAACAGGTAAATCATGAAAGTAGGAAGCTCTAAAAGCTATTCATTAATTCCAGGTAACTAGAGAGTCAAACTCTCCTCAAATAATTATTAAAATACTTATGGAGGGTCTATCTTTATTCTAAGTGTTCAAACTTATTTTTAGGCTGTATAGCAAGGCAAGGGGTGGACTAATAATTAAATTGTGGTCATATAAGAAAAATAAAAAACATTTTCAACTTTTTTCAAACTTAAAATACTCTATCCTCAAACAGACTAATTGTTTTATTTTATTCAAAACATAATAAAGTAAAAGGTTGGTGCATTAATATTCTAGATTCATATTGTGGGTAAACTGGCATGCCAACTCTTTCTAAGATTAGGGTCATCCTCTTAACCAGTGAAATAATACGAGGTAAAATGATATTTCAGAGAAAATCTTGTTATATACAACTCAGGATCATTGAGATTAAGGATATTTTTCTTTAAATGACATATCTATGTTTGCATATGGATGAAATCACACAGCTGTGAGTTGGCTTACCTTATTCAGGTGTTATTCCTGGTTCAAAACATTGTCCTTGTCAGTCTGACTTTCCACTTAGAATGCTTATCATTAGAGCCACTTTTTTAAAAGCCCCAGAAACCCCCTCTTTAAATACAACTATGTGACTCAGCAGAAATTTGGATTCATTAATCCACTCTATTTTCATAAAGAACACTTCACCTAAGGATGCAAAAGCCACACAAGTGCCAGAGAAAAGACTTTTGTCAGGCCATGTTGTGGGTAACATACTATTTTACCCAGCCCTTAACACAACTCTTTGGGATATTATTATTCCCATTGTACAGATGAAGAAAATATAAGATTCAATAATTTGTTTAAAATCACAGTTAGTGAATTTATTTTCTTCCATGTCTTTGTGTATTGATTGCTGTTTTGATACAGATGTGGCTAAAAGGAAAGCTTTGTTTGTCTTAACATTTTATTAGCATATTAATACCCCATGGAGAAAACTCAGCCACCTGAGAATGGTGCAGTTGGATCAAACAGTCTAGGTTATATTTGGAACTGCACTCACTGCTGTGAAAGAACTTGCTCTTCCTGATGTTTTCCTGTTTTAGAATGTGAGGGGGTGGAGGCAGAGAGTGAAAGATCACTGGGAGGTAAGAGTCATACGAGTTTACCTGAGAACTGCAAAGTGTTCATGGGAGGTTAATGGAGAGCCCAAGTTCACTAGTGATGTTATGTTGTAAAAAGGATAGAGCCAGACAGTGGGAACTCAAATTCATCAAGACAGAGCTCTTCTGTTTTTGCTTCTGGTATTTACAGAAACAAATGGGGTTTACAGAAAAGTCCATGGGATACAATTTTTATGTCCAAGACTAAAGCAAATTTTTGATATTATGTTAAAAAGGAATTTGAGTTTTTCAAAAGGGAAGGCTGAGAGGATGACTTAATTACTATCTTCAAGTATATGAGGGATTGTTACAGTATTTGGAAGATGACAACCAGCTGTTCTCTGTCTCCAAAGAGGAAAACAGAAAAAATGAATTTGCAAAGTGGCAATGACTTAGACTGGAGATAAGGAAGGGCATAATTATTACATATTTTCTTAACCATTGGGGCTATTAAAGCTTAAAGAGGTAATATGTGTGTGTGCATGGTGGGGTGGGAGGAGGGAGGTGCTGTGAACTTTTCTAAATTGAAATTTAGTGTGAATGACATCTGGTCTACTCCTCCCCCGCTGGGTCAGAAATATACAGTATTGAGGACACAATTACCAGGAACACTTTGGAGATGGTTTTGACACTACATGACTTGTATGGTTCCTTTCAAATACTGTTTAATATTGGGTTGACCAAAATGTTCATTTAATTTTTTCTGTACAATGGCTCTAGTAGTGCATCGTTGTCTTTAACTTCATTCAACACAATTTTTAGATTGTATTGTGACAGCTGTCATATCAATATGCATTAAAAAGATCAAAATTGGTGAATTTTTGTGCAGTCATTTTAATACTTACGATAGAAGAATACACACAATATTTTTGATGTATTATGCTTTAGTATTTCAAGAAAGGCAAAAATGCAACTGAAATGCAAAAAAAAAAAAAGATTTATGCAGTCTGTGGAGAAGGTGCTGTGACTGATTGAACGTGTCAAAAGTGTTTTGCAGTTTCTTGTACTATTGACATTTTGGCCAAATCATTCTTTGCTGTGGGTCTGTCTTACTCATTGGAAGGTGTTTAGCAGCACCTTTGACCTCTGCCCACTAGAAGCTAATAGTGGGAGATAGCCAACATACTCAAAATATCCAAATCAATAAAGTTATTGGTGAAAATGAAAAATTTGTCTTTTATTTTACAGAAAAAGCTAAATGGACTTTTTGGCCAACCGAATACTTAGAAGACTATTAAAAAATAATTCCAGGTAAAAATTAGTTTTTCCAAATTTAATCATTACATGGATAATAATTTAATATTTACTATTTTCTTCACAAAGATTCAATTTTGAACATTTATAATTTCAAGAGAATGCATAGGAATCAAATTATTAGTGAACTTCCAGGAATGTCTATCCCGTTACCTGGTCATCAATGATATGGGGTTAATATGTAGATAAAGGTAGTTTTATAATAATAGACCTCTTTTTTTTTGTATTTCTGGGACTTTGGATGATTTATAGGATAAGGTTTTCTTTGCAAGTTGAAACTCACAGCTGTAACTCTTCTACCTAGACAGAAAAGGATTCTGGAAAGCATTTGATGATTTTATAGGTTGAATGTATTCTTAAGTGCTAACTGATAAACTATGAAGTGATGCAAAGTCCCCTTGGGTGACTCCACATATGTGATGAGTGACTTTGCAACTTCGTAACCAATATGAATCTTTTTAAAGAAGGTAAGAATTTGAAATTGTGTTAAAATAAAACACAGAATCTTTTGGTATCTTAAACATACATTTTCTCTATACATTTTTTACTTTCTTTTTTCTAGTTTAATAAAGTTATACAATATATAAATACATATTTAATAAGTGCAATTTAATAAGTATATGTATGCTTATACATAACACAACATAATCATAAATAAAACCTTTCTTGATCACTTTTGGTTAAAATACATAATTTCTAATAGTGGCTTAACTTTTTGGAACCCTGAATGATGACAGGGGTTTAGTTCTCACAGAATGGGATTCGTGGCTTATTTAGTAGCTTACTTGCACTGTACTTTTAAAAAAATAAGGTATCATTATTCACTATCATTGTTTATAGCTGTCTTTGTTTTAAAGATATACCACCTGCTTTTTTTAATTTAAAAAGTCTTTTTAGATATTATTTATTTATTTTTAGAGAGAGAGAAAGAGAGGGAGAGAAACATCAATGTGTGGTTGCCCTGGCACGCCTATTACTGGGAACCTGGCCTGCATCCCATGCATGTGTCCTGACAGGGAATCAAACAGGCAACCCTTTGGTTCACAGGTTGGCACTCAATCTAACAGCCTGGGCTGTTTATAGCTGTTCTTATATGATGTGGACCCCAGCATGCGGGGTCTGTGTGTTGTGGATGCGACAAACAAATTCACATGGGCTATAGAAGTCCTGTGGAGAAAAAGGGACAGCATGGCCACTCTCTGCATGAGAGAGTGCTCCAACCCCTGCCTTGACAGGCTTTTTATTGCTTTCTGGGCACATTGCATCCAGGATGGTCCTCATTTACTATGCACAGGTTCGCTTTAGGTGGTTACCTTTTATAGATAACAAAAGAGAAGTTGCTAATTACTACAAGAAAAAGCACATTTGCAAGTGAAAAGGAAAAAGTGGTTGAACTGGTTACACTCATCCTTGGGAGGTACAAAATAGATTTTTAGGAAGTTACTTTAAAGATATGCAGTAAACATTTGCTGCCTCAATTCAGGGTGAGGGAGTTTTAGCAAAAAGCAAGCCTCAAAGCAGCCCAGGTACAATGCAGTCCTCATTCCCCACGGGAAAACCTGTCCATGGGCGTGTGTCCTGTGTGTTGATTTGCTACTCTGTTGGTTTTCTGAATGAGGGGCTGGGCTACATTGCTCATGTCATGCAAAACGGTTCCCTGTACTTACATTGCAATGTATATGAAGAGGAAGAGCAATACCTTCTTACACCTACAGTGATATTTATTTTTTCTTAAGTAAACCTTAATTTCACTTGATACTATAAAATAGCCCTTCATGCATTTTGTGATTTCAATGAGTTGTTTACCTGCCTGCTAATAACAACAATTGGATTTCTTATTAATGACCAGTTTGTAATTGAGTGCTGCAAGCTAATCATTAAAACACAAAGATCAGAGGAAACAATTTCTCAGGCTTGTGGCAGCTTGCTCTAAAGGTTTTAAAAATAGCTCCATGTAAATATATATTTTTTCCTTTTAAGTTTGTTACTAGAGTATAAGGGTAGTCAGTCACTGATATTTTTTCATTATATATACCTCATTAAGTCCTTTCCTTGTGAAATTTCCATTTTAAGATAGCTAACAGAGATATCAGTCCTATGTATGTTGTGTGTTGAAAATAAGCAGAACCCAATGTTTTAAGATTTAATTATACATACTTATCCTGGAGTGCTCTAATGTCTATCTTATCTGCAACCTCAGTAAAGGTGGGGACTTGACAATGGAAATACCTTTTCTTAGAAAATTTGATTTGTTATGCTCCAAGAGCATAACATTTTCAAATTATTGTTTTTTATTCAAAACTCCTAACAGTGTCCTCTGTCTCATGCCATTCTTAAAGAGGAACACAAGACAATAAAAGGAGATAAACCTCTTTTCATCTCTGAGTTCAGTAGTAAGATAGAGAAGGAAGATTGAGGAGATTCTCTCCCAGGACACTGGAAAAAGCACTTCAAGTTTTCATAGTTATCAGCACTCTGGTGTCTCCCATGAGAAAGCACTTCTTGTTTGGGCAATTGGAACATATCAATAGCTCTTTCTAGTTGTGCCCTGGCTCCCAAACACTTGAATTTAACCAACATTTTTATTACAAAAAAGTCAACATTTGCCATATATAAGAGTGTACTTACTATTATATTTCATAAATATTCCTAAATACATACATGTGTATAATTACATACAAATGCACATACATATATGAAGATCCTTCACAGAGATTTGGAATTTCTAAGGGCATAGAGTTATGTTTTCGGAAACTGATAAGAAAATTCCTCATTCTGATTTAGTCAATAGAGCGGTGAGTTTTCTTGAGCCCTCTCAAGAGCTGATTGCTAGGCAGAATAAATTCTTTAGAAGTTTTTTGCCCTTTAACTTTATTAAATGCCTGACATTTAACAATATTAGCTGATGACAGAAGATGAGTCCTGCTCCGTGTGCTGTATCCTGGAGCAGGATGCCAGATGTAAAAAGAAATTTGGGCAAAAATGTTGCCATTAGTTTGGAAGTTGCTGTTTAATCTGAGTTATTTTGGGGAAGAAAATGACTTGCAGAGGCTGAGTGTTTATAAAGATTGTGATATGGTAGGAGGCTGGCATGGCTCTTCATTAATCTTATTTCAATTAGGACTCTTCACAGCCTGCAATTAGAATGTTGCTGCTGTGATGAATCCATACTGTACATATTTCAGCGACTGTTTTCTAATGAAGAAAAACAGGCTGCTTGACATTTTAAAGACAAATTTCTATTTTTGGTAATTCAATAAATGCTTATGCTTTGCCTCTTCTCTTCTCACCCTAAGAATTGTCCAAGTTAGTGAGGTTTCGATTAATCCTAATCATGTCAAACTTAACTCTTGTGCATCTTCTAGAACGTGTCTTATCTGTGATGGAACAAACCCATACTAAGTAGGCTAGACTAGGGATCTGCAATTTTTTTATTAAAGGGCCAGGTAGTAAATATTTAGGCTTATAGGCCATATGGTTTCTGTTTCAACTACTTAATTCTGCCACCATAGCTCAAAAACAGGCATAAAAAGTATGTAAACAACTGGGTATGTTTATTTCAATACATTGTTATATATAAAAATACATAGCTGGCCTGTGAGACATAGTATTTTGATCATTAGCATTTATCCATTTTCTGTAGCTTGAGGATCTGGAAAAAAAATGTTAGCACTTTCATGTAATAACTTATATATGTTCTTTATTCAAATTTATTCTTATAATACTGTTTTCAATATTTTTTAACACTTTAAATACTGATATGTTATGTGTGGCTCTGGAAGATTATGCATATATTTGTATCTTAATATATATTCTTTTATCTCTGTTTCACTGTGACACAATGAACCAAATAGGACAAATTGTCAACCTCATCCCTTTCATAATTTCTATCACTACAGAATGACTTTTCTGAAGCATTAAAAATGCCACAAAAGTGAGCTGAAGATAGATAAGACTTAAATATAAGTTGTGACACAATAAAATTTCTAGAGGATAACATAGGCAGAAAAATCTCAGATATCCCATGCAATAATATTTTCACTGATATGTCCCCTAGAGAAAAGGACATAAAGGAAAGAATAAACAAATGATACTTCATCAAATTGAAAAGCTCCTGCATGGCTAAAGAAAACATCAGCAAAATGAGAAGGGAAGCAACAATATGGGAGAATATATTTGTAAATGATACCTTGGACATGGGTTTGATCTCCGAAATATATAAAGAACTCACATGACTTGACTCCAGGAAGACAAACAACCCAATTAAGAAATGGGCAAAGGATCTCAACAGATACTTCTCCAAGGAGGACATACAGAGGGCCCAGAGACATATGAAAGGATGTTCAGCATCAGTAGCTATCAGAGAAACGCAAATTAAAACCACAGTGAGATAGCACTTCACACCAGTTAGAATGACCATCATAAACAAATCAACAAATAACAAGTACTGGCAAGGTTGTGGAGCAAAGGGAACCCTAGTATACTGTTGTGGTGGATGCAGACTGGTGCAGCCACTGTGGAAAACAGTATGGAATTTCCTCAGAAAACTAAAAATGGAATTGCCTTTTGACCCAGAAGTTCCACTGCTGGGATTCTACTCTAAGAATCCTGAAACACTAATTCAAAAGAACCTATGTACACCAATGTTCATAGCAGCACAATTTACAATAGCCAGATGTTGGGAGCAACCTAAGTACCCATTGGTGTATTAGTAGATCAAAAACTAGTGGTACATTTACACAATAGAATACTATGCATCAGAAAGCATGATGAAGGTGTAACAATCTCAATTTGTCCTTTTGGAATTTCAGTAGGGTTAGCCTATAGGATGATCTTTTCTCCCTCCCTCTGTCTCTCCCCGTCCTCTCCCTCCCTCTCTCCTTCCTTTCCTTCTCCCTTACCTTCTTCTTCCCCCTGTTCCTCCCTCCCTACTTTCAAATTTCACCCTTATTATCATTAATCACTTATGATATGCCAGGCATGGAACTATGTGCTGGAAGAAAAGAGGACTAGCACAGTAGTTCATAAGAGCAGGCATGTATTTGAAATAATGAGGACAAAAGAGAAAAATCTTAGTACAATCTGCAGAGGTCAGGAAAGATTTGTCAGAGGAAGAATTTAACCTGAGGCTTGCCAATCATATAGAGAAAACATTAAAAGATTGACCATCTGGAAAAAACAAGAAAGTAGCTGCAAAGTGACCCTACCCTTACCCAAATGCCACAACAAGAATGTTTTACATTGTGATGTAGTAAAATAAACAATAGTCTAGAAGAGTCAACAAGGAGTGTTGGAAAACAATTTCGGAATGAGGTAGATTCAGAAACATACCCTGATTTTACCACTTACTTACTATGTCACCTCAAGCAGTTTTCAAACCTCTGTCAATTTTTCATTTTTAAAAGAGAATTCTAATGAATTTCACTTAGGCTGTTTTGGGGTGCAATTAACTACACAGTAGCTTCAAGATGGCATAATGGCTGCAGCAATTCTAGGCATTGCATCCAGGCCTGACAATGTCAAGAGGAAGAAGAGAGATAATAATTTCACGTGGCTTGCTTTATAGTGGAGACACTTTCCCAGAGGTATCTCACCAGATTTTTGTTTATATCTCGTTGGTCAGAATCAATCACCTGCCCATTCCTGAACTAATCATTGTTAAGGAGAATCAGACCTTGAGGCACCCAGTGGATGTAAATATGCAATCAAGATCCCCTGAAACACATAGTTCTGTGAGAAAGGGGTGGGAACTTGTACAAAATCAGAATTCTAGTAGGAAAGTGTGGGGCATTATTAGGGTTAAAGGAGATCATGTTGAGATGGGCATAGGATAGCACTAGGTACACAGAAGGCACTTAATAATGATAGCTAAAACCATTGTTAATTTTATCACCAGTTCTTGTAGATTAATTTTTCTTTACTGCACAATGTTTTCTCAGTTTTCTTGTAGCAGTAATATTATATACCAATTTTACTTCATATTTTTGTGATTTTTCTTAAATGTATTTGTGTACTTAAATACAGCAAAATGTTCATATCTTAAGTATGATATTTAACATTTAGACAAATGACTACATTGCTGCAACTACCACCCCAATTGAACATTTCTGGCACCTCAAAGAGTTCCCTTATGTCACTTTCCAGTCTATTCTTGAACTTCATATGAATGAAATTATTCACTATGCTGCCTTATGTGTCTGGCTTTTCTCAATAATTATAATGGCTGTGTGTTTCATCAATGTTGTTGCTTATATCAGTAACTATCCCTTTTTATTCTTGAGTAGTATGCCACATGGATTTGTTATCATTTCTTTATTCATTCACAAGTCAATGGACATTTGGACTGTTTCTGTTTTTTGTCTATTGTGAATAAAGTGATTGTGTAGATTTGTTTTAAAATCTATCATTTTGTAGAAATATACTTCTATTTTTCTTTTATATATAACTAAAACCAGTTACTAACTCATAAATGGGACTTTATAAGAAACTACAAAACCATTTTCTGAAGTAATTGTACCATTTTACATTTCCACCAGCAGTGAATAAGAATGAAAGTTATACATCATCACCAGCACTTGGTATTATCAGTCTTTTATCATCCTAGTGGGTTTGAAGTAAAATTTCATTTTAATTTGCATTTCTATCATGATTAATGATGCAGATTACCTTTTATATACTTCTTGGTGATTCATTGATTCTCTTTTGTGAAGTGTCTTTTCAAGTCTTTGCTCATTAATATATGTTTTTATTATAATTGATTTTATGTGCGTAACTCCTTTCTCAGATATCTGTATTTATGCCTTGTTTATGACTTGTGTTTTATTATGAAATAAATTGGGGTGGCTTTGGTTAATAACATTCTATAAGTTTCAAGTGTACAGTTCTATAATACATCTGTATATTGCATTCTGTGTTTACCACCCAAAGTCAAATCTCCTTCAATCATCATATATCTGACCCTCTTCACCCCTTACTAGCCCTTACCCAACTTTTTCTGTCCACCATACTGTTGTCTGTGTTTGAGTTTTCATTTGTCTTGTTTGTTCATTGCTGTTTTCAGTTTTATATCACATATTTGAATAAAATAATACAGTTCTTCAAATTTTGTCTAATTTATTTTGCTTAGCATGATATAGGCAACATTTCAAGTGACTATTTTATCTTTTCTTATGGCCAAGTAGTATTCCATTATATATATGCACCACATCTTCTTTATTCAATCATGTCTCAAAGGACACTTTGATTGTTTCCATGTCTTGATCATCATGAATACGGCAATGAATATAGGGTGCATATATCTTTGCAAATAAATGTTTTCAAATTTTCAGATAGACATCCAGAAGAGAGGTTGTTGGGTCATAACATAACTCTATTCTTAATTTTCTGAGTAACCTCCATACTGTTTTCCATAGTGGCTGTACCAGTTTATATTCCCACAAGCAGTGAATGAGGGTTCCTTTTTTTCCACAACCCCTTCAACACTTGTTATAATTTGTCTTCTTGGTAATAGCAATGCTAACAGGTGTGAGGTAGCTGTGCTAACAGGTGTGAGGTGTTAGCTCATTGTGGCTTTGATTTGAATTTCCCTAATAGCTAGTGAAGTTGAGTAACTTTTTATATGTTGGTTGGCTGTTTTTTTTCTTAACAGTAACTTTTGATAAGTTGAAGTATTTACTTTGAAGAATTCTAATTTATATATTTTTTTAGTTAGTATTTTTGTATTTATCTATTACTAGGATGCTATGCTAATCTCCTACATGTTTTCTGGAATCTTTGTAATTTTAGCTTTTTATGGTTTGAGGACATCTTTTTAGGTAATTCTAAAACATCTTTCAACTTGGTTGGTGTTGTATTCATATTTCCTATTTATTGAGACAATTTCAGAAATTGTTTTCCAGAAAAATATCCTCTGACATTATATATATTGATTTATACATGTGCACACATATACAATTTGCATTAATAAATAAGTGTAATTGTATTCATGCATTTAAAAAAGTTGCTCTTTTCTTTCCCATTCCCATCTTCCTACATCACCATCTCTGCATAAATATACCCCTGTATTAACAACCTAACAACCTAACATCCATTTTTCTCTCTCCCTCTGTCTCTTGATTTATCATCTAATTATCTATTGTTAAATAGCTTTCTTTTATTCTCACAGGTGAATGATAGCTAGGCTTAATAGAGAAAAAATTGAATTTCAGTCTTTTTTCCTTAATTTGTGTCTGGTATTCCACCTTTTTTTATGTTCCAATATTGTAAGGGAGCTATCTGGTGCAACTCTGATATTTTTGTGTCATTTCTCCAATTTTTTACTTTCATACTCTCATACTTTTCCCAATCACATTTGTTTCCTCTTTTTTATCTCTAGTGATTTGGAAGGCATGCATTTTCTTTTTAGTCTATTATTAACTGTAAGTGAAAAATTTCTGAACTTATGTTTCTCTAATTATAAGTGGTAAAATTGCTATTTTATATATTCAATGTAAGATGAGAAATTCTAAAACTTTTTTCCCCTCTCTCCTTATTTTTTATGGCTGACCACTTAATATTTATAGGTAAATTGGTCTGTTTTTTTTCCTATGGTTATTGATGTTTTATTTTTTTTAATCCCTATACTTAAAAAATTCAGCCAAGCTAGTACTAGAAATAGGTATTCGATCTTTGGAATATCCATTCTTGTGTGTGTGTTAGTGTCTTCATCTGTGTGCTTGTGAATATATGTATATATATACATACACATGCTTTGAAGGGTGATTGGTAAGGAGATACTGTTTTGTGTGTGTGTAGACAGCCTCAGTTCACTTTGCCCCTTATTAAAGCTTCAGTACAGTATCTTCCACTCCTGTGACTGTGTACACAGCAGCATACATTCCAGTGTACCCAGTAACACTTCTCATTTGAAGTAGGTATACATTAGTTTAATCATCTTGTTAAATAGTTTTCTTTGGTCTTTTGAATATGCTTCTATCCTAAATTATCCTCCATCTGTAACATGAGAACTTTGGTAAAAAGAAATTTAGTTTAGAGGAAAAATTCTCAAAAGCCTATAGAAGTTTCCACATTATTCATGCTTCCTTCTTGGTGGTCAGAACATTAACGTCAGTTATGAATCATTGTATGTGAATACTAAAACACTAAAGTTAATGTTTACTCTAAGTGTTTTAGTGTCACTGGGTTTTATGATCACAACATGTTATGTGAAATGGGACATGTTTCTTCTCTCTTTTAATAGAGGAACAGGATATTCTTGAGAGTTTGGATGACTAACCTGAAGTCATACATCAGTTAAACAAGGTGTTCCATTTAGAGCTCAGTTTTGCTGAGAGGCACTGCTTGGGGTTCATGCTGCATTTTAATGTAGCTCTTCCATATGCATGACATAGTTCTTAGCTTGCCACATTGTTTTGCTTGTCCAGAGTCTCCATTCATCTCAATCTCTTGTATGCCTGGTGTCCTATCATTCCCTTGCTAAGTTCCAGCATACAATTATAAGCAAAACATTATGTATGTATATTGGACAGAGTACATGATCAGATTTGAATAAGTATTCTAAAAGAACCAAACATTTTCTTGTCATGTTGGGGTCTGTGGTAGCAATTAGGAGTATTTAATCTTTGAATATTGGGTCACTAGTTTGTTGTTTGCTTTAAATAATTACTCCTACACATTGTACTGTGAATACTTTGTCATTATTTAATTATGACTAATGTCATAAAATAAATAATTGACTTATATTTTTAGAATTTTAATTGGCAAATGATATTCTCATGCATTATAAAACTATTTTCTATTATGAATCAATACATTTAGTGATAATTGTCACAAATGAATCTACTCCAAGGCAAATTTCTAATCTTACAGAAAATCAATACTCCACACCCCTTGGATATATATGATGTGTACATACCCAAAATTCCTGTAACCACTAAACTTTTCCATTTTTCTAGCCATTAGCTATATATCTAATAAATATTGAGCAGAGACTCCACAAGTTGTAAACAGGAACTTAACTAAGCATCTACCTAATACATCATAAGGAAACATACCTTATTGGACCATAGAATCTGATTGTAGATGGTAGTAATTGAATTTGAGAGAAACAAAACACATTAATAGAACATTAATAAACAGCCTTAAGATCTTAGATTTTATTAATCAGGAAGAATGGATAACTAAAATGTAGTAGATGTTAACTATGTAATATAGAATGGTTAGAAGCAATTGATTGGATATATGTTCAGCAGCATTCTCAGTTCTCAAAACATTACTTTTAGGAATAAAAGTAAGAATTATAACTATATCTATACCATTTACAGAATTTAAAAACACATTTATACAATTTAAATACACTTATAATGAGCAAAGGAAATTTACACATTCAAGATCATATATTGGTCACATTTGAATGAATTCCTATATAGAGGAGGGGAAATGGAATGAGGGTCAGCAATAAAGGGGAAAACTAAAATAATAATAATATGAATATTATATTATTAAATATAATAATAGTAATAATTTTATATTGACCAAGGCTGATAGTGTGCCAAGAGTTAAAATTAAATGCACAAAGTTCCCTTATGGGAAGACTACTGAACTGAGAGTCAGAAAACTTGATTCTAGTATACACTGTGCCATATTTGCTATGCTACTGGCTAGCATTATAAACTTCACCAAGCCACATCAAAATTGAGCTCTTCTCTGTAAGTGTAGGTGTTTGACAATATGCTCCATAAAATTTCTTCTAATTTTAAATTTCATTATAAATATATTCATTCATATATATACTTATATTGAATATATATACTTATACTTATTCATACTTATATTAAATATATATACTTATATATACATATATATACTTATATTGAATAAGTATATATACTTATATTGAATAAGAATTAATAAATATATTCATTCATATATATATATATATATATATATACTTAAGGGTATAATATGGGTGTATATTATATACACACACACACATACATACAACAAGGATTATACCCATAAGTATGATTAAAGAAGTGATATACTTAATTTTAATTAAAATTTTTTTGGATAAAATCCTGCTTCCCATTTGGACACTGTCAGGAAAAGAGTTCTTTTATCCTGTATACTGCAGGAATTTTGCTGATGTACATTTTGGGTACCTGTGCTTTGGGTATCTTGTGAAAATAATAGAACCTTGTGGTTGAGTTAAATTATAGCTATGCCCAAGGATCAGGAGCTTCTCCTGACACAGTGAGATGGATTAGAGCTTCAGGAATTGTTCATCACCTCAAATATGTTGTCAGAACAGATTTGCCTCCTGTTTCACCCCTCATACCTTGCTTATCCCTGCTTTGTCACTCATGCCTAGAGCCAGATGCTGACTTCCGCTTATCTGCTGGCTCTTTGATTTGTTCTATTGCCTTTGTGTGGCTCTGGTTAGATGAGGTATTTTATTGACATATTTTGTAGTAGTTGGTTGCAGATGTCTACTCCCTAAAAGTTTCTATAAAGAAAAGGGCCAGATCCCCATTTAGTGTCCTGTAGTCTTGCTGAGCCATACAAATCCATTGTTGCCACCACCCCATCTCATTTCATTTTGCCATTCTGGTCTCTGTTGCATTAAGGGATTTATGATAGGCATTGGTTAGAATGATAAAACTGCTTTGTATTAGTCTAAATCTTGGATTAGACTAAATTACAACAACAGTTCACATCTATTACCTCCTTACATAATAGCAATGTCTCCACCTTCTTGGTAAAATAACAGTATATTGAATACACAAGTAGTACTATGTCTAAATAAACTTTTTCTGAATTAGACTTTATCACACTCACATTTTCTTATAATTTTAATATATTTTAATTCTTATGTCATGACAACTTTGAATAAAATTTTGGAGAGTTTCTCTTTCCACCTTGACAGCTTTTCATGAAAGTCTGTCCTCCCCATAATTAAAGATAGGGGAGGAAATTTCCATTTTTAGCAACTTGGAAGACTGATTTAACACTGGCCTCCTGTTGCGCGTGGGTCACCGGCCAGCAGTGACCACGGAACACTGTGGATGGCTCGCCGAAAAACACGCGAGAAACAAACACACACACATGCACAGAGACAAGACTAGTTTCTGTGGGGAAGTAGGGAGGAAATGGCCACCCCCCCTAGTGCTGAGGGCCCTGATTTACTGTCCATACGTGCTTTTATTGGGCTCATTTTGCATAATAATTCAGGTAAAGTACAGTACTCATTAGGGGGAAGTAAGGAACTATAGAAAACAAGGAACTCTGCTGGTCTATTGAGTCGGGGTCAAAGAGCTGTAAGACTTTGAGGAACAAACTTCCTCCTTGGACCCTTCTTATTCAACTGAGAGCATTCTAAACAAAGAAGGTTTCACAGTAATTTACATGTTCTTTCTTAGGCCTGATCACCCAGGGAATCCGCCCCTTTTCAGCACAGAGCTATACCACCCTGTCATTGTTTCAGGCTTAGCACGGGAACTAAGGCAATAAGGAGATTTTCTCCCAGATGATAACTCAGGCTATGTCAAAGCCGAGGAGCAAGGGTCCGTCACCCTCTTACGCTGCAGCCCCCCAAGTCCTTCTTTTGCGGGGGGGGCCTCCCAAAGTGATCGTGCCTGGCTTAGGTCATTCCCCCCGTGGGGAATCTTACCCGTCTTTGGCTAACCGACCAAGCTTTTTGGGGTTCAGCAGCAGAAGCAGCATTCCTGTCAGGGAGATAAGCTTTTGTCTCCTTGCTGGCTTACAGTTCCAAGGGCGTTCCCTTAGCCTTATCCTAGGCGGGGGTTTCAGCTTCTGATACCAGTCAGGGCGGTTCCCAACAGCCTCCTCCTAGTAGAAATAAAAATCTAAGTGCATATTAAGAAAATTGAATATGTAAAAATTGATATATATATATATATGAACATTGAGATTAAAAAACAAAAAGGAAAACCCATATGCCCATACCAGTAAGCATCCTAGCTGATGTTACAGCAAATTGGGTCTAGAACTCCATGTTGAAGGAGCTAAACAAAAGGTCTGAGTTCTTATAATAATATGTAAGGACAGGCGGTAAGAGCTCTGGCTTGTATAAGACGGGGACTTGAATTAAGACTCTTACATAAAGTTGGAACCTGAAACCTGTGGAGGTGAGGTGGAGTCTCCCATGAGTAACCAAAGGTACAAATTGTGCCATGTTTGGATTATGTGGCCAAATTTATATTTTGGCATGAAGTAGAAATCCCCAAGCCAGGAAGTTAATTATAAAAATTAGTCCCATGCTGCTACAGTCCTCTCCTCTACATAAGCAAATGTGTCACCACTCTGTAGGGACTTTTCTATGACCCAGGCTGTGTAGAACTTACAGATTTTAAACAATCCCTGGTAAAAACTACATAGTTTAGGAGGCAGTAATCCACTGTGGAGAGGTTACCTACTAAGAACTTAGGTTAAAAATCTGAAGGTTGTTATAAAATACATACTCTTAAAATGATTTAAGAGATAAAGAAAGAATAAAAACAAAACATAATGAAAGCATAATAAATATAAAACAAAATGAAAGAACAGAGTCTGGTAAAGATGGAGGTGTAGGTAAACACAGCTTGGCTCCTTGCACAACCACCCCAAAATTACAACTAAATTATGGAACAACCATCACTGAGAACTGTCAGATATCAAGTTAAAAGGAAGTCTGAAAGCTACAGAATTAAAGAAACAACAACATCCATACTGATAGGAAGGACAGAGACATGGAGACATGAAACTCACTGGTCTCACATCCATGTATAGATTCAGTAGGGATATCTCAGGAGCAATGGGTCCCAGCTCCACACTAGGCCCTCCCAGGCCTGGGTTCCAGTGCCAGGTAGATAAGCTCCCATAACTTTAGGCTGTAAAAATCAGCAGGGCATGAGTGTATGAAAGAAACTGCTGGATCCCAAGCAGTTCCTCTTAAAAGGCCCACACATGTACTTACTCAGCCTCACTCCCTCTGAGCTCCAGCACCAGGGCAGCAGCTTGAAAGGTGCAAGTGTCATACAGGGAGGACTGATTGACATCAGGATGAGAGCTGGAGGACAGCTTTCTTCCAGACAGAACTGTGAGCAGAGGCCATTGTCCCTTTCCTGAGCCCTCCCTGCACAGAGCCACAGAGCCAGAAAACAAATGCCATATCTGAGACTCTGTCAACCTGGCTCATACTATTTGCCCAACCCTGGTGATTCCCTGAAGCTCCAACCTACCCAGTTTGTTATCAGCTCACACCAGCTGTTAACAGTGGCTTTATAATATGAATGCTTTGCCTTAGCTCTTGCTTCATATCTTTATAAATCCTCTTAAACAAGCAACAGCCAGTCTCAGAGAGCCCCCATCCCCTATAACTCTTGCTAAGTTTGCCAGGCTTGACCCTAGCAACAAATGGCCTCATTTCAAAGCCTGGCCTTGCTTGGCTACCTCCAAGAACAGCACAAGTAGCAATCATTTACAGATCGCTTAATAGCTTATTCCAAATGGCCCCAGACAGAACACAGGAAGTGGCTGACCTTGGCATGTATCACCTGGGAAACCCCAGAGCCTGTGCAACCAGTGGACACCTGCAGACCACATTGGAGCACCATTACCCAAACACCTGCATAAGTGATATGCTCAAATGGTGAACTCAGTGGGTTCCAGAGTCTTCCTGGAATAAGTCTTGCTCTGTGGAGTGGGGCCCTACAACCTGATCTTCCATGGAGGGTGGGGATGGTTGGTCAATGGTCACAACCGGTCCTTGTAGCTGACTGGCTTGGGTAAGTCCCTCCCATTAACCTGTCAACAGCAACCAAGGCTCAACTACAAGAGAAGGATGTACTCAGCTCACACAAATGCTGCATGTCAAGGATCCAGCTTGGATGATAGGGGAGGCTGTGCCACTGGATCCTACAGGACACATACTACATTAGGTCCCACTACCAAGACAGAGAGTCATAGCTCTGCCTAACACATAGAAACAAGTATAGGGAGGCTATTGAAATGAGGAGACAAAGAAACATGTCCCAAATGAAAGAACAGAACAAAACTCCAGAAAAAGAACTTAAAAAATGGAGACAGGCAATCTGTCAAATGTAGAATTAAAAACACTCATTATAAGGATGCACAAGGAACTTAGTGAGCACCTCGATGGCATAAAAAGATCTATTCAGAAATGAAGGATTCACTAACTGATATAAAGAACAAATTATAAGGAAACAACAGTAGAGTAGATGAAACCAAGAATCAAATCAATGATTTGGTATATAAGGAAGCAAAAAACAGCCCATCAGAACAGCAAGAAGAAAAAGAATCTAAAAAATTGAGGATAGTGTAAGGAGCCATTGGGACAACTTCAAGCATCCCAACATTCACATGATAGGAGTGCCAGAAGGAGAAGAGAAAGAACAAGAAAATGGACATCTGTTTGAAAAAATAATGAAAGAAAACTTCCCTAATTTGGTGAAGGAAATAGGCATGCAAGTCCAGAAAGCATGGAAAGTCCCAAACAAAATGGACAAAAAGAGGCCCACAAGACACATCATAATTAAAATGCTAAAGGTTAAAGATGAAGAGAGACTCTTAAGGGTAGCAAGAGAAAAGCAGTTAGTTAACTACAAGGGAGCTCCCATAAGGCTGTCAGCTTACTTCTCAAAAGAAACTTTCCAGGCTACAAGGGAATGGCAAGAAATATTCAAAGTGATGAAAAGCAAAGACCTACAGCTAATATTGCTCCATCCAGCAAAGCTATTGTTTAGTATTAAAGGGCAGACAAAGAGCTTCCCAGACAAGAAAATTTGAAAGGAATTAATCATCCCCAAACCATTATTATATGGGACATCAGTTAAAGGGACATATTTAAGAAAAAGAAGATCAAAACTATGAATAACAAAATGGCAATAAATACATATCTATCAACAATTGAATCTAAAAAAAACCCCACTAAGCAAACAAGAAGAACAGAGACAGAATCATGGATACAGAGAGCATTTTGATGGTTGCCAGATGAGGGGAGATGTGGGGGAATGGGTGAGGGGGTGAGGGATTAAGAAGTACAAATAAGTAGTTATAAATGGCCATGGGGATGTAAAGTACAGTGTAGGAAGTGGAGAAGCCAAAGAACTTACATGCAGGGCCCATGGACATGAACAATGGTGTTGAGACTGCCTGAGGGAGTGTGAGGTTACTGAGTGGAGGGGGGCAAAGAGGGAAAAATTGGGATAGCTGTTATAGCATAATCAATAAAATATAATTTACAAAAATAGAATAAAGTGAGATTTATAAAGAAGAAAGCACTAAAGGGAGAAGGAAGGTTCTGAGCCCTCATATATTAAAATACTTTATGCTCCTTAGGTTTTGTCATGAATACCATGTATTTACATTAGTATTATAATGATATATACTTATAAATTAATATAGGTTCCTATAAATATATCATATAATTATATACATTATAATGTATAATAACTATATATAGTACATATGTAGTCTTATGTGGGGTAGAGTCCATTTTAACACATGCCATTAAAATGAAACCCATAATAGCAAAAAAATTTCAGTTCTACCCAATGATGACTAGTTAATCAACTAGTATTCTCATAATGAAGGTTGTTGCTTGTAGTTACAAAAAGTTTCTTAGAAAATCCAATCTTTTAAAAAATCTAAGTGTTCTACATCTATTGCTCTTGAGTAAGTAAATTTCACAGAAAGTAGTTTTTAATCAGAGGCTATGTATTTACATTCTCTAATATTGTAATTTAATATAGTGCTTATTTCCTCATTGCAAGTTTGAAGTGTGTGATGTTTTAGGTACTTTAAGATACACTGTGTAATAGATATAATTTTTTAAGACCCCTGAACTACAAACAATGCCTGAAATGGTCTTTTAGTGAGTGTTCTTATATTTTATTTCATTTTCAAGACTTTAATTCTAAATTCAGTGTCGTGATTTTTACTTGTCTCAGTTGAATTTCAATGCTTGCCTTTCCAATTGTTTTTAAACACTTAATTCCTTACTTATGTGCATCAGATATCTCATGCCTTATAGAATTCCAATCAACATTTTTCAGGATGTTCTGAGTTCTTTCAAAGTCTTCTCTCTCAAAGTTAGAAATGCTTGTACTGTTTCCTTCACAAATAGCATACTCTCTTGAGCATTTAAAATCAAATAATAAGTTGATAACTAGATTTGAGATGCTCCCCAGCTTCAATCTGAATAATCATACTTGGTTGATTTTTTAGGAAAGTTTCCAGAAAAATTTTTAGAGTAAATTAAGGCAGAAACCAAAAAAAAAAAAAAAGAGAAAACATCTTTCCATAAAGATGGATCAAACAATCTCTTTATAACACAACACAATATGCCTTGAGAACAGAACTTTTACTATTTTCTATAATTAAATTGCCATCATTCCAATCAATATCAGTATAATTACAATCTCTCATGGTCAATATTCCAGCCTTCCCATGGTTGTTCATTCTTAGTATTAAGAAAAGTTATTCCCTACAGTTTAACTACAGGTTGTTTTTATATAAAACATACCATTTTCAAGATTGAGTGGATTTTACTTTTTGAGAGAGAAAAAAGAGGTTAGTAGTTTTTTAAAAATTACTTTATTGTTGTTCAATTACAGTTGTCTTCATTTTCTCTCCACCCCAGCCAAACTCACGTCCCTCCTTTTGCTTCCCACCCTTCCCCTTGGTTTTGTCCATGAATGCTTTATATTAGTTCCCCAAAACCTTTCTCCCCGCTGTCTCCCTCCCCTCTGGCTATTGTTAAATTGTTCTTAATTTCAATGTCTCTGGTTATATTTTCTTTGCTTTTTTCTTTGTTGCTTACGTTCCAGTTAAAGATGAGATCATATGATATTTGTCCCTCCAGGAAGACAAAAAACCCAATTAAAAAATGGGCAAAATACTTGAACAGACACTTCTCCAAGGAGGACATACAGAAGGCCCAGAGACATATGAAAAGATGCTCAGCATCACTGGCCATCAGAGAGATGCAAATTAAAATCACAATGAGATAACCACCTTACACTGGTCAGAATGGCCATCATAAACAAATCAACAAGCAAGTGTTGGAGAGGATGCAGAGAAAAGGGAATCCTAGTGCACTGTTGGTAGGAATGCAGACCTGCCTTGTCCTTTGTGGAGTGGAACATTCTAATAAGAACTCAGAATTACAATCACCACAGTATATAACTTAATAAAGTAGTTGACGCCATTTATTAGCTACTGTAGAAAACAGTATGGAATTTCCTCAGAAAACTAAAAATGGAACTGTCTTTTGACCCACCAATTCCACTGCTGGGATTATACCCTAAGAGCCATGAAACACCAATCCAAAAGAACCTATGCACCCCAATGTTCATAGCAGCACAATTTACAATAGCCAAATGTTGGAAGAAACCTAAGTGCCCATCAGTAAATGAGTGGATCAAAAAACTATGGTACATTTACACAATGGAATTCTATGCAGCAGAGAGAAAGAAGGAGCTCCTCCCCTTTGCCACAGCATGTATGGAATTGGAGTAATTATGCTAAGTGAAATAAGCCAGGTGGTGAGGCTAGTAGTTTTTAATCAGAGTCCATGTATTTATATTCTCTAATACTACAGTGAGTGAGAGGGAAGGAGGCAGGGAGGCAGGGAAAGAGAGAGAGAAAAAAAACAGGGGAGGGAGAGATATTGATTTTTCATATTACTTAACAGATTGGTTTTTGACTGCTAATCACAGCCCATGAATACTTCCTGTACTCACTGTATATTTTTTTCTGAGTAAACATGAAAAAGAACACTGGGTTAGTCTCTATTGCATTTCATACTTCACATTTATACATGTTGAAGGATTTGTGAATGCTCAAGGATGTGTTCAGGGCTGCAAAACTGAAACTAACAAAAAATAAAATAAAATTCCTACCTTCAAGACACTTATACTCTAGACTGTAGTCAAGATCAATAAGAAAAGCAAAACATTATGCTGATTCATTATTTTAGTTATATAATATTAGCGTGTTAATATTTTTTCTTCTTGGTTTAAGGATTTGGTTTACTCACATCTCTGTTAGCTTTGCATGTCACATAGTATTTCTTGGTTTATAATCAGAGGACACAAACTCACAGCCTGAATTTATGCCTTGTGGATTTACAGAATGATATTTAAAGCTTTGATTTGTCTGTCAACAATTAAAAATTCAGAATTTTGTTAAAAAAATCCAGATTTCTGAGTTTTCTTAAATATGTCAAAGATCTATTGACAATGAGCCTATAATTCCACAAGGAAATGGTAGTTCGTTATAGAAGACTGCCCTTTTATGTTGGAGTTATAGTCTTTAGTACCTGTTACTCCCACCTTGTCTGCTTTTTCTCAGTTATAGTAATTGCCTATGGGCCATCTGAGTATCTACATACTATAGATACTCAGAGATACACACACACCAGAGATACCCAGGGTTTTAAAACCAGAGAGATACCCAGATATTATCAAATCCAAAAACCAGTGGTTCTCTGTAACCACAGTAGACAATCATTGTTGTAGCCTTTGAGATCTCATCTGCTGTTTTGCATTTCCAACATTCTAAATTATTTCTAGTTCTGTCTCTTCTGGATTTTAAATTTAGAGCACTAGTCTGAAATGTAAGCCATGCTGTTTAGAACTTGCTGAGACTAGAAAAAAAAATGCCACCTTATATGATACAGGATCTGGTCACATTTTGGTAGTCCAGAGCCTTATTTGGTTGTCTTTGTGCCCAGAGATGACCAGACTCCAGGAAAATGATTTCAGTTAATTAAATTTATGGCAAGTTGGTAAATTTATTAATCTACACTAAAAAGTTTAAAATGAAAACTAAACTTGTAAACAGAAGGAAATGCATATGTCTATAAGTCTGCAAATCCTTTCCCCAGGATGAAAGCCTATGTAGGAAATCAAGTTATAATCAGAAGACTTTTTGTGAGTCTGGTATCAGAATAAAGAAAATTAAGTCTAATGTCATACCTGTTGGGTAATTCACCAGAGAATGAGTGTTTATTACTCAGGGCTTCCTAGATATCTATCTCATGCCAACCACAAATCCTGCCTTGTGCATTTGGTTGGATTTAGGTTTTTCCCAACTCTTCAGGTGTGCAAATGCTGATTCTTGTTAGTGCTTAACCCCCTAAACAGATGGCATATCTCACCCATTAGAAGTCTGACTTGAAATTCTGTGGTCATCTTATTATAAGCCTCTATATGCTACAATGTTTTGAATTAACTTTCCATGAGTGAATATATTTCATGCTTCACTGAAGTGGCAGTTCCTTGAGAGTAAAAATATACCATAGTATACCTTATAATTACCTTCGGTTATCATACCATAACCTTACTGTCAAGATAGACTCTGCACATAGGTAAAGGAATAAGTTTCCTGAGTAATTGTTATGGACTGGGGCATTATATATCTATTATAATATATATAAATATTATATGTAATGTGTGTAGGTATATATATAATCTTACATATAATATCTCATAATATTATTCTCATTTTATAAGTAAAAATAGTAAAGCTGAGAGAAATTGAATAAATCATCAAGTTTGTAGCTAGTATATCAGAAAAGCCTGAATGTAAATCTCAGACACTGTGACCTTCATGTGTACATGTGTGTGTATAGGGTTGTGAAAGAGAATTTCTTTAAGTTGTCTTCTAATAAGTATACCATGTTATCTTACACATACAATATGTGAACAATAAATGTGCTGGTGTTTGATTTGTGATGAAAAGTCACATTTATTATATCAATTGTTTTTCCACAGCTCATTTGCTATTTATTGGGATTGGGAAATGGAGTGGATTTTAATTGTTTCAATCATTTAATGCAGGATAGTCTGAGCACATAGTGACTGCTCAATAAAGATCTCACGTGGGAAGAAGTGAAGGGAATTCCAGGGAAATTCTGATCTATAGCTAGACATCAGGGATAAATTGTTAAAGGTGGGTTCTATTATTCTCTTTTCTCTTTATTCAGGATGCAAAAAATATAAAATAATATTTAATGTAGTTAGTGCTGCATTGAAAGTATATAGATAAAGTATGTGCTGTTTGAAATGATTCATTGCAAACAGATTAGAAAAATAGGATTTTTTTTAAATACGCACACACAAAAAACAATCCTGCAGTGGATTAAAACTTTGTCCTTATAAAGTCAGTGGGTGTATGTGGGTATATGTATACTCTGAGGAATTTCAAATCAGGAAACTCAGAGAGTACAAATTGAGAACATTTGGGCTTGAAACATACCCATTTCACCTACAATTTCACCCATTGTCCTACAGTCTTGCAGTACTACTAATCAAGGGTGCTAACAGGAGAAAGAAGCAAACCACAGGTTCTTTTATTATACAGCAAATGTGTACTTAACAATTGGAAAGGAGTCTTAGAAAAGAAGTTCTCTGATGCAGGCACCAGCCCGCAGTGTCCAAGTCATTATGGAGAAAATGAGACATTCACACAGACTACTGAGTCCGGTCAAGAAAAAGGGACAGCGTGGCTTTTCTCTCAAGGGGAACAAAAGCCATGGCCTCTGCCCTGACAGGCCTTTATTGAGTTTTTCTCCCACCGATTACAGGATGGTCCTCATTTACTATGCACAGGTTTGTTTTAGGTGGTTACCTTCTACAGAAAACAAAGGAGCCAATGCTGCTAATCACATCACAGAAGAGGGATATTTGCAAATGAAAAGGCAAAAGTGGTTGAACTGGTTATACTCATCCTTGGAAGGTTTAGCATGAATTTTAGGAAGTTACATTTTAGTAAATGTCCTCAATTCAGGGTGAGGGAGTTTTAGCAAAAAGCAAGACTCACAGTGGCCTAGATACACTGCAGGCCTGATTCCTCACAGGAGAAGCTATCCATGGGCATGGGTCCTGTGCATCTCTGATTGGGAGCCGGGCCCACGGCACGGAGAACGGTCTACTACACTTCTCTGTAGCTGACACTTCACAGCCAGCCTTTTGCTTTTGCACTTGCACTCTATTTGAAGTGTCTACCATAGATGCAAGTGAATGGTCCCAGAAGAAACTAAGTGATGGCTGGAAACTGAACTGAGGACTGCTAGTGCACCATTGTATACTATATTTCCTGGCAGTGTGCTCCATCACCACTCCAAGGTCTCACCTACTGAATTTCAACACTCATTTGCTTTGGATAATCCACAGTTCCTTATCTAAGAAAATATTGATACAAAACATCCGTATAGTTTTATTAGTTCTCATTGATAATTTTATTTTTAGGACTATTTACTTTCCTGTAGTATGTGCCTATTGACAAAGTCTTTATTTTGTATGTGACAAAGTGACATATGTATTACCTATATACAAGTAGGGAAAAAGTGAGTTTACAGCTGTAAGTAGACGAAACAGTTTATTCTATTATTTGTTGTATTATTGTGTTGGCCAAAAAGTTCATTGTTTTTATGAAAGATGGCTCTAATAGCACTAAGTTGTCTTTAACTTCATTTGAAAACATTTTGCTAGATTGTATTGTGACAGCTGTCATATCAGTAGGCATTAAAAATTATCAAAATTGGTGAATTTTTATGTAGCCATTTTAACATTGAAGATGGAATAAAATGTGCAACATTTTATGCATGTTATGCTTCACTATTTCAAGAAAGGTAAAAACGCAACTGAAACACAAAGTAAGATTGGTTCAGTGTATGGAGAAGGTACTGTGACAGATTGAATATAGCAATAGTGGTTTGTGTAGTTTCTCGCTGGAGAGTTCTCATTAGATGATGCTCCTTGGTTGGGTAGACCAGTTAAAGTTGATAGCAGTCAAATTGAGAAATTAGTTGAGATCAATCAATGTTATACCATCCAGGAGATAACTGACATACTCAAAATATCCAAATAAATAGTGATTGGTGAAAATGAAAAATGTGTCTTTTATTTTACAAAAAAAGGCATATAGACTTTTTGGCCAACCCAATATTTTCCATATGAATAAACAACTGTGAAACTACTTTTGTCCCACCCTATACAATGTCCTCTTCTAAAATCTTTTCCCTTGGTATTTGTAAGGCAGTTAATTAATTGTTGCAGATTATTCTCAACATTTTGTTATCTGGTTCTATAATTGTTTTCTGTCCATCTTTCTATTAAAATGTTTTGAATTCTATATGAATGAAGAAAGCTGATGAGAAAAGCTGATCAAAGATCCTTACTCTTCTTATGATTTGTCTATTATAATCATTATTCATATAATACAAAATTCCAAACATTCTTCCTCCTCTCCAGTCCTATAAAGTTGATCTTGTTTGGTATCAGGAAGGGTCTACACATTAGTATTCTTCATCCACTGAATTGAGAATGTCTCATCCAGGTGTTATTGTTGAAGAACTTACATATTTTAAGTTGAGGAAAGAGCTAATATCTGTTGACCACTATGTAGAGACCAGCGCATTGTTTACTTTACACACATTACTTTGTTAAACAGATCTGGTTCTGTGAGACGGAATACTTCCACTTAGTAGATAATGGCAAAACACTAGAGACATGGTAGACAACTTGTCAAGTTAAGATCCTGACTCATTTGCCAGTGCACCTACCACTATCCTTTCACTATTTCTGTAAATATTTGTGTTTGTCATTTAAAAAATAAGTACAAAATGATTATAGTATATATTCTCTAGATACAGAAACTTTCTCTGCTTTTGTCTTCATATACTATGAATTTGTATAGCATGAACCTCTGACTTTACATGTACTATTGTACGTGTAGTCATAATTACTATTAATTTGTTATTTATCAACAGCCATAATTACTATTAATTTGTTATTTCAATTGTCTCCTTTAAGTACATTTGCGACCTATTATTCATACTTCCCCCCATTTAGTTAACATCTGTTTATGCACTTTTATTTCTGATATGCACTTCCTGAACAAATGGTTTTTAAGCATTTTTGTTGTGGACCGCCCCCCCCCCCCCCCTTGTGGGGTCCACAGCATTGTAGCTGAAACAAAGAAATTCACACAGACTACCAAATCCTGTGGAAGAAAAGGACAAGTGGCTTCTCTCTTAAGGGGAGCAAAAGCCTGGGCCCCCTGCTTCAATAAGCTTTTATTGTCTTACTGGGCACTTTGCTTGAAGGTCCTCATTAACTATGCACAGGCTCACTTTAAGTGGTTACCTTATATGGAAAACAAAGGAGAGGATGCTGGTAATCACATCACAAAAGAGGGATATTTGCAAATGAAAAGGCAAAAGTGGTTGAGCCAGTTAAACTGGTCTTTGGAAGGTTTAGCATGGTTTTTAGGAAGTTACTTTGCAGTAAATGTTTGCCACTGGGGGCTGGGTCCATGCCACACAGAATGGACTCCTACACATTTTTATCACACCTTTCAATATTCACCATTCCAATTTACCCTCCTGTCAGTACTCTCTGTTATTTAATTACTGCATGAGAGTGAGTGTATTGTGAATAATTTAAAGTTGTTTTGCTTTCTTACAGGTGGTCTAAAATCTGCTTGGATCACATTGTGATCAGATAAAAATTCCTATTGATATGTCATATAAGCGTGAACCTGAGAAGGCATATTTAGTTTTATGCATGAGTGGTCGTAGTACTTGGGTTTCAAGGAGAAGGAATGATAACAACACCGCTATTACCACCACCAACTTGCTTTAGCAAGACAGCTACCATTTACTAGGCACTCTTGACATGCAATAGTGTTATACAAGTACTTTATAACATATATCTTAAATATATATTGACTTGATGTATAAAGTACTCGAAACAGTGTCTGCTACTAAATTTTACACAAATGTTTGCTTTTATCATCATCATCATCATCACCATCATCATCTCATTTAAAACCTTCAGTGATCATTGGATGTAGGCATTATTCTCATTTTATGGCTAATTGGATGAAGACATTATTCTCATCTTATGGAAATTGAGGTTAATGAAGGCTGAATAACTTGCCTGTTAAATAAATGATGGAAACTTAATTTCAATGCAGGTATATTTAACGTCTAAGGTCATTTTCTTCCTGCTTAGCTACACTATGTCCCATAGATGGGAATGGCCACAAGAAAAAAATCTTTCCCTGATTCTTACTTTCACCACATGGGAACCCCTGTTTGTCTTCCCCAGGGGGGAATTCAGACAGGAGAGACTAATGTAGAAACTTGGCTGATGTTTTCACTGCACAGACTGCTGTACAGCAAAGTCCCTGTGGCCTTGAGGAGGAAGTGACTGGTTCCTAGGGGATACTCCAGATGTCTATGATGTTTGGATTGCTCTGCTTATCCAGTAAAGATAACCACCAAGTCCCATCTTCCCCAGGGCATTCTGATTTTCCACACGAAACTGGACTCCAGTTCTATAAATGCTCATCTTGTCCTCTTCTTTGTCCCTTGTCATCATTTCTGAACTTGACACCAGCTGTATGCTATCTATTAACCTGTCATACTCATTGATCTCCCTAAGAAATCAAACCATCATTCTAATTCCCCTGTCTGATCTTGGTTTGCCAGAGCTTACTGACAAAATTGTCCCTTTGCAAAAGAAAAGTATAGGCTATTTGTTTTTGCCCTTACAGTACCAAATGCTGTATCATCAATACATGATTTTCTGTTCATTTCAAACTTTATGGCCTTATTGAAAATGAAAACAGCTTGAAGATAACTCTGAATTTGATCTCCAAGGCTATATGAAAATACAACTAAAATAAACCTAGGGATTAAGTAAACTTATAAAGTATAAAGCCTTTCCATTGGTACTTTCATTATTCAACAGCAAATAGACAGGTGTACTTTGTAACTCATAATATCAAATACAAACTGATAACTAATTTTCTCCTCTCTAATTTGTTGGAAAATTATAATGGAGGATTATTAAACTCCAGTGTAGCGTAATATGCTGACAATGAAGCTATGTCATTCCCTTTTCATTTACAGAAGCTCAAGAAATTCTCTATTCCTTGGTGACTCTGTTCTTCATCCTCACAATGGCTCTGTACATGCATGACTTCCTTGCCAAAGCTAGGTCTTAATTTTAAAAGAAGTACACAGTCAATTCATCATTTAACTATCCATCTATTCATTCTTTTGTCTATAAATTCTTTCATTATTCAGCACTAACACTGTGCTAAAAGCTTATATTAGTCAATATCCAACAGGATAACATGAATTATTTTAGGCATTTCAAGAAGAGAGAGTTCAATGTAAGAAATAAGTTAAATCATATTGGATGTACATTGTCTACAGTAGGCAAGACATGCAAACAGCATAAGTATCTATGGATGAACGGATAAAGAAAATGTAGTATATATGTATACACAATGGAATATTATTTAGTCATAAAAAGAAGGAAATTCTGCTATTTGCAACAACATGGATGGAACTTGATTGAGGGCATTATGCTAAATAAAATTAGTCAAACAAAAAAGGGAAAATACTGTTTGATCTCTCTTAAATGTGGACTCTGAACAAAGTGAATCATAGATACAGAGAACAGAGTGGAGATTGCCAGAGGTTCAGGCAAGGAGGTGGGCAAAATGGGCCAAGGTGGTCAAAACGTACAGACTTCCAGTTATAAGACAAATATGTCCAGGGGATGTAAGGTACAGCAGGGAAACTAGTTAATAATGCTGTGTTGTACATTTTCAAACTGCTAAGAGAGGAGATATTAAAAATTCTCATCATAAGAAAAAAGTAACATTGTGACATGACTGCTGTATTGTGGTAATAGTTTTGCAAATAAGCATGTATCAAATCATGTACATTTGGAACAATAAAATGTCATATGTTAATTATATTTTAATAAAATGGGGAAAGGGGAAAATAGGGGTTGTAAGGATCACCTAGCCAAAGAGAAGAGCCAGTAGTGACTGAGAACTTGGAGTGACTGCCCCTGGAACTGTATGCTAGGAGCTCAGTGATCATTGTACAGGGTGGGACAGGCAATATATCTGTTAGTGCAGTCACTGCTCTGCTGCCACTGAGAAGGTAGCTAGGAGCCTTCTCTTCTACTGATGCTGCTGAGAATGCCCCAGAGGCTTCCAGAGATGAAAACTGTTGGCACCCTTTCTAAAAAGCTTTAGATATGCTATTCCCCTGATCTGAAAGTCACCATTTCTCTTCCTAAAGAAGTTAGCTTGCTTTTCAACATCTAGCACAAGATGGTGATATTGGGAGGTTTCCAATTTTATCATTCCCTTCCCTATCTGTTGCATTATACTTATTATTGCATATCTCATGGTATATCTGTTACCTGTGTACTTATTAGTCTATCTTATTAAGTTGAGAACTTCTCAAGGCTGTGCCTTTTGTTGTTGTTGTTGTTTATACCCTGTGAGCCAGCACAGAGATCCTATTAATTCTTAACTAATATTTATGAAATTTATTTTAGTTGAATTAAAATGTAAGAATACACATAACTATGGCACATTTTGGTGGGTCTAATATGTCGGATCAGGAATTGAAATGCTATCTTGCAGGTGATGGGGAGTTGGTGGTGCTTTGGAAGACTTCCAGGGACATGATATGATTTAGGTCATCTGAGCTGGAAAAGTTAGAGAACGGGAGCATGGAGTGCAGCTCCATATCTGCAGTAATCATAGGAGGTGAGCAAATGGGTTTAGCTTGACTCTTCAGTGACCACTATGTCTTTCTCATTTAGGATATAGGAGTGTTACAGTATCTTTATTGTGGAAGTAGGGTTTCTTCAAGATTAAAAAGTATTCTTCTTAGATCTTCTGAAGGTGTCTGGCTGCCAAGCTGGCTGAGGTTTTATAATCAACCATTTATAATCATGAAATGTTCTAATTATTAAAAATAATGTTGTCAGACACTCTAAATTATGTTTCCATTCATTTTGCCAAGTTCTTTTTAAAGTTGCTCAGGCATCCCCCTTCTTCTTCTTCTTCTTCTTCTTTCTTATTCTTGTTCTTATTCTTATTCTTACTCTTATTCTTAATCTTTTTATAATGTAGAAAACTGGAGAGTCCAACTGCAGAAACAACACAACTTAGAAAAGATTTAAAGATGTGAATATCCGTGGTTTGAGATAAATCACGATCTAATGCTGTGCCTCCTAAATCTAAACTCAACTTTTTCCTCCTGGAAAACCTCTCTAGAACAACAAAACCATATGCCTGTCTGGGGGAAATTAAAGTAACAGTGATAACCCAGTAGTGCTTCCTGACTTGGGAAGTGGTCTTTCTGTTCCTCCCACAAGCCTTATTTTCAAGACAGTGCCCAATATGATCGAGGCTAGTGGATTTCCAAACATAGAGTCTTTTTAAAAATATATTTTATTTATTATACTATTACAGTTGTCCCATTACCCCCCTTCATTCCCCTCCACCCTGCACACCCTTTCCCATCCACATTCCCCCCTTTAGTTCATGTCCATGTGTCATAAGTTCTTTAGCTTCTACATTTCCCATACTATTCTTGCTCTCCCCCTGTCTATTTTCTACCTACCATCTATGCTACTTATTCTCTGTACCTTTCCCCCCTCTCTCCTCCTCCTATTCCCCTGTTGCTAACCCTCCATGTGATCTCCACTTCTGTGGTTCTGTTCCTGTTCTAGTTGTTTGCTTAGTTTGTTTTTGTTTTTGTTTTAGGTGTGGTTGGTAATAATTGTGAGTTTGCTGTCATTTTACTGTACATGTTTTTTATCTTCTTTTTCTTAGATAGGCCCCTTTAACATTTCATAAAATAAGGGCTTGGTGATGATGAACACCATCACCAAGCCCTTTGACCTTATCTGAGAAGCACTTTAATTTGACCTTATCTGAGAAGCACTTTATCTGTCCTTCCATTCTAAATTAAAGCTTTGCTGGCTAGAGCAATCTTGGATGGAGGTCCTTGCCTTTCATGATTTGGAATACTTCTTTCCAGCCCCTTCTTGCCTGTAAGGTCTCTTTTGGGAAATCAGCCGACAGTCTGATGGGAACTCCTTTGTAGGTAACTGTCTCCTTGTATCTTGCTGCTTCTAGGATTCTCTTCTTCATTTTAATTTTGGGTAATGTAATTATGATGTGCTTTGGCATGTTCCTCCTTGGGTCCAACTTCTTTGGGACTCTCTGAGCTTCCTGGCTCAGATAGATAGATATATACCTATATCTATATATCTATATCTATATATCTATCTCTATATATCTATGGCTCAGCTATAGATAGATAGCTGATAGATGATAGATAGATAGGTAGATAGATAGATAGATAGATATCCTGTCAATTCTGTTTCTGTGGAGAACCCTAATACACTTACTGAGGTGATCTTGAAATATGTTCACAATTCTTTGACACTTTTTCTTCTAAAATGTGGAGTCTAGTTTCCCTCCCCCTTGAATGTGATTGGGAATTACTGACTTGTTTCTCATTAATGGAATACAGTAAAAGTGACAGTGGATAGGTGGGTGATAAAAGGCATTATAGCTTCCTATTTCCTCTGTTACATCACTCTGGGGAAGCAACTGCCATGTCTTGAGAACATTCAAGCAGCCCTATACAGAAGTTCACATTATGGGGAATTAAGGCCTACAGTTAACAGCCTCATGGGCCATATTGGAAGTGCACTCTAATTCCTGTCAAGCTTTCAGAAGACTGAAGCTATTGTTGACATCATCACTGCAACTTCATGATAGATCCTAGGCCAGTGCTACACAACTAACCTGCACCCAGATTCCTGACTTATGGAAACTGCATGAGGCAATGAATGTTTATTTTTTTAAGCTACTATGTTTTATATTTTAGGGTACTTTGTTTTCCACCAACAGATAATTAATAACTGGCATTGACTGTGCATTGCCTCTCCCTGTTAGGCCTTCTTAATGCAAAAGTGTCTTCTCCAACTCTTAGAAAAATTCAGTTTTGTTTTGAAAAACTATAATTCCATTGTTTGCATGCTTAAGTTTACAGACTTAAGATTTATAGATGTACAGTTGCTCTGCCATCTTGGGAGGCAGTCTTATTCCAGTTCTCCCAACTCTACTCTTTCCTTACTTTTTCTTTTGAAGCTTGATTCCTCAAATTGAGTTTTCAAGATTTCAAACCCTTGGTTAGACTTTGTATATCCATGTATATAGAGAATATAATAATATATATCAGGGTCACTGTCAGGGTTAAAAGTAATTTACATACTGAGCCTATCTTACAGGGTTGAGACATCATAGATCCCCAAATACTACTATTACTGCTAATCCTGCTATAGCTAATGATAACAGTGATAAAAATAATGACAACTAGATTGGTTCTTAATAGCATGATCACTTGAAATTATCAGGATGGTATATTCTATTACACCAATATTTACATTTTCAATATTAAATTGTTGAGGTTATCAAGGTTAATATATGTACCCAGGACACAATGTTGAGTATGGAAGACATACAGTGTCTTCTACACAGTGCTAGATCTCATCTTTTTTATCAAGAGAACCCACCCTGTTTTTCCTTGATAGGCTGTGTTTCTCTTATGTAGAAAAACATAGAGAACATTTTCCTTTTTTAAAGAACACATTTCCATACCTATTGAGAAAATGAAAGTTTTTCAAGAAAATTCCTGTGAAGAGCTTGAGAATATTAAAAGAATAACTGTTGGAGAAAAAAGGAAACAAACCATTTAATCTTTTTTTTCTGAAAAGTTAAAGATTCTACTTCACAAAATCTTTTGCAATCTCCAATTTTATACAAGAGCTAAAGAAACTAATAGTTCCCAAGGCTCTAAGATTTAATTTCCATTTCGTAAAATGCCTCTCACAACAGAATTAATCAAGTTTCACTTCTACTGTCCCATTTCCCTTTAGAAATCCTGTGATATAAACCTTGAAGGTACATAACAAATATTCATCTACTCACCTGGTTTGAACAGCAAAATGTTCAGGGAGGTAAATCATTGGCAGTGATGGTATGCACTGACTTGGGTATAATTCATCTTCTCTGCCTGAATGGACAGAGTTCCCTTCAGCCTCTTATGCTCACAAGAGCAAAGCATTACTCCAATATCTCAGGCCAAATGAGTGGACATGTATGCTTTTTGCTGCTTGTGAGCAGATAGAACAAATCTTTGTTTCTTTTTTAAAGAAATTTAAAAAAATCAGATGTGTGAAATAACAGGTAACATTATCTGGGTATCCAGTTTTGCTACTTCTTCTGTGAACCTGGAGAAAACAGATAAAAAGGGCTTCTAGTGGCTAAGTGGGCTCATTTGAAAAAACAACAACAACAAAGCCTAGCAACTATTTCTACACAGGGGCCTCTCGCACAAACTAGTTCTGGGAGAAGCCAACACTGAATTGCCTGCCCTCTGCACTGAACTGCCAGGCTGCATTGTGTTTCTGTCATCCGAGGCAGCCCTTACAAAGGAGTTTCTGGAATCCTATTTCAACCAATAGGACTGAGGCTTTCCCCATCCAGTTGGAGCTGTGCAGCTCCAACCAACAAGAGTAGCTCTATTCTGACCAATGGGGATTGTGTATTTGGACCAATCAAATTGTGAGGGCTTCAGGGACCAAGAGCAGTGACTTCTATCCATGTAAGCCAGCTTCCTTCTGGCTCTGAGAGTATACTTTTCCTCTCCACTGAACACTTGAGACTGTTTTTGCCACAAATGCTGAAGAATCAAAGGCATCTAGCTGGAGAAAAGTGGAGCTGACCAAACCAGAGTAAAACAAAGCAGAAGACAGCTGAGCTGGGCTGAACTGCCTAGCTGAAGAGACCTGGCCTGGGGTCAACTGAAAGCCATGCTGTTGTCACAGCCGTGCTGTGTCACAATTGAGCTTTTAGTAGTGAATAAAGTTTCCTTCTTTACTGAACACCAAATTGGGAATTCCTGTTGTGTTCAGTTGGTACTGATGACCATTGATTGACATTATAATCCTTCATTCACTGATATTCTAGAATTCTAAGAAAATTACTTCTGATATTATATAAAGTAATTCCTGCTAGCAGTTTGAACATTTGTGAGCCTACCTTCTTTGGTAACTTTTTGTTGGTAGAAGTTTAAGGTAGTCTCAAAATCAAAGTAAGTTTTGGCCTTAGCTACAAGGCTGTGAAGTGTTTAGTTGAGCACTTACTGTACTTGTTTGTGGAAGGGTGGGCCTGGTGTCATGTATCCACACTGGGTCAGCTTTAGTTTACCTGTGTGTTTTTATTTTCTGAGCTTGCAGTTGTATATTGCAGGAATGAAGGATGAGAAGTCCTTCATCCAAAGTCCACAGTGGCTTTTGTGGCAATAAAGGACTTAACTTATCCCTTCTGTCTTTCTTCCTGTTTCAATCTTTAGCAAATCCTGGTAATTGTTCCAGTTCAAAAAGTAGACAAAGAACGGGGAAGTGCTAATTCGAGAATCCCTCTTTTAGGAGAGACTGTAGGGAATCAGAAAGGATGAAATATGTCTTTGGAAGCTTTCTGTCCCCATGATAATTAGCATTCTCTTCAAATTCATTGGCCTCTGGGGAATTTGTTTTATGTTTGGGTTGGCTGTAAACTACATGGAGGTATTGCAAGCAGAAAAGCTCAGGGGAGTCTGGGACATACATTCAGAGCATAGTAAGTAGCTTAAACCATCTTATTTACAACATGTTTACTTGTTCCTAAACAATTCAGGAAATTTTTGAAGTCAAAAGATATTTTATTTAAACTTTGGTTGCACAAAGAGTATAGTACTTAAAGTTACTCATTTTTAGTTCACTTTGGATGTACAGATAATAATTTAGGAATAATACTATAGCTTGTCCTTTCATTCCTGAGCTTTGATAAGTTCAAGGAGGACAATATCACATTTGGTTCATTGTTGGAGACTAGTGTAAGGAGACACCTAGATCAGCTGCAGGTTACCTCTGACTTTGGTGGAGTCAGATAACAGGAATCCAATATACACTAATATTGCTGCTTTTTTCTGGATGTTGCTGTGCCTGGTTGTTAAGTCTGAAAAAAAAATACTAGAGAAAGTAATATGCCCAACCAAGCAGATACTTCTGAGGGACAAGCTGCCATATGCTGGAACCAACCAACTTTTCTTAAGTGTGTCTAACTAAAATGAAACCATGGAGGAAAATGTCTGGATTCTAAAATCCTCCTACAACACTTAGACTAACCTCACCAAAACTTCCCTTAAAATATGCCTTAGGAATTCCCTGTGCACTTGCTTCTCTCCAACTACACTGTGAGCTCCCTGAGAGTAAGGGCCCAGTTTTGTTCACCTAGGATACGGCAGTCTCATGTCTGAATGGGAGTAAGCATTTGAAAATGTTTGTTGAGTTAATGTGCCAGACCTCTTGTGTAAGGGAAATCTGACTCTCAAATCCTTTTTAAAAATAAGGATAATAGCATTCAGTTATTACTGTGTGTCTGACACTATGTTGAGCACTTTGCCTGTCATCTCTTTAAGTTTCATAGCTCTATGGATGTTGGCACTAAATATGGTCAAATTAATGAGGCTTTAGACAGATAAATCTGAGTTCTAACTTGTGCTTTGCCCCTTGTAAACTCTTGAGCTTAGTCAGTCTATGTGAGGCACCAATTTTTATTTGCAATATGGCTTAATAATTACTTACTCAAATAATGGTATGAAAAACATTAATCTTTGCCTCACATATGGCTTGCACCCTTTGGTTGTTATTTCTATGCTTAACATCATTTTATTCCTTGAGTCAGTGAATACTAGAAATAATTTATTAGCAATAGGGAAGGAGAAGGAATATTTTCTGTAGTCAAGTAGTCTCTTATTCTTACATTTCTCTATACATCCATGAATTCCTTCTAATGTTAATATAATTTAACAGCTTTACGTTATTTTGAGTCTAGTATAATCTCAATTTTAGAAGTAATAATAGCCATTTAACAGAAACTTTTCTGATTATTTTTCATTGTCCATTTGACCCAGGATTCAGTTTTTTGATTTCTCCTTGTTTCTTAGTATAGTATGAGAGACTGTGAGAAACCATACTCAGATATTTCTTCTAGTAGGACTTGCCGATTACTTTTACATAGCAGTTCAAGTCTCTTCTGCTGGGAATCAATATTTCAACAGAAGCCAGAAGATACTACTATATACATAAAATACATTCACTGTAAAGATACTGCTATTGTTTTATTAAAATAAGAGTTTAATTATGGTTTAAAATGGTTTGTTTAGAATGGTTTAAAATGGTTTATGTGGATTAAATAAATTGACATTTTGGATCAACACATCTTTATGGACAAATTGTAAATAAGTGAGTCTCAAGGAAAGTAGGCACATTGGATGTTCAGAAGTTGTAGGAATATGGCATTAAGAAGTGTGAAGGGTCAGAGATTTTACCCTGCTTGCAAGTTAATGAGGTAGCCTGCCACAGTTTCATAGATATTGGTGGAAAACATGAGACTCCTAGTTCAGAAACAGAGGATTGTATTACTCACTGCGCACAGCCACAGAAGCTTTATATTCCTACTTATTCTTCATGCTCCCCAATTTCCACAGGGCAACAGAGGCAGATACAGATGAACGCTGTGTAAGCAGTGTGTTTATGTCTCACTGAGAAACCCCAAATTTAGGAAATCCTAATTTTTTATAGTGAGCCACAAGCAAACATGTTTAACCTTTGCCCCCAAAAGAGACATATTTATCATACTGGACAGCAAACAATCTACTTGATACTCTGGCAGAAGACAATTCTCAATTATCCATAGCTGTTCTCCATAAAATATCCTTGAAAAGATAGTCTAGTACAGCACTTGTTGATGTATTTATTTGCAAAATGTATAGAAGAGTGAGGGGCCCTTTTAGATTTTTCTTCCAACATATGAAAGCTCAGAGAGTCACCTGGTTGTGAACTAACACTGAAAAAAAAATTTGAACTTTTCCCTATCCAATCCATATGTTTAGCATCCTCTCTTTTAGATAATGTCCTGACTAAAACAAATTCTAAAAGAATCAGTGCCAACGACCCTTTTTATAGAAACTGAATCCCAGGGATGCCAATTGGCAATGCATTGCTGAGACTAGTCTATTTGTTGTTTCTCTGGCTAAGTTTGTGCATTTGACTTTAAAGGTTTTGTTTGCATGGTCTGTAGTAAGGGGAAGGTTACAAAACTAGCTAAATCCTCTATCAGCAACAGAAAAGTGAAAGTAAAAGCTTGTTGTCAAACCAATTTGATCTCCTTTTTCTTGTCTTCTAAGCACTGCTTATACACAGCTGTTACAGAAATCTGTAGAAGCAAGACAAGTGAGACAAAAAGTAGGTACAAAAGCTGGAAAGGCTCCAATGGGTTAAAAGAGAACTGGATTGTACCAATGCAAAATGTATTTAGAATGAACTTCAGAGAATCAAGTAGAGAAAAGGTCAGGATATGATATTTCTAAGAAACCAGAAGTGAGTCATAATGTGTCTTTATTACATTTCTATTTGTGAAGCATTTCTCACTACTTTTTAATTATTTGCTTCTCTCTTAGAAACTTGGTTTTATTTTTTTTTAGCAAACTTTATACTAATGTGCTGTTTCAAATGAAAAACATATTCATCTTAAATGTAGGCTTTGGCACAATAGCTCACATTTTAAATGAGAAATATAATCATTTTAAATGCAGGCTTTGGCACAAGAGCTCATTATATTTGAGCAATGTCAAACATTGACCTGAAATGAAGAAAAGAAAGTCTTGGGATGACCAGTAAATTTAAATAACCATTTTTTTTCCTTTAGGATTTGATAATCCCTACAAAATTGCATAAAACTCTATAGCTGGAAACCTTTAGCATCTAATTTGAAGTATATTAAAAGGCATGTTGTAATGTCAATAGATGGGGATAATTTTGAAGAATATACACATATTGATATTTTGTCTTTTAAAATATATTAAAAAGTAGAGAACATATAGTTAGTGAGGACATTATAAGATACTCTGAAATGAAAAGACTAACTATAATACATTGGCAAATCCAATGTAAGTCCCAGGGAATTTTATACATAAATATGATAAATAATCTTTAATTTTTAAAAAATGTATCAATCGTAACTGAGCTTTTACACTATAGCTTTCTTTCATGTAGTTGTTTTAATACAACAAACATTATCTTTTCATGTATATGGAGAATATATACTGACAGTCTTATCTACTTTTAAGTGTAATGTTGACCATAGTTAAATGTATATTATTTCTCATTTTGTTTTTTTCCCCAAACTCCTTCTCCTTATTCTATTGTTGACACTATTACAGATGTCCCTTATCTCAGCCCCCTGCCACTTTGCTCACCTCCACCCAGCCCCAGCCCCGTCTCCTGGCCATCACCACACTGTTGTCTACGTCCATGGGTTATGCATATATGTTCTTTGGCTAATCTCTACACCTTCTTTCATCCAGTTCCCCTCACCGCCCTCCCCTCTGACCACTGTCAATCTATTTCATGCATTCATGGCTCTGTTTCTACCACATTTTGCTTTGAATAATGTGCACTTTCTGGCACAAATTTTTGAGGTGAAATAAGGATGCACATTATACATGGGTAGTACTAATTCCATAACTATATAAATGTTTTCCATTCCTTTATTTAGCTTATGTGTTAAAAATGTAACTCTAAAAAGCAGTAACAATATCTGTATGGAAAATAATACCCTGGAATACAACAATCAGTTTTGTTTCTAAATATAAATAATAAAAATTATAACAGAAGATTTTTTTTCCTGAAAGTTTGGGCCAAAAATGTGGGTGTGCATTACACATGACAAAATATGGTATTTTGTTCATTAAGAGTCCACATATAAGTGAGATCATATTGTATTTGTCTTTCTATGGCTGGCTTCACCATTTACATTTAAGCCTATTACTATTTTGGGTTGAAATTTTTGTACAGTATGAGGTAAGGGTCAATGATTTTTTTCCATGTGAAATAAAGATATCCAGTTGTTCCATTCTCATTTTTTTAAAAAATCATGCTTTACTAAGTGAATCATCTTGGCACAATCAATGGATCTTTATGTGTATATCCATTTTTGGACTCTACTTGGATTTAAGTTTGAATAGTTTTTAAACAAGTAATCAAGTAATTCATCATGTTAACAGTAAAGGAGAAGAAATCATCTCAGTAGTTGCAGAAATATCATTAATTAAAATTCTAAACCTACTTGTTATATAACTCTCAAACAATTAGGAATAGGTAAATCAGATAAAGGACATGTACAAAAATGTGCAGTTGGTAAAAGACTGAATAATTTCCCCCTAAAATTAGGGTAGAAACCAAGATTATCTACTTTTATTACTTCTCTTCATCACTGTACAGTAAGTTCTACCCATGTAAATAAGGTAAGAAAAATAAAGTCATCCAAAATGGAAAGAAGTAAAATTATCTTTATTACTATTTGATACGATATTCTATGTAAAAATTTTAATGGAGTTTACAAAAATTCTATTAGAATTAGTTTAGTTTAGCAAATTTTAAGGATACAATATTTATTTCCAAAATCAGTAGCATTTCTATGTACATGAAACAAATGATATAAAGAGGAAAAAAATATCATTTATGAAGCAGGACAAAAAGAAATAGAGATAAATTTGTAGATGTGAAAGACATGTACTCTGAAAACTATAAAACAATTGAAAAATTTAAAGAAATAAATATATAGAGAGATTATATTGAATTCATTGGTCAGAATCCACAATACTGTTAAGATGTTGGTTATCTCCAAATTGACCTAGAGATTCAATGAAATCTTACTAAAATCTCAGCAGAGTTATGGATAGAAATTTATGAACTGATTCTAAAATTCATATTTAAATGCATAGGACCTAAACAATATTGAAAATAACCAAAACAACATTGAAAAAGAACACAACATTGGGAATAATGGTACATGATTTTATGACATTCTATAAAGTTATAGTAATCAATAAAGTTTGGTGTTCATGTCAACAAAACAAATAGATCAGGGGTGTCAAAATCATTTTCACTGGGGCCCACATTGGCCTCATGGTTGGTTGCCTTCAAAGGGCTGAAATAACTTTAGGACTGTATAAATGTAACTACTCCTTAACAGTTAAAGAGTTGAAATTACATTTGGTCCTTTGAAGGCAACCACAAGGCTGATGTGGCCCCCAGTGAAAATGAGTTTGACTTCCCTGTAATAGATTAATGAGACAAAATGGAGAGTCCTGAAATAAAGCCTTATATATCTCTCATCATTGACTTTTGACACAAATTTAAAGGAACCAATGGATAAAAATATTCCATTCAACAAATGGAGCTAGAAAAATTGAACATCTAGTTCCATAAATTGACCTCTACACATAACGCAGAGTACATATAAAAATACTTCAAAATTGGCTATAGACCTAAATGTAAATCCTCAACTATAAAACAACTAGGAGAAACATAGGAGAAAATTTTGTAATCTTGGGTTAAGTGTTATTTCTTAGATAAGATTCCAAAACATGACACAATGAAGAATAAATTGACAAATTGGATTTCATCAAAATTATAAGTTCTGCTTTTCAAAATCAATAGTATTAGAACAAAAAGACAAGCTACAAGGCATGGAAAGATATTTGAAAATCATTTATCTGATAACTGACTGGTATATAAACATAAAAATAACTCTCAAAACCCGATAATACAGAGAAAACCATATCAATAAGAAAGAACAAAAGGTTTGAATAGCCACTTCATCCAGAAACAGATACAGATGGTAAATAAAATGAAAATATTTTCAACATTACTAGTTGTTATAGAAATGAAAATTAATACTATAATGAAATACTACTATGTCTTTATTAGAATGGCTAAAAGTAAAATATAAAAACAAGCATTCTGACCATATAAAATATTGGTGAACATGTGAAGCAACTGGAACTGTCATAGCACTGCTGCTGGGGATGTAAAAGGAACTTTTGAAAATTGTTTGGTCATTTCTTTAAAAGTAAACATTGAGTTACCTTTTGACCCACCTATTCCACTCTTAGATATTTACACAAAAGAAATGATAGCATATATCAATATAAAGATATGCACATAAATGTTTATGGCACTGTTTTGTCCAGTGCCATTCATGCCAATAGAATGAGACTGAGTTCAGTAAAGCAGAGTAGGAACTCTATTCTTTGATCATAGAATGGAGAAGGGTGAGCTCATGATGTAATAGCACCCTCTGCCTGACTGGGAAGGAGACTTCTGTATTTATAGGCTGTAGTGTGGAGTGATTAAGTTCTTCTAGGCATGTGGAAATTGTTTGTCTATTGCACTTGGCCCTTTGCACATGATGGCCCAACACTGTCTTGGTTTTTGTGCTAGGACCTTGGACTTCATAGTAGGCCTTTCTCATTTTGAGATTTGGAGTCTTTTTTCAGTTCTTGTAAGCAGGCATAACTCATGACAGTTTAGATATTGAGAAACACAAAGGCTCTGGCCCATGTGGCTCAGTTGGTTGGAACATCCTTCCATGGACTGAAAGATTGCAGGTTTGATTACTGGTCATGGCACATACCCAAGTTATGGATTCAATCCCCAATCAGGATCCACATGAGAAGGCAACCAACCAATTAATGTTTCTCTCTCTCTCTCAAAACAGTGGGAAAAAAATGTCCTTGGGTGAGGATTTAAAAGAAAATGATATGCTAGGGTCTTTTGAATGATAGCCCAGTGATAGTTAAGTTTATCTATACACAAACAAAACAGAACAAAACAAAAAAATTCTACACATGACTCTCACTATATCAAAAACTGAAAACAACTCAACTATCCATCAACAAGCGAATGGATTATCAAATTGTGGTATATCAATTTTATGAAATATTTCTCAGGCATAAATATGAATAATAATTGATACATGATACAACAAAGATGACTCTCAATAGATTATGCTATGTGAAAGAAGCTAAGAGTACTTTATATACAAATGCATTTATATAAAATTCTAATAAATGTGAACTCATTAATATTGCCAGAACAAAGATCTATTGACTGTACTAGAGAAGGGGCAATGAATAGAAGCCAGAGGGAGGGATTACCAAAAGCATGAAGAAACATTTAGAAGTGACGGATATGTTAAATACCTTTATTGCCATGATGGTTTCATGGGTGTACACATGTTTAAAACTTATAATTTTTTTCACTTTCAAAGTCAATGTCAATTATATTTCAATAAAGCTATTTAAAATAAAATAATGATTTAGGGCCTAAAATGATATTAAGTCACATTATTTTCCTCCAGATGTATTATTTTGAACATTGTCATTATAGTTTTGAATAGTATATTCTGTAAGGTAATATACCATTTGTATTAAACCAAGGAGGCAGAGGAAATAACCCCTGCTCTTAAGAAATGTATAATCTATTAAAAAAATTCCCAATCAGAACTTTAGAATGGATATTTACATATAAAATCATAGACCAATATTTTGATGTGGAACAAATTCAGTGCCCGAAGGGATGCAGGTTTTAGTTGTAATCAGCTCATTTCAGGGTTTTTTTAAAAAGATTATATTTACTTACTTTTTAGAGAGAAGGGAAGGGAAGAAGAATGAGTGGTACAAAAACATCAACTAGTTGCATTTTGAATATGCCCATCTAGGTACAAGGCCTGCAACCCAGGAATGTGCCCTGACTGGGAATTGAACCAGGGCATCAGTTGAGGTTTTTGTGAGCAAGTGATGTTTCCTATTATAGCAAAACTTTGTTGCCTGCAGACTCTTAAGTCTTAATTATGTATAACAAACAAGTAAGTAACTTGCTGGAACATGTGAGTGGGAATAGTAATCACTTTGAATTTACATCCAAGTATCTTTTCCTGCACCTCAGAACATACCTGTCATTTCCCATGCACGCTTCTGCATCAATCTTTACATTAGATTTAAGAACATGAATGATGGTCTCTGTTATCTTTAAAAATAGATTTTGTTTTTCTTAAATGAGTCATGGTTTTAGTGTGCAAAAGAATGGCATTTCATTGCCTCATGTATTTCTTTAAAATCTAAAAATCAGAATTTTTAAGTTTTTAAGTCTAATAGTGACAATACTTACTGAGTACTTTGTATATGCCAACAGTTTCTTATATATTACAACATTTTTCAATTGATCCTCATGTTAGTTTTCCTCCCAGTTGTTAGGAAATGTTATATTGCTATAAATTTTTGTCTATATTTATATATAGTGTTTTATATTCATTTTCTTCCAAACGTCAAGTGCGAATACATTCTTTATTCATAGAAAGAACAAAAGAACTACTGTTGTATGGAAATGTATTATGATATAGTAATGAATTCTTATACCCCAGTGGGATATATATGAACTCAATGTCACCCCATAGCATAATTAAAATGCTAAATGTGTGATAGTTGTTTATCCTTACATGTCAACATATGTTAGATTATCCTACACAGAATACGTAAAAATTATTTGCATATGAACTATCAGATTCAGAGTAAACAGTTTCAAAATGCATTAGGGCTTACACAGTGGAGAACTTGGTACTTGTAGAGATGAACAGTACTGAAATGCTTATTTACTGCCTCTTTACTTAGGAAGCACTACTGCATGTGCTATATGGATGCTCTCTAGCATAGTAAATCTATTTCTATGGTTCAGATGTAATGTCAAAGATATTACAGATAACATGCTCTACTTAAAAGTTAAGAAACCATGTAGGTGAGATGCTGGGTTTCAATGACCCATTCAACCTGGAATTTAACCTAAACATGATGCACTAAAACTTAAATTGAAAAGAAATAAAACAAACCCCATCCTCCACAGATTTGTGTTAAATTTTGCTTAGAAACAGATGGCAAAGTAGAGAAGCTGTTTGGAAATCAATTGAATTTGAAAAATTAGATGTGGAAAAATCAAGTAATTCAACCAGCCCAATGGATTGTTTTGGGATTTAAGGACTATTCTTCACAATACACACTCAGAATGTTTTGTCCTATGTAATCAAGATCAACAGGTGATTATTATTATTATTATTATTATCATTCCTCTATCCTCTCCCTTAAAAAATCTTTATTTCTTATTCTAAGTCTTTACTCTCAAAAGTATTTCCAGAAATGAAGTACTTGTGAATTTTAGGATAAGAGGGACTTAGAATAAAACCAAGAGCAATAATTTAAAAAACATCAAAACCAATTTAAAACTAAAATAAAAATAAAGACTGCTTATTGATACTAATGCAAAATAAAAAATATGTGGGCTTATAAGTGGCCAGAATGACATACTGAAATCAGTTTATCTTTTTTTTTCTATACATATGGGATAATGTGCATTGCTTGATCAGTCTGCACAGTCTTCATGTTGACTTTGCTGCTGTCAAGAATGGAAAAGCATCATAATGAGCTCTTTAAAAGATACATTTTCTCACCCCAAAACAGTAGAATATACATCCTTTTCAAATGCACATGGAACATTTTCTAGGAGACACCATGTATTAGGATACAAAATAAGTCTCAGTAAATTTCAGAAGTTTGAAATTAATCAAGCATCTTCTATGACCATAATGGTATGAAACTAAATCAATGACAACAAAAAACAAACAAACTCTGAAACACACACAAAGACGTGGAGGCTAAATAGCATGTTACTAAACAATGAATAGTTTAAGAGTGAGATCAAGGAAGAAATCCAAAGATACCTTGAAACATGTGAAAATAAGAATACAACAACCCCAAATCAGTGGGACACAAGGAAAGCAGTCCTAAGAGGTAAATTCAGAGCATTATAGTCTTATCTCAAGAAACAAGAAAAATAAAAATAAACAATCTAACTTGACACTTAAAAGAACTAGGAAAAGAAAAACAAACAAAGTGCAAAGTGAGTAGAAGAACGGAAATAAATGTAAGAGCAGAAATTTATGAAATAGAGTCTAAAAAATACAAAAGATTAATGAAACCAAGAGCTAGTTCACTGAAAAGATAAATAAGATTGATAAGCTTTTAACTAGATTCATCAAGAAACAAGGAAAGGGAAACCATATAAAATCCAAAATGAAAAAGAAATGACAACTGACTTCTTTACAGCACCACAGAAATACAAGGTGCTGTAAAAATATTACAGACAGCTATATGCTAATAAATTAGACAATCTTAAAAGATGGATAAATTTTTGAAAACATACAATCTTCCAAAAGTGCATTAGTATGAATCAGAAACTCTGAACAGACACAGTATAACTAATGAAATTGAAGCAGGAATCAAAGACTTCAAACAAACCAAAGTCCTTGACCAGAAGGGTTCACAAGTGAATTTTACCAAACATTTAAAGAACTAGCACATATCTTCTTGAAACTATTCCAAAAAATTCAAGAGGTATAAAGACTCTCAAGTTCATTTTACAAGGACAGCATTATCCTAATTCCAAAACCAGTTAAAGACACTACAAAGATAGAAAATTACAGGCCAATATCCCTGATGAACATAGTTGCTACTATCCTCAACCAAATATTAGCAAACCAAGCAGTACATCAAAAAGATCATACACCATGATCAAGTGGGATTTATTCTGAGGACAAGGTTGGTACAATATTTATAATCAATAAATGTGATACACTATAGAAGTAAAATGAAGGACAGAAACAACATGAATCTATCAATAGATACAGAAAAAGCATTTGATAAAATCCAGGACCCATTTATGACAAAAACTCTCAGCAGAATGGGAATAGAGGGAACATACCTAAACATAATGAAAGCCATATCTGACATATTTGACAAACTCACTGCCAGCATCATATTCAGTGGACAATAACTACAATAATTTCCTTAAGATCAGAAACAAGACAGGGATATCTGCTTTCACCACTCTTATCCAACACAGTGCTGAAAGTCCTGCAACAGCAATCAGAGAAGAAGAAGAAATAAAAGGCCTCTAAATTGGAAAGGAAGAAGTGAAAATGTCATTATTCACAGGTGACATAATACAGTATGCAAAGAACCCTAAAGATTCCACCAAAAAACTACTAGAATTGATAACCAAATTTAGTAAAGTAGCAGGATACAAAATAAATATCTAGAAATCAGTTGCATTTTATACAGCAATAATTAACTATCAGGAAGGGAAATTAATTAAACAATCTCATTCACAATTGCTTCCAAAAATACTAGGAATAAATTTAACCATAGAAGTGAAAGACCTGTAGAGTACTTAGAAAATTATAAGAAAGAGAAGAAAGAAATTTAAGAGTTACAAATCAGGAGAAGTATATACAATGTTCATTAATAGGAAGAATTAACAACATTAAAATGTCCATACTACCTAAAGCAATCTATAGATTCAATGCAATTCCTATCAAGATACCAATGGCATATTTCCCAGAAATGGAACAGATAGTCCAAAAATTTATATAGAACCACAAAGGATCCCAAATGGCTACAGCAATCCTGAGAAAGAATGAAGTTAGAGGAATCATGCTATCTGATCTCAAACAATATTACAAGGCAATAGTAATCAAAACAGCATGGTACTGGCATAACAACAGACATATAGATCAATGAAACAGAATGGAATCCATTTATTTCTGGAAGCCAGAAATAAATCCATGCCTTTATGGTCAACTAACAGTTAATAAAGGAGACCAGAACACACAATGGGGAAAATATAGTCTGCTCAATAAGTGGTGTTGGGAAAATTGGACAGATGCACACAAAAAAGTGAAATTAGACCACCTTTTTACATCACACACAAGTATAAACTCAAAATGGATTAAAGACTTGAGGTTTGAAATGATGCGTGCTCACCAGCTGGCAGTGAGCGTGGACACTGTGGATGGCTCATCGAAACGTGAGAAAGACATACACAGAGACAAGCAGTTTCTGTGGGGAAGTAGGAACAAAATGGCCACTCTCTCTGGTGGGGAAAGTGCCCTGTTCCCCCTCTGGAGAGGCTTTTTATTGGTTTCATTTGAATAAGAATTCAGGTAAATCTCATTACTCATTGCTAGAAAGTAAGGATCAAACAATAGATAACAAGGAAGTCTGAGGGCCTATTTTGAGTCAAGGTCAAAGAGCTGTAAAACTTTGAGGAACAAACTTACTTCTTCCTTGGACCCTTATCATTCAACTGAGAGCATTCTAAACAAAGCAGGTTTCACAGGATCTTACATATTCTTTCTTAGGCCTGATCACCCGGGGGAACCTGCCCTTTTCAGCATAGAGCTGCACCACCCTGTCATTGTTTCAGGCTTAGGTGGAGCAAGGGAACTAAGGCAACCAAGAGATAAGGAGATTTTCTCCCAGATGATGAGGACTCAGGCTATGTCAAAGCCGAGGAGTGAGGGTCTATCACCCCTTTTTGCGGTAGCCCCCAAAGTCCTTTCTTGGGGTCCTCCCATGTGATCATGCCTGTCTTAGATTGTTCCCCCCTTGGGGAATCTTACCCATCATTGGCTAACCGGCCAAGCATTGGGGTTTAGTTATGAATGAAGCAGCAGAAGCAGTGTTCCTGCCAGGGAGATAAGCTTTTGTTTCCTTGCTGGCTTATGGCCCAAAGGCCACTCCCTCAGCCTTAGCCTTGGTGGGGGTTACAGCTTCTGATACCAGGCAGGGCAGTCCCCAACATTGAAACCATAAAAATCCTAGAAGAACACATAGGCAGTAAAATTTCAGATACTTCTTGTAGCAATATTTCTTTTATATATCACCTCAGGCAAAGGAAACAAAAGAAAAATAAAAAATAGGACTACATCAAACTAAAAAGTTATAGCACAGCAAAGGAAACCATCAACACAATGAAAAGACAACCCATAAGGGGAGAACATATTTTCCAATGATAAGGGATTAATATCCAAAATTTATAAAGGGCCTATACAAGTTGACACTAAAAACAAACAAACAATACAATTAAAAATGGGCAAAGGACTTCAACAAAGAGAACACATGGATGGCTAACAGAACATGAAAAGATGCTCAACATCACTAATCATCAAAAAAATGTAAAATTAAAGCCACAATGAGATATCATCTCACATCTGTTACAATGACTATGATCAATAAATAACAAGCAAATATTGGTGAGGATGTGGGGGAAAAGCAACACTCACACACTGTTGGTGGACATACGAGTTGATGCAGCCACCCTGAAAAATGGTATGAAATTTTCCCCCCAAATTAAAATGGAACTGCCCTATGACCCAGAGATTCCACTTCTGGGAATATATACAAAGAAGTTAAAAATGTCCATTTGAAGGAATATATGCACCCCTATGTTCATTGAAGCATTATTTACAATAGCTGAGATTTGGAAGTTGCCCCAGTGCCTATCAGTAGATGAGTGGATAAAAAAATACTGTGACATATTTACATGATGGAATACTACATAAAAAAGAAGGAATCTTACTTTTTGTGACAACATGGTTGGACCTGGAAAGTATTATGCTAAGTAAAATAAGTCAGTCAGAGAAAGACAAATACCATATAATTCCACTTACATGTAGAATCTAATGAACAAAATAAACAAACAAATTAGACTCACACATACAGAAAACAAACACTGCTATTAAAGGGAAGGTTTGTTGGGGGATGAGTGGAAAAGATGAACAGATTAAACAAAAAACAAAACAAATGAAGCAACTCATAAACACAGACAACAGTTTGGTCATTACCAGAGGGTGTGGGAGGAAGTAAAAGATGGTAAAGGAAGGATAAGTGATGAAGGAAGGAAACTTGATTTTGGGTCGTGAACACACAATACAATCTACAGATGATGTATTATAGAATTGTAGACATGAACCTTTATAATTTTATTAACTAATGTCACCCCAATAAATTGAATAAAATTTTTAAAAAGAAATACATTTCCATAGAGTCAATTGGTAATATTAACCCTTTTTAGTCATTCATGGCCCTGATGGGCCCTCCTGAAGAAGTGATGATTGAGGAAAGAACTAACAATGTGGCCTCCAAAGCAGAGATGACATACCCTGGAACATGTACAAAGCATTTCATTGGTAGAGCACCAAGTTAGTAATATAATTTATACTGGTAGGTATGTGTATATACAAATGAGAAAGAAATCAATTTGACCATTATTTTATAATATGTGGACCCACACAGACACCCTAAATTGATATCTAGTTCAGACATATACCACATTCTGTGCTGAGGTGTCCTGAAGAAAAAGTAGATGTTCTCTGCTGAGAGGTGCATAATGGTGAGCTTGTTACTCTGTTTGCTCATAGTGTATTAAAATAGATCACAATACACTTTTGCCCAGGTCATATCATGTAATATTATATTGTCAACTAAATCCTCACAAAGTGAAGAGATTGCTTAAATTATGATCCATCTTAGAGTGTGTAGAACACTTTGAGAAATTAGCTGATGATATTAGAAAGTCAAATAACTGAAAAGGAGGACGAAGTTCTATAATGTTTTCAATTATATTTAACATTTTGTGATATCCTGTCCAGCACTCTATGTCTTCCTAAGCATAAGGATACATGTTTAAAATCTTCTGTTGATGCTCTAGCAAAGGGTAACATTTTCTTCTTTTTTTATGGTTGAGTTATATTCCATGGGTAGACCTGGAGAGTATTATGCTAAGTGAAATAAGCCAGTTAGAGAAAGACAGGTGCCATATGATTTCACTCGTATGTGGAATCTAGTAAACAGACAGAATTAACAAGCAAAATAAAGACAGATTCATAGACAGAGAGCAGGCTGACAGCTGAGGATGAGGAGGCTGGGGGTGGAAGGCTGAAGAAAAAAAGAAAAAGCAAAGAACTTGTGGATGTGCACAACAGTGCAGTGATTGCAGGTGATTGTAGAACTGGGGTGGTGGTGGTAGAAGGGGTATGGATGGATAAATGGTGATGGGAAAAACAAAATTAAAAAAATAAAGCTCTATAGAGATTCCTGTTTATTAACAGACTTCAAAATGCCAGTTGTCTTTATGATGCAATGAAAATGGCTGAAACCAGACATAGACAACAGTAAAATACAAACTAAAACACATTTCTTTGACAGTAAATACTGGCACAGAGAAAATACTGTTTAATATTAAAAGAAGAAAGTATTAAAACAAATTCACATTGTAGAAGATTTACTGTGCAGTTGGATGAAGAACAGATGTTTCTAACATGCCTGAGCCTGTGGCACTTGCAAGTTTCTGTTTAATAATAAATATAAAAGTTGAGCCACTTGACTAAAGAGAAGATGTATTGGACTTTTGACTTTAATCAAAACATTTTATAGACAAATTATGTTTATACCTGTGTATAGTGGCAGCTTGGCTGAAATTTATAGGAATAATTATGAGGCAGTGATACAGAGTTAGCATCATACTTAGAATTTTTGCATCCCATAATTATTCATAGCAAAGTAGAGAATTTGAGGTGAGAAGTATGTGAAATGCTACGGTGTATCTCTGAGTTTATAAATACAACAATATTAGCTGGCATTAATAAAGCACTTCCTCTGTGCCAGGCTCTGTTCTTAGCAACTTACACATATTCACTCACGTAATCATCAAAATTCCATGGAAGTGATGCAATTATTATGTCATTGTTCCTATGAGTAAACTGAGGCTTCAAAAAATTAGTAAATCTCCCAAAGATCACACCACTAGGACATGATTAATCTAGGTATACAGTCAGTCTGGCTCCAGAGCCAAATACTGACCTCTATTGCCTTTCTGATTATGTACTTTTGGGAGGTATCTTTTTTTCAGCATGGTAGACTAGACATGAAAACCACTGAAGAGTCCCTCCATAGATGATTGAATAAAGATAGGGTACATGTATACAATGGAATACTACTCAGCCATAAAAAAAGATGAAATACTGTCATTTGCAACAACACAGATGGATCTTAAGAACATTATGCTAATTGAAATAACCCAGATAGAAAAAGTCAAGAACCTTACAATTTCACTCAAATATGGGATATAAAACTGAAAGCAAAAAAGGAACAAACAAACAAACAAAAAAAACAAAAACTCATAAACAATAGTATGGTGGTTACCAGAGGGAGGGAGAGGTAGGGAGAAGGTAGTAAACAGTAAAGGGTATCAAATACATGGTGACAGGAAGCTTTTTAAAATATTCACTCAAGGACATGCTCATTAATTTGAGAGAGAGAGGAAAGGTGAGAGAGAGAGCAAGAGAAACATCAGTTGGTGGCCTTTTATATGCACCTTGACCACAGACTGAACCTACAACCTAGGCAAGTACCCTGGCTGGGTATCAAATCCATTTTGGTTAACAGGATGATACTCCAACCAACTGTGCCACACTGCCCAGGTCAGTGACAGGAGATGTGAATTTGGGTGGTAAACACATCATGCAACATACAGAAGCTGTACACCTGAAACTTATATAATTATATTAACCAGTGTCACCCATTCAATTTGATTAAAAATTTTTAAAAAATATTTTTAAGTACTTTTTTTTTAAGATTGTATTTATTTATTTTTAGAGAGGGGAAGGGAGGGAGAAAGAGAGAGAGAGAATCAATGTGTGGTTGCCTCTCACATGGCTGCCACTGGGGACCTGGCCTGCAACCCAGGCATGTACCCTGACTGGGAATCGAACCTGCAATGCTTTGGTTCACAACCCATACTCAATCCACTGAGCTATGCCAGCCAGGGCTCGATTAAAATTTTTTTTTAAATTCAAAGTAAACAGAATTTAGAAGCAGCAGATTTTTAAATTACTGGATATTCACTTAAATTTCTCATAAAAATATCATTGATTTTAGTGACAAAAACATTTTTAGTGACAAAATAAGCTTTTAAATCATTACTAACTACATATAAAATACAATATTTGTATTTTATCCTTAGAATATTTTTAAGATTTTCTATTATTTGTATATTTCATTACATACATAGAATATTTGTAACTAAATACAATGTATGTGTTACTGAGTGTGTATGGGTGTGTGTGCATACTTTCATTAGGCTATGAGTACAAAAATTTTACTGATGTGGATAAAATAAAATTTGGGTGGGATTGGTGAGGTAAAGAAAGAATTCATACTAAGTAATAAAAACAATTGGAAAAAGCATGAGAGTTAGTGTGAAGAGGGTTGCAAAGTCTTAATATTAGGAGTAACCATGGACAATTGGTGAAAATGTGGGGAAGAGTGGAGAGTGAGAAAATATGGGTGAAGCGTGGAGAGTGAGAAAATTGATGGGCATGGTATAAGATAAGGCTGCACAGGGTGTTGTGGAGAACAGACCGGAGATGGGTTTGCTCTGAAGCTATATCAGCAGGAGGTCAGTGGGAGATGATGGACCTTGGACTAGATTGGGTGCACAACAATGGATAAAGGGTATATGGAAATGATCTATCTATCTATCTATCTATCATCTATCTATCTATATCTATTCATCTGTCCATTCATCTATCAAAAGAAAATAATTGTCATGGTGATGAAGGGCAAGGCCATATAAGGTCAAAGAGGGAGAATTCAGCATTTGACCAAATAGATTTTTAATTGTCTAGTAAATTAAAAACAAAACAAAATGGATATGAAATGTTTTATTTTCTTCATCATAATTTCTGATGTTTAAAATTATCTTGAAATGCTTTAGCATTGAGTTTCTCACTGTATGAATTTTTAAATAATCTTTAAATAAACAAAGTAACCTACAATTTTTTAAAATGAAGAATTATTTGCATCCTTAATAAGTCTAACTCTAATTTATGGGTTTGTAAGAGCTGCAAAGTGTTCCTTATAACCATATAAGATTCTGTCCCATCCAGAGGAATCTGTCAAGAGAAATACAGCACACAACAATCTTCATAGGCTGTTCTCTCTGAGGTGTTTTTTTTAAATAATATCTTTTCCTTTGGACTTTTGAGATTTTGATCTTAATTACTACCTCTACACTGTTGCACAAGAGTGAACAGAAAAGCTTTCCTTTCTTTGAAGGGAGGAGAGAGGGTCTTATTATGTCTGTGGGGACAGCTTGTCAAGGGCACACTGGAATGCTATGTTCCAATGCTTGTCATGAAATGCTGATAAGTGGATCTAAAGTTTCAGAACCTTGAGACTGAAGGCAGGACTGGAGAAGCATTCCTGAAGATTCTGGTGTGTCATCTCTCAACAACGTTATGGAAGACTGTCAAAGTTTTGCTTATAAAACACAAAGACTCTGAAGAGACATTGAGACTAAGTTGATAGAAAGTCTTCAGTTAATAATTCCCTAAATAAGTAAATAAATCAATAATCCAGAAAATTATAGTAAAAGGGAGTTAATGAGCTTTGCAATGGTGGAAGAAAGTGAAATTAGGCTCTGCAATGGCAGATACTTAACTTAAAGTCTAAAATAACAGGGGTTCTGTAATTTTTTTGAATATTATATACTTTGAGTAAGTTTTTAAAAACTTACTCATATATTCAATATGAATTTTAAAAACTGTTGAAGATTGTTTTGCAAATGAAGGATGCATTAGCATAGTCCAGGAAAACAGAGGGTGCAGGATCCATTAGTACAGTCTATCAAATTCTTTGTCTTGATGTGTTAACACAAAAAAACATTAGAATTAATAGCTGATTTTACAGTTTTGGCAGATTTAGGTGTTAAGAGCCCTTAAATAGCTTCCATCTCTCTAATGAGACAATAAGGGAATAGGGCATAGGGGGTGAAAAGATGTGAGGGTCATTATTATATCCTATGAATTTTTGCAGTGTGATAGCACATAGTTAATTAAGACAAGGATTTTTCAGTTAGGCATTGTGAATCTTGAAGTGTCCACAGTCCTTTCTACTTTTTGTTTTTTACTTTACATCTAGGGATTTTCATGTTAAACTTAAATTAAGGGCACAACAAGGTGAAAATGGAAAGTTATTATCTTAAACAAAATTTTGGTTCATCCACAGTTGTGAATTACCTACATTTTAAGATTCAAGTTATTCCCCCTCTCATTTAGACATCTCATTATGATTCATGAATAAAGTTTTTTTTCTTATTGTAATGTGCTTTTCTAATGTCTGGGTTAGATGATTAGATACACTTTACCAAGCTCGAGAAAAAAGCAGATCCATTTGGGCAAGATGTGGTAGACAGTAACTTCAACCATTAAAAATTTATTATAAATATTCTACATTCTTGGCACCTAAATATCATCAAACAAAAATGGAACACTAACTCTGCTTAAATCACCAGAGAAGTTTAGGGTGGACAGTACATATTAGAGATGCGTTACACCCACTATCCTCGCCTAAGGAAATGGCAGTCATTGTTAATTTAACTTTCTTTTCTGGTGAGTTTCAGACTCCCTAACGCAGACAACACCAATAAGTTGAGATTATGCAATCTGCTATTGCATAATTCCAATGAAAAGACATAGTCTAAAACTTGTATAAGAAAGAGAAAATATTATGAATATACAGAAAAATTCACTGGAGGCACCTGCAACATAGCAAGCCCAGGGGAAGTGCGTAATGCTGTGATTGTGGAGCCTTTTGACTATTTAGGTCTGCCAATCCAGTTATGCTTCTGATATGACTGCTTTTCCTTCATTTCCTCTTATATCTCTGTTGGAGAAAAGGAAATGTTGATAAAAAAATCTAATGTATTGTCATCTAGAAAGTTCTTTTGAGGGAAATTATTTCAGTTGAGGATCACCAGTGGTATCTGGATTTTTTTATAATTTCTAAAAATGTTAATTAACTTATTAATTTAAATCATCAATATCATTTTTCCAAACCAAATGATAATATTAAAATATCATTTTAGTATTACCTTGTCCTGTAATATTAAAATATCACTCTTCTAATTATAGAAGAGAGGTCTGAATGGTTAAAAAATTAAAAATAAAATCATTGCTATACTATGTTCACAATTATTAAATCATTCACTTAAAAATATGAGAACAGAAGTATTTTGGAAGCATCAGCTTTTAAAATCACTATAATGGACAATAAAATGGTGAATTTCTGAGTGCTAGGATTAGAACCTATCCAAACTCATGAGAAAACTCATAATTTGAGGTAACTTCTACAGATTCAGAAACAAAGTAGCTTATTAGAGACTCAAAAATAATTGTGATAAGTGCTAGTGTGGATTCTCTGGGAAATCCCTACATGTGAGCCTCCCACAAGTTTCCACCACTATGGCTCCATGATCCAAGCAAAACAAGGAATTTCTTATTTTTTCATTGTTTTTGTTATCACTCACATTTTAAGTTTCCTCTTAACTGTATCTCCTTTTTCATAATATCTTTGATTATTAATTCAGCCCAGTGTTATTTGCACATAATATTTTATAGAAATGTTTCCATTGAGGACACAAAATACAGATTATACCAGTCTTCAAAGCTTCTTAAGAGTTAGTCAGAATTGGGTAACATTTTTATTTTATTTATTTTATTTTTATTTAAAAAAATATTTTATTTATTTATTTTTAGAGAGAGCTGAAAAGAAGGAAAAAGAGAGGGAGAGAAACATTAATGTGTGGTTGGCTCTCAGGTGCTCCCTACTGGGCACCTGGCTTGCAACCCAGGCATGTGGAACCAAACCAGGGACTCTTTGGCTCGCAGGCCATGGCTCAACCCACTGAGCCACACCAGCCAGTGCTATTTTATTTTTTAATCTTCACCAGGGGATATGTTTACTGCTTTTAGAGAGAGGAAGGGGGCTATGAGAGAGCAAGAGAAAGATTGATGTAGGAAAAACATTGATTGGTTGCCTCTCATATGTGCCACAACCAGGGTTTTAACTGGCAACTTTTGAGTGTATGGGCAACATTCTGATCAACTGAGCCTCCCAGTCAGGACAGTTTTTAGTTGATTTATTAGTTATCTATTGTTGCATAAAAATTACCCCGAAACTTAGTGACCTAAAATGGCATTTATTATATCCAAGTTTCTATGGGTCAAGCATCTAAGTGCATTTTATCTGAGTGCCTGAGGTTCAGGGCTTCTAACAAGTGTTGTCTGGGCTGTCCTCATTGCAAGACTCCATTGGGGAACCATCTGCTTCCATGTTTACTTCACGGTTGTTGAGAGGCCTTAGGTCATCACTGACTATTGTGCAGTTTTTTGCCATGTGGCCTCTTTATACGGCAGTTACAACACGGTAGCTGGCTTCCCTCAGAACAAGGCAGCAAGACAATAAGGGCAGGCAAACACACAAGCCATAGACTTTTAGAAATCTAATCTCCTGTCTCCTATCACTGTTGCTATCATCTGTGTATTCTAAGGGAGTCACCAGGTTCAGTCCACACTCAAGGGAAAATGATTACACAGGGCATGAAAGAATCAATGGGGACTGTCTTAGAAGTTTTCTACCAGAGATGATATGTAATACATTTTAAATCATCAATTTATTTCTGACTTTTTATTCTAATAGATTAGTTTTTCAAGATTATTAGAAAATTAATGTTCCTTAATTATTTTATTTGTCAAAATTAATTGAAGCCTTTGGGAAGTAGATTATTGGGGTTAACAATGAATCATGGATATATAGGAAACATTTACATAAAGTACAATCAAGCAAAAAAATCCATAATTTTTCTTAAAACAATGTTAAATGGTGTTTTATTAGTACAAAAATATAAAATTTATTGTCTCAATTTTTTATTCAAAAAAGATATTTTTTTAAGATTTGGGTATTTTAAAACATGTTCACTAAAGTGATATCAAATTTTGTTCATCAGTTAATTTTATTTTTTAAATTCATTAGTTTTCCCTTTTCTTTCCCTGTTTATTCAGCCCCCAGAAAAAAGATTTCCTGCTTTTTCCATTCTTAAATAATTTCTCAATTTAGAATAAAACTGCTAAAAATATTTTTGTACTCCTACATAAGAAACTAAATAATTATAGTAATTCTGAAAGAATAGACAATAATGAATAAATGTTTGATAGTCAAAAACCTTTATTTTGAAGGTGGATTCTCCTTCAAAAGGGCAGTCTGTATAATACAATAGGACAGGAGAGTTTATACTACATTACAAATGAGACATGCTTCGTCAGCCATTATTTAGTAGGAGATTCAAAACATATCTACAATTTTGTTCAGACACCTTTAGTAGATTTCTGGTAGTAGAAATCTGCAGAGTCTTCAAGACTTCAAGATTTTTTTGTTACATATGCTATTTTGATTATCTTCAAACATGTTTTATTTGATTAGTATAAGAACCTTCCTCCTGAGAATTCCTCCTTATGTAATTTATAAGTAATTCTACTTTGTTTTATAAGATCACCTTAATGGCCAGGAGTATTTTGGCTATGTTGTTTTCATTTACATGAATACCTGTTTATTCTATGTGGAGTAAGAAATTATTAGTATATCTCTAGTCAGCCTATGTTTTCTATATAATTTTCTCACTAGTTCTCAAATTAGTAGAGGTTGTATGCAGAAATGAATTCCTTTAAACCCTGTTAGTTATTGGTTAGGATTTACTCTATGTTTTAAATCCTACCTTTTAATTATTCAGCATTCTCTTCATTGCTAATAATTTCTCTGTTTTCTTCAATGTTCTAATTATTTATTTGAAAATGTTTTAATTAGAAGAAAGTAAGGGCTTGAGTCTACTTAAATCTGGTATATCTTTCATATATAATTTGGATTTACCTTTGTTAAAGCAAACTATATCATTCCCATCTACCTAGTGTTCTGTCTTTGGACAATTAGTTCATGTGATCACCATGCATCTGGAAAGTGGATTACTAAATTTGGTATTTGATTTTGACATAAAACAATATTAACCCCAAGACTATTCAAAAAACTAAACAAAAATTAAGCCTATTCTTCAAGATTTTTATTAATATTTAATTTGGTGTGGAGTAGTAGTCCTGGCAAAATGGATACAGGGAAAGGGGAATCAACTGTTTAATAAAAAAAAAGATCTTTAATATTTTGATAAACAGCATTTTTAAAGATTTTTTATTTATTTATTTATTTTTAGAAAGGGAAGGGAGAGAGATAGAGAGAGAGAGAAACATCAATGTGTGGTTGCTGGGGGTTATGGCCTGCAACCCAGGCATGTACCCTGGCTGGGAATCGAACCTAGGACACTTTGGTTCCCAGCCCGCGCTCCATCCACTGAGCTACGCCAGCCAGGGATAAACAGGAGTTTTAAAAATCAAAAATAGAGTAGGTTTTTATACAAGTGAACTGTCATAAAACTTGAATTTAATAGTTTCTAATGCCTGAAATTGCCGTATCACGTGTTATTACACCTATAATAAGGTCTTATTTGCCTAAAATGTAACCAAATTACATGAGGGACAGGAACATACCTCTCCATGCTTTGCGGTGTAAGTTAGTGTTTCTCAGGACTTAGAATGTTCTGTAGTCATTGAGTAATCTCCACTAGGTCCAGCGAGGAGCTCAGGGTGGTTGGGGGTGGGGGGGTGGCAATGTGAGAATCATTACTAGCTGAATACCAAGGAGTGTGAGTCTTCTGATGTGACTACAGCACTGTGGGCAGCCCAGTTCCCCCTTCTCTGAACCCCAAGAGCAGAAGAGAGCCACGACTTCTCAGATATGCATTTGTGTGCTCTTATGCAACTTCACAAATTTCCAAATGTGTTGTGCTCAAAGCAAACAAAATATTTCTAATTTGCAATTGCCATTCTGTGAGATGGTGGCCAGTTTTCCATGCAGGAAAATGGTACATTAAGATTTGTAAGCAATTCTCATTGTGAACATAGTGCATTGGGAAAAGCATAAATGATACCATTAAAGATTCATTCCACAATCTTCACTAAAATTTCCTACAGCTATATGGCATTATGTTTAATACAGATTTAGAATACATGCTTTCTTTCATTTTACCACTTACATATTTGTGGTTTGTTTGGTTTAGCAGCCTGTTTCTATGTTAACCTTTTAAGATGGAACACTCCCATTTAGATTTCTTCTCAGCTATTTCTCCAGACTCTCATTAAAAGAAATACTTAAAATACTACAGCTCATCTCCTCTGCTCATGACCTTCTCAGAGACTGAGACCTACCACAGAGCTAAGCTGAGCTTCCCTCTCTCAAACTATTCCTGGAGCAAGAAAAATTTTTAATGTTTGTATTTAACAAGATTTTTGGTTGAGTTACATAGTCATGTGTAAAACAGAAAGAAAGGGTAGAAATCAACAATATTAATAAAGTTTGTTAAAAATAAAGAAGTGCCTTCAAGGGATATATAACTTGTCTAGTACTCTAGGTGCTGAAAAATTTATCAGAAAAGTTAATTTGCTTTGGCTATACCCTACTGTGGCTTAGCCATCTCAGCGCTAACTGAGAATTGCTTGAATGTATCCAGTGCAGTATACTTTATGGGTTTCCAAAGCTTCTATTTTTAAAATTGATATATTATGTTGTAATTGATAACATTTAATGCAGTATAAAATATTTATGATCTTCTTTCTTGACTTTTTATTTTTAAAGATTCTATCAACCATCTTTGGGTCACAGATATCCATGATTATTTGATTAATCCATTCATTCAAATAATTTTTTAAACAGGTATATCAGAGACCTTAAAAAAAAAGCTGGTTATATTCTCCCAAGAAAAAATAACTTCTACATAATAGTATATATACACAATCTTTGTCTGAAATTTTTGGGATTTATTTTCAGACCATTTAGGCAATTCTCAAATTAAGAACACCTGTTCTATTTCTTCTTTCCCTTTAGCATGTAAATATATTCTAAAATGGTTTTCTCCTGCTTAAAGAAATGACACAAATATATCTCTTAATTTAAATATTTTAGATTCACCCATAGTTAAAACATGCATTCCTCCTTGAATATTCATTGTCTTCTAGCTACTACTCTATTTTAATTTTTTTCTACAGCATAATCTTTCTCTAGCTTTGTACATCTCATCCATTCTTCTGTCTGCTGCCTTCTGGCTTCTGTTCCATTGAAATTGTTCTTCATCAGATCACCAAATAAGTTCTTAGTTTTTGACACCAATGGTCACTTTTTTGTTGTTAAAATTTTAGATTTTTAATAAATGTTTTTCACAGGAGCATGTAAGAGTGATTTCACTCACATCAATACTAGGACTTATGTACATTTTAAATTATTTTAGAAGTTATTAATTACAGAATAATGCATGAATATATTTACCATATAAAATAAGAACATTACATATAAGGCCCAACCACCTCTCCTCATAGGGAGAGTCATAGTTACAGTTTGATTTGAATTTTTCTAGATCACTTTCTCAGCTTTTATATAATACAGATACATTCATAAATGTATATACTATTGTTTGTGTATGTGTTTTATATAATTGATATAATTTTGTTTTTATTATTCTAAGGATTTCTGCCCACTCATTGATTATGTTGGATTTTATCATACCATAATGGACAACTCTTTTTTCTTTCTTATTATATTAATTACCATTTCAGTGAAGAGCTGAATTTCCCCAGATGCAGATCTTAAAACAATAAGTGGAGTGTAGACAGTTCACTTGGAGGCAACTAGTGATCTCAGGAAATACCAGTAAGGGAGTGGGGAAATGAGACAGGAAAGAAAAGGAAGCCAGTGTATATTTCTTCCATAAGTAGGTTGTTGCTTGGGACAACTGGGACTTGGTCCCACTGGGGTATTTCGGGGGACTGTGTTACTGGAACATGCTTCAGAGAAGTCCCACCAAGTGGTGAATAAACAGGGATGAACCCACCAACTACTCCCAGAGGCAATGACTCCTCGCACTCTGACCTGGTCCCGGGTGTGTTGTACATGCTCCTGTATTCAGGTCCATAGAAAGTTGTCACTCATGCACTCACAGTAGGAAGCCATTGCTGTGCAGGAACAGGACTTCTGAAAGGCTGTGGGTGGGGCTTCCAGAACTTCTGCTACAATATCTTTATGTGCCTTCTTGTGTATTTGTGTCCATATTTTAATAAGTATTTTGGGGGAAAATTAAATTACTTTAACACATAACTGGACTCTGTCTTGAATTCTTGAATTCTTCTTTTTTTCTTTCTTTCTGTGAAAGCACTCTATTGCCAGGAAATTTTACTCACATGCTCCATTGTTCACTTACACACAGAACTGTTTCTATTCCTTTTTAGCTTCATCTCCTGCTGACTCAGCCATTCATTTTGCCTTGAAACACTCTCTGGCTCTACATTAACAATTTGACTGTAACTTTTCCCCAGGGGAGTTCACTGCTCCTATAGGTGGGTTTAAATGAATAAAATCAATAATGACTTTGATGTTGAATGCATCCTGCAGGTCAAGAAAAATATCTTTGTTAATACTAATTAAGCAGAGGTAATTTTTGTTGGTGCTCCAATGGTGAATTAATGATTTACACACAGTCACTAGAGCTTTGTTTTCAAACAGGTGTTATGGTCTCCTCTAGTCCAGTAGCTCAGCAAGTATGGTCAAATTACCTGCAGCAGTATCCCTGAGAATCTGTTCCAGGTGCATATTCTTGAGCTTTCTTCCTCCACACCTAGCCAGTCAGAATCTCTGGAGTTGGACTCAGCAATCTTTTTTTTTTTCTGTTGTGAGGTGCATTTACTTTTTTTCTTAATTCCTTTACTTTTTTCACCTAGCTCTCAAACCCCTCCCCTTTAATAAATGCTTCCCCAGAGACAGGGGAAGTCTGTTTCTGTCACAGAGGTCTGACACAGAGGTCTGTGTCTGTTCTGCTTGTTCTTTTATTTTGTTTTTTAGATTCAATTGTTGATAGAAATGTATTTACTGCCATTTTATTCTTTATATATTTTATTTTTTCTTCTTCTTAAAGAAGACTCTTTAACATTTCATGTAACATTGGCTTGGTGGTGATGAACTCCTTTAGTTTTTTTCTTGTCTGTAAAGCTCTGTATAATGTTTTTTGATTCTAAATGATAGCTTTGCTGGACAGAGTAATCTTGATTGTAGGTCCTTGCCTTTCATCACTTCGAATATTTCTTGCCACTCTCTTCTGTTCTTCAAAGTCTCTCTTGGGAAGTCAGTTGAAGTGAGTTATGGGAATTCCCTTACAGGTAACAAACTGCTTTTTCCTAGCTGGTATGAAAATTCTCTCTTTGCTTTTAACCTTCTGCATTTTAATGATGATATGCCTTGGTTTGGGCCTCTTAGGGTTCATCTTTTTTGAGATTCTCTTCAATTTCTGGACTTTTTTTGTCTTTTTCCTTCACCAGGTTAGAAAAATTTTATGTCATTATATTTTTCAAATAGATTTTATTTTTTTTTCAAATTAAATTTATTAAGGTGGCATTGGTTAATACAATTATATACATTTCAGGAGTATAATTCTGTAATAAATCCTCTGTGTATTATTTTTTGTGGTCAGCACCTGTGGTCAAGTCTCCTTCCATAGCCACTTTTCCCCTCTTCACTTTCATCTATCTTCCTATACCCTCCTTTTCCTATGATAATCACCATACTCTTATCTATGAGGTTGAGGTTTCTTTTTTTCTTAATTTCTTATCATTTTCTTCTAGCACCCCTACTCCATCCTCTCTGACAGTTGTCAGAGTGTTTGTTCCTTGTACCCTTGATGGGAATGCAGATTGGTGCAGCCATTGTGGAAAACAGTATGGATTAACCTCAAAAAATTAAAAAGGGAACTGCCTTATGACCCACCAAATCCACTTCAGGGAATATATCTGAAGAAAATTGAAAAATGAATTTGAAAAAATATATGCACCCCTATGTTCATTGCAGAGTTACAATAGCCAAGACTTGGAAGCCCAAGAGTCCATCAATAGGAGTGCATTAAAAAGCTATGATACAGTTACACAATGGAATAAAAATAAAAAATAGCCATAAAATAGCCATACTCAGCCATAAAAATAGAAGGGAATCTTACCCTTTGCAACAGTGTGGATGAAGCTAGAGAGTATTATGTTAAGTGAAATAAGCCAGTCAGGGAGACAAAGACCACATGATTTCACTTATATTTGGAATCAAATGAAAAAAAAAGAAATGGATTCAAATAGGTTTTCAATTTCTTTCTCTCTTTTCCTTCCAGCACCAATGTTGACTTGAATGTTGGTATATTTGAAGTTGTCCCAGAGGCTCCTTACACTAACTTCATTTTTAGGGATTCTTTTTTTATTTTTTGCTGTTCTGATCTGGTGTTTTTTGCTTCCTGATTTGATCATTTGCTACATTTACTGCACCATTGATTCCCTGTAAAATATTTTTCATTTCAGTTAGTGTATTCTTCAATCTAACTGGTTCATTTTTGTGTTTTCTATCTTTGGTTTTATGTTTCCTATCTCTTTATTAAAGTTTTCACTAAGTTCATTGAGCATCCTTATAACTAGTGTATTGAACTCTGCATCTAGTAGATTGTCTCATTTTATTTAGTCCTTTTTCTGGAGCTTTTTCCTGTGCCTTTCTTTCAGGTACATTTCTTTGTCTCCTCATTTTAGCTGTCTCCCTGTGTTTGTTTCTACATATTAGGCAGAGCTACTATACCTCCCAGGCTTGGTAGAATAACCTCATGTGGTACATGTTCTATAGAGTCCAGTGGAATAGCCTCTCCATTCACCTAAGCTGGAAAGTCCAGGTGTCCTCACTCTTGTGTAGGCTTTGTACCCCCTTTTGTTGTAGTTGAGCCTTGATTTCTGTTTGCCTATCAATGGGAGTGATTTACCCCCAGGCCTGTCTACTGCAAGGACTGTCTGTAACCACTGAACACCATGGAGGATCAGTTGTGTAGAGACCCACCCCACAAAGCAGGACTTAGTTCAGCAGGGCTCTGATGCCCATGGAGTATGTTGTTTGTGGAAATGGTTGGGTGGTGCTTTGATAAGGTCTGAAGCTGTCCACTAGGTGTGCTGAATCTGGAGCCTCCCAGGAGGTGCAGGCCAAGGTCCTTCACTGCCTGTGTTTTGCCCATGGTCATCTGGCATGAGCTACTAAGCAATCTGCAAATGGCTGTTACTTGTGCTGGGCTTGGAGGTGCCCCAGTGAGATGAAGGCCAGTTGCTGCTAGTGCTGGGGCTGGGGCTACTTAGTGAGAGGTACAGTGCACACTGAGGCCAGATGCTGCTTGTTTGGGAGATTTTAAGAAAGTCTGAAACATGAGCCAAGACAGGCCATTTATATGGAAAAGCCACTATAAACAGTTTGAGTGGGCCAGGAATTTTGGTGGGGTGGGATCTCAGGGAATCACCAGGGTGGGATGAACAGTGTGAACCAGGTTGATGGAGTCTCACATATGGCAGCAGCCTGCTAGATCTGTCTGAGTTTGTATGTGTGTGTATTGGGGGATCTAGGAAAAGAAAAAGTGGCCTCTGCCAGCACTCTAGTCTAGCAGAAAGCTTTCCCCACTCCCAGCTTGTGCCCTGATGCCAGACATTTCAGTTCCTCTCCATAAATCCCTGCAGGCCTAGGGCAGCAAATCCCTGTCAAATTGCTGCCCTCGTCCTAGAGCTCAGAGGGAGTGAGCATTTGTAAGTCCATGTGTGGGCCCTTTAAGAGGAACTGCCTGGGACATCAGTAGCCCTCTGTCTAACTCAGCCACAATCCCCACTGAGTTTTGCAGCCAGAAGTGATGGGGACTTCTCTTCCTAGCACTGGGCTGGGAAGCCTGGTATGGGGCTGTGTCCCTTGCTCCTCTGGGTACCTCCACAGCTCAGATGTTTCTCCCAATTTTTATCTGCCACATATGGATATAGGACCAGCCCATTCTATGTCTCTGTTTCTCCTATCCAATGCCTTGTGGCGTCTTCTTTAAATCTTTAGTTAACAGACTTCCATTCAGCTAGATTTCAGATGGTTCTGAATGGTGGCTTCTCTGTAGTTGTCACTTTGTTGTGGTTGTGGGAAGATTTGAGCACCACATTTACCTGTGCTGCCATCTTGATCTGAAGGCACTTTTTAAATTATATTTCTTTTCCTTTTTTTAGCATTGGATTTTTCTGTGGGAAGAAAGAAAAGAAGAAAATAAAACACTTTTTTTTTTTGTTGTCTCAGCTGCCCCTTCTTGATTTCCTTTAGTCTTCTGATAATCTTGATACTATTTCATGGAATCTCATCATCACTTTTTGCCTGTTGTATTTGCTCAGTGAATATGTATATGCTCATGGTTTCCACAAGTCCATTCCTAGCTAACAGTGCTTTAACTACACTTTCAAGTCTAACAATTACTACTGTTAGTTTTCTCTTTGCAGTCTCACAGATATCTGAAAATGAAAATTTCAAAATTAAACTTATCTTCTCTGAAAAGCATATCACCCTTGTATTCTGTGTCTCAGTGAGAGGCATTTCTACAAGTTTAGTTATCTGATACAAATCCTAGAAGTCATCCTATGCTTTTATTCCCTCTTTCAACATATCTCATTGATGACCAAATCTTAATAGACTCAGACTCCTTATCTTTTCAATTTCTACTCTTCCTCTTACCCTCATGTCAGAAATATTTATGAAGTATAGCTGATTGGAAGGAAGGTTTTACACACACACACACACACACACACTTGGCACTGATGCTGTGGTCTTGAAGCAGAATTTCTTTTCTGGGAAATGTCAGTTTTTGTTCTTAAGCCCTTCCAGCTGATTGGATGAGGCTTATCTGCATAATGGAGTACCATCTCCTTTATAGGAAGCCAACTGATTATAAATGTTAATTATATTGCAACACCAAAATACCTTCACAGAAACACCTAGATTTTTTTATATATTAAGTAGCGGAATACCATAACTTGGCTAAGTTTACACATAAAACTAATCATCACAAGTGATAGTGATTCACCAACTTTCAGGCACAGTTTTGAGCCACTTGGGGTTGTTATGTTACCATTTACAATAGATTCTTATTATTTCTTCTGAGGGGGAAAGGGAAAAGAGATAGGACTGGGATTGAAGGTAGTATCCCTATAAATGAATTGTAATCTTTTGCTTTCTTTGCCATTACAATCCCAAAGGAAAGCAACCTGATTAGTAATTTTACATGAAATTATTTGTCCCAGCATGAGTTACACTCCCTTGAAAGAGCATTTGCAAAGTAGACTATCAGAGAGCAAGGAAGGACCCTGAATATATGAATCTAACACTTTTATAATGGGCTGCTCTATTTAAATCATAGCATGTGACTGTCTACTTGCCTATACATGAGACTAGAGTGGTAGGGCACCCTCAGCTCTTCCTCAGCCCTCCAAAGCTCATAGCGGGAGGCCTGTGGTCTATGGAACGGAAATGAGCCCAAAGTGCTGTAATTGGCAATGACGTGGTCATTAAAACTTAGAGGTAAATAAATGTCATCAGCATATTACAAGTAAAGAGGAGTTGGAAACAATGTTCCAATGAAAAGCATGTAGACTTGAAGGATGTGGTGATGATTAGATTCAGCCCATGAATTTTTGTCAATTTGTTTGACTCCCCGCCGCCCCCCGCCCCCCCCCCCAACCCCCCCGCAATTGAATTGTCTGGTTTTTCTTTAAAGCTGTTAAGGCTTGAGAAAGAAAACAATGTAGGCATTCTAATTAACTTAGATGCCATGTTTGCTTGAAAAATAGTAACTGATATAATGCGGTCTCCTCTGCATTGGCAGCAGCAGTTTCAAAGGGCTTACTGGAAGAATAAGAGAAGCTTAAGTTTAAACTAAAAGTAACACAACAGTTACAAGCTCTGCATTCATGCTGTGTTCAAAAACTTCCTCTATTTCAATTTCCCTTCCTTTTTAGAATAAGTAGGGAGGAAGAGAATAAATAATATCTCGTGGAAGCTTTCCTCCTGCGGGACTCCATCTTTCCACGGTGAGCTAGCATGCGTTCCCTTGTCAAAGGACATAAATGCAGACCTCCAGGGGAATTTTAAAGAAAAAGATCACAAGAAAGGTGACACTTCTAGAAATAGTATCATGGTGTTCGCTCATTAGCTTTGGCTGGTGCTGAGCTGTTCCTCTCGAAGAATTCCTCTTAAAATTCCGTACTTCTAAGCTTGGTATCATAAAAGACAGTGGCAAATTCACTGGAAAACAATTTATATTCTCTTACTATTTGATGGACATTAAGAGTAAAGGATACAAAAAGCACAGAACCTAATTTACCTTATTTACCCAATATTTAAAATTGTTCTTTTCTACTCGTTTTCTATTCATCTATGTGGTAAGGTCCCTTGGAAGGCCCCCTATATCCTGCATCCTGGAGTAAACACCCATGGGTTGTCCCCTACCCTTGTGTGTAGCTTTGACCTTGTGAGTCTTTTCCATGAAAAGCATATGTCAAAAGTGATGGGATGTCTTTCTTAAGGTTAGGTTACCAAAGGGCTGTGGTTTCCATCTTAAGCACCATCTCTCCTTTTACGAGCTCACTTTGAGGGATGCCAGCTGCTGCGTTCTGCGCTGTATTATGGAGAGGTTGATATAGCAAGGAACTGGTATCTTTAGCAACAGTCTGCAAAGACTTCAGGCCTGTTAACAGTATCATGGGAGAGGTCAAGTGTGTATCCTACCCTCCTTTAAGCCTTGAGACAACTGCAGCTCAGTCAACAACCTGATTGTATCCTTGTGAGCAATCTTGAGCCAGAGGACTGAGCTAATGAACTAAGCTGTGCCTCAACTCCTGACCAACAGCAACTGTTAAATAAACAATATTTATTATCTGTTAGATTTGGGGGTATTTTTTAAATTCAGTAGCAAGATAATACATATTTTATAGTATAACAAATGCCATTTTTCTAAGAAACTCAATGTGTTTGCTTATATCTAACCCCCAAAAGGAAGAAAGAATAGGCAGATCTCCAGATAATTTGATCAATTTAAATAGGGTAGACTATTTGACTTCAAACAAGATGCTTTTTTTAATACCACTCAGTTTCAGTGTCTTCATTAGATTAAGTTAATTTAATCAAAGCCAAATCGCATGCTTCACTTTCTTATGGCTTATGTGCAGAGACTATATAATCTAGAGCCCATTTTTTGCCTTTAGTTTATTTATTTAGAAAAAAATTTTCCAGTAACACTATCAGAGACTATTTAGGAGAAGTGTTAAAAGATATGTTAATGTCACTAATATTTTTGGAATGAAACACTTGGATGTTAAAACACACAATAGGGAAGTTTTCAAATGTAAAAACTTTGAGTAGCTTCAAGGAGAGTCATTTGTATATACATAAATATATGTTAATTAGCCTACGCCTGAGATAAAACACATATAATTGTGCAGCCAAGAAGAAAGAATTGTACTATTCAAAATTATTATCATTGTGGTGGCATAAGTGTGGAATCTGGTAACAAAGTGAATATTAATTGCATAACACCCTTATTAATAATAATAAAAGATACACACTATTTTTGCACATTTATTGCTTTCTCTTCTTTTTCATAGTTAATCTTTACAGTAAACCTTTGATACAGAGAGTATTATTACCTTAGCTTTACAGAGGAGGAAATGAAGATTAGGAAACAGGAAGTGACTTGTGTAAGATCACACAGTAAGACACGGAGCAAGCGCCTAAACCTATTTTTCCTGATCTCTTAGGTTATATGAAAGCCAAATTGCATATTGGTTGATTCATAATAGCTGGAATCTTCTGTAATTATTTAGAATATTTCTGTAATCTTTCATTCCCACAGTCCTATTCTATGTACAATGAGTCCATTAAATGAGATTTCTATTGATCAGTCATCTTTATATCTAAAACAGGGCTGATCTAAATTTCTTCTAGACCGATGATAAAAGAAACTGAGAATCATATGTTTTGAGACCAGGGAGTATACACCATGTAAAATCATGTCTATCATTTAAGACAAAGTTTTAAACATTAAGTAATTTTTAAAAATCAAATCCTATACTCATTTAAAAAAACAGCAAGTGATATCAGCAAGATGGAGGAGGAAGTCCCAGATGTCATTCTTCTACAGAGACACTAACTGAACAACAATAGATGGTCCCAAAAGCCCTTATTAGAATTACAAGAAGCAGTTAGAAAGTTGCAGTACCCCAAGCAAGCTCAAAGCTAAGAACAGCTGCATTGAATCTAGTAAGAAAAGTGTTTCATTTCAAACACATCAGCACTTCTCTCAAGCTGGCGTAGCTCAGTGCAATTAGGAGAAAAAAACCCAACTTGCAGCTTCTCCCTTGAGAGGGAGAGAGAATAGCGGAGTATTTGTTCAATGTTCCAGCTTTTCAGGCATCTACACAATGGACTGGTTTCTGGCTCACCTGACTCGGAGCACTGGCATGAAGCTAATTTACTTTATTTTTAAAATATTTTATTTATTTATTTTAGACAGAGGGGAAAGGAGGGAGAAAGAGGAAGAGAAACATCAATGTGGGGTTGCCACTCGTGTACCCCTTACTGGGGACCTGACTTGGCTGGCAACCCAGGCATGTGCCCTGACTCCCTGACTGGGAATCGAACTGATGACCCTTTGGTTTACAGGCTGGCACTCAATCCACTGAGCCACACCAGCCAGGGCTGAAGCTAATATACTTTAGATTTCTGTGGGCAGATGGCAAGAAGAGAGCTTGATGTCTTATTGTGGCAAAAGAGAACCTCAAGCTACTTAATAAAGAGGCCAAAACAGTTAAATGTGATTAGGGAAAAGCACCCAGTTTGCGGCTTCTACCTTGGGAGAGAAAGAGAAAGCTGAAATGTTTGTCCAACATTCAAGATTTCTAGGGCCCTTTTTGAAGGACTGCTTTCTGTTTTACCTGATTCAGTGTGTTGATAGAACTGGCAAGCTTTGGATGCCTGGGAGTCACCCAGAATAAAAGAGAGCTCAGTGGCTCCATGCTGTACCGGAGAACATTCAGAATAACGGTCACCAGAGACAGCAAGAGATTATAAGCTCCTGAAAAAGAAACCAGCAAACTTCTCAAATAGGAAAATTATACCCACAAGCCCAGAAGGATACATTCCCAAAAAAGGTTTGAAAGGCTCCAGGAATCTCCTGCCAGGATGATTGATGAAAGTCTTCCCCTGTATGATGCTATACCACCAAGACTGGGAGAAGTGACTGATTTTTCAAATGCACAAATTACAATAATACAATAACAAAGTACACCTAGAGATAAGGAAACATGGCCCAATTGAAGGAATAAAATAAATCTCCAGAAAATTATTCTAAAGAAATAAAGATCTACAAATTAACTAATAAAGAATTCAAAATAATCACTTTAAAAATCTTAATGCACTACAAAAGAACACAGACAACTAAATGAAATCAAGAAGAATATAAATAAAAAATGAGAATGTTAACAAATAGGTATAAAGTATAAAAGAGAACAAATGTATTGTGGAGGGGAAGAATACACGAACTGAACTGAAAAATTTACCAGAGAGGTTCAAATTAGACTTAATAAAGTAGAATATAGAATCAGTGGACTCAAAAACAGGTTATCTGGAGCTATTAAGAGCAAAATGAAGAAAAAAGAATGAGGAAAAATGAAGAAAGCCCAAGTGACTTATCATCCCATAAGTTCAAAGAAGTGACAAGTGCAAGATGGCAGTATAGAAGTGTCAGCACTCATCCCCTCACAGAAACATAAATTTGGACAACTATCTATCCACACTTAAAAATACCTTCATAATAGACAAAGATTCCAGTTAGGAGACTACAGCACCTGGGTAGAACATAAAAATAAGAAAAGATGTACTGAAGAGGATAAGAAAGACAGTTCCACTTTATCCCTGTTACCTCTCCCACAAGCCTGAGCAGCCCAATGTGGAAAGTCTTCCTCACTATGGGGGAAGGAAAGTACAGTGTGCTCACTACATGCTGTACCACACACCCAGCACCAGGTCCTCTCCATTAAATATTGGCACCAGGCATCCATGGACACAGGTTCACCCCAGCAAGGGACTACCCCCTGAGGGCCCATGCTTCAGGCTTGTATAATCCAGGCCTCCCCTGACTTACATTCCAGGCTTGTTATTAGAACTCAAAGTGACAGTCTGCCAGAGTACCAGTCTGGCCCACCTTATCCCAAGACAGCTCTTTTAAACCAAGGCTCCCAGCATTCTGCAGTGTCAGTCTGGCCACTGTGGTCCCAGACTCTAAGCTAGCCCCCAAGGACCGAGGCTCTAATCTGGTTCTCCATTCTCAAGCTTCAGACCTATCCCAGCTTCAGACTGGCCCCTGGTACCCCAGGCTCTAGGCTCACCCCAGTGCTAGACTGGCCCCTAAACCCCAAACTTCAGCAGAACCAAGGTCAGGACTGCTCTAGTGTATTAAGTCCTTCTTCACGGACTTAGGTACTGGGCCCATCTAGTGTGAGGCCAGCTTCTGCAGCCTCAGGTTCAAGTCCCACTCCAGTATCAGCTCCCACCCCTTCAAACACAGGCACAAGGCTGGCTACTGTGTGCCCAGGTGACAGGACTACCCACTTGCTGATCCAGGCAACAGATTGGCCCATCAGAAGACTCCAGAAACAAGCCTACCCAGTGGACACCACCAGGTGGCTGGCCTAGAATCTCTCTGGGACGGCTGAAAGTCTTCCCTGTCAAAACCAATCTGAAAGGAATGCTACTTCTTTAAACAGGAGGACATCAATTCAAGGTCACAAAGATTATAAATAATCAACAAATATGACATCATCAAAGAGATAGAATGAACCATGAATAATCAGTCTTAAAGGAATTGAGATCTATGAACTGGCTAACAAAGAATTCAAAATAATTGTCTAAAAGAAACTCAGTGAGCTACAAGAGAACATAGATAGACACTAAACAAAATCAGGAAAACTAATACATGAACAAAAATGAGTTCAACTATGAGAAACCAAAATAAACGTCAGTCCACAAAATAAATCTCAACAAGTTTAAGAGGATTGGAATTAGATTTTTTTCCTGATATGAATAATATGAAATCAGAAATCAATAATGAGAGGACAATATATAGATATGTGTAGATTAAGTAAAATAGATAAAGAGCGGGATGACAGCTCCCTGGTGGGGGGAAGTTAAGGGGTGGAGGTATTGGGCAAAAAGGAAAACACACTCATGGACATGAACAACAGTGTAGTGACTGCAGGGGAGGGGAGTGGAGTATAAGGGGGCTAAATGGTAATGGAAAAATACAATAAAAAGATATCCAGGCAATTATTAATCAAAAGAGAACAGGGGTGGCCATACTTATATCTGACAAAAATAGATTTTAAGTCAAAACTGCTACAAGACACAAAAAAATATTTATATAAAGTATTCAATTCTCCAGTAAAATAACAATTATATATGCACCTGGCAGCAGCACATGCAAATATTGATAGAATCAAAGGAACAAATAAACTGTATCACAATAATAAGAGATACTAATGCCACCCTTTCAATGATACATCAACCAGGCAGAAGGTCAATAAAATAAGAGATTATTAGAACAAACCACAACAAATTTGACCTTATAGATTTATATAAAATTCTCCACCCAAGAGCAAAATATACATTCCTTTCAACTGTACATGGAACAGTTTCCAGATAAGATTACATTAGGCCACAAGAGAAGTCTTAAATATTTTAAGAAGATTGAAATCATTAAGCATTTTTTCTGAATGTAGTGCAATGAAACTAGAAATCAATGGAAAAGGAAAAGTGGAAAATTCTCAAATATGTGGAAATTAAACAACACATTTGAACAGATCAAAGAAGAAATCACAAGAGAAATAAAGAAATTAAACACTTGAGATGAATGAAAACAAAAATACCACACACCAAACCTTACCTGTTGCAGCAAAAGCAGTATTAAGGGAAATTTACACAAGTAAATACCCGCATTAAAAAGGGCTTGGAAAATATAAAATACCCAAACTCTTTATGTTAAGGAACTAGAAAAGGGATGTACTAAAGTTAGAAGAAGATGGGGAATAATGACTACTAAAGCAGAAATAAACAAAATTGAGAATAGAAAAAAATCCATGAAACTAAAATGTTTCTTTTTAAACTAATAAAGGCTTAAAAAGATAAACCCTTAGCTTGGCTAAGGAAAAAGAAAATATTTAAGTAAATAAAACCAGAAATAAAAAAGAATACATTACAATTTATGCCATAGAAATAAAAAGGACCATACCACACAAGAATACTATGAACAATTTTTACACCAACAAATTGGATAGCTTGAAGAAATTGATAAATTTTAGAAATATGCAGTATACCAAGACTGAAACAAGAACAAATATATAACTTGAAAAGAGGTATAATTAGTAAGAGGATTAAATTAATAATAAAAGAAACTCCTGACAAAGAAAATCCAGGACCAGGCGGCTTTACTGGAGAATTTTATTAAACATTTAAGGATGATTTAACACTGATTCTTCTCAAGCTTTTCAAAAAAGTTGAAGAGGGAGAACACTTCAAATGTATTCTGTGATACCAGTACTACCAAGATACCAAAATCAGACAAAGTTACTAAAAGAAAACTGCAGATCAATGTCCCTGATGATTCCTGGTGCAAAAATCTTCAGCTAATAATAGCAAATAAAGCTAAGCAACACATTTGGAGGGTCATGCCCATGTCCATTTGGGACTTATTCCTGGAATGAAAGGGAGGTTCTACTCATTCAACTCCATCAAGTTGATACACTATGTTAATAGAGTGAAGGATAAAAAGCACATGATCTGTATCTCAACTAATATAGAAAGAGCATTAGACAAAATTCAACACTCTTTTATAATAACAACACTCAAGAAACTGGCAATAAAAAATTAACAACATAAAAGCTATACATGAAAAACCCACAGCTAACATCATACTTAATCATGAAAAATTGAGAGATTTCCCTCCAAGTCAGGAACAGTCAAGGATGTATATACACTCTTGCTACTTCTGTTCAACATGGTGCTGGAAGTCATCCTAGCCAGACAACTTAGGCAAAGAAAAGAAATGAAAAAACACCCAAATTGGAGATGTCATGATATTATATATATAAAACAAATTCAACAAATTTGCAGGATAAATATCAACATAGAATATTAGTTATGTTTTTATACACTAATAATGAACCATCTAAAATGAAATTAAGAAAGCAATTCTATTTGTAATAGCATCAAAAAGAATAAAATACTTAAAGAATAGAGTTAACCAAGGAGACAAAAGATTTGTACAATGTAAACTACAAAATATTTCTGCAGTGTATTAAAAACACAAATAAATGGAATATATCTCATGTTTATGGAATGGAAAACAATATATTAAAATGTACATACTACCCAAAGTAATCTACAGGTTCAATGAAATCTTTATCAAAAATCCTATTGTTTTAAATAGAAAAAAAATCTCAATAGCTAAAACAACCTTGTGAAAGAAAACCAACCTGGAGGTTTTACATATGCTGATTTCAAGACATATTACAAAGCTACAGTAATGGAAACAGCATGGTGTGAAAACACACATATACTAATTAAAAATAATAGCTCAGAAATAAACTCATATAAGTGGACAAATGATTATTTACAAGGTGCTAAGGCTACACTATGAAAAAAATAACTGGCTCTTCAACAAATGGTATTAAGAAAAATAAACATCAACATGCAAATGACTGAAGTTGGATCTTTACATTAAACCATATGTAAAAGTTAACTCAAAATGGAGTAAATGTCTAAATGTAAGACCTGATAATTTAAAACTTATAGAAAAAAATAAGGGAACATCTTTGTGATACTGGATTTGGCATTGATTTTTTAGATATGACAACTAAAGTACAGAAACAAATAGACAAATGGGACTACATCAAACTAAACAACTTTTGCACAACATACAAAACATACAAAGGCAACGTACTGAATGGCACAAAGTATTTGTAAAGTGTGTATCTGATAAGGGATTAATCTCCAGAATATGACAAGAATGCGTACAACTCAACAAAACTCCAAATATTCCAATTTAAAATGAATAAAGGCTGAATAAATATGTCTCCAAAGAAGATATAGAAATGACCAACAAGCACTTGAAAAGATACTCAACATCACTAACCATCAAGGTAATGGTAATCAAAATCTTAATAAGTTATCACATCACACCCATTAGGATGACAACTATCAAAAATTCCGAAAAACTATCAAGGGTCTGCAAGGATGTGAAAAGTTGTAATCTTTGTACACCTTTGTAATCCTGTCATTTGCTACATTATGGAGGAAATTTAAGAATATTATGCTAAGTGAAATAAGCCAATCACAAATAGACATATACTTTATAATTCCACTTACATGAGGTATTTAAAATAGTCCACCTCTTAGAAACAGAAAGTAGAATTATGTTTGCCGAGGTCTGAGAAGGAGTGGAGACTTGTTCAATAGATATAGAGTTTGTTTTGCCAGATGATAAAGTTCTAGAAATCTGCTGCACAACAATGTGCATATATTAAATCTCCTTTACTTTACAATAAAATAACTGAGATGGCAAATTTTATATGTTTTTACCACAATTAAAAAGAAACCATCAAATATACCTGGTATATTAATTCAGATGCATCAATCTTTCTCTTTCTCTGAGCTTCCTCACCCTAGTGATGAGAACATTTTGTTCAGAGCCTAAAGCTTCATTAGCAAAGGCAAGTGGGAAATGCTTGATTTAAAGTCAAAAGATGTAAGTTTGACTTCTGGCTCCTCAAGAGTTATTCTATTCCCTTTAGACAAGTAACTAAGACTCTATTCTACTAAACAGAAAAAATACCTAGCATGTATGATCATTATGAGGTTTCAATGAAGTAAAAAAAAAATGGAGTCCTTTTAAAGTTGTGCTATATTATAGGTGAATAGTACTTCCTAAAATGTGTAAAAACAATTTAAAACCACCTTATGTGCCTAAAATTTCCTCCCCAAAATTTTTGGAATCAGAAAACATAAGTAAGGATTTTGCTGTTCTGGCTGATTGTACTATTTGAATCTAAAAATGAAATTAAAAGAAGTGTTCTTTTTTACATTTTGACCCTGTAGACATGTTTTTTAAAAAAATTTATTATCATTGCATGATACGTGCACTGGCCCACATTGTCCGTGGCATTATGGATGAGATACAAGACAAATTCACACAGACTAGTGAGTCCTATGGGGGAAAAGAGATGGCACAGCTACTCAAGGGGAGAGTGCCCCAATCCTTGCCTTGACAGGTTTTTATTGGGTTTCAATTTGTGTAGGAATACAGGTAAAGTTCATTAATCATTGTCAGGTAGTAAGGATCAAACAATGGATAGCATACAAAGAACTATGAGGGCTTATTCTGAGTCAGGGTCTGTTAGCTAAAGGGCTACAAAACTTTGGGAAACAAACTCATTTCCTGCTCAGAGCCTTACCATTTAATTGAGAGAATTCTTAGCAAAGCAGGTTTCACAGGATTTTATGTATTCTTTCTCAGGCCTGATCACCTGGGGAACCTGCCCTTTCCAGCACAGGGCTGCACCACCCTCTGTCACTGTTTCAGGCTTAAGTCAGGCAGCCAAGAGATTAGGAGACTTCTCACAGACAGAATGAGGACTCATGCTATGTCAAAGCCGAGGGGTGAGGGTCCATCACCCTCTTTTGCCATAGCCCCACAAGTTCTTCCCTGGGGCCTCCCATGTGATTGTGCCTGTCTCAGATCATTCCCCCCCTGGGGAATCTTACCCATCATTGGCTAACTGATCAAGCATTGGGGCCCAGGCAGGGCGAAGAGAAAGGGGCAGAAACGGCACCCCTGTCAGGGAGATAAGCTTTGTTTCCTTAGTGGCTTCTGGTCTGAAGGTCACTTACTCAGCCTTAGCCATGGCCAGGGATACAGCTTCTGAAACCAGGCAGGGTGGTTCCCAACAATTACAGCAATATTTGCAATTACCAGGTGCTGAAAATATCCCAAGTGTTTATCAGTAGTTGAGTGGATAAAACAACTATGGGACATTTACACGATGGAATACTACTGGGCCATGAAAAAGAAGAATCATTTACCCTTTGTGACAGTATGGATGGACCTGGAGAACATTATGCTATATGACATAAGCCAGTCAGAGAAAGACAAATACCATATGATTCACTCATATGTGGAATCTAATGAACAAACTGAACTAACAAACAAAATAGAGACAGACTCATAGATGGAGAGCAGGATGATAGCTAAGGGGATAGGGTAACAGGTTAGGTGGTGAAGGGATTGAGTCTGACTTGTTTTGAGACAAAAAGTCAGAAGAACTCATGGACATGGGCATCAGTGTGGGGACTTCAGGGCAGGTGTAAGGGAGCTAAATGATAATGAAAAAAAAAACGATAAAAATACCTAAAAGCTGTGTAAACTACACAGAAAAGAGTGTATATATTTTTACTGGGTTAAATGGTGGGAAATTCAGTAGGATGTACTTATTCATTGTAGTCCTGTGGTTTTCAGCTGGAGGTGATATCACCACCCAGGGAACATTTAGTAACCTTGGAGACATCTTTGATTGCCACAAATGGAAGGGTAAATTCTGCTGACATCTAGTGGTGGAGACCATGGATGATCCTAAAAATATTACAGTGCACAGGCCAACCCTACACAACAAATTGCCCAGTCCCAAATATGAACGTGCTGCTGTTGAGAAACCCTGCTTTAGATGACGCTGGGTAACATGCATTCTCAGATTAAGCAGCTATGGGATCCCAACCTGTAAGAGGGTATAATGTCTACTATGTGACCCTGTCCTTTGCTTCTTTCCCTCCCTTCTCCATCTAACTTAAGGGCCTTATTTCCAGTGTCCCAAAAGACTACTTCATCTTTTATATCTTAAGTCAAAACTTATGTGGCACTACTGTGGAAACTCATAAGACATGACAGACCACAAAGGCATTAACATGCTACTAACACCATCTACAAATGTCCATCTCATCTGCTCCTGACAGAGCTACCTCCAAGAATTTGAAGACCCTGAAAAAAGTAGACTTCTGAGTTAAAAAAACAAAAAACAAAAACACAACTGTCTTAGGATCAATCTAGGTAATATAGAGGTAGCACTGTCCTGCAGGGGAAAACATTTTGAGAGCTTATCTGCTGCTGACTTCACCTCCAGTTGATGTTTATACTGTTCTCCTTCCTTACAGATTTTCTTCACTTTTTCTTTTTACTCTTAAGCCTTATCACCACACATGATCTACTTGTTATATTATAAATGTCAGTCTAAAGTTACAATATTGAAGATGATGGCTTAATTTCTTGGTGCTGTGTAGGCTGGCTATTTCCCCAGTTATTCTAACAAAGGATATGGATAGAATTTTTAACTGATGATAATTAGAAGTCTGTATGTAACCTTGAAGTGGAAGGCCAGTGATCTGCAACTTCCTGAGCTTCAGTTTCTATCCTTACAGACCAACCCCTAAATGAACTTGGCTCAAAAAATGCCATGATTAGGAACTGTGATACAGGAGAAATGCTAGATAAATGCAGAGCCTGTTAAAACTGTGTTTTCCTCATGCAAACTGCATTCATAGCTGGGGAACAATGTGGAAAAAATTGTTATACTACATCCTCTGTAGTTTGGTACTAGGCGGAAAAAAATGTGTTCTGAAGGATGTTGGAGCACTTAAGAATGAGTAATAGTTTATTTAATTTTAGGAAGTTGAATTGGTTGTTGCATACCTGAATGAGGCTAACAATAAACAAGAGTCTTCAAGGCCATAGGAAAGTTGTGTGTATGGCTCACTTTCTGAATCCCTCACACTTTATAACTAAATGTTCTAAAGGGAAGTAGTCAGGGTTATTTTTGTGATTATGTTCTTTTGATGAGGTTGCCACTTGAAGCATTTATTCAACTACTTGACCACTGCAGTTCTCAGAATGTCAAAGAGATGTGAGGAAGAGGCATTTGTACCTTTTTTAAAAAGAATACTTTTATCAAGTTAAATCAGAAAGAGAGTTTGGCAACTGTATCTACTTCTGAAATTTGCCTTTAAAGGGTGTACTGTGTAATCAGAATTCTAACAAGGAGTCAATATCATTCTCTCAGTGAAAAAATGACTTTTTAAAATGTGTTTGTCGAAGCTGAACAGCCTTGAAAGAAGATGAAAAGGGAGCCAATAAATTCAGTGTCTTACTGAGAGACTCAGCAAATACCGAATATCACTATCCTAACAAATCTTAATGAAAAGCTAAATCTACCTGTGAACAGAGGGAATTGATTGGGAATACACCTACTTCATAAAGAGTACAATCAAGTGGACATACAGTACTGTTTTGCCAAGTTTAGGAAAGCTTTCTCATTAAAAAGAAGAGACTTCTGTTGTACTTGATTTTCAACGTTGCATGAAGAGTCCTAAAAAGATTTTGTTACCAGTAGCATGGCCTGATGTGGGCAACTAGAAAAAAGGCAGGAGTGATTGCAATGAAGCTAAACACATCTTACCTTTCACACAAAAGGGGGTGTAAGAGAAAATGGTCCCAGGAGTCTTTCCTCACTATATGCCCCCTCCCCAAATTAATTATAGTGTCTGGATTAAGGATGTCTTTGGAAAGAGCACATGTCTTTTAAGATCTGTGTGGTCTCAGGAACATATTAGTGCTTAAAATGGCATGTGAAGGGCTTCATACTGCTTTATTTTAGAAAGAAAAAATAAACAAATAATTTGCCATCTTTTCTAGGCTGAAGAGTAAATGGTTGTTCCAAAGGTTGTAACTAAATCATGTGAAGTCCAGGTTGTGGGGTTACGATTACAAGTAATTTAGCATACATTGGATTAGGGATTTCCAGAGGATGGGCTAGCAAACTGTATACCCATCTCCCATCCAGTTTATGAGCAAATTGAGAAATGAGAAGTAAATAAGGTTAAACAACACATTTACTGCTGCTAGTCTTCAGGGCAGGTTTCCGAGTCTATTAGGAAAATGGGCTCTCTAATACCAAGCCCCAGAATTAGGCATACCAAACCCTACACCCCTGGATAGTGGCTACCAAGGCTTAGACAATGTGGCTTCCAAAAGGATGAAAGATATCACTGATCTGAGTATGACTAAGTAGCTATCCTTTTTGAAAAATTACTGCTCAAAATAGGCTACTTCTGTAGGAATATAATGAGTCTGGGAATGTGCTTAGAGAAATGTCCTCAAACCAAAGTGGATTCATTTTAAAATTCAGTTTTTGAATTATTGTTTATATGCCAAATATTTATGTGTGTAAGCAAGAGAGTAAATTGTTTCTTATGAAAGAAAGCATTCCTGTAATGTGGCTAATATTCTTAGCCTAAACTTGTTTGATACTACAATAAATATGTGAAATCTTTACCAATATTCAAATGAGATTTTCCCCAAGAATTTATAAGAAGGAAGATTATATTTATGGACCTAAACAATGAAATCAATAATTGTCATATCAGAGTAGAAAAATGCAAACTTGACATAAAGAGACAATTATAACTGAAATGAATATTTCAATAAAATTAAAAAAGAATATGACTATGCATAGGAGGATCAGCTAAGAAGGAGAGTGAAAGAGAAAGAGAGAGAGATTAAGAGACAGCAATATTGAATGTGGGGGTAGAAGGACTTTTTTTAGCTGGGCTCATCAGCACTGTCCATCTAAAAGGAAACCTTAGTCGGCCAACTCAGAAGCTCTGGTCCCATTGATAAGGCCCTCCCTCTGATCCTATTAACCATTTGAATGATCTGGCTTCCATTGCTCTGATCCCTTCCTTGTTGAGCCAGCTTTGACTGTGGGGTTGCTGCCCATGTAAGTCTTATGAGGGAGATAATATGCTGTTCTTAAAACTTTAAGTTTGTTCAGTACCCCTGAAAATTTCTTCATGGCATCTGATGTTCTCTTCTGTCAATCAGAAGATGTGATAATTATGTGCTACTTATGTTTTCCTTGGATACTTACATTTTCCTTGGAAATTAGTAAATCATCACTCCCAGTCTATAGATGAGTTTTTGTGAGCCTGGTGGAGGTGAAGCCTTTTCCTGAGAAGTAGATCCGTTATTAGTATGCTCACCAAATAAAATTTCTGTGCGTGTAAGGCTGAGGGAGAAAGTTGTTGCAAAGATCACATAAACAAAGGTTAGAATATAGAAAAAAGGTGTAAAAGATCAAATTATACAATGATTATAGGAATATAGCTGTATAATTACATGGGAACAATTCTATAAAATTTACTAAAACTTCTAAAACATTCACCAAATGTTTGTGCTACCATAAATTAAAGGAACATAAGGAAACGTGAGCTGGTAATGCAAACTAGAGGAACATAAGGATATCGCTAAAATTTAGAAGGTTAAGAAATCATTTCCAGGTGTCTCAGAACTGTTGGGAAAGCTAAATAGTCATGATATAGACATGCACAATGGTACTTGCTAGTGAGATACATTTAAAAATGGTCTAAATCGATTATAAAATGCTCCCATTCTTGAAGTTGAAAACTAATTTATTAACAGGAATCTACACATAACAAGAAGACATTATCATTAAGAGATGACATGGAGTTATATAATGTAAGGAATGTTTGAGAAGGAAGAAAAATAAAGGGAGATTAAAGAATACAAATAGAAGCATATGGTTGTGCTGACACTGCTGTATACATGTAAAGTGCATACTAATAATAATGAATAAAATATCTGACTGATATTTATTGATCTTTTATTTATGACAGGCTCTGTAGTGGTTGTTTTATGTTATATATCTTATTTAATCTTTGAGTCAAGTGTTAATATTAATTCCACTTTACAAACAAGGGAGTGGAGATTTAGAAGTGATGTCATTTCATGGACAATAACATGGGGCATGGAAACAGGAGAGGGAGGTGAGAAGGCTGGGGTAGTGAGGAGGGGTGGGGGGAAAAGGCAGAAAACTGTATTTGAACAACAATTTAAAAAATGTTAAAAAAGTGATGTCATTTGACCAAAAATACATCACTAATAAATGGAGCTGTTATTTGAACCAAGTCTCTAATTGAAGATCTTAACATTAAATTTTACTACCCAAAAGAGTAATAAGGTATATAGAAAAATATATCAGTGTTTGTGTTTTAAGGGGCAATGTATCAAATTCATTTTTATGCAAGAGTCTTTACTTAGAAGACAGACAGACTGGATTTTGAGCAACACTTTGAAAGATGGAAGCTATTCAATTTAGTAGATAAAAGACACAGTATTTTCTTTGTTTTGTAGAGCACATGCAATTTGTCAAGTCTTTTCAAGGAAAAGCAAAATTTAGGGAATAAGTTGTACTAGATAATTTTGAGTCCTGTGTCTGTCCTTGAAAATTATTCATAGAAAGCCATCAAGACAGTATAGAAGAAAAAAACAAACAAAAGTTTATGGTGCTTTCTTACAATTCTATACTGCATCATAGTTTTGAATGTATTTTAAGATAGAGTTTATAAGTAGTTTATGTTGAAGTAGGTAGCTTGGATATATTATTTCCATTAAATTATGAGGACACTGATGCTTGGAGAGATTAAAGGACTTACCTTAGATGATACAGCTGGTAAGAGACAGACTCAGGGCTAGTGCTCAAGTAACAATTCTCTTGTAAAAGTACTGAACTGCTGAGTCATTACTTCCATGAGTCCACAATTCAGCACAGGAAAAGAAGGTTGGACTTAGATGTGAAATCAGTCAGCAAAATAATTATATCTGAGAATATAAAGTAGATAATAGGAATAGTTGAGAGGACTTGCAGAAATGCACTTTCTTCCTAGTGACTTAGACTCAGATAATGGATTCATTTTATGATTGCTACTCACTTTATCTCCCTATATTTTCTTAATACAAGGAGATTTTGCTCAGTATCATTTTGCTCACAGCCCACTGGAGGCTACCTATGGAGTGAGTTATGGACATAACTGTATTCTACTGTTCTAGGAACACTGTTAAAATATAGTGCTCTAGAATTGCGTAGTCATTAAGAGCATGGCTTATTGAAACCCAACTGCATCACAAAGTGTTCCTGGGCAACTTATATAACCTCTCTAAGGCTCACTTTCCTCATAAGTAGCACAAGTTTAATACATTAACATGCATTTGCTATGAGGATTACATGCCATGAGGTATGTGAAGTGCTTAGCTCAAGAACTAGCATAAAGAAGACAGAGAAAGATGGTGGTGAAGTAGGAGGGAGCAGATTCCACTTCCTCCTACACACGGGAGAAAAACCTAGCTGATCTATTGAGGAACAGAGCAAACAACTAACAGTACCCCAGCATATGTGAAAATAGGAGACCAAAAATTATTGCAGACATTGAAAAACCAGACAGTAAGTAAGGAGAGTGCTTCAGAACAATAAGGTCCCAGGGACCAGCACAGGGACCAGGGAGGCTGCACCCCCAGGCCTGGTGCCCGCTGGGTCTACCACAGGGTTCTTGGGAGAGAGTTGGGTCAACTGCTCCCTACCCAGCCAAACAAGGTTCAAGCAGCACCAGGAAAGACCTGGTTTCTTGAAGTTGCTGAGAGGGGAATAAGGACTAAGTGGCAAACACACAGGGTCTGTGAGCACCCACAGAGTTTGTGGATGCCAGCAAGGGAGAGTTGAGAGTCGAGCTGTGGTGGGCCCTGACCCCAGTAGTCCCCAGTCTGACTGGAGAATTGGGCTGTGCGACAGGCCAGGCCACTGTTTAGAGTGGCAGTAGAAGAAATTTCTCAAAAACAAAAAGTGAAAAGAGACACCCTTTGGAGAATTCTTCTGAAACAATGGCTCAGGCCTCATCCTCACCCAGCCAGGCAGCAATCACAAGGTAGCACAGGAAGCCCTGAATGTCCCCATAGCACTGGGAAGGGTGAGCACACGGACCCCTGGAGCCTGAGGCAGGTGGCCTGGCTGAGTGCTCACACCTGCAACCCAAGGAGAGTGCGCTCAGCAGAAGGCCTGGATTCCACACCCAAGGACCCGGGAGAGGTGCCAGGTTATCCCTGGGAAGAGTGCGCTTGGGACTGTCTGAGTATGGATCAAGAAGGGAGAAAAATCTCTCATCCTGCTGCAGCCAGAAAAACAAGAAAAAATGGTGTGGTCAGTTTGAAACAAGAAAGAGGCTTTTTTTTTAAAGCAATTTTTTATTTTTTAAGATTTATTATTTTTTATCTCTCACTTCCTTTTTTCCTCTCTCTCCTTCTTTCCTGTTTTATCCTTTCTTCCTTTCTTTCTGATATTACCTCTTCATCTTTCCTTCTTCTGCTTTTTTTTTAAATACCCACAAGTGAGACAAAAAACCCTGGAACCGTGAAAAGACCAGAGTTGGACTCAAAGAGGGGGCATTCCAACAGCTGAGATAGTGAGACAAATCTCACTTTGCTATTACAGAGAACCTGCAAGTTATTGCATATATGCATTATTTTTTTCATTATTCTTACATCTTTTATTTTAAGAGTATTTTTGTATTCCTCTTCTTTCTGTTCAGTCATCTTTGCTTGGCTGGTTATATTGTATCACTTGAGAGGTGACCCCTGATATCTCTTTCATAGTGTATTGCTAATTTACTGTCCTTCACTTCACTTACATTCCATTAGCACACTACTCAAGGTCCAATACTCCCTATTCTTGTTACCCAGGTCACATAGATTCTGTCATATGATTGTTGCTGTAATATTATTGTAAATAATAGCTGTTCCATACAATTGTAAATACTACATAACACCCCTCCTAAATCTTAGACCACTTCACAGTTTCCTGAACTTTATTACTGTAGCAGTTAACTCTATTCTCTCACACACTATATCTATTTACTATCCTTTACTCTCACCTTACCTCAGACTCTGACCTCCTACAACCTCAACACCTTCTAGATCCAACTCACAGCCCTTCCCTCCCCAACAACAATCTTATCTTCTTTCCATCCTTTCTAAAAAGTGGCAAGCCCTGGCTGGCGTAGCTCAGTGGATTGAGCGCGGGCTGCGAACCAAAGTGTCGCAGGTTCGATTCCCAGTCAGGGTACATGCCTGGGTTGCAGGCCATGACCCCCAGCAACCGCACATTGATGTTTCTCTCTCTCTCTGTATCTCCCTCCCTTCCCTCTCTGAAAATAAATAAATAAATAAAATCTTAAAAAGAAAGATTAGATTTTCAGTTTTTAAAAAAAGTGGCTACTTGGGTGGAAGATCATGGTAAACACTATACATATCCAAAGGATCTCCTATCTCTTCTCTACTGGCTGACACTAAATATCATAGAATACTCTGTTGCTGTCTTAAATCATTTTGCCTTCCTCCTCCAAGTGATCACAAAAGAGAGTAGGTGGAAGCTGTGAACACCAGGATCGCTGTGAATGCTGGAAGAGAAAATCCAACAACAAAGGAACCACCAACAGATAACAACAGAAGTTGAAGGAGTGATTGGAAGCCACACTAACCTAAGTCTACAAACTATCTGGAAAGACAACTAAATAGTGGAGAAATTACCCAGAATAAACAACTGAACAAGAGCAAGAGAGAATCCTCAAAACCTTGTGCACATGGAAGAACCAGCTTCAACACAAGCTGCCCTCACCAGCAAAACAAAATATAAGAGGTGGTGGACAGAGTGACCTTCAGTTCACCAGCTGGTGTGAAGTACCCACCAAAGAAAGACCCAACAACAATCTAAACCCAAAGACAAACACAGAGCCAACTTAAATGACAGCCCAAGACCAGTGAGCTGGGGAGATCAAGGAGACTGCACCACTAAATCTCACAGGAAGACAAAGAAACACTTCCCAAATGAAAGGAAAGGAGGAAGCCTCAGAAAGAATGCTAAATGAAATAGAGGCAACTCAACTATCAGATATTGAATTCAAAGCAATGGTTATCAGGAAGCTCCGTGAGCTCACAGTGAATTACCAGAAGCTACAGGGAAACTACAGTGAACTCACTGCAAACTATATCAATATGAAAAAAGAAATAGAAACTATCAATAATGGCCAAGAGGAAATGAAGAACACAATATCTGAACTGAAGAACACAGTAGAAGGAATCCAAACAAAGCAGGATCCATGAAGCAGAAGGTTGGATTAGTGAGCTGGAGAACAAAGTAGAAAAAAAACACCCAGAAAGAGTAAGAAAAGGAAAAGGGGCTCAGAAAAAATGAAGAGAGCTTAAGAGAAATGCAAGACAATATGAAATGTAATAATATCTGTATAATAGGGATACTAGAAGAAGAAGAAGAGCAAGGGATAGAAAACCTATTTGAATATGTAATGAGGGAAAACTTCCCTAATTTGATGAGATAAAAAGTCACACAAATCCAGGAAACACAGAGAGTCCCAATCAAGAGGAACCCAAAGAGACCCACCTCAAGACACATCATAATTAAAATGGCAAAATTTCAAGACAAAGAGAGAATCTTAAAGGCAACCAGAGAGAAACAAGAAGTAGCATGCGAGGGAGCCCTGATAAGGCTGGCAGCTGACTTCTCAATGTAAATACTCCAAGCCAGAAGGTAATGGCAAGAAATATTCCAACTAATGAGAACCAGAGGCCTGCAACCAAGGCTACTTTACTCAGCAAGGTTCTGAATCAAGATAAAAGGCCAAATAAGAAGCTTCCCAGACAAAAGAAGTCTAAAAGAATACACCTCCACCAAAACATCTCTGCAAGTGATGCTAAAGAGACTGCTTTAAGGAAAGGTAGGGAGAGAGAGAGAGAGAGAGGGAAACACAGGTATAAAAATGGCAATGAATAAGTACCTATCAATAATACCCTTAAGTGTACATGGATTAAATGCTCCAATCAAAAGACATAGAATAGCTGAATGGATAAGAAAGCATGACTCACACATATGCTGCCTACAAGAGACCCACCTCAGGACAAAAGACCTACAAAGACTGAAAGTGAAGGGCTGGAAACAAATTTTCCAAGCAAACAGACAGGGGAAAAAAAGCAGGGGTAGCAATACTTCAGCTATTTGATCAAATCAGGTACCTGGTTGTAGCAAATCATCCTTCATTTATTTCTCTCACTAACAGTGTGGATTATGAATAGACTCTATGTCCAAAATGTTGATGGAATCCCAACTGTCTCCTCCATGCTCTCATCTTGGCTGAAGCATTCACCATTTCTGACTCAGACTATAGAAATATTCTTTAGCTGATCCTATTGTATCTAGTCTTATTTTTTACCTAGCTGCTTTTCACACTGCTTTCAAAGTCATTTTTCTAAAAATAAAAATTTGATGTCATTCTCTTCCTCTTAAAATCTTTAAGTCTTTCCTTATAGCCAGATGGATAAAAAATTGAGTTTCTTAGCCCAGAATACAGATGCTTTTCTGATCGAGCCTCTAATTTCTCTCTCTTCTTGGCCTCTTCCTCTCTCTCACTGCATCAGACTTGGTTATGATTCTGTGCCTTGTTTATACTGGTTTTTCATCCTTCTGGCAAATTCATCCTGATCCTCCAAGATCAGAATGCCCAAGAACCTCATCTTCATGGAAATCTTGTCTGGCTGGTTCAGTGTTCCCTCCACACCCTCATCCCTTTGTGCCTACATTCCTCTTCTGTAGAACTGAACACATGAGTTCTACAATACATTGTAGCTACATTTAGCTTCTGCTAGTAGATTGTAAGTGACCTGAGGGTGAGGATTTCCACCTATTTATGTTCACTAATTAATATCTGGCACTTACTAAATATTCAGTAATATGTGTTCAATAAATTTATTAGATTTTAGGAATCTTTTATTAAATAGCTGCTGCTTTTAGACTAGCTAGATTAATACAATTATTTTAAGATAAGTTAGTGTCCAGTGACATTTTAATAGCTTTATTAGAGTATATTTAGCATATAGTAATTAGCATAAAAAGCATAACATTTGAAAAATGTTAACATAGGTATATACCCATGCAACAATCATCACAATCAAAGTACTGAATGTTGTGGCCATGACCCTCAAAACTTTTCTTGTAGCCCTTTGTAATCCATTCATTCTACTTCTAAACCCCTTCCACCATCAGGCAACCACTAATATGATTATTGTCACTCTAGATTGAATCGTATCTTTTAGAATTATACGTAAATAAATTAAATCATAAAGAATGTATTATTTTTTGTCTTTTTATCCTCCCATTGAGCATAAATATTTTAGGATTCATTCATATTTGTTATGTGCATAATTAGGATCATTAGTTACTTCCTTTTTATTGCTGAGTTTTCCATCCACCCACAATTTATTTATCCATTCTTCTATTTTTTTGGGGGGGGCATTCTAATTTTTATTTTTTTTTCTTAAATAGGCTTTATTGTTTTAGAGCAGTTTTATGTTCACAGCAAAATTGAGGGGAAGGTACAGAGATTTCCAATATTCATACCCCTTGTGGGATCCACCTTCTACCCAGGCACAACTCCTCCATCATCAGCACCCACCAGAGTACATTGTTACAATAGATGAACCTACACTGACACATCATTATCACCTAAATCCAGAGCCTACATTAGGTTCATTCTTGGTTTTGTACATTTCACAGGTTTGGACAAATGTATAATGATATGTATCTACCATTACAGTATCACACAGAACATTTTCACTTCCCTAAAAACCCTCTGTAGCCCTGGCTGGCGTAGCTCAGTGGATTGAGCACGGGCTGGGAACCAGTGTCCCAGGTTCGATTCCCAGCTAGGGTACACTCCTGGGTTGCAGGCCATAACCCCCAGCAACCGCACATTGATTTCTCTCTTCTCCCTCTCTTTCTCTCTCTCTCTCTCTCCCCCCCTCCCTTCCCTCCCTAAAAATAAATAAATAAAATCTTTTAAAAAAAAACAAACAAAACCCTCTGTGCTCCACCTATTCATTCTTCTTATTTGATTTTTAATTTAATCTCTATTGTGGTTTTTCATTACCATTTAGTCCCTTTATACGCCCCTTCCCAATAGTCACCCATTATTTTCAATGTCCCTGAGTCTTTTTTCCTTTTCATTCTTCTATTGATGGACATTTGGGTTATGTCCCTTTTTTTATTTGTTTATTTATTTGTTATTTGCTATTACAAAGAAAGTAGATTTGAATATTTGTAACTCTTTGTGTGAACATATACTTTCACTTTTCTTTATTCAATGCCTAGGAAATGGAATGGTTGGATCATATAGTAGTTGTGAATTTAATGTTTTAAGAAATTACCAAACTCTCCCCAGTGGTTGTACCATTTACCATTTAACATAAATATGAGCAGTGTATGAGAGTTCTGATTCTTCTGCATTTTAGCTGACTCTTGCCATGGTGAGATTTTAAATCTTAGACATTCTAATAGCTCTGTATAAGTATCACATTAATATTTTAATTTGCATTTCCCTAATGACTAATGATGTTGAGCATGTTTTCATTGTTCTTATATACCAAAAATTAGTGAAGTCATTGTATAAATATTTTTCCATCTTTAAAATTGAGTCAATTTCTTATTATTGAGTTTTGAGAACTCTTTATATATTCTGGGTACAAGTCCTTTATCAGACAGGTGATTTTTGATTTACCAGAATGTCTTTTAATTATCCAAATACTGTCTTTCAAAGTACAGAGTTCCTTAACTTTTGATGAAATCTAATTTATCAGCATATTTCTTTTATGTATTATGCTTTTGGTTTTAAACTAGGAAGTATTTGCCTAGCCTAGGATTACAAAGTTATTATCTTATGCTTTTTGTGATTTAGATTTTATAATTTTAGGTTTTGTACTGTGGTCTATGATTCATTTTAATTAATTTTTGGATATGGTACAAGGTTTGGATCAAATAAAATTTTATATGATCAAATAAAATTTTTAAATTTTTATAATCAATATTTCCAATACTATTTGTTGAAAATATTATCCTTTCTTCATTCAATTACTGTTTCATTGTTTTTTAAAATGAATAGTACTTTTTGAATGTTCAAATAATTTTGTGTTTTGGAATAAATTCTACTTCCTTATGGTATAAATACCTTTATATGTTAAAAGCCAATTTGCTAATATTTTTGTTAAGCTCTTTTTGTATCTATGTCCATGAGTGGAATTGGCCTGGAGTTAACTTCTTGGGGAAGTTTTTAATGACAAAGAAGCTATCTGTTTAAAAATATAATAAGTTTTTAAATTTTCTAATTACAAATTTTTTAATGACAAAGAAGCTATCTGTTTAAAAATATAATAAGTTTTTAAATTTTCTAATTAATGCTATGAGATACGTCTGAGATTTTACTGCCTATGTTTTCTTCTCAGATTTTTATGGTTTTGATTCTAACATTCAAGTTATTAAGCCATTTTGAGTTTATTATTCTTTATGGTGTAAGGAGGTGGTCTAGATTTATTTATTTGCATGACCTGTCCAATTTTTGCAACACCTTTTATTGAATATACTGTCTTTACCCTACTGCATCTTCTTGCTTCCTTTGTCAAATATTAATTGACCAAAGAGTAATGGGTTTATTTATGGGTTCTCTAGTCTGTCCATTATTCTATATGCCTGTTTTTATCCCAGTACCATGCTATTTTGATTACTATGTCCTCATAATATTTAAATATCAGGTAGTGTTATTCTTCCAACTTTATTCTTCTTTCTTGATATTACTGAGGTTATTTGGGGTCTTTTGTGGTTCCATATTAATTTTTGGAATATTTGTTATAAATCTGTGAGATATTCCAATGGCATTTTATTATAGATTATACTGAATCTATAGATTGCTTTGGTAGTATGGACATTTTAATGATGTTAATTCTTCCTATCCATGAACACATATGTGCTTCCACTTATTTGTATTTTCTTCAGTTTCTTCCTTCAGTGTCTTATAATTTTCCAAATGTAGGCCTTTTATGCTCTTGGTTAAATTTATTTCTAGTACTTTATTATTATTTTTTGTGATTGTAAATGTGCATGTTTTCTTAGTTTCTCTTTCTGATAGTTCATTATTAGTGTATAAAAATGCCATCAATTTCTGCATTAATTTTGCATTCTGCTGCTTTACTGAATCTATTCACTAGTTCTAATAGTTTTTAAAACATATTTTATTTATTTATTTTTAGAGAGGGAACGGAGGGAGATAGAGAGAGAGAGAAACATCATTGTGTGGTTGCTGGGGGTCATGACCTGCAACCCAGACACATACCCTGACTGGGAATCAAACCTGCAACACTTTGGTTCACAGCCCTCACTCAATCCACACTGAGCTATGCCAGCCAGGGCCAAAGATTTTATTTATTTTTATTTTTAGAGAGGGAAGGGAAGGAGACAGAGAGAGAGAGAGAGAGAAACATCAATGTGTGTTTGCTGGTAGTCATGGCCTGCAACCCAGGCATGTACCCTGACTAGGAATCGAACTTGTGACACTTTGGTTCACAGACTGCGCTCAATCCACTGAGCTACACCAGCCAGGGCTTTAATAGTTTTTTAAATATTGTGTATTGATCATGTTATTACAGTTGTCCCAATATTTCCCCCTTTGCCTCCTTCCACCTGGTACCCCCTATTCCCTCAGGCAATCTTCCTCCTTAGTTCACATCCATGAGTTATGCATATAAATTTCTTGACTACCCAGTTTTCTATACCGTTCTTAACATCCTGCTGCCTATTTTATAACTACCAACTTGTACTTCTTAATCCCTGCACTTTCCCCCATTGTCCTTCTTCCCACTCCCACTAATAACCCTCCAAATGATCTCCATATCTATGATTCTGTTCCTGTTCTGCTTGTTTGCATATTGTTTTTTTTAGATTCAATTTTTGATAGTTGTGAATTTATTGCTATTTTAATGTTCATAGTTTTGATCTTCTTTTTCTTAAATAAATCCCTTTAACATTTCATGTAATAATGGCTTGGTGATGATGAACTCCTCTAGCTTTACCTTGTTTAGGAAGCAGTTTATCTGACCTTCATTTCTAAATGATACCTTTGCTGGATAGAGTAATCTAGTCGTAGTTCCATGCTTTTCATCATTTTGAATACTTCTTGTCAGTCCCTTCTTGCCTGAAAAGTTTCTTTTGAGAAATCTGTGAAAGTCTTATGGGAACTCCTTTGTATGTGACCACTTGCTTTTCTCTTGCTGTTTTTAAGATTCTTTAACTTTTGGCATTTTGATTATGATGTATCTTAGTGTGGTCTTCTTTGTGACCATCTTGTTTGGGACTCTCTGTGCTTACTGGACTTGTAGGTCTATTTCCTTCACCAAATCAGGGAAGTTTTCTGTTATTATATTTTTTCAAAAAATTTTCAATTTCTTGCTGTTCCTCTTTTCATTCTGGCACCCCTTTGATTTGAATATTGGTACATTTGAAGTTGTCCCAGAGACTCCTTTGCTTATCCTTGTTTTTTTTTTTTATTCTTTTTCTTCTTGGATTTAATTATTTCCTTCCTTATGTTCCAAATCATTCATTTGATTCTCAACTTCATCCACTCCACTGTTGTTTCCCTGTATATTTTCTTTTTTATTTATTGTAACCTACATTCCTGCCTGTGTTTTTTTATGCCATTGAAGTACCCAATGAGTTCCTTCATTATGCTAATGACCAGTGTTTTGAACTCTTCATCTGATAAATTACTTATCTCCATTTTGTTTAGTGTTTTTTCTGAAGTTTTGTTCTGTTCTTTCATTTGGGCCATATTTCTTTATCTCCCGAATTTGGCAGCATCCCAGTATTTGTTTCTATGTATTAGGTAGAGCTACTTTGACTCCCTTTCTTAGTAACATAGCCTATTGTAGAAAGTCAACCTATAGGTTAGATGGGGCAAAGTTTTAGGTAATCACCAGGGCAGGTGATTGTCCAATATATTGTCACTACCTGCCCTCCCCACACAAATTTCTAGTAGTTCTTTCTTTTATTTTTTTGGTGGAGTCTTAAAGGGTTTTCTATATCCAGTATCATGTCATTAATAATATGATTGCCTACATGGAAACATTTCAGGGAATATACAAAATATCCAGACTAATAAAAAATATAGCAAGTTTTCTGAATACAAAACTACCATTCTAAAGCAACAGTGTTCCTGGTAACAAAAAGTAGCTAAAACATATATGTAGTTAAAGACGACTCAAATGATAGCAATTAAAACTCTTAATTACAGAGAAAAAATTTAACAAAACTATATGGAGAAAGATTTAAAACACTAAATGGCATAAAATTAGACTGTCTTAAATTGTGAAGTATGCTTTACCATGAAGCTTGACTTAACTGAACATGTGAATAATATTGAAGAATATGAGTAAGATGGGACTGGTGACCTACAGTTATAAAGACAAATGAAAACAGTGATATATTGGTCTAGGCAGATATAAATAAGCCAACACAACAGAATAAAAAGCCTAGAGGAAGATTGGCATATCTGTAGGAACTTACTGTGTGACAAAGGTGGCAATACAAACTTTGAAAAAGAATCTTAACAGTCCTTAAGCCATTAGGAGGAAAACAATAAATATGTAGTTCCATTTCTTTTACTAGATCCCAAAATAATTTGTGAGAGAAAATTTATAATACAAAAGATATCACAATGTGAAGGTGTTACAAATGGGGAGAAAATATTTTCACTTTATATAAAATGATAAGATTGCTGCAGAGAATACATAAAGCACCCCTACAAGTTACTACAGAAATGATGACCCAATGGAAAAATGTACAATGGATAGGAAAGTACAATTCACAGGAAAGGAAGCACAAAGGTCAATAAATACCAAAATGTCTAGCTATGCTAATTGTCATAATAATACAACATAAAATAAATATTACACATTATTTCATACCCACAAAATTGGAAAATGTTTAGTAATACCACATTGGACAATGATGTGAGGAAATGGGTATTGAGAGAGCATCAGTAAATAAATGTGGTGACAGCAATTTTAATATGTTTAGAACTTAAAACTTAAAAATTCCACTTCCCACTCTCTCCAAAGAGGATCTCTTCCAAATATGTGAAAGAATGGAATTGACATAATAATTTTCTAAAAGCAAAATTGTGAAAACAAAGTTGCAGGTTTGATCTCCAGACAGTACACATTCTTAGGTTGTGGGTTCCATACCCTCTTGGGACGTGTATGGGAGGCAACTGATCAATGTCTCTCTCTCTCTCTCTCCCTCCCTTCTTCTCTCCCTAAATATCAATAAACATATCCTTTGGTGAGGATTTAAAAAAGTAAAACCCTCTCTTTCTCTTAAAAAGGAGATGGCTACTAAAGTTTTTTGTTTAACTATAAAGTGGAATAATATATATGGCATGCAAAAGAATGAACTAGATCCATGTCACCATGGTGGAAAAGTATCATATACAGAAAGTACTAATATTAAACTAAAAATTTAAAATACAATTATTTATGTTGTTTGTAGAGAAATGTACATTCGGTAAAAATTATCAAAATACACATTAAAATCTTACATACTGCAGATAAATGATTCTGTGTGAGGAGAACCAAAGGATAGAAGAGTGGGTCTTAAACTACAAAGTTTTATTTATTTCTTCAAAAAATGACTTCAAGAAAATGTTACAAAGTATTAACATTTATAATCAGGTAATGAGAATCTTGTGGAATCTTTCACATTGTTTTTAAAAATTATAGATTTATATAGACCCTAGGCCAAAAACAGGAGTTATAATTTTAGCAGTTTCTAAAACATAGAAAAGAACTTTTTTTTTCTGAAGCTCCTTTCTATGCATAGGGTCCTGGTTATTTTAATAAGTTGGAGTAAGTTATTAGGTAATTTACAATCATTGGTAAATTAACTCATTAGTGATATATATTATTGTATAATATATATAATAATAAACAATGTTTAGCACAAGTTCTTACACAAATTAATATTCTATAAATATTTTGGATAATAATTTTTGTGATTCTTATTATAATAATCACAGATTGATAACTTGAAATTGTTATTTACTATTTCTTTGACAATGTAGAATTTGTAGATAACCCATTCCCAAATAAAATAATATATTTGGGCTGAGTCAGATACTTTCCAATTTCTAATGAATGTGAGTGGAATGAACTGGCTATGTGAATGTGGAAACTCAGGTGCCATGCTGGTAGCTCAGAATACAGACCATTTAATGCTACAAAGGACTCTGAGTTCTGGTGATGATGTTTATTTAGGAAATCTTTAGACGTGTTTCCCAGGCCCAAATTTGATTTATACACATGGTTAAAAGTCAAAGACAAGTTATTACTTCACCATATCTTGTATAAACTCTCCACATTTTGACTATTTTCCTTCAAAGAATCAATATCAATTTTAATGTTTTAATTGCAAGGGAGAACTAAGAAAATCACAGCTCGATTATTCCTTTTACCCACCCAGCCTGTACTCTGGAATGGCAGTCAACTCAAAGATCTATTTGAAAGTTAACATTTTTCCTCTTTTAAATGCTCATGAACAGTGTATAGAATTTTTTCTACCATGGAATTTGCAATGACATAAAGAATTGGGAAGGCTTCCAAAATAACTAGGTTTCAAAAAGTCAACAAATGTGGACAATTCATATACTTTGGGAATAGATGCTTATTTGTTAATTTACCCAAATCGCATATCTGTGGAACAAAAATTTATTATAGAATGATTCAGATATGAGTTTTCTTGAAAACATAATTTTCTGTATATTAGGAGAAGGTTTTGTAAAATAGCATAAAGGACAAGAATTTGGTGACTACACATATAAAGGTTGTGCTGCTGCTGAAAATCAATCATGAGAGAACACAGGATTTATAAATACTTGATAACAAAGATGCAACTGCAGCAACTGTCCTGTGATAATTAAGTGAACGGATTACCAGGCACGACATAATGAATGCCTTGTTTCCAATCAGCCTTTATAAACAAACAATGATAGATCCATCATCCAAAATTAGCAAAAAATCAGAGTGCAATGATGATTTAATTAAAATAGGCAGGGTAAATAAATGCATCAAAAATGAATGCCATACAAAAAAATATGCTAGGAAAGTGTTATGAAACAAGAATCTTGAAGCAGAATTAATATAAAAAGCCAATACTACTTCTCAAGATAATAAATTAAAACCACCCTGGCTGGTATAGTTCAGTGGATTGAGCGCGGGCTATGAACCAAAGTGTCGCAGTTTTGATTCCCAGCCAGGGCACATGCCTGGGTTGCAGGCCATAACCCCCAGCAACCACACATTGATGTTTCTCTCTCTCTCTATCTCCCTCCCTTCCCTCTCTAAAAAAAAAAATAATAAAATAAATAAAATCTTTAAACAAAAAAAATAAAAAAATAAATTAAAACCATGATGTTGTTACAATTATGACAACAGATTTAACATTTAATTTTGAATGAAAACATATTCTGTATTATAAGAAAAATTTAACTTGGATTAACAGATATACAAATATACAAGCAGACTATATTTTGGAGAGATTTTTACCATATTTTATATAAATTACTCATATAAAAGTATTCACTGAGTTGGTTTTCTAATATGGCCAAACTATGCTGATGCATTTTGGAAAAATAACAATTATTAAATATTAAGGAGTTTTCATGTACACGTAATAGAACTGATTTATGATATATCACTTTAGAATTATAAACATTCACAATTTCAGTGTTTCCACTATTTATATATCATTTTGGGAGAGATATTTGCTTTTATCTTTTATTGAAATTTCATTTTAGTTTTTGAAAATACAGTACTTTTGGCTTTAGGACTTTAGAATGTGATATAAATTTCAATTTTCAATAGCAATTTAAAAATTATATAAAGCATAAGCTTTAAATTTTTTTGTTAAAAAAATATATTTTTTTAAATTTTGAACCAGACTTATGGTTTAGGTTATTACAAGTTCCAACTTTTGATTGTAAAATATTTTAAGTGTGTGTGTAATACTTTCAATAATACTTTAACATAAAACTAAAATAAAACAATCTTTTATCTTAATGATGTGTTCTTGGTAAATTCTATGTTATTGATAAAGTAATAGCAAGATGTGAGTAATCCTAAATATGGGGTTCCAAACAAAAATTACAGATCAAATTTGATTCAGAGATTAAAATTTGGTATGCATATAAAGTAATTTTGAGCAGGGAACATATCAGACATTTTTAGGAGGTTGACCGTTATCCTTTAAGCAATCTAAAAATTCATATATGAATGTTTTGTCTTTATTTAGAGGTTGTGTTGTGTTGCTTTTATTGAGATTTGAGATATAACTTTAAAAAGATATATAAATAGAGAAAACTGGGAAGCATGTTTGCTTAAAATGATCACTAGCAATCAACGTGCTTAGTTTCAGAGAACTGCTTCTTTTCTTAGAGACTCCTCCCTTTGAAGTTGATGCTTGCTCTTTGCAGATATTCAGGGCATGAGAAGAACAAAATCTGGTATGAGAACTGGAAAATAAATGACTAGCTAAGAGAAATAACTTTTAGAGAGTTGGTATATATAAAAGAAGATAGAGTTTCTAGGCTCTGATGAAATTGCATTTCAAAGGGATAGAGAAATATATAGATAAGAAGAACCAAAGAAGTAGAGTTTGCATAGTGCGTCTCAGAAAGTCAGTTTCCAAGTCCTGTTCAGACAGTGATGTTCTTTCATTTTACCTCCTCTGCTCTGAGCTACATATTGCTCTTCTCTGAATCTGAAGATACTACTACACGGACCGTCATCTTACATTTCTTCCTCCCCTCCACTAGACATGCATCACTATGCTTTGTCCTAATTCTTTAATCTTGACTTGTACCTTTATTTTTGTAATGCATTCATTTTCTATCTATTCTCTCCTCTATTTTTGGCTGTGTTTTCTTTGATTTTAATCTTTTATTGATTTGGAAAACAGACATTTTAAAATTTTAACAATATTTACCAAGTAAGAAACATTTAAAATAATGGCCCTACAGTAATACAACCCTCTCTCTTTATGTTTGTGTATATATATGTATACACACAGATTCATATGTGTATATATATGTGTGTATATATACACATTTATCTATATATGTAGAGAGAGATGGATTACATATATCAATCAATAGATATATTAATCAATAGATAGATGACTAGATATATGTGCATGTGTGTGCATACATAAACTCAATCAGCTGGAAATTGTAAACATTATACTATTTTGCCCATAAATATTTTGGGATATTTTATGAGAATAATGACATTTTCTGATATAACTATATCATTACTATACCTAACAAAGTTAGTGTTAATTTACTTATATCTAAGACACTGTATTTGCTTTCTCTGTCTTCTATATCTATCAATGTCTTTCTGATTATTTGAAACTTTTTTGCGCTTTTCTTCTTCATTCTAAGAATACTTTGAAAATATATTCAGTGTATCTTGTTTCAATTTTATTTAGTAATATTGCTATTCTTCAATTGCCTCCAGTGGATAATTTAATTCTGCCTTTGAAAAATTGTCTTTGTATGTTATCCTGTTTCCTATTTCATTTTAGCAGCATTTCATCTTACATATTATTCTGTTTTTCCATCTCATCTTAGTAGTATTTAATATCATCCTGATCTGTTCTTAGGATTTCCTGTTCTTTTTTTCTGATGGCCATATTTAATTGCATCATGTTGATTATATTCAAATATTATCATAGACTATAGCCCCTACATTTCATTATGATTTTGAGATGCATTTTATCCCTTTTAAAAATGAAAGATGGTATTTTTTTTTGCTTATGGTAAAGGATGAATTACTTTGGTACCTGAGTTCTTGTTGGCTTCAGAACTTGTCAAACCTGACACTCATTGCATTTAGACAAGAAAAAATATTTCAGCACTTAGGCACTCTCTTGCCATTCGTTGCACTTGCTAGAACTTGTATGAGTCACACCAACCCTCAAGAGAAAGTGCTTCATCAATCATCACTTGCTCACAACTCACTGGAACAAATTAACAATGAATACTAAAGTACCACTGCATACATTTTTTTTCAGCTATCCTTACTTTAAAAAGGATAAATCTACTTGTATCCTACAATGAGGTTTTGGATTGTCATATCTTGCTCAATATCCATTTATTTAATCACGACTTTTTTATTTGCATTTGGAAGAGGAACTGCAATTCACAACTGTTATTCCAATATTTGGTTTCTAGAAAAAAATTTCTAGCATGTTTCTGATAGACTGATTTGGAAACTTATTGCCTAGTTCAGTGACACTGATATAATTTAATGGGAAAAAAACCCCAACAAATTATCTAATGCTACTGACAAGTGTCTTACTCCAGAATTTTGCTTAATTTACCATACTTCCCAAAATGCAATCTGTTAAATAATCCTATCTATCACCACCCTGTTTTCCTGCTGCTTGTTCTATTGAGTTTTGTGGGACCAAAAATAAATGGTGTATGAAGACATGTGGAGGCAAGATTTTTATTTTGGCTGCCTCATACAAAGTGCTATACTATCATATGATACTATGCGGGATCCAAAGTGATGAGATATAGTAGAATGTGATGTGACACACCGTGTTGCATCTCAACACACACAATACAATTATATAACCAAGCAGTTGAGGGATAGGTATCTAGTTTTTTGATTGTTATGAACTCTTGATCTGAGACTTAAGAAGAGGAGGAGTGGGGGGTAGAGAAATACTTTTCTAATTTTCATTCATACTATAAACATGAGTAAAATTTTTATTGATTTTCGCCCTGGCTGGCATAGCTCAGTGGATTGAGCGCGGGCTGCGAACCAAAGTGTCGCAGGTTCGATTCCCAGTCAGGGCACATGCCTGGGTTGCAGGCCATGACCCCCAGCAACCGCACATTGATGTCTCTCTCTCTCTCTTTCTCTCTCTCTCTCCCTTCCCTCTCTAAAAATAAATAAATAAAAATCTTTAAAAAAAAATTTTATTGATTTTCTTAGTTAAATTCCAATGACTGGTAATTTGAACATATTAGTTAGTATTTAAAGTTGTGTCATTTTCAGCATTTTAAAAAATATTTTGGAAGGGGAAGAACAATGTGCTTTATGAACAAGTGGCCAAAGCTACAATAAATTTAAAATGCATAACTACTTTTGGATTTGACCAATTTGACTATCAAGCTCAAAAAATTTGCATTTCCCCAACAAAACAAAAAAACAAGCAAAGTATAACCAAAGACATTGAAAGAAAGAACAAACTGACAGTGACCATAGGGTAAAAGGAGGGAGATTATGGTGGAAGACAGGGGAAGGGTTGTCAGGTAACGTGTTTAAAGCACACATGGCCAAAGCCAAAGTGGGGTACAATCCAGGGTGGGAAGTGGGGCTGGGTAGAATGAGGGGGAATGGTGGGGGGAAATGGAGACAACTGTACTTGAGGAACAATGAAAATAAAGAAATTTGCATTTCTCCACATTCTATCTTTCAAAATGATTATTTTCTTAGTAAGTATCTCTTATTTGGTGAGATGTATTACAAACTTTAACTCATATGACTATCATAATAATGTAGGGCAGGCATTATTATTGTCTTCCTTTTTACAGTGTAGAAAACCGAGCACCTGAAAATATTTTATCTCTTCCAAATTTTAAATCTGAAGTCCATCCTACTTCCTTTATAGTGATAAAGAAGAAAATTTTAGTTGGTATATATTCATTTTCATAATGTACATAGTTAACAAATGTGGAAACATTATAAAAGGATATAATTTTGAGAAAAAATTCTTATCTATTATTTGTAATACACTTATTCAGAAAGGACCAATTATATGAAAATATTGCTAGTTGTTTGATATATTGAATTTTCCTAAAGAAATTTAAATATTTAGACATAGAAATATTATAAAACTTCCAAATCTCATTATATACAAATTGAATACACAGCAGAAGTTATAATTTTTTAGACACCTAGATTCTCCCAATTCTTTCAATATTTCTTCCTGAGTAAAGTATCACTATAACATTTAATCAATTATTGAATCCCCTCCCTAGAAAAATCTTTAGTAAAAATCTGCCTTGAACTACTCAAACCTAAAATGAAGTTGCTTAAAATGCTTCATGGAAATGTAATAAAATGAGATGGTCTTTTCTATAGCTTATTTTTATTGTATTTTTATTACCATTCATCCCTCTTTTACCCTCTCCTGCCTCCACTCACCTCTCTTCCCCTCACATTCACCAAACTGTTGTCTATGTTCATGAGTACTTTCTCTTCTGTTTGATCCCTCCACTCCCCCAACCAGAGCTGTCAGCCTGCTCTCTATCTATGAGTCTGTCTCTATTTTGCTTTTTAGTTCTGTTTGTTCATTAGATTCCACATATGAGTAAAATCATATGGTATTTGTCTTTCTCTGAATGGCTTATTTCACTTGGCATAATATTCTCCAGGTTCATTCATGCTGTCACAAAGGGTAAAATTGCCTTCCTTTTTATGGCCAAATGGTATTATTCCATTATGTGTATGTATCACATTTTTTTATCCACTCATACTTATGATACTTAAGCTGCTTCCAAATCTTGGCTATTTTAAATAATGCTTCAATGAACATAGGGATGCATATATTCTTTTGAACTACTGTTTTGAGTTTCCTTGGATAAATTCTCAGTATTGGAATCACTGGATCATAAAGCAGTTCTATTTTTAATTGTTTTAAATATTTCACTTAGGATTTTTAGATGGGAAGAGAGGGAGAAAGAGAGAGAGAGAGAAACATCAATGTGTGGTTTGCTCTTGCATGCCACCCACTGGGGACCTGGCCCACAACCCAGGCGTGTGCCCTGACTGGGAATCAAACAAGCAACTCTGTTTTGCAAGCTGACACTCAATCCACCGACCCACATCAGCCAGGTTTATTTTTAATTTTTTGATCTATCTTGTACTGCTTTCCACAGTGGCTGCATCAATCTGCACTCCTACCAACAGCTCAGAAGAGCTCCCCTTTCTCCACAACCTCTGTAGCATTGTTGTTTTTTGATTTATTGATGATAGCGATCCTGACAGAATTGAAGTGACATCTCATTGTGGTTTTAATTTTCATGTTTCTGATGATTAGTGATGTTGAGCATCTTTTCATGTGTCTAATGACTATTTGTATGTCCTCTTTGGAGAAGTGTCTATTTGGGTCTTTTGATCATTTTTTTTTCATTGGATTTTTTGATTTTTTAGTGTTGACTTCTAAAAGTTCTTTATAAATTTTGAATATTAAACCCTTATCAGATATATTGGTGAACATGCTCTCCCATCCAATGGCTTGCCTTTTCACTTCCTAATGATTTCCTCTGTTGTGCAAAATCTTTTTAGTTTGATGTAGTCCCATTTGTTTATTTTTTATTTTGTTTCCCTTGCTAGAGGAGATACATTAGAAAAATATTGCTATAGGAAATGTCAGATATTTTACTGCCTGTGTTTTCTTCTAGGATTTTTATGGTTTCAGATCTAACATTTAAGTCTTTGATACAGTTTGAATTTATTCTTGTGAGTAGTGTAAAAAGTTGGTCTGATTCCATTTTTATTCACGTATCTGTCTAATTTTTCCAACATTAATTATTGCATAAACTATCTTTAGCCCATTATATGGTTTTGCTTACTTTGTCAAATATAATTGACTATACAGTTGTGGGTTTATTTCTGGATTCTCTATCTGTTCTATTGATCTATGTGTCCTTTTTAATGCTAGTGCCATGCTATTTTGATTACTATGGCATCATAGTATAGTTTTGTATTAGGTAGAATGATTTATCCAAATTTGTTATTTCTCAAGATTACTGTTGCTATTTGGGGTCTTTTGACAGAAATACATTCATAGTGGAGGATTTTAACACTTCATTGACTTCAGTAGATAGATCTTCCAGACAAAAATCAATAAGATGTCAGATTTAAAAGACACACTGGAACAAATGGTGTTAATTATCTTCAGATCATTCTGGCCCATAGCAGCAGAACATACATTTTTATCAAGTGCACATGGAACATTTTCTAGGATACACCACATATCAGGACACAAACACAATTCTCAGTAAGTTTAAGAATATTTAAATCATATCAAGGATCTTCTCTGACTATAAACTAGAAATCAATCACAAGAAAAAAACTGAAATGTACACAGAAACGTTGAAGCTAAATAACATGTTCTTAAACAATGAATGGGTCAATAACAAGATCAAGGAAGAAATCAAAAGACACCTGGAAACAAATGAAAAAGAGAACACAATTACCCAAAATCTGTGGAACACTGAGAAAACAGTCCTAAAAGGGAAATTCATACCATTGCAGCCCTATCTCAAGAAACAATAGAAAACTAAAATAATTAATCTAACTTTATGCATAAAGTAACTTGAAAAATAACAAAAAAGCCCAAAGTGAGTAAAAGGAAGAAAATAGTAAAGATCAGAGCAAAAATAAGTGAAATAGATTCTAAATAAACAATTAAAAAGATTAGTTATTCCAAGAGCTGATTGTTTGAAAAGATAAACAAGACTGACAAATCTTTAACTGGACTCATCAAGAAAAAAATGAGAGAGTACCCAAATGAATAAAAGCAGAAGTGAAAGAGTAGAAGTAACAACTGACACCAAAGAAATACAAAGAGTTGTAAGAAAATATTATGAACAACTATATGGCCACAAATTAGACAATCTGGATGGCATGGATGAATTTCTAGAAACATATAATCTTCCAAAACTAAATCAGAAAGAATCAGACAATATGAAAAGAATGATCACACCTAGTGAAATTGAAGCAGTAATCAAAAAACTTCCAACAAACTAAAGCCCTGGACTAGATGGCTTTAAAGTTTAATTTTACCAAGCATACTGAAAATAAGTAACACTATTCTTGAAACTGTTCTAAAAAATTCAAGAGGAGGGAAGACTCCAAAGCTCATTTTATGAGGCGAGCATTGTCCTAATTCCAAAATCAGTTAAGGACACTACAAAGAAAGAAAAGTATAGGCCAATATCCCTGATGAACATAGTTGCTATAATCCTCAATCAAATATTAGCAAACCAAATACAGCATTACATTAAAAAGATTATAAACCATGATCAAGTGGGATTTATTCTGGGGACAAAGTTGGTACAAAATGCACAAATCAATAAATGTGATACACTATAGAAGTAAAATGGACAGAAACAATATGATCCTATCAATAGATGCAGAAAAAGCATGATAAAATCCAGGACCCATTTATGACAAAAATTCTCACCAGAGTGGGAATAGAGGGAATATACCTAAACACAATGAAAGCCATATTTGACAAACTCGCTGCCAGCATCATATTCAATAGACAATAACTACAATCATTCCCCTTAACATCAGAACAATAGAGGGCTGTTCACTTTCACCTCTCTTATTCAATGTAGTACTGGAAGTCCTGTGACAGCAGTCAGAGAAGAAGAAATAAAAGGCATCCAAATTGGGAAGGAAGAAGTAAAACCGTCATTATTTGCAGATGACTGATAGTGTGCATAGAGAACTCTGAAGGTTCCACCAAGAAACTACTAGAATAATAAATGAGTGCAGTAAAGTAGCAGGATACCAAACTGATATCCAGAAATTAGTTGCATTTTAAGAGATTTTGTTTATTCATTTTTAGAAGGAAGGAAGGGAGAAAGGGAGAGAAACATCAATGTGTGATTGCCCCTTGAGTGCCTGCTGCTGGGGACCTAGGCTGCAACCCAGGCATGTGCCCTGACTGGATTTGAACCTCTGACCCTTTGCTTTGCATTGAAAACTCAGTCCATTGAAACACACCAGCCAGGGCTCTGAGAAATCAGTTGCATTTTTGTATGACAATAATGAACTATCATACAAGAAATTAAGAAAACAATCGTATTCACAAATTGCTTCAAAAATAAAATATTTAGGAGTAAATATAACCAAGAATGTAAAAGACCTGTACTCAGAAAATGAGAAGATATGGAAGAAAAAAATTGAAGAAGATACAAATAAGCAAAAGCATATATCTTATTGAAGCATAGGAAGAATTAACATCATTAAAATGTCCATACCACCCAAAGCAATCTGTAGATTCAATGCAATTCCTGTCAAGATACCAATTACTTATTTCATAGAACTAAAACAGATATTTCGAAAACTTATATGGAACCACAAAAGAAATGGTATGATCTTTTCAATAAAATGCACTGAGTTAACTGAATATTTATACAGAGAAAGCATGTTCACAATATCACTGTCAATAATAGCCTAAAACTAGAAATTACCAAAAGTCCATTTGCAATACCTAGGATAAATAGATGGTGAGAGAGTCACTTAGTAGAATACTATACAGCAGTGAGAATTATTGAGGTACTTTTAATGTACAAAGACATGGATGAATCTTACAAACATAACATGAAACAAAATAACCTAGAAATATAATAATTGATGAATCCATAACATAATTTATGTCAAGCACAAAGGGTATAAACTAATCTATGGTATTAGGGGTTGAGAAAGTAACTCCCATTTAGGGTTTGGGATGTTAGTGACTGGATGGTGCACAAGGTGAACTTCTGGTTAGTTGTTCTTGATTTGAGCCCTTGTTACACAGTTTTGCACAGTTTTAGAAAATCCACCAAAGAGTCCATTTATAATATGTGCACTTTTCTGTATCTATGTTATACTTCAATGAAAACCTCTAACAACTAACCTTTAATGTGGAAGTTTACTGAGAGTTAAAAGTTTCAATTTTTCACAGGTAAGAAAATAATGCGAAATGCTTTCAAATGCACCTGTATATTTGTCATACTCTGTGCTATATACTACTGCATTTGGTGGCCTGAATGATGCTATGACATGGAAAATTGTAAGAGAATCCTAGAATTAAAAGATACCACAAAACCCTCTATTTTGGGCTCATGATTTTGAGGCAACTATTTATTTTTGTTATTAAATAATACCTGCTCAACAGTTAGAGCTCAGATGTGTCCCACAGCTCACATAGATGATGAGTGTAGAGTGTTAACCTACTGGAGACATCTAGTGACCCCACTTCACACTAGAATTATGGAACTGTCTGATTCTGTTTGGTTCGGTGTAGAAACCACATTTAAATTTAGTCCCAGTGCTAAATGTGGTCCAGTGTCATTGAGGAGTTAACTTCTTAAAGTACTAAAGGCATCTCCAAGGATTTATGATGTACTGACAATCAGACTTAACTTATCTAACATATAAAACCACTATCATGTCAATATAGTATGATATGCAAGGTTTTTAAGCTTGGAAAGCTTTCTAAGCACTATGACCTGGACAATTAACTGAGGGTCATTAATACAAGAAATTTTAATGTAAGAAGAAGTAGAGGTATACTCTCTGTTCAATTAAATTTTTCATCATTTGGGTATAATTTCTAGAACACATACAGAAACAGCAAAATCATAACAATAGCAGCCGGGAGCTAGAGACCTGAGTTTAAGCCAAATTTAACCAATAGCTAGTTTTATTATAATGGGCAGTTGTTAAAACTGAGAGCATAATTTTTATTACTGGTTAAATAAAAGGATTAAATTTGCTGATCATTAATTTTCTTTCTAAAGTTCATGATCATGTAGTTCTCATGATAGCACTAGATTTTACACAACTTAAATGTATTTTATGCTTGCTTTTATAAAATTCTATATGTATCTTTTCTTATTATTTCTTTTACTTTATCTGGACCAAAATTTGTCTTTACTGAAACCTGAAATTCATCTCAAATCAAGCTTATAAATTTAACATTAAGTATGGGAAATATAAATAGAAAATTAGTAATTTTCGCAACTAATTTAGGTACCTCTAATGATCAGTAATTACCAGAAATAAAAGGGTATGAGTAATACTTTATAAGCCCAGTTAATTAACAAAATCATTCCTTATGCTTGACAAAATTGAATACTGAGAAGACATTTATAGGTAATCTCAAAATTACTCTAATAAGAATATTTATAAAAATGTAAATTCAGGCTCTGGCTAATGTTAAGGATAAATTGAAGCTGAACAAGAATTCAAATAGTAGTAACATTGAATTCATAAAAACTTTATCACATGCCATACTTTAAAATTATATCTGACTAACATTTTTGTTCAATTTTACAACCATTTTTTCTTAAATCAACTCTCCAGAAATTTTGTTCAGAAGAGTCTGAAGCTGCACTAAAACATGTTGTTTTGTCAGCACATTTATTTCATTTTGCTTAAGATTAAACTTAAATAAAAGAAATAGGTTTGTTAGATACTTTTATAAAATAGTTAAGCATATAACATAAGATAAATAATAAAAATAAGATGATACAAAAGAAATAACAGAATAAGAGACAATTTAAACCTTTTGAACATTTTTGGTTTTTGAAGAATTCAGCTGATAAATGAAGAAACTAGCAGAATGTTATTCACTTGTAGATAACAGGTGGAATTGAAGAGTCACAAGAATGAGAAATTACACAGGCAGTACTTATATCCATTTACTAATTTAAAAATAAAGAAATTAAGAACAGTATTTCAAGAGCAAATCTATATATGTGCAATCCATAAGACCTTTAAAGTGATGAGACATTGACAAGGAAAATAAAAATTGTAAATGATACCAAGAAATACAATTTTTTTGGAGTAGAGAAAGTCATTATATAGTAAACTTATACTGTAGAATTTTTAAAAATTTTCATTGTTATTCTATTACAATTGTCCTAATTTCCCCCCTTTGTTCTCCTTTGCCCAGCCTACCCCGACTCCCACAGTCAATCCCTCCACAGTTGTCCTTGGCCATGAGTCATTCATATGTGTTCTTCGACTAGTCCCTTCCCTTTCTTTCCCCAGTTATACCCTTTCCCCTCCCCTCTTATCACTGTCAGTCTGTTCCATGTTTCCATGTCTCTGGTTCTATTTTGCTCATTAGGTTATTTTGTTCATTAGATTCCTGTTTAGGTAAGATCATTGGTATTTGTCTTTCATCGATGGGCTTATTTCCCTTAGCATAATATGCAAGACTTTACTGTAGAATTAGTTGATTTTTTTATCATTATCAGTACAAAAGAATAAGATCATGGAACATTAGAAAGATAAGTTAAAAGAGTACAAGCATCTCTACTTCTCTACCCTGCCAAAGAGTTCTTAATGGCACCACTATTCTGCTTGGGAAGAAGAGCTGACAGCATGGACAATTTCTGCCCCACTGAAAACCTGAAGCCATTGTTATCATTATAAAAATACATGGATGTGAGCAACAGAGCTAGAAACTAGGCTTGGTTATTCCAGGAAAGAGCCTGAAGGAGAACAACCTCTTCACAAATCCAGTAGAGATAACCTGGCCCAAATGAACAAATGATCTACTTGCAGTGCAAAAAGTTCTTAAAAGCAAAATTATTTAGATTGGGTACTATACAAAGAAAGACTGAAAAATTCTTTAGAAATTATACAATGGTGTTGCTAAATGACTGGTTTGATTTCTTCAAATCAATTTCTTTAATAATTTTTTCAAAATAATTAAAAAAGTCCATGACTTCAAAAATTGTGCTTACAAACACAACAGTTAAATTCTTCTAGTTCATGAGTAGATTGGAAACTACTTGAAGCAATAAATGAATATGGGCAATTTGGGTAATAAGAATTTTATTGAGAATTTGAATTAATTAAATGTGCTACGTATTTCTAGTGAATTTTCATATGAAGCTATAAAAATACATTTTTCACTTTGACCATTTTAAATCTGTATGCATTCAAGTAAGTATCAAGCAAACTTTTTGATTCATTGAATTTCATTCATCAACACATTGTTTTCTAAGAGTTCTTTGATGTTTGAGAAATCTTGTGTCTTTTGGATAAGCCTTCTTAGGCCTTTCTCCCTCAAATCAGAAAGTTATACTTCAGTAACTAAAGAAATGTCTAGGGATTAAAATTTGCTTTGCAACAGAAAACCAAGAATGTTCCAAAGAATTGCCAACACACATCTCCTTTATCCACAAACCAAACAGAAGTCAGGGAGCAAATACTTGACAACTGATCAGTCTATTGGAAAATAAACAATGGTAGAGAAAGAAAAAATCACATTGCAAGGCTAGAGTAAGAATAAAAATAAAAACATTGCTTCAAAAGTAAGGATATTGACAGGACATATAATGAAAATGCATTCTAAATGGGATGTGTCTGGTGCAAAAAAAGATGAAAGACAAATAAAATGTGATCTATTTCTTTGATTTAGATTTACTCTACAGAAAAGCAAAGAAACTTTTTTGTACTCTGGTTTGAGCTTTGGATCTAAATATTTTAGGAAGAAGTTGGAAAAAAAGTATTGTTTTTTGTTCCATTAATTACACTGATATTGCCCACTAACAAAAGATTATTAGCCAAATCAATTGTACTATGGATAATATTTAATATATTACTAAGTAATATCCATTACTAAGGGATGCTTAGGAAAATGTGTATTCCTGAATAATACATTCTTATCACATTTTATACAGTAACATATAAACTAGATGGTTTAACTTCAGTAAAACCAAATATGTCAAATACATCCCATGAAAATAATGGGCAATCACAGCATGACGTAGCAGGAAATTAGATTGATTTTATGTCAGGAATTCATGGCCATAAATTCTGTATCTATTTAATCATTTTCAGATTCAGTTACCTTATTTGTAGGATAAGTAACTGGATAATCCCAAAGAGTAAATAATATGTGTGAAAGACCCAGTACAATGTCATTTCTCAGTAGATGATTGCTATTAAAAAGTATTTTTTTAGGCAACTTGAAGATGGATTTCAAACTAGGGAAAGCAGAAAGTATAACCTTCTCAATGTATTATTGTAGTTGGCAGGTTTGAGAGAAAAAAATTGCCAAGACTTCCCTGTATAAATACATGGTTTATGTACCAAATAAATCTATGGCAGTCCCTCATTCAACTAACATATGTGAATGACGTACCTGGTGTTGTGTGGTTAGCTACTGTCACAACTAATCATTGCAGTCTTGAAAATTGCTCTTCAAACAGTAGCACTTTGATTGCTTCTCCTTTTCTGTTCAGTTTAGCTCCACATATATTTATTGCCCAACATTAAATGTTTCAAAGGTGTATAGTACGTGATCTGTTGCTATTAGGCATTCATACAAAAGAAAGTCAGTGTAAAGAAGGTCTGCATTTTCAGTAGAACTTTAAAGAAACTACTGGAGCATGAAAGAGGAACTTCAAAATTATAGTTTTGGGAGGAAGGATATTAGAGAGGCTGAGACAAGACTGATGGGCAGATGAGTAACGAGCATTAAAGAGTGAATGCACATAGGCCAATCTGGTGGAAGAGTGTTGGTGGTACAAGGGAGAAATTCAGAGTCATAAGGGAGCTAGAAGTTGGATATTTCTAGAAAATGGATCATAAATATAAATAGACTATATTGATGACAGTAGATATGCTAACAAGACAAAATAGGCCTAGAAGAAGTTAAATGGCAGGGACTTAACTTCCTTCAATGCAAAAGGGTTATCAAAATGAAATCTTCACTTTTCAAATATAGCACAGAACAGTATTGCTCAGATAACCTGTGCCCCAATTCCTTGTCATTACTGTGAAAGCTGGGAATCTGCACTAGGAAAGTGCCTGGGTTTGGCATTTGGAGAGAAAACAAAGACTTCAAATGTGAGGAGCTGCATTGGTATGTCAGTAATCACAAAATAGACCAGGTAAGGTCTAGTATCAAAATGTGTGGATGATGCTGTATCATAGAAATGTACACTTGAAACCTATATGATCTGATTAATCAATGTCACTCCAATGAATTTAATTTAAAAAAAGAAAAAAATGTTGTGTGGGAGGTGAAAGATTAAGATAATATATAAAAATCTTTCATTTCTGAGGACCATGGATTCCTCATTTGTAAAATAAGAAAACTAAATTAAATCTGTATTTCCAATGTTTTTGACACAATATGGTATTGTTAATAATATATAAACTAAAATATATGTAGTACCCTTGTCATTTTGGAGCACAGAAATGACATACATTGTACTGTTGACATTTAATCACCAGTAATTAGAAATTGAAAAGCATGCATTGTCACCATATTCATTTCTTAAGGCTGCCATAACAAATTATCAGAAACTTAAATGACTTAGAACAACAGAAATGTATTCTCTCCCAGTTGTGGAGATCAGAAGTCTGAAACTAAGGTGTTGACAGTAGTGCGCTCCTCTAAGGAAGGATTCTACTTTTTCTTTTCTAGCATTTGGTAGTTCCTTGGCTGCCTCAACTTTGGGAGCATTACTCCAATTTCTGCCTCCTCTTTATAGAGACTTCTCCTCTTATGAGGGCACTAGTCATTCTATTTAGAGACCTACCTAAACCAGGATGTGTAGGAGACCATTCTGTGTGGCTTAGGCCCAGCTCCCACTTGGAGATGCACAGGACCCATGCCCATGAATAGGTTCTCCTGTGGGGAATCAGGCCTGCAATGTGCCTAGGCTGCTTTGAGTCTTGCTCCTGCTAAAAACTTCCTCACCCTGAATTGAGGACATTTACTGCAAAGTAACTTCCTAAAATCCATGCTAAACCTTCCAAGGATGAGTGTAACCAGTTCAACCACTTTTGCCTTTTCATTTGCAAATATCCCTCTTCTGTGATGTGATTAGTGGGTTGGCTCCTTTGTTTTCTGTAAAAGGTAACCACCTAAAGTGAACCTGGGCATAGTAAATGAGGACCCTAATCTAAAGTTCTGGGAAACCCAATAAAGGCCTGTCATGGCAGAGGCTGAGGCTTTTGCTCCCCTTGAGAGAAAAGCCATGCTGTCCCTTTTCTTCCAGCAAACTCAGTAGTCTGTGTGAATGTCTTATTTCATCCATAATGACTCAGACACTGTGGGCCAGTGTCTGCATCAAGGATGGTCTCATTTCAATATCCTTGCCTTAAGTACACCTACAAAGACCTTTCTTCCAAGTAAGGCCATGTTTTTGGATGCTAGGCAAACACACTTTTTTGAGGACCACTATGATCAGCAATAAATTATTGAGTGATGTTCTCATTTTGCTTTTTGTTATAAAATACTAGATTGTGTCAAACCGTCTTGTATCAGACCATCTTTCTAGCTAAAAATTTTGAAACTGGAATAAAATTAAAAAAAAAAAACAACACTGGATAAATTTTTTAAAGTCAGCTCCAAGAGCAGGAAGAAAATACATATGGCAGTTGGAACTTCAAGAAGGACAAGTTATTGGGAAAAAGCAGAAACATCTTGAAAGGAGCCAGATACTCTGCCACTTAGCCTATTGTCTATTCTTAAAAACATCACTAGCTAAAATACCAGGAAGAAAGTCATGGCTTAGAGTTTTTGACAATCTCATGTGGACACGGAGATAAAAATAGAATATATGGTAAGCAAGGCAGTCATGATTCCAGTGACCCAGATTACTGAGAAAAGGAAGCAACAGAGAATTAGCTTTTGACAATTTTGTTCTTAAAGTATGTTTATAAATTCTGCCACATTATAGAAAATAAAAACAAAGAAGCCATTGCCTGAGAGGTTGAGAAGGTAAGTGAAAATGTGATAATCTTATGGTGCTGGAGAAACAACAGCCAAAAAAATGGAACTCAGAGTCTACTCATAAAGAAGAATCCTGCTAAATATCCCAGACACTTAATGAAATCCCTGAAGGGTTAAATCCTAGAAATATAATCAAGCAAAAAATAGGTCATATGCTTCAATTAGGGCAATTCATGATTGGATCAAAGTGATATTCCTGCATTTGTTTCCAAGAAGAAAATTAAAAACCAAATCAGACAAACAAACAAATCAGACCTGATAAAAAGACCCTTGGTAATCATATTACTAGAGTTATCGAAAAAGGACAGTAAAGTAACTGTGACTAGTATGTTTCCAAAATTGATGACGAGATGGAGAGTTTCAATAGTGAACTAGTATTTGTGAAAACAAATCTAATAAAAATTTTATATCTGAAAAATACAATAGCTGAAATTAAGAAATCAGTAGATTAAATAGTGAATTAGACAAAGCTAATGAAGTTATTGGTGAAATAAAAAAAAGGTCAGTAGAAAATATTTCAATAGAAGAAAGAATGCTAAAAAAGATAATCTGGTTTATGTTTTTAAATGGCTTTATTGAGTTACAATTTATGCATTATTAAATTTTCTCATTTAATAAAGTATACAATATAATATAATAATAATAATAATATACAGATACAAATACAATATACTTGTTGTAAGGACTAATGATTTGAAGCATTATATCATGTGCTTATTGCCATGTAGGTGAAGTATTTATTTGTCTTTTGCCTTCTTTTTTTAAATGAGTTGTTAGTCTGATTAATGAGTTATAAGAATTCTTTATATATTCTGCATACAATTCTTTTATTAGATATATGTTTGCAAATGATTTATTTCTTCAAGTCCGTGTTTTGTCTTTGATTTTCATAATAGTGTCTTTCAAAAAACAAAATGTTTTAATCTTGATATCACCTGATTTCTCAATATTTTTCTTCTTCTTTTAATTGACTATGCTTTTAGAACCATACCAAAGAAATCTCTTTCTTGTAAGGAACTGTTTCGCATGATGTGGAAATGTAGCTCAGCACCCACGTGGAAAACCAGTGGGGAGAGAGTTGGCACACAGGACCACACCCACAAAGAAGTTCTCCTGTGGGAAGTCAGGCCTGAATTATACCTAGGCTGCTTTGTGACTTGCTCTTACTAAAACTCTCTCACCCTGAGTTCAGGCAGCAAATGCTTACTGCACATCTTTCAAGTTATTTCCTGAAGTCTGCGCTAATTCTTCCAAGGACTGAAGTGTAACTGGACCTGTTATTCTTATTGTTCCCTTGCATTTGCAACACTTTGTTGTTAACCTGTAAGAAGTCATCAGTAACATCCCTTCCATTGCTATCTGTAAAAAGTAATTACTTAAAGCAAACCTAAGTATAATGAATGAAAACCTTCTTTGATGTATGCTATTAGAAGGCCAATTAAAGCCTGTCAAGGTAAGGGCTGGGGTGCTCTTCTCCTGAGAAAGTGGCCAGGCTGCTCTGAGGCACTCTCCCCTTGACAGAGTAGCCATGCCATCCCTTTTCCTCCATAGGACTCAGTAGTCTGTGTGAATATATCTCATCCATAACACTGAGGACACTGCAGGGCAGTGTCCATGTCACTTTCTGGCCCATGGTCACATAGATTTTTTTTCCTTTGCTTTCTTTTAGACTGTTTATAGTTTAAGTTCTTACATTTACCTCTCTCTTACATTTATAATCTTTGTTAATGTTCTATTTGTTTTTAAATAACCACATAAGAATTTTTTTAAAGATTTTATTTATTTATTTTTAGAGAGGGGAAGGCAGGGAGAAAGAGAGGGAGAGAAACATCAACGTGTGGCTGCCTCTCAAGTGCCCCCTACTGGAGACCTGGACTGCAACCCAGGCATGTGCCCTGACTGGGAACCTAACTAGCGACCCTTTGATTTTCAGGCCAGAACTCAGCCACCAACCAGGGCAATAAGAATAGTCTTAAGCTGTAGGAACTGTTTCACACACAATATGTTGGGTTTAGATAGGTTTTATCTTACTAATTAAAATCTGAATGAAAGGCACTTGCCATTTTAAGACCTTTTATTTTTTAATCAAATTTATTGAGGTGACGCTGGTTAATAGGGTCATATGGGGTTCAAATGCATATTACTATGATACATGATCTGTAAGTTACATTATGTGCCCACCCAAAGTTAAATCATCTTCTGTCACCATGTAGTTGTCCCTTTCTACACTTTACTAATCTCCCCACCCCCTTTCCTCTGGTGACCACCATACTGTTGTTTATCTGTCTCTGAGTTTCAGTTTTATATTCCACATATTATGGAATCATATGATTCTTAGCTTTTTTTTTCTGACTGACATATTATACTTAGCTTAATATTCTCAAGGTTCATCCATGTTGTTGCAAATGGCAGTATTAAGACTTTTAATGTTTTTTTAAAAATATGGAGTTATCCATTGAGCGCGAGCTGCAAACCAGTGTCTCAGGTTCGATTCCCAGTCAGGGTACATGCCTGGGTTGCAGGCCATGACCCCCAGCAACTACACATTGATGTTTCCCTCTCTCTCTCTCTTTCTCCCTCCCTTCCCTCTCTAAAAAATAAATAAATACAATCTTTAAAAAAAATTTTAAAAATATGGAGTTATCTTGATGTGAAATGCTTAATTTTGAGCAAGCAAGTATAAATCATGTATCTAGTGAGTGTCCTTATGAAATAAATTTCTTGTCATATTTATCATAGTTTTCATGTCTGACATTCCATAGTGTTCTGCTGCCTATATTCAATCTATTAATAGATTATTTTTATTAAACCACATATAACAATTTATAATGATAGCACAAATTAAAACAAAAATGAATAGGTGATGCTACATCAAACCAAAAATAAATAACAAAATGAAATAAATATGAAAAGAAATAACAATCTCCAAATTATATATATGCTAAGTAGTGTCCAAAAAATATAAAGGACTCATATAACTCAATAACAAAACAATCAAACCACCCCCCCCAAAACTCAAATAACCCAAATTTTAAAAATGCACAGGGGAGTGAAAAAAACATTTTTCCAAAGGAGACATACAAATAGCCAATACGTATGTGAAAAAATGCCAGCATCACTAATAATGAGGGAAGTAAAATCAAAGTCACAATAAGAAATTGTCTCACAACTGTTGGAATAGTTGTCATGAAAAAGACAAGAAATAACAAGAAGTGGTGGGGCTGTGGCGAAAAATAAACACTTGAACACTGTTAGCAGGAATATAAATTAGTATAGCCATGTGGAAAAACCATGGAGTTCCCTCTAAAAAAATTAAAACTACCATATGATCCAGTAATCCCAGTTCTGGCTATGTAGCCCTAGGAAATGAAATCAGAATCTCCAAGAAATACTTGGACTCCCACCCAAGTTCATTACAACATTATTCACAACAGCCAAGATGTTTAAACAACTTAAGTGACCATCTATGTGTGAATGGATATACATGATGTCATACATGTGTATACACACACACACACACACACAGAGCATGTATATGTTATTCAGCTGAGAAGAAGGAAATTCTGCCTTTTATGCCAACATGGATAATGGATGAATCTTGAGGGCAGTATTATTATGCTGAGTGAAATCTGTCACACAGAAAAAGACAAATAATGTGTGATATTTAAATAATGTGTGATAATGTATGATATCTAAAAAAAGCTGAACTCACTGAAAGAGAGTCAGATGGCATGGCAGTGCTAGGGCCTTGGGGGTGAAGGAAACGGGGAGATGTTGGTTAAATGGTGCATATTTCCAACTGAAGATGGATAAGTTCTGGGATATAATGTCCAGCATGGTGATTATAATTAATGAAGCTTCATTAAATACTTAAAAGTTCTATCAGAGTGGATCTTTTTAAAAATATTTTTATTTTTGTATAACAAACTACATATATATTATTCTTGTGATTTTTTAGACTTTTACATAAATATTTACATATCTCTTTGTGCCTCACTTTTTCATTTCATATTACTTTTTTAATCTTAAATATTCTAATCATAAAAATGAAATGGTAATTATGTAAGGTGATGGAAGTGTTAATTAACCATAATATAGTAATTAATTATTTTGCCATATGTAAGTATATCAAATCAAAATGTTATCCACCTTTAATTTACACAATGTTAAATATCAATTATATGTCAAGAAAGCTGGGAAAAAAGAAACTGGTCACAACAAATGAAGAATTTTTCTAGTTATACAAAGGTGCTTTATGCATTCAAGCCACTTAATACTTATACTATTGTTTTTGCTTATATACTTTTAGTAGTCTCGCTGTTTAACAGTGGAGTTCCATGGTACATTAACATATTTAATTTAAATTGAAATAAACATACTTAAAGAAAAGCAAGTATCCTCCTTCCTATAGTTCACCACACAGGCACAACATAAATTACAAACAATAGCATAAGAAACCTATAGAGTTTGTGAGTCTTTCCCTTCTGTTTGATAAGATGAGTGTATGATTAAGGTAAGTCTGAAGTAGTAAATGTCTACTGGCCAAAGCCAATGGAAAAAATCTGTAATTCTAATATATCCCTGAAAATTAATGAAAAAGTAAAATATAATGTTGAGTTGGCCATGTAATTATGATGGCTTTGATCTGCAGCATTTTTCATAGATAAACCATGCTAATAAAGAGTTAAAAGTCAAGCCCTGGCTGGCGTAGCTCAGTGGATTGAACGCAGGCTGGGAACCAAAGTGTCCCATGTTCGATTCCCAGCCAGGGTACATTCCTGGGTTGCAGGCCATAACCCCCAGCAACCACACATTGATGTTTCTCTCTCTCTCTCTCTCTCTCTCTATCTCCCTCCCTTCTCTCTCTAAAAATAAATAAATAAAATATTAAAAAAAAGTTAAAAGTCTATAGAAAAGAGTTAATAATCTACATAAAAATGACAACCAAGAGCAGAAAATCCATAGTTTTACTCATATTTCCCTAGCATCAGAAACATTTGAGCGATTAGATATATGAAAATAGTTTCTCTTTGAGATGATGTACCCTACATTACCATTTACATTAAACATCCATACATCCTTAGTACCATGAAGGGTTATATACACAAAATGTATGCTATACTTTATGGGTGAGTATAAAAGTTTCCTCAGGGATAATTCTATATTATGTGCTGAGCAAAGAAATTAACCCTCCCTCTAACTATATGCTGGAGTTCGTTCGTTCATTCGTTCATTCATTCCTTCGTTCCTTCCTTCCTTCCTTCAATTTAAAAAAAAAAATCCATTCAGGATAAGATTCCATCAGAGTCTCTTGGCAATTTGATCAACCTTCCCTCAGAGCTTTTATCTTTTTGCTCTTTAGTTAGATGTTTGATTAGACTGTGAGAGTTTCTATGGCTGGGATTGACATTTTATTTATTCCTTGATTCTGCTCAGCTTACATAGCCATAACTAAAGCATGTTATATGTTTTTTATTGTTTTTCAAGTACAGTTTTTTGCCTTATCCCCCCACTCCTTCCCACTTCCCCCCTGATTTCAACCCCCCCCCGTTGTTGTCCATATTATATGTTAAAAACATTTGCAGTGAATAAATCATTAAGGTTTATTTTTGAAAGGGCAATATGCTGGCTCTCAAATATAAACGTGTCAGAAATTTTATTCAGCCCATTAATTAATGAGGGAATCAGAAAATATTAAAACCACTTCAAAGAGCTTTTAAGAAGCAAGCTGTGTGTGTGTGCAATTTAATTAAAACAGATATATTTCTGGCTTAGATACAAAACAAACCACTTACAATGTAACAAACCATAATGTTTGAGATATCCATTCTACAGGGCAGAAATTATTTGCTTGTTTTCTGGACAATAGTCTACAACTCAGCATACAACTTCAGTTCGTCTAAGAGCTTTAATCAATAGTAAATAGTGATTCTATGTTAGTATATTACCCTGGATAATGTTTAAGTGACTTTCACTCCTGAATAATATTGAAAAGATATGCTTCCCCTAAGGCACAGGACAATTGCTTCCTGGCTACGGCAGATGGGCAGTGTTACCAAATCCTGTATAATGAATGAGGTGCTAAATCTGGACTGAGGAGGACCAGGTAGAGCCCAGGCTCTCTAATAATCTGAAAAAGCTACTTGCTCTATAATTCCAACTATATAATGTTCTGGAAAATGCAAAACTATGGATGCAGTAAACATTTTGGTGGTTGCCAGAGGTTAGGAGGAAGAGGGCATAATGGGCAAACACAATAGGGGCAGGAGCAATATAGTTTGGTAATGGTGGATACCGGTTATCACACATTTGACTGGACTCATAGAATGCACACACCACAGCTGGATCCTAATGCAAACTATGGGTTTTGGGTAATTATGATATGTCAGTGTAGATTCAACAATTTTAACAAATACACTACTTTGGCTATGGAGGTTAATAATGGGAGAGGCTATGCATGTTCAGAGTCAGGGGTACGTGGACTCTGTACTCCCTGCTCAATTTTGCTGTGAACCTAAAAGTGATCTAAAAAATACAGTCTACTAAAACCTGAATAAAATATGTTATTTCTTTTAAAAAAGTACTTCCCACTTTTTTGCCTTATTTTCAAGTTTTGTCCATCTTTTCTTAGAAGAGTGACATAGTATGTTCTTTCTGATGCTATCTGTTAGTTAAGTGTAGGGACATTACTGCTGAGGAGATTACCATGTACGTGCTGATCCTATTTACTTAAAAATTCACTTACACAAAATGACCTGTTTTCCAATTATGGCCAGATAATTGAGGTTTCACTGTAATGTGCAGTGATTTGATTTCTCACCATTGTTTTAAGTATGCTGTGTAACTTGCTCTTTGAGAAAGGATTGCCTTTGAATATCTAGTGGCAATAAAATGAATGCTTATAATGCAGAAGAGTGTAATAAAAATCTTTGAATTCCAACAAGTCAACTTGCAAGTGGAAAATACGGATTTATATTTAAAAAAAAACAATTAGGAGATTATTTACCATAGGGACAATTAATAGATTTATTAATAATTTTTAATAAGAAATAAGAATACATACATTAAACTTCTGTTAGTGTTTACATAAACAGTGGAATGTTAGAACTCAGATGGACTAGGGAAATTATTGATTGCAACTCCTTCACTTTACAGGTAAGAAAATTGAAGCTTAGTCACACAGCTTATCGTTAGTATTATAAAACTTCATATAAATAATGAAGTATTGTGCAGTTTTGTAAGAACATATCACTTACATGTATGAAGTATAACATGTAGGAAGTATAACACACCTGAAATATAACATGCACGAAGTTTAACTGTGCTATTTGCTGAATTATTAGAGATATACAGGATAAGTACTAAATTTTTTACAGGCAATGAAATCAGTTTCTTGAACTGAAATAACTCATAAAACATAACCAGCTTCACTCTATGTGATTTCCACCTTCCAAGGCAGCTGGATTTTTTTTAAAAAGTTGAAATACAGTGGTGGGCAAAAGTACATTTATAGCTCTGAGTACCTGAAACAAAATGTATTCTTGTATTTTTATTTATTCTTATATTTTTTTCAATACAGACAACTGTTAATCTACTTTTACCCACCTTTCTTATTTTGAGGTAGTTACTTAGTAAAGAAAAAGCATGAAACTTGTGATTAACTTTGAAATAACATTTTATCAACCCTCCAAATTTATGATTTCCTGAGGATATGATTAATTTTGATGAACAAAAGATTACCAAAAGTTTTTTGTTGGTTTTTTTATTTCCTGTTTGATTGTTTGTTTTGTAATTTTTTAAGGTATCCGGGGCCTTTTCTGTTAGTATAAAGTATGATGGTTTAGAAAACTGATAACTTTAGTATTCTGGTCTGGAGAAAATGTTAAGAATTGAAGAAAGTGGGGAAAGAAAGTACTGACTGCCTCCCATCCCCCCTGGTATAAAATACATGAATGTCTCTAGAGGAATTACCTCTGCCTGGATAGGGAAAGGGTAACTTTTTTTTAAAGTGTTGACAGTTGGTAACACAGACATCAGAAAGAGGAAATAAATAAATGGCTGGTAAATTTAAACAGTGTAATGTTTAGCTACTTCAAAATAATAGTTCTAGAATCAACTTAAGAACAATAATTCTCAAACCAAATTCTACAGAGCACCTTTGCATTGAGACCAGAAGCCAAAGCTTGGAAACCAGCAAAAACTAAAGATGGTTGGGCAGCGGAGCCACGCTGGGGTGACTGGGTCCCACCTCCGGCACCATAGCTTCTGGGCTTCTGTCACTGCCTGTGCTCTATTTTGATGCCAAGGCTTCTATTTTTCTCTAAGAATAATTTTTCAGTCATCTTTGTGCTTTTCTGGATTCATTTTTGGGTCATTCCAAAACCTTTGTGTCAAATAAGAACATCCATTTTTGGTAAAGTATCTGTGTCTTAATTTCCTTTAAATTTGAATTTTCCTTGAAGAACATTTGGAAACTGGTAGGAGAAAAAAGATAAGCAATAACTGTCCAGTACACTGGTTACATCCCAAACTTTGAATCATAATCTTGGAAGAAATTATGTGAATCAGCATTTTCAAATAATAAATATGTTTACTTTTGCTATGATATGACATAAGTATTCCTATAAATAACTACCTGATATGCAACCACATAATAAAACCACAGGGCTTATGAGAAAAGTGGAGTAAGGAATGGAGAGCTCCTTCATTTGTGATACAAGAAAAGAGAGGAACCTCATGAACACAGCAATGGATTTGGACATATGTTAAATAACTAAGAGCCCCGGCTGGTGTGGCTCAGTGGACTGAGTGCTGGCCTGGGGACCAAAGGGTCACTGGTTTGATTCCCAGTCAGGGCACATGCCTGGGTTGTGGGCCAGATCCTGGTGGGGAGGGGTGCACGTGAGAGGCAACCACACACTGATGTTTCTCTCCCTCTCTTTCTCCCTTCCTTCCCCTCTTTGTAGGAGAAAATAAATAAAATAAATACATCTTTAAAAAAATCTTAACTAAGAAATACATAGCTACCATAATAGAAATGGCTCTCTATCCTGAAAAAGACTTGAAGTTTGTTTTTTAAAGTGGCCATCCAGAGGGTTGCAGCTTGTGTTATCGGTAAGTAATAGAAGGAAGGTTATCTGAAATTGAGCAGAAAGTTAAAATACCAGGTGGGTATGAGTTTGGATGTGATGAAGTGAGGTAGCTGGTAAGAAGTTTCAATTGTATGCTTGTGTGCATTTTGCGTATTTCATGTGGCTCAGTTCAGTAGGGTGCAGTTTTGGGAATTTGTGTTTCTTCAAATGAAATCTGACATAAGCAAAAGAGAAATTTACATTATGCTCAAATGGTTACCTAATATACCAGTAATATTGGAACATATTCACACTTCAAAACAACTATTATACAAAATTAACTGTACTCCTATGAAATTTTTACATAAATCAGAGCATTAAGACCTTTGGGGGTTTGGATCTTCCCTGACCATTCTATGTGTCCTTCTATTTGAAGCCATTAATGAGATGGGGTTGGTGATTTCTCATCTCTCCATGAGAGAGGATCTGCCCAGGAGACTTCCCAGACTCACTGACTTCAGTACCTGACACATATTTCCTCTCTACCTCACCTCCTATCTCCATCTTCAGTGATTTTTTTTTTACTTCCTTTGTGATTTCTGAGTTGACATTTAGATCCTAACATACTGAATAACTACTGATCTTCCTCTTCCCTTTCCAGCAGCCCCTTCCTGCCACTTTGTTATTCCTAGTCTTTCTCATCATATGTCTCTGCTGCATATTAGTAAGCCTGAATCAAGTTTGTGTCCTTTTTATTCTGTTTTTTTTTTTTTTTTTTAATTTCCCAGGTAAAATGTAAGCATGAAACCTGTACAGTGTTTAGCAATGGCATTCTGTGTTTGGTGTATCTCATTTGCCTATATGCAAGTCTAATGTAACCAGCTAAGTCTGCGCTTGGCCATCTGACTTGCTTTACCAAATGTAAGTAAGAGCCAAATGTTGGGATTCAACTAATACTAGGAATGCTGCAGCCTTTTATTTTCTCCAAATAAAAAACTGTATGAATGTCCTTTTAATATAAAGACTTTTCTTCTGTATTTCATTCCTGGCTGCTGTTTTTTTAACTTATCATTCTGTTGGGGAGATTAAAGACAGATTATGAGTCTTCTAAGAAGCCAAGGGACTGTGGTTAGATTAAAATCTATTTATTCTGCACTTTGTATTTTCTTTGGTCCTTATTTTCAGATTGAACATAATGTATCTGCATCACAGATTGCTTTCAGAAAGATGAATTTGACTAAAAACCATACTATACATTCATTCAATAAACATTTATTTTTGAATGCTTCTTATAATTCAGGATCTCAGTAAGCCCAGGGCACATAAAAATGAATGAGAAAAAGTTTTTGTTTTTAGTAAACTGTAGTGGATTGCACAGTGCTCTGCTCATATACTATCACCCTAGCTGCTGAGAATGTCGGTGGCTGGCAGCTCTTAGTAGAGTCTCTCTTCCAGCCTTACCTGTAACCAAAGAAAGGCACCTCACCCAAGATCATGCTTATTTCCCAGAGGAAACCCATATCTAATGACTGCTCTATCTGGGGATTCGTTATCTTGCCCCAATTTGTAACAATTCTGAAGGGTCAACCCAAGTTTAGAGTTCCCCATAGGGTTGGCTGAAGCTTTTGTTGTAATTGCATTAATTCCCAGTTCAACTACTCTCTATGTCCACTCCTGCATCCTTTACTACCCCACAATTTTTGATACTGAAAATATAAAAACACTCTCTTGTAACTTCCTGTAATACACATCTATATTTCAGAGTCTGATTCCTAGGGAACCTGCTTGCAATGTGAATTCACTGTTTGGTTGGATGAGTCACACATAGCATTAGTAATTGTGATAATATTTTGAAAATTACTATTGGATGTTACCCCATGTCATTAGGCAAGACATTTAGCTCACATTTGGGTGGAAGTCGGGTCACCCTGTTCTCATCAACATTTGTCTAGAAAAGGAGAGCCAAGGGAACTAGACAGTGAGCCTAATGAATTGGGAAGCAGTAGCCTGTTTGCTTCATCAGGAAGCTACAGCTTTTCACACTCCAGGGAATCATAGCATTGCTCTGCCAAGGGGATTCATACTCCTCCCTTCCCTCATTCAGTATTGGATTGTTGGGGGGAGCAGGGAGGAGGAGCTAGACCATAGAGGCCTGTCATTCTAACTGGGGAATCAACCTTATTATAATCCCACAAAAGTTTGGAAGTCAATTGGTCATTTTGAGAAAGCACCTAGTCTGTCCCAAATGCAAGCTCCTGGTTATAAACCCAGGGGAATAAAGAAACTGTCTCTCTTGCTTGTGGTCTGCATTCACCGTGTGAATGCACCTGTTTTCTCCATGGCCCCCAAGAGGGAGCCTGAATACTGAAGCACAGCAATGAACTACAGTTGAAAACACACACTAAGCTAGCTGGATGCTGGGCTAGGCTGTATTTCGATATGGAGTATAAACTCTTGGCAGTGGCCTTTGTCCTGCCCAATTGAAGACAGATAGAGATAGGACACTGGGAAATCAAAATGAAACCCCCTTAGTTGTATATTATCAGTGAACCACACCACAGAGCCACATGCTCCCCTGTGAATCTCAGGAAATTCTTTTCCTCTAGACACTGCAAGAATCTCACCTCCACTGATCATAACCCTACCTTCCCATGGAGAAGGAGGAGGGAAAAAGAAAGGCTTTCTGGACAGATAAACTAATATTTGCGAAGACAAATACCTAATTAGTATACTTGGCACATTCAGGAAACTTCTGATAGGTTAGTATGATTTAAATCTCTGGGGACAAGAGAAAGTGGGAAGACCTGATGATGAAGTGGTTTGCAAGACCTGGTTCGTGAGAAACTTGCACCTCATGTTGAAGAATTTGTATTTTATGCTGAGAACATTTGGATTAGTGAAGCTTTAAGCAAAATGTTTAGAAGGGTATACTGGCAGTTATGTGAGCATTCGTTGGAAGGAGGTAAGGGTGCAGACATGGAGGCTTTTAAATAGATGTAGAAAATCAGGTAGAGAAAAGTAGATAGTATAAGGCAGAAGATAGGAGCAATGAGAGAATGTGGGGTGTTAATTGATTATAAGGAATAAGCTTGAGGAGACATTATCATCCTAGTGAATTGGGGAGGGAACATAACAGAAGGGATCTGAGGGACAAAATCCTAATTTTTGTTTTGAACAGGTTGAGTTGGAAGGGTTTATGGGACAGGGAAGTAGATACATTTAAGAGAGAAAGGGAAAAATAGGAAAGAGAGAAGTGTGTATAGGTTGCACTTGAAACTGTGACTCAAGTGCAAGAAAGGGAAGAAAAGATAGTGTAAGAAGAAATGAAAGAAGAAATTATCACTTTGGGGAAATCACTGTGTTAAAGACTGAAGGGAGGAGGCCATAGAGAAAAGCTTCTGGAACTGGTACTGTTGTTATAGCTACTATCTGCTTCATAACAAGTTGAATATATTTTTAAGTTTTCAAGTGCATTATATTTTTTCCACTTAATTATTTTTATAGTAGTCTTCTATGGGGCAATTACCTTTATGTCATTAAGGAGAAAAGATAGATTCTGGTACGCTACTGTTATTATACAGGAAGTTGATGGTTCAGCCAGATCATTTATTTGAAAGATGACTTGGGAAGTAAAAATCTGGGGAGATTTCAAATTAGTTTACAAGTTAATTCCTCCTGCTTATAATTGAATATGATTTTAGTTATTATAGCCTCATGAACCCAATTAGTCTGAAAATAATTTAAGACATTTGCATGCATGACATTTTCAATACCTGAAACTTCCCTTCTTTTACTCTTGTTTTTAATTTTTTTTCTGCCCTCTTCTTCTGATTTAAAGTTAACAGCTATCTACAAACTCTATATACAATAAAAATGTAAATATTGAAGCCTTACCTAATCTTTCAGTTATTTCTTTTAAGTTAAACCTTTTAATAAATGTATTCAAGAAGTGGGATATACATATTATTTCATAGTATGGCAGGTGGTATCATTCATTTCAAAGTTATCTCTGTTTTTAATCCAATATCATTCTTAATGTGGGTACATATGTCATGCCACATATTCTGACCAAGCTGCAGTTCTTTTTTCCTTCCCCCAGATTTTGCTGTTTTCTTTAGTTAGGGAAGACTGTTTCTCAGTGGCTTTCAGAAGTCACAGGTATTTAATTAAATGTAGATTGTATGGTACATTAATGACCATTACACATTATGTCTTTCAGCAGGCAATTAAAAAGGGCAAAATATTCTAAATGAATTTTTAAATACCTTCTTCCAATCATTAAGCACAGTTACCATGGCCATATTTTGTAAATGTAAAACAGTGGAGTTCTCACAAGTATGCTTGTCACAGTCATTTTTATTGATGATCTATCTGAGCTTCATTTCCTAGCTGAGAAACCTTGTCGGTCAATTTATTCCAACATAACACCATTTGGTTGGGTGGTTATTAATCCTGTAATTGTTCATGGCATGCCAGGAATAATTCAGTTAATTATTACAATATTTCTTACTTTGCTATGCTTCTCTATGTCAAAATATCCTTTACATATATTGGAAGAAAAATCAGATGCTTATTTAAACTCAAGACATAAAAATTGACTACTAACTATAAATATAAAATAAAGACATTTTTTGTTTGCTCTGTATAGAGTATCTGCTAGCCTAAATGCAGTTTGATGAATTATATCATCCTGATTTTAATTGATCTATCACATCTTTTTTTTAAGTATCCAGAAAAACGAAACTTTTAACTATCAGTTTCAATTAAGTGCTACAGTGTAACAATTCATCCTTGATTGTATTAAAAGGAGAGTTCATTTTTTTCAGTCACAGTATATGGAAATAGAGCTAATGTCTACAGTTCCATTACACTCATGAAATTAAATGTTGTGCAGTTAGGTAAAAAGCGTGATGATATATACAATAACTTTCATGCACAGGATTAAATTTGTTAAAGGTATTTGGGGTTGGATATGCCTGAACGGATTTTAGAATGTAAAACCCTATCAATAAAACATAACAATGTATGGATTATTACATTCTAACACTTAGAATAGGTTGTTTTAGTTCACTATAGAAATGGAAAATACAATACTCATTATACAGCACTGCACTTGCTTTAAATCAAGTTCAGCAGAGGTCTTCCACAAAAGATAGGGAGACAAGCAGAGCTTTATAGTTAGCTTCTTTTGCTTGCCTCTAACTTACAATAAGCAAATGACCATATGCTTGTTAACCAAATTAACATCCTTCTCTATGCTCAAAGGAACAGCAATATTAATTGTCTGTGACCAAAACACTCTGAAGGAATTTAAAGGCAAAGATGATTTCCTCCTTGTTAATGGTGGTGAGTGAGAACAGAAACAAAATAATAAACAAAAGATGCATTTCTATTTTGTCTGATCAACATCATAGGCATTGTAGTGCAAACTATGATGTTAGCTGGGATCACTTAATTTGAAGTCAGTTGAACTCTAGATTTGCTACGTAGCTTTGTGACTTTAAGTAAGTCAGGAAATCTGAATTTACCTATAAAAATTATATTATAATATTCAGGTTCAACATAATTATGAAATGATGTAGCATATAATATGAACCTCTTTTTTAATGTTTACATTTCTGAGAGTGGACCCCGAATACCAGAATTTATAAAAAAATTATGTATTCATTCTTACACATTTAAACGTCAATCACTTTCAAAGTACCCTCCATTTGATGAAATATACCTCTTGAGACATTTTTTCCACTGCTCAAAACGGTTTTTGTACTCCTCGAATTTGATTCCTTTTTCTGCCATTTTTTGTTTCACCTCTTCCACATCCGCAAAATGTTCCCCTTTGAGGGCTTTTTTTCATCCAGGGAACCAAAAAGAAAGTTGCTCAGGGCAAGATTGGGTGAATAGGGAGGGTAGGGCACAGGGGTCATGCCAGTTTTGGTAAAAAACTACTGAATATTCACCCACCATGAAATGGGCAAACACGTTAAAAGAGTCTTCAAAAAAGAAAAATCACTGAAGCCAAGCATAGCCTCTCACTACAATGTCAGTTGGTACCTTGATACAAATGGGTTCTTAGAACACTTACCTAATTGGGGGCCTGTATTACAAGGGGTCCACCCTCCAGAAGATAATTCTGGGGCTTTTTTGATCCTCCCCCATTACACATGTAAAAGTTGACATTAGATTGTGAATTTGCACCTGGACTCTTTAGAGTTACACACAATGTGAGTGTATATTAGGAATGAATTGACCTATTCATTACTTATTTATTGATTGATTTTCTGAAATACTTTATATGGTAACTAATGTATTATCATATTTTGGTTATATATGATTGTAGTATAATTATATATATGTGTGTATATATATACACACATATATATATCCGGTCTTTGTTCATGGCTACTGGCATATAGCTTCAAAACCTATGGAATTTCCTGAGTGATTAATGCCTTTGTTATTGTAATGAATTGACTACTCATGAACTCCTACATAGCTTCAGGATGGGGACTGGTCACTAGAAAGGCCAGTCACAGGATTAGAGGGTTAGAACTCTAGGCCAGCTGGACCTCCATGGTGAAGACAGGAACTGTAACTTGAGTTTTATCATGTGGCCAGTGATTAATCTATCGTGCCTACATAGTGAAGCTTGTGGACAAAAAGTGGCCACAGGCTAAACTGACAAGCTCAGAGGAGGCCTGCATGGTGGCCTTACAAACTCAGAGACCTAAAGTAACTACATTAGAGAGTCTGAAGTTAAAAGCTTTCTAACTAAAACAGGTCATGACAGGCAGGAATCTTGCCTGCCTAAAGTCCATCTTTACCTTAATTAAGCCTGTCTACTGGCTTTTTGCATTGCAATAACACCTTTGCAATATCAAAATGATCCCCTTTTTCCAGACCCTCCCAAGCGCAAGCACCGCACCAGAGGGAGACCACAAATCCCCTCACTGTCATCACGTTAGTTGTTGACGGTTAACTGTCCTGTACCTACCTGTGTAAAAGAGGTATGTGTCTGTCATTCCACTTTTTATCCAATCCCAGGGGTCCCGCCTTTGTTTTCTCCCACCTTCCTAATGGACCACCAGGGGACTTTGTGTAACCCACTGAAGTCTTCTCTTTTGATTTTAATGTATAAAATAAGGATACAAAATGGCCTTTTTTCTGGAGCATTTTCTCAATCCATTGAGGTTTTGCTTTCTGGCAATTGTCATCAGTTTGGTTCAAATAAACTCAAAAAAATTCTCTACAGGTTTGAATGTTTCTTATGATGACAACCCCCAGTAAAAATTCTGGATCTAGAGGCCCAGTGGAGCGTTTCAACCGATTCACTCACTGATGTACAAAGAGGGTGGCACTCCTGCTTCCTGTGGACGAGGCCATGAAAGAGCTGGAACTCTGCCAGGCCTAACTTTGCCTTTGTAGTTCTTCTTTATTTGGTTGTTCTTGAGCTGTCTGTTCTACAATAACACTATAATCATAAGTATAGCACTTTCCTGAATTCTGTGAGTCATCCTAATAAATTATTGAAGCTGAGATTGTCCTGGGAAATCCTGAAGTTATAACTGATCAAGAAGAATTGTGAAGCCCTGGCTGGCGTAGCTCAGTGGATTGAGCGCGGGCTGCGAATCAAAGTGTTGCAGCTTCAATTCCCAGTCAGGGTACATGTCTGGGTTGCAGGCCATGACCCCCAGCAACCACACATTGATGTTTCTCTCTCTCTCTCTCTTTCTCTCTCTCTCTCTATCTCTATCTCTATCTCCCTCCCTTCCCTCTCTAAAAATAAATAAATAAAATCTTTAAAAAAAGAAGAATTGTGGGAAGCCCCCAAGGCTGTGGTTGGCATCTGAAATGAGGGGAGATGTGCGGTCTGAGCCCTTGAACCTGTGGAGTCTGACACTGCCAGAGTTTATGGCAGTACTGTATGTGGGGTAGGAGTAGAACATTTTTGGTTCTAAAACCAAGCAACATTTTCCCTAACCATGACAAGATGATTATAAACTGAAAAAAAAATCCCATAAAGTTACTATTAAAATGTGCAAGATACCATATTCAATTTTCAAGGGAATATAAATTATATATGATATAAAATACTCCGGTAAAAGTCAGTTGAAATAAGCCATATAATTGAATCTTTTTAAATTAGCAAAAGTAATTCTAGTTTTTTAATCCATTTACTCTCAGTAAACAGGTGGTCAAAATTTTAAGGAACATTATGGGGGAATATATAACCATATTATACATCTGCTTAAAAGATTAGGGATGCACCCTGACCAATGTAGCTCAGTTGGTTGGACATCATCCCACGAAATGAAAGATTACTGGTTCGATTCCTGGTCAGGGCACATGCCTCTGTTGTGGGTTTGGTCCCCAGTTGGGGCACATAAGAGGAACAACCAACTGATGTTTCTCTCTTGCATTGTTGTTTCTCTCCCTCCCTTTCCCCTCCTTTTCCCTCTCTCTAAAAGTAAATAAATAAAATCTTTAAAAATTTTGGGGAATGCTATAAGAATATTTATAAAATACCACAGTGTTTCTTTAAATGCATACTTCACTTCAAATAAATGAATTAAAATGTCCAGAGAACAAAGACAAAGAAGAAACTAAACCCCACACATGTCCTGTTTGAGTGAGGAGGTTGAGAATGGTTGAGGGCACTGATGATATGTGTGTGGAGGCTTTAATGCCCACATCATGCCAGGGGAAAAGGTGTGAAGCTCAGAGGTTTGAAGTTGGAACTGAGGCCACCCTGCTTAAAGCTGGACCTTTTGAAGGACTTCATGCTCTATAAAAACGTGTTAGAAAGATAAAAAGTGCCATTTTTTTCTTAGTTTGGTAGATTTTGTAATCTGATCTCCCCTCTTATTAAATATGTTAGAACACATATGAGCTAACAAGAATATGATGCATCCTGGCCAAAAACTACATACTACCAGATTTCTCAGAGTAAAGAGAGCAGTGAAGTTGGCTTAGGCCTTGAGGTTATTTGCCTCGTGTTATGAAAATTGTCAGAGAACAGTCTGAAGATTATTCTACCAGTGTATGGGTGATTAGCAAAAATTACCTATGGGACTTCACTAAAGAAAAGATGCCTGTCTTGAATCTTGGTGCTAACTAGGTGCTAATGAAAGAAATCTCCTTTAAAGTGCGTATCTAAAAACTGGACTTCAAATGGATTTGCAACCCAAATCCATAGTATGTGGCATGTCCAAGATAAAGGCACCATAATGCTGATCTCTAGTTCATAGCCCACTTTCTGGTTCATAGATAGTGCCTTCCTGCTATACAGTAACAGGTGGAAGGGGTTAGGGTGCCCTGTGGAGTCTCTTTTTAAGAACATGAATTCCATTCTTGAAGTTTCTACCCTTATGACATAATCACCTTCCAAAAGCCTCACCTCCTATTACCATCACTTTGGGGTATAGGATTTCAACATATGAATTTAGGGGGAGGGGATACAACCACCCAGACCATAGCAATGATAAAAATATTTAAAAATAGGTTGCACATAATAGTATGAAGGGATTATTAAATGACCAAAATATTTGAACAGCAACAACACAGAAATCCTAGAAATAAAAACAAAATATATCAAACAATTTTAAAGCAGTTTTAAAACTGATGAAGAGATAGTGAAAAAGTTAATCACAACATAGCAGAAATAACTTTAAAAAGTTAAAAATAAGTTAAGAAAAATGGTTAAGTATTGTTCAGAAATTATGAAGGATTTCTATCTTTATATTCTAAATAGGGTCTGAAACTCATATCTAGACCAATTATAACGAACCAGAAAAATTCCAAATACAAAAGGGAGAATAAAACAGGTAATGTTTGAAGGAGTGAAATTTTACTGAAAAGTGAATTCTCAATAATAACAAAACCAGAAGATAAGATATTTTCAGTAAGTTCAGGTCAAATATCTACTCACCTAAAATTGCATACATAGTTAAAATATATTTCAAAATGGAAAGATACAAAAGATAATTTTAGATAAATAAACATGAGACACTTTGTCACCAACAAACCTACCTTGCAGGAAATTCTCATGTATCTATTTTTGACGAAAAGGAAATGATTGCAAGTGCGAGTGAAAGTTATAAGCAAAGAAAGTAGTAAATGTATCACTAGACAAGAATTAATTATAAGATAGAAAAATAAAATGTGAAATTTGAGAAGCATATATGAAAATAAGAAAATTATAATCATAAATTAAGAGAAAAATGATTAATGTGAAATTGTTCTAAGTGCCTTACATTGTTTAGGAGAAAGATAATGATTCTGATTAATTTTATGTTTTGGTAAATTAGAAATGGAGTATATAACTTCCAAAGTAGTAGGGGGAAAATTATGACATAAGATATACATTTGCTTTGGTTAAGAAGAAATCTTTGAACAAATGAAAATAATATTTCCCCTTCAGGATTATAGCTTGAAATACACATGACAGTGACCACAGGGGAGAGAAGAGGGAATTTCAGGGGACAGTAGGAAGGGTTTACAGGAACAAATTTAAAGGACTTATGGACAAAAACTAGGGGGAGGGTGGTAATGGGAGGGAAGAGGGGAGGGTTGGGTGGGTGGGCTGGACTGGGAGTAAAAGGGAGAAAACTGTACTTGAACAATGATTAAAATGAAAAAGAAACCCAACACATAATAATATTGAGAGTGCACTGTAGTTAAAAAATAAAAATTAAAAAATTAAAAAAATAAAAGTGAACAACCAACTCAGGATGATGATCATAAGGTTTGCCAGTTCTTTCTTTGTTCTGAGTAAATATACAAAGCTGGAATGTTTCCCTAAAAATCTGCAACTATGGGAATGTATTTTATATCATATAGAGATTTAAATTTACATTACTTGCATGATCCAAGAAACTAATATATAGGGTATTATCATAAGATTGGCCTTTAGCTAGCAGTATTACTTTGGGGACTAATTGAAGCATGCATAGTAGCTCTGAATGCAGAGTATCGCAACTGAGGCTGCACAGCATTCTAAATCAGAGATGTCAAGCTCACAATACCAAATCACAAAAACACAGTCACTCATCACTTAATGATGAGAATGCATTATGAGAAATGTATCATTAGGCGATTTCATCAATGTGTGAACAACATAAAGTGTACTTACACAGACCTAGACGGTATAGTCCGCTGCACACCTAGGCTATACGGTATAGTATATTGTTCCTAGGCTACAACCCTTAATGTGTTACTATAGTGAGTACTGTAGGCAATTGTAACTTAATGATAAGTGTTTATGTGCCTAAACATAGAAAAAGTACAGGAAAAATACCGTATAAAAGATTCAAAAATGCTACAGCTGTAGAAGGCATTTTCCATGAATGGAGCTTGCAAGACTGGGAATTACTCCGAGTGAGTGAGTGAGTGGTGAGTGAATGTGAAGGCTTAGGACATTTCTGTGCATTGTGGTAGACTTTATAAACAGTGTATATCAGTATGACCACAAACATGTGAATAATGCCTTGTGCTATGCTACTACAACAGCTACAATATAAGTAGACAATAGGAATTTTTCAGTGCATATAATTTTATGGTACCACCATTATACATGTGGTTTACAGATGACTAAAATGTTATCATATGGCATATGATTCTATACACTAAATAAGATTCAGCTGAAATAACAAACAGCAGTAATAGTCCACAAAAAGTCAAATAATAAATAATTTAGGAACATGTAAAAGAATATGCTAAAAACCACTGAAAATAGGAAAGCAACATCAACAGGATGGCAAAACTGGTAGCCTTGAACCTGTTGCCCCTAAAAGGTAACAATTTAACAGGTAGAGATAATCCAAAAAGGTTTTATGTAAACTTCAGAAACTAGTTAGGAAGTCGTAGTACCCCGGGAAATCTCAAGGCCAGGAATAACCACATTGAAATGGGTAAGAAAAGCTGGTTCATTTTAATTACATCTGTCCATCCCCAAAGCCAGCACAATTCACTAGTATCAAGAGGGAGAGCACAATTTGCATTTCCTTCCTCAGGAGAAAAAGGGAAGAGAAAAATATATGTGTATTCTTCCAGTTTTGGGGGAGGGGGCTGTGCCTAAGGGACTGGCTTCTGTCTCCTGACATGGAGGACTGACAGAAATGGTAGTTTTGATGCCTTGTGGTGGCAGAGAATGACAGGCAGTCCAGGTTGCCCTCCTCGAGATCATCTCAATTTACTTTCACCCACTGTCAGCTCCCAGGATGCAAGCCCAAGCCAAGCCTCAGATTCCTTGTTCCTTGCTCAAAGAGGTGTGTCAGAAACAGGACGGTTATGTGCCAACTTCTGTGCCAGTCAGAAATCCCATCACACTCTCTGCAATTCCCCACTTGAGCATTGGCACTGATTTCTAGTTTCTCTAAGAGTGCCAGGAAACACTTGAGGGTGCAGGGGTGTCCAACCCAAGGGCTGGTGGCTGATGTGGCCCGGGATGGCTATGAATATGGCCCAACCCAAAATCGTAAATTTACTTAAAACCTTTTTTTTGCTCATCAGTTTTTGTTAGTGTTTGTGTATTTTATATTCATTTGAAGTGTCATTCTACAGTTTTATTTACACAATCAGTGAAGGAGTGTTTGTATATTTAATGTGTGAAGGTGACAACTCTTCTTCCAGTTTGGTCCAGAGATGCCCAAAGTTTGAATACCCCTGCTAGTGTTACTCAGATTTAACCATCTAAGGCAAAGATTTTCAACCTCTTTCATTTCATGGCATGCATAAACCAATTACTATAATTTTGCAGCACACTAAAAAATAAGTATAATTTTGATTCATGAGCACTGGATCATGCTATTGTTGTGTTAGCTGTTGTCATTTTTTTAATTTGACAAAGTAAGGGAAAAGAGGTCAGTGCCTCTGACGAAATACTAAGGTATTGCCTGTTTTAAAAATTCTCGTGGCACACACAATGAAAATCGCTGATCTAAGCACCTGCTTCTTCAGGGAGTTTTACTTTGTTGTTTCTGTTGTTGTTGCTACTTACCACTCATAGTTTCTGTCAGTGAAGGTATTGGTTTTCTACAGGCCAAGAAAGGTTTCCCTTGCTCTCAGACTGAGACTTTGCTAAAGTTTTCTCTGCTTAAATTATTGGCATGACAAAATTGTTGAAGTGTTCTCAAGGAGTTGAGGAGTCTGCATTCTGCACACCCTGCTTTTGAGTTACTGATATGGTTTAACGGAATAGGCGGCCGAGGCTTTTGTTGATGTCATTGACTAAGGCATTATCCTTGTACTTTAGGGGAAACATTTGAAAGTCATATGTGAATGATTTTTGGACTTCCAGTCAATTTAGTTTGTATGTCTTGCAGTAGCCATTCATTTCTGTAGATATTAACAATTGTCTAGTAAATTATTTTGAGAATTCTTAGCTGTGCTCAAGTGAAGGATTATAAAATGAAAAATGTATTTATTTTGTGGGGATCTTCATTGACCCTGGATGCAATATTGTCTTAAAACTGTCTTGATAGAAACTGTAAAATCCTGTAAAATTGCTCTTTGACCATTTTGACCTATAAAAGTTGAAATTACATAAAGAGTTTAAGTGAATGTGTGCTTATTAATGTTTGACTCACAATTGCTATAGTATCATGGCACTCTATATTTTGCTTACATACATGTGAACATTTTTTATTTTATCTTAATTGTTCTTCAAGTACAGTTTTCTGTCTTTTATTCCCATCCCAATCCACCCACCTATCCCTCCCCACCTCCCTTACATTTCCACTCCCCTAGTTTTTGTCCATGTGTCCTTTATATTTATTCCTGTAAACCCTTCCCCCTTTCCTCTGAAATTCCCTCTCCTCTCCCCTGTGGTCACTGTCAGTCTGTTCTCTATTTCAGTGTCTTTGTTACATTTTGCTTGTTTGTTTGTTTTGTTGTTTAGGTTCCTGTTAAAGGTGAGATCGTATGGTATTTGTCTTTCATGGGCTGGCTTATTGCACTTAGCATAATGCTTTCCAGTTCCATCCATGCTTTTGCAAAGGGTAGGAGCTTGTTCTTTCTTTCTGCTGCATAGAATTCCATTGTGTAAATGTACCATAGTCTTTTGATCCTTTCATTTACTGGTGGGCATCTAAGTTGCTTTTAGCACTCGGCTATTGTAAATTGTGCTGCTATGAACATTGGGGTGCATAGGTTCTTTTGAACTGGTGTTTTAGGGTTCTTAGGATATCATTCTAGCAGTGGAATTGCTGGGTCAAAAGGCAGTTCATTTTTCGTTTTCTGAGAAAATTCCATAGTGTTTTCCGTAATGGTTGTAACAGTCTGCAATCCCACCAACAGTGCACTGAGGTTCCCTTTTCTCCACAACCTCTTCCAACACTTGTTGTTTGTTGCTTTGTTTATGATGGCCATTCTGACCAGTGTGAAGGGGTATCTCATTGTGGTTTTAATTTTCATGTCCCTGATAGCTAGCGCTATTGAGCATGTTTTCATGTGTCTCTGGATCCTCTGTATATCCTCCTTGGAGAAGTGTCTGTTCAAGTCCTTTGCCCATTTTTTAATTGGGTTGCTTGCCTTCCTAGAGTGGAGTTGTGTAAGTTCTTTATATATTTTGGAGATTAAACCCTTGTCTGAGATGTCATTGGCAAATATTTTTTCCCATATGGTTGGTTCTCTTTTAATTTTAATACTGTTTTCTTTAGCCATGCAGAAGCTTTTTATTCTGATGAGATTACTTTTGTTTATTCTTTCCTTTATGTCCCCTACCTAGAGCATATCAGTAAAAATGTTGCTGCATGAAATATCTGAGATTTTCCCGCCGATGTTTTCCTCTAGGACTTTAATGGTGTCACAGTTTATATTTAAATATTTTACACACTTTGAATTTATTTATGTGCATGGTATAAGTTGGTGCTCAAGCTTCATTTTTTTGCTTGTAGCTATCCAGTTCTCCCAACACCATTTGTTGAAGAGGCTATTTTTACTCCACTTTATGTTGCTGCCCCCTTTGTCAAATATTAATTGACCATAGAGACTCGGGTTTATTTCTGGGCTCTCTGTTCTGTTCCATTGGTCCATGTGCCTGTTTTTATGCCAGTACCAGGCAGTTTTGATTACAGTGGCCTTGTAATACATTTTGGTATCAGATATTGTGATCCCTCCTATTTTGCTCTTTTTTTCTCAAAATTGCAGCAGGTATTTGGGGTCATTTATGGTTCCACATAAATTTATGAAGTGTTTGTTCTATGTCTGTGAAAAACGTCATTGGTACTTTAAGAGGAATTGCATTGAATCTGTTTGGGTAGTGTGGACATTTTGATGATGTTAATTCTTCTGATCCATGAACATGGTATATGTTTCCATTTGTTTATGTCTTCCTTGATTTCTTTCTTCAGTGTTATGTGGTTTTCTGAATACAGGGATTTTACGTCTTTGGTTAGGTTTTTTCCTAGGTATTTTATCTTTCTTTTTGCTAAATTGAATGGGATTTTTTTCTTGATTTCTGCTTCTGTTGTTTCATTGCTGGCATACAAAAATACCTTTGATTTCTGGATATTGAGTTTGTATCCTGCTGTTTTTTTCTAAATTCATTTATTAGTTCAAACAGATTTTTGGCTGAGTCTATAGGATTTTCTATGTACACTATCATGTCATCTGCAAACAATGACAGTGTTGTTTCCTCCTTTCTGATTTGGATGTCTTCTATTTCCTTTTCTTGCCTGATCACTGTGGCTAAAACTTCCAATACTATATTTAATAGAAGTGGGGAAAGTGAATATCCTTGTCTTATTCTTGATCTTAGTGAAAAGATTTTAGTTTTTTCCCATTGTGTATGATATTGGCTGTAGATCTGTCATATATGGCCTGTGTCATGTTGAGGAATGCTCCCTCTTTTCCCACTTTGCTGAGTGTATTTATCATAAATGGGTGCTGTACCTTATCAAATGCTTTTTCTGCATCTATTGATATGATCATGTGACTTTTGTCTTTGCTTTTGTTTATGTGATGTATTACATTTACTGATTTGTGAATATTGCACCATCCTTGCATCTTTGGGATGAATCCCAATTGGTCATGGAGTATGATCTGTTTAATATATTGTTGGATGCGGTTTGCCAGTATTTTGTTGAGGATTTTAATGTCTATGTTGATCAGTGATATAGGCCTGAAGTTGTCATTCTTTGTTGTGTCTTTATCTGGTTTTGGGATTAGGACGATGCTGGCTTCACAATAAGAGTATGGGAATCTTCCATCATTTTGGATTTTTTTGAATAGTCTATGAAGGATAGCAGTTAGCTCTTCCTTAAATGCTTTATAGAATTCTCCTGTGAAGCCATCTGATGCAGGGCTTTTGTGAGTTGGGAGTTTTTTGATTACTGCTTCAATTTTATCTGCTATTATTGGTCTGTCCAGGCTGTCTGCTTCTTCTTCATTGAGTTTTAGAAGATTATATTTTTCTGGAAATTTGTCCATTTCGCCTAGGTTTTCAAATTTCTCAGCATACAGTTCTTCATAGTAATTTCTTACAAATCTTTGTATTTCCATGGTATCAGTTGTAATCTCTCCTCTTTCATTTCTGATTGTGTTTATTTGGGTCCTCTTTCTTTTTTTCTTGATGAGCCTCTTAAAGGCTTGTTGATTTTGTTTATCTTTTCAAAGAAGCAGCTCCTGGATTCATTGATCCCTAGAATTGTGCTTTTAGTCTTTATGTTATTTAATTCTGCTCTGATCTTGGTTATTTCCTTCCTTCTGCTTGCTCTTGGCTGTCTTTGTTGTTGTTCTTCGAGTTCTTGTAGACATAGGGTTAGGTTGTTTGTTTGAAATGTTTCTAACTTTTTTATGTGGGCCTGTATCGCTATGAACTTCCCTCTCAGGACTGCCTTGGCTGTGTCCCATAGTTTTGGGTTGTTGTGAGTTCATTTTCATTTGTTTCCAGAAACCTTTTGATTTCTTCCATAATTTCATTCTTGACCCATTCATTGTTTAATAGCCTGCTATTTAATCTCCATGGTTTTGAGTGTTTTGGGTTTTTTCCCTTGAGGTTGGTTTCTAGTTTCAGTTTCTTGTGGTCAGAGAAAATGCTTGATTTTATTTCAATTTTCTTGAATTTGTTGAGGCTTGTTTTGTGTCCTATCATGTGATCTATCTTTGCAAATGTTCCATGTGCATTTGTAAAGAATGTATATTTATCTTCTTTGGGATGAAGGGCTTTCTATATATCTGTTGAGTCCATTTTATCTAGGGCATTGTTCAATGCCACAATATCTGTGTTGATATTTTGTTTGGGAGATCTGTCCATTTTTGACAGTGGGGTGTTAAAATCCCCTATTATAAGTGTGTTGCTGTCAATATCTTTCCTGAAGTCCTCTAAGATTTTCTTTATGTATTTGGGTGCTCCTGTATTGTGTACATATGTTTACAATGTTTGTGTCTTCTTGGTGGATTCTTTCCTTGAGTATTATGAAGTGACCTTCTGGGTCTCTCTTTATGACCCCCCTTTTTTTGAAGTCTATTTTGTCTGATATGAGTATTGCTACCCTGGCTTTTTTTTCTTGTCCATTTGCCTGGTAAATTTGTTTCCATGCCTTCACTTTCAGTCTGCATAGATCTTTTGTCCTGAGGTGGGTCTCTTGTAGGCAGCATATGTGTGGGTCATGCTTTCTTATTCATTCAGCTATTCTAAGTCTTTTGATTGGAGTATTTATTCCATTTACATTTAAGTTTATTATTGATAGGTACTTATTCCTTGCCATTTTCATGCCTGTGTTCCTCTCTCTCTCTCTTTTCCTTCCTTTTTTTTTAAGCAGTCCTTTTAGCATCTCTTGTGGAGCTGGTTTAGTGGAGGTATATTTTTTTAGACTTCTTTTGTCTGGGAATCTCCTTATTTGGCCTTCTGTCTTGATTGAAAGCATTGCTGGGTAGTGTAGCCTTTGTTGCATGCCTTTGGTTCTCATTAGTTGTAATATTTCTTTCCATTGTCTTCTGGCTTGGAGCATTTCCATTGAGAAGTTAGCTGCCAACTTTATCAGGGCTCCCTTGCATGTTACTTCTTGTTTCTCCTTTGCTGACTTTAAGATTCTCTGTTTGTCTTGAAATTTTGCCATTTTAATTATGATGTGTCTTGAGGTGGGCCTCTTTGGGTTCCCCTTGATTGGAACTCTTTGTGGTTCCTGGATTTGTGTGACATTTTCTCTCATCAAACTAAGGAAGTTTTTCATCATAACTTTTTCAAATAGGTTTTCTATCCCTTGTTCTTCTTCTTCTTCTAGTATCCCTATTATACAGATATTATTACATTTCATATTGTCTTTCATTTCTCTTAATCCCTCTTCATTCTTTCTGAGCCCCTTTTCCTTTTCTTACTCTTTCTGGGTATTTTTTTTCTGCTTTGTCCTCTAGCTCACTGGTCCAATCTTCTGCTTCATGGATCTTGCTTTTGATTCCTTCTACTGTGTTCTTCATTTCAGATATTGTGTTCTTCATTTCCTCTTGGCACTTGTTGATAGTTTCTATTTCTTTTTTCATATTGATATAGTTTGTAGTGAGTTCATTGTAGTTTCCCTGTAGCTTCTGGTAATTCACTATGAGCTCATTGAGCTTCCTGATAACCATTGCTTTGAACTCAATATCTGATAGTTGAGTTGCCTCTATGTCATTGAACATTCTTTCTGAAGCCTCTTCCTTTCCTTTCATTTGGGGATTGTTTCTTTGTCTTCCCATTGTTCATGAGGCTCTTCTTGTTAGCCTCAGCTTCTTGAATTGATCTGTTCTGGCTCCCTGGGTTTATGGTGTGAACTTCTGTGGTATAATGATTGTGAGATTCAGTAGTGCAGTCTCCTTCGGGTATCCTGGTGTTCACAGCTTCTACCTACTCTTTTTTTTGTGATCAGTTGGAGGGGTAAGGCAAAATTGTTTAAGACAGCAAGAGAGTATTCTATGATATTTACAGTAGCAGCTGATAGAAAAGAGATAGGAGATCCTTTGGCTATGTAAAATGTTAACCATGACGTTCCACCCAACTAGCCACATTTTAGAAAGGGTGGAAAGAAGATAAGACTCTTGTTGGGGAGGGAAGGATTGTGAGTTGGATCTAGAAAGCAGTGAGGTTGTGGGACATCAGAGTCTGAGGCAACGTGAGTGTAAAGGATATAAATAGGTGTAGTGTGTGAGAGAATAGAGTTGACCACTATAGTAATAGAGTTCAGGAAATTGTGAAGTGGGCTAAGATCTGGGAGGGGTGTTGTATAGTATTTACAATTGTATGGAACAGCTATTATTAACAATAATATTAGAGCAACAATCATACAACAGAATCCATGAGATCTAAATAACAAGAATAGGGAGTATTTGACCTTGAGTAGTGTGCTAATGGAACGTAAGTGAAGTGAAGGACAGTAAATTAGCAATACACTATGAAAGAGATAACAAGAGAAATCTGTCAAATGACACAATATAACCAGCCAGGCAAAGAAGACTATGCAGAAAGAAGAGGAATACAAAAATACTATTAGAACAAAAAATGTAAGAATAATGAAAACATGATGCAAATATGCAATAACTTGCAGGTTCTCTGTAACAGCAAAGTGAAATTTGTCTCACTGTCTCAGCTGTTGGGATGCCCCCTCTTTGGGTCCAACTCTAGTCTTTTCACAGTTCCAGGGTTTTTTGTCTCACTTGTGGGTGTTTAAAAAGAAAAAAGAAAAAGGAAAAAAAGCAAGCAGAAGAAGTAAGGAAGAAGAAATAAATTTGGAAAGAAAGGAAGAAGGAATAAAACTAGAGCAAAGGAAGGAGAAGCAAAAGGAATTGAGAGGTATAAAAATAATAAGAATTAAAAAATAAAAAATTACCTAAAAAAACAAAAAAATCAAACAAACAAACAATACAAAAAACAAACAAACAAAAATCCTCTTGCTGGTTTCAAACTGGCCAAACTGGTTTTTCTGGTCTTGCTTGCTGGCAGCAGACTAAGGGGCCATTGGTATTGCTTTTCTCCCTTCCTATTTAGCACTGACTCAGCCTCCAGAGTACCCTCCCTGGGGCCAGCTGAGCATTTTCCCCAGAGCTAGCCTGGTGCCTCTCCTCAGGGACGCAGGGACCTGGATGTGTTATCAGAGCCCTTCTAAGCACACGCCCTCCCAGGGTTTAAGGGTGTGAGCTCCGAGCCTCCTGCGGAGCATGCACTCTCTTCGGGTTTATGGGTATGGGCTCTGGGTCTTCCACAAAGTACACTCTCCCCGGGTTGCAGGTGTGGGTGCATGGCCAGGTGCCCTTGGTCGCATGGCTCAAAGAGCACACTCTTTCCAGGGCTATGTGTGGGTGTTCCCAGCCCCTGTGTGTTTGCCAGTTAGTCCTTATTCCCCTCTGTGTGACTTCAAGCAACTAGGTTGCTCCTGATGCTGCTCCATCCTTGTTTGGCCAGGGAGGAAGCGGCTGACCCAGCTCTCTCCCAAGAACCCTGTGGCAGACTTGGTCAGCACCAGGTGTGGGGCTGCAGCCTCCCTGGTCCCTGCGCGGATCTTTGGGCCCTTATTGTCCTGAAGCAGTCTCCTTACCGTCTGGTTTTTCAATGTCTGCTACAATTTTTGGTCTCTTATTTTCATATATGCTGGGGTACTGTTGGCTGTTTGCTCTGTTCCTCCATAGATTGGCTAAGATTTTCTCCCGTGTGTAGGGAGAAGTGGAATCTGCTCCCTCCTAGTGCATTGTCATCTTCCCTCCTGCCTGAAATATTTTCCTAACACTTTCTCAGAGGATAGTGGCCAATTTTTAGGTGTGGAAAGTCTTTATAGTATTAATTTAATTGAGAGAGAATCATACTGAGAGAAAATTCTTTAAAATTTTCCTTATAAATAATTTTTAAAGGCATGTTTGACCCTCTGCTATAAAAAATAGGGAAGATAGAAACTTATCTATTTTCTCCACTTGAATCCTTAACACTCAGAATAAATTGAAACTACTAGGACCTCAATAAGTATTAACAGAAATGCACCAAGAAATGCTTATATTTTTATAGCCAGTGCATCTGAAGACAAAAGAAAAAAAACATAGATTGAGTACCTATTGTATTCTAGACAGCTTTTAGTTTTTATAGTTATTGTAATTTTTATCACAAAAGTAGTATAAACATATTATAAAGAATCTTAAACATTCCAGAAATATGTAGTAGAAAATGAAAATCCACCTAACCCAATTCCCAAGGTTACTTCTGTTCATGTTTTATAGATATCCCCCCAGGATTTTTTTAAAATCATGTATATTTACATACTATACATTTAAAGTCTTCCTGAAAACCCACCTCTAAGTCACTGATCTGGGCCTAATATTATTTTACTCTTCCTTCATTGGCATCCTTTACTTTTTGCCCAACAGTGCCTCAGAAATAATGTGAAGGCTTGAGAACATGCCCTATGCACAAGATCCAGGGAGTTGAGATTTTTTGCCTCATTCTCACAAAATGTCTATAAACAGAAATTATTAAATGAAGAAGCTCATAGATATTAAGGAACTTGCCAGATGTCACATGACTAGTGAAATATTTGGGCTTGCTTCGCCAAAGTATAGTACTTGTGTACCATGGATCTTGGCTTGTCTTTTCCATATAATGGCAAAATTCAAAATGAATAGAATTGAATTGCTGTAAACACTCGGAGTTGGTATTATATTGTCCATTTGTATGGAATGGTTGAGTAAAGTTTGTTTTCACACGCAATGTAAACTAACAATAATGATTGAGTTTAAATTCAAATGTCAATGCTTTAGCTACATTTAAAATAAACAAAGGGAACTAGTTTGGTGGGATAAAGGCAGAACCTGGCACCAGTATTATAGAAATGTACACATGTAATTGAAAACTCATGTTGTTATCAGAGAGACCCGAGTTAGGGGACACACGCCCCTCAGTTCCCGCCTCGCTTATAAGAGACAAATTCAGGCAAGAGACAACATGTACAGTGGAAATGAGATGGCAAATTTATTTATGAAATACTCTTGAGCATGAAGCTGCAAGCAGGCACCCAGCTAGTCTGGTTGCCCCGACTATTGGGATTTTAGGGGTTTTATACTAGTAACCAAACAGCTTCTAGTTCCCCCTCCTCCTCCTCTCTCTAGACCTTGGTGTTAATATACAGTTTCAAAGGCTTTCTTTCCCGGATAGTGGAAATGATACATACAAAATTTAAAGGGCTCCTCTCTTCCTGTGCTACCATGGTTTTCTTGTGATTTTGAACACCTGTCAATCTTATTGGACCAGTCTCAGGGCTGCAGAATTAATAAGTGAGACATGTCTCCCTCCCCCTCTCTGCCTTGGCTTGCTCGGTATCCTGCCTAACAATGTCACGCTAGAGTAAGCTAAAATATTAAACATTATCTTCAGAGAATAAAAAAATTACATTATATGCACTAAGAAAAGAGTATAAAATCAACAATCAAGTAATTGGTAAAAAGGTTAAATGACATGAAGGGATTTCTCTAGAGACCCAGGGTTTTTCAATTTCTCCTTTAAATGGTAAAGGTTTTATTTCAGTCTTCTTAAAAGAACACTTAAATTTATTAACAGCCTTAGTGTAAGAAAAGTGAAAACAGTTATTTGTAAATAAAAATAACTTAATTTACTCCTGCACGTTTTAGAAGTGTCATTTATGCCTGGGTCTGCATGCTGCCGTGAGAGCTAGTTTGATAAAAGGAAGGGTACTGGAGGCCATTACAGAAGAAAAATGGTGACACCAAACCCTTTAGGAACAGAAAGCTATGGGAGGCTGCCTAATCATCTGTCTTACAAACAGAGCACATGTTCGCATGCTGGTGTCTTATAAACCTGAAGGCAGCAACTGCATTTGTCACTAACTCCAACCCAATATTTGTTTTCAATCATTTCTAACCCAAGAGGCCTGGATGATACAAACCCAATTTAAAGGCTAACAAAATTGTCTTTCCTTCTCTGTATTGCTACAAGTTATATACCTCACATAAAGAAGAAGGCCTTTACTGCTCTCTGATATGGTGGCTTTTATATTGTTTCACCTTTTCAATAATAGCCTGACAACAGATGTGTGAAAGATTTAGATGTGTTCTTGATGACCAGTTTGTAGGTCTGTTTGTATTTCCCCTAACTTGGACCATAATCATTTTTATTTAAACGTTTATTTTTGGTGAGAAAAGAAAACACAAGTGATTTGCCAGATGTAAAAATTAACATGTCTGGATTGGTAGTGGGATGGAAACTGCCGCCCTCTGAGTAGTGACGTGGTGTGAAATCCGGGGCGTGGGGTTTGCAGATGTGAGGCCTCCGCAAAATCCACACTTGGCAGGTTACTCACTTCTCAGTGCCTCATGTTTCCTTTTTCTAAAAGGAGGCAACAACAACCTATCCTGTGGTGCTGTTGTAAGGATTAAATCAAGGAATAGAATACAAATTATATGCACTTCCTCCTCCATGCACTTGGACAATTAGCTTCCACTTGATAAAAGTACAGTGCTGACCTTTTCCATTCCCTGAGTGGGATGTGGCATGGAACCTCGAGGATTTCAGCCCACCAGGTTTCTCTGCTTGCCAAATAAATTATAGAGATAGTTTGGCTCAATCTTGAAGATAGAGCGCTAAGAAATTGGGTCTATCTCTGTCATTCTCCTCTCAAATTTCTCTCATCTGTCACAACACAGTAGTTATGAAAAATGAAAGCATAAATTCAATTTATGGGGCAATTTGCAGCTAATCTTTGGAGTAATTCCAGTGTGAATAATGCAGCAATTTGGATGCATGGTCAGTCAATTCAGTCCTGATTTATTAGTATTTAAAAAATCTTTCTTTCATTAATGGTGATTATTAAACAAGACAAAATTTCTTCAACATTATCTACCTTCATATCACTACTTTCAATTCTGAAAAATAGATACATTTTTGTTAAAATTATGACAAATAAAGCTTTTGCATTGTTATTTAAAGACACAAGAACAAGATGTGTTTAGATTTTGAGCAATAATTCTTTCCAACTCTCGTGTGAACTTCTCAGCCCTGGCTTATATCCACCTTTTTTTCCCCTCAATATGACTCCCATTAGAATTAACATTTTGAATAGCTCAGCAGAAGAATTCTGGGAATTGCCATTGATTTACCACACTCCTTACCCCAGAAAGGATGTATTAAAATCTAACTGCAAAAAAGAGTGACATTTTTGTTCACGTCTAAAAATTGAGTTTATCTGAGATTTTTTCCTACTTATTAAAATTCTATATTCTGACACATCCAATGTTCTCTGAGTCAGTGAGTTTACAAGCATATGTTTAAATAGAGGGTAACATCACATTCATATCTATAAAGAGCAGCCCTCAGAAATTGTTTACATTCATTTACTTTTTGTATTTTATTGCATGGGTTTTAACTAGTATGTGTTGAACTATAGAAATAGGTATTTAGAAACAAAGTGAAAAAAAATAGATGTAATTGTAAAGCCTTCCATTAAATTTTTTTTGCTTCATTCTAAAAAAAATATTCATTTGAGAGAGAGATGTTTATTTGTTGTTCACTTACCTTTGCATTTGTTTATTCCTGTATGTGCTCTGACCAGGGATTGAGCCCTTATCTGCACTACACTTGAACCAACTGATCTTCCTGGCCAGTGCTTAAAATCTTATTTTTTATTTATTCCCCCCTTCTCTATTTACTCTGTGTAATCAGGGCCATGAATCTTCCAGATTTTTGTATTACTCCATTAAGCAGGGACTGTGTTTGTGGTCCTAGGTGTATAAAGTCCCTTTCAATTTTGGCATTTATGAAAATAAACTAAGAAAACAAGAGTCGAGTGACAGCGACGGCCCCAAGGCTGTTGTGGTGGGCCGTGACACTTTAGGTGTTACATAATACGAGGACAGGAGGGCGCTCATCTGAGGATGTCATTGTAATGCCCGGCCAATCATTTCGTGAATATGATGACATTCCATTTTATTCAATGTAATCAAAATTGCAAACTGATCAAACTCGTGGAATTTCCCCAGAGGTTATATATTTGTAACTTTTTATATACATATTTAGGGTTTAACTTGAAGTGACACGAGTGGGTGTTGTTAAGTCCTGATGATAGCTTTAAGAAAATGAACTCGTGGGAGGGCATTTTCGGTGCCCATGAGACTCATTTGCAGAGGGCAGGTATGCTTCCCCCTTTGAAGAGATAGAAAACCCTGAAACTTGAACTCTACACACATTTGTTTGCCGTATTGCTACAGATCTTTCTACTTGTTGTCTCTTGAGTCCCTAAAACAAGGTCTGGAGCAGAAGCGAAACCCAGAGTAGAGAGGAGAGGACGATGCCAGTGTGTGTTCAGAAGCTGCGTGGACCTCAGCTCCAGCCTCTTCTCAGTTGCCCTTCGTTATAGGTGAATTCTCTTATCAGATGATAGCTTAGGGCCCATACAGCCCTACCTTCATTTTCTCCTCAAAAGCACAGCTTTAAAAAATTCCTCTTACACAGTGGAATCTTTATTCTCTTCATTTTCATACTGTGAAAATTCTGTCAGAAGCCATTTGTGTGTGTGTGTACTGGGTTCTAGTACATTTTAATTGCAAGAGTGTTTTCAGTGTTAATTTATTTGTTTCTCTGTTTAGAAAGGAAGCATAGTTTTGTTGTTTTGTTTTAACATTCCACAGATTTTTGTTTTATTGTCTACAAAACATACCAGTGGCTAAAAATTTTGGGAATTCAGAGTTTCCATTATATAAGAAAAAAATACTTTTCAGGAGAATTTCGATATCAAGGACTCAAGCTTCCCAAGGCTGAAGGTGCCCTATCAGGACAGAGAGTGTTTGGAGGCAGAGAGTGCCTGGCCAATCAGAGCACTGGTAAGGTTTTAAATCTGGTGCGGGCACTGGGGTGGGACCTTCTTTTCCTAGGACCTGTGAGAGGAGGGTATGTCTTTGATTGCTCTGGCCTATAAGGTGTTTGAATTAACTTAAATCCTTGGGTGTCTGAGTAATTTTGTGAAGTATTACTTACCTTACCTGAAATCCTGTGGGCTTATTTTATTTTTAAGGTGGGGTTAAACATGTCTGCATACTTGGTTAACTAAGTTTGTGTCCCCTTAAAGTGAAAATTATTGTTTTCTTGATCTAACTATTTAAAGTAGTGCTTTTTTTCTTGCCTACTCTAATTTTTATGTTTATTCAAATAAGTTCAAAATGTTTATATTGCACTTAGGTTTAATATCTCTGAGCCTTTTAGGTAAAATAAATCATACTGGCATTTCTTAAAAAACAAACAAAAAAAGACTTGTCTCTCTGTGCTGTTCCCAAACATTATCCCCTTTCAGTCAGAACTAACTAGGTCATTTTTTGTATGTTTCTGGAGTGCTTTTGTATTATGATCTTATCATTGCATTTTTATATGGGTTTGTTTAATTTTCAGATTTCCATTCTAAACTTTATTGAGCTTAAGATGGAACTTAATTCATATTTGGGCACTAGCAACCTTTATAGTGATATGTGGCAGGCAATCAATGTGTTTGTTCAGTTGAGTTCCTAACATCTCCCAGGTGATAGCTATGAGGACCCTTTTGCCTGTGAGTGCACAGACTGTGGATCAGGAAAAGCAACATTACCTGGAGCTTGTTGCAGATGCAGAACCGCCAGCTGTTCCCTGGACCTAGTGAATCAGAATGTGCATTTCTTCTAGATCCCAAGTGATTCCTGTAAATTAAAGTTTTAGAAACACTGTTATAGATCTGTAAGTTCGTGGTTTTCTAAGTGTGGTCCCCAAACCAGTAGCATTAATGTCATCTAGGAACTTTTTTGAAAGGCCTAACCTCAAATGTATTGAATTAAAGACCTGAGTAAGGTATAACAATCATAGAAAGATCTCCAGGTAATTCTGATGCATCCTAGATCTGAAAACAAAGGTAACTGACTCTTAGTAAATGAAAATTCAAATGGAAAGGACAAAATGTACACTGGTGTATTAGACAAGAGAAATTTGATTATGACGAATTATTTTATCCACTTATATTTCCTCAAGACTTAATGAAGTCATGAATTTTTATTATAAATTCTCAAATAAATTTTTTTCAATGCCAAATTCTAGATATGTTAAATTTAAAGAGTTCTCATTACTGGTATTTTAGGCTGTCAGCCTTATAAGCAAGTGGTTTCAACCTGGGCCATCAACCTCATGAATACTTTTAAAAGATAATGTTGAACTTAGGTATTGAAAATTTCTTCTCTTTGTATTGGTCCTAAAATATTGATTTTTGTTAAGTCCTAAGGTGGTAATTTAAGGAATAATTGATAATAATCAGTGCCAGACACTGACATTGATTGCTTTATATAAACCACTGAATTCCCATATTAAAACATTTTCCCTGACAGTGATTTGAATCTTCCACAAACTAGGTTACTCTCAGGTTTATTTAAAAAAAGTTTCCTCAGTTTTAAATCATGTAGCTGTAGAGATGATATCCATTTCATAAAAGCATTGAGGTGGTTAAGCAATGATATCTAAGTGTGTCACAGATACAAATTGCAGATCTCAGTGATGAAAATTATAAATTATAGTTGTTCTAATGCTTTACCTTTTGGATCAAATTTGAAACACCAGATGGGGTAAGTGTGATGGCTGATTAATAGAAATGAAAAATAAATTTTCAAAAAGCATCCACAAACTCATTCTAAATTGCTTAAAGAAAAAATATGTCTATTCATTTATAAGAAAAATTATAGAATGATAATGTGATTAGTAACCAAAAGAGTGAAATGAAAAGACAAAGAAGAGACTGTTATTGTAAGATTTTGACTATTTAATTGTATAACCAATGAAGTTGAAGGGAAGAAAAAGTATTTCAACTAAGTTTGTCATTGTCTAGAAAATAATAAAAACAGAAGGTTATTACTTGGCATTCCTTGACCCCGCTGTAATAATAAGGAAGGCAAATAGGCCACTGAAAGGAACTTGGTGGAAAAATCCAATCTGAACTGAATGCAAAGTAGATACCACTAGGATTGTATTCAAGAAGGAGGTCCTAATTATTATTCATAGGGCAAAATGGTTGGAGGAATGAAAGTTTTTAATCTGTTACAGGCCAATCTGCACTATTTACATCTCTTAAAACAGATTTGTGGAGGATTTTAAAACTGCCTTAAATCCATGCGGATTCCCTGTGTTGTGTGTACTGTTGACATTTAAAACAAGGCTAAGTCAATCCTGCCAAGTTCTGCTAATAAACTGTGAGGCTGAGTGCTATGTGAAGACACAATCTGTACATGAAAGGGGCATTAGTTTATTAATGTTTGCCCATATGGTGTTTTAAATCTATTTGTCTCCTCTTGTTTCTAAGGCTGTGTATGCCAAGATCTGCTTTCTCACCATAATAAGCACCCTGTTCTGTGCAAGGTAGGCAGTCAGTAAATCAGTCTAGTGGGGGGGGGGTGTTGGTTCAAGAGCAAAAAAGGAAAAAGGACTCATGGACATGGACAATGGTGTGGTGATTGCAGAGTGGGAGGGGGGCATTAGGGGACTAAATGGTATAGAAAAAATATAATAAGAAAGAAAAAATCTTATATATTAACTGAATGTACTTTACTTGAAAACTCACCAAAATAAACAATAATGTAAAATAGAGCATAAAATGCTGCATTGACACACACACACACAAGACACTGTGGATTAAATTTTGGATTTAAAAAATATATTATCATGGTAACCACATTCTATTTTGTTGTTGTTGTTGTTATAGAAACATAGAAAAGTAAAATTAGGAAAAGTAATTCAATTTTGAGTGCTTGGAAGAACTTTCAGTCATTCAGTTAAGATTCTTTACCATCAAATACTTTTTACGTAATTTCTCCAGTTTTAAACTTTGAATTTGTCCATGTGTGAGCCTTGGGTTTTGATGAGTTGTTTTTCTTATTTCTATATTTTTTGGCAGTTCTGTTGATTTCCCCCAAAATGACAGTGAGGCCACAGTTGAGAAAGAAGCTGTAACAGTTGAAGGAGGCAAATTGGGCATGGAGGAGGTGAGCTAGGAGGAGGGAGGGCACAGAGGCACTAGAAGCTGAAAAAATGACAGATGTAAACTCAAGTGAAACAATTGTGGTAGAGATAGCAGTGGCTTAGTAATTCGTGATTTACAGATGGAGTCTGAAGAGTGTTGGAGCACTGGCATAAGTAGTGGGAAAAGAGGTGAAAGGAGTTGAGAAACTGGTGATTGAAGGAGGACACGTGCCCTGGAGGAGAGACAAAGAACACTGTTTTAGAATGAGGTAATCTCAGATACAGGTTGCTTCTTCCCAAGGCTGACTTCTAAGGACTCCAGTAATCTTTTCTTCCTTTCTTTTTTTTTTAAATTAAACCTATTGGGGTATCACTGGTTAATAAGATTATATAACCTTCAAGTATACATTTTTCTATGATACATGATCTGAATAGTGTGTTGTGTTCCCACCCCTCAAAGTCAGATCATCATTGGAAATGACTCTTGACTACAGAGTATGATTGGGAAGCATAGGTTTTATATAAAGGTTTTAATGCATGGCCTCTTGGATGCTTCTGCTGGCTTCCTTATGTAGGGGCAAAGGTTGTTACACAATTCAAATTATTTACATTGTAGACATCCCCTTCTCCACACCTGTTTGCCACTCCCCATTATTCAAGTTGTCCATCTCTATAACAAGAAAGATTGAAAAACACTCTTCTACTTCATAGCTGAATCTCAAAGCAATTGAGCCAAAATCTGACTTTCCCTGATTTTGGCCACAGCTGGATGTATATTCAGCTACACCTTAGGACACAGGTGGCAAACAGAAGGCCTGCAGGCCAAATCCAGCCCTCCACCTTCTTTTGTCTGGCCCAGCACTTTGTTTCTACCCTGTGGCAGTGGCGAGCTCTTGCTTAACTGTTTAGGAGTCATTACATTTGTACAGTCTTAAAAATTACATTTGGCCCTTTGAAGGTAACCACAAGGCTGATGTGGTCCCAGGTGAAAATGAGTTTGACACCATAGGAGATAAAAGCTTCCCTTCATTTTCAATTAAATAATTGGAGGAAGGAAGCATTAGGGAATAAAGATCATTCCACTACCTTTTGTGAGCACCTAAATAAGCCATGACAAACAATTGTTAAGAATTTGTAAGATTTGTCTAAATCTGAATTGTTGTTTTGGGAAATTCCTTTTATTTCTTTTTAATAATCAGTATCAAATCCTTGTAAAATGAAAGAAGGCTTGCACAGATAGACAGGGTAATTGAAAAATGCTACTTAGAGTCTTCTACAATTGTCTTGTTGTGTAACATTTTTCTCCCTCTACTTGTAAAATGCTCAGACCCAGTGCCCTAGAAAAGTGGTCCATTGGCATCCCAGGGGTAGTCTTTTATTAAAGATAGAGAACAATACAAAAAGTGCTATCTTAGACACTTTATAAACTAACCTATCACCATTCAAGGTATACTCAGTGAAGTTATTAATGACTTCAATTTATTTTTTTTATTTCTCTAAAGAAACTTTTTGTCAAATAAGAAATAGGAAGAATAGATCTGGTTGCAAAGATTACTCATGCTTTCCTTGACTATGTGTGGAGAACAAAAGATGTGAAACCAATGTTAATCCATGGGGAAGGCTAAAATGCCTCTGCATATGGAATGTTCAGAACTGAATCAAGAAAATAATACATGAATGCAATTTTTAAGGAATGTTTTAATACCAAAGGCCCAAAGAAATTCACACAATAATTATTTTTGCTATTTCATCTTCTTTGCTTGTTTCTCTCCAAGCTCTTTTTTCTATTTTGTATTTTCTTTCACCAACAAAGAATTTTTATTTAGGGACTTCTGCTTTTTTATCATGATTTGGGGACTTTTACATTTAGAAGACTACTACTATATTCTCTGAAGTTAGTTAGATATTCCCCTGGGAAATTCTAATTATAGTCTTTAAGATCTTTTATTGTTTCCTATCCATATTCACCGAGAGAATTGTGAGCTTGATTGTTTGCACCCCAAGCACAGTGCCTGGCATAAAGGCCATGGTTGTATGAATCCTTTGGTAAATTAATGACAGTGTTATCTGCTAGAGCTCTCAAACATTCACAGGATATGAACAATTTTAAACTCTTTCAGTTGAGGAATCCATGTGTAACACTATGATTTTTGCCTTTACAGCTACAAGTTTGTTAGCTTAATGATGCGTTTATTGATGATGTTGTCAATGACACAGTCATCAGAATAAGAAATGGAGAAACACAGACCCCCTTGCAAGAGAAAGATGGGTAATAAGCTTGTTTCCTATTGAGTTATGTACTGTACAAACACAGAACAAATATTTATATGAATAGGAAAACAGTTTCTCTTGTGAAGACAGGTTAAAATAAGATTTCCTTCATGGTAGAAGCATAGTCATTGCCTTTGGAAGAATGCATAATACCCTTGTTTTACAGCCTTGAGGGAATGATGGTTTTTAGTTTTTATTTTTTTGGTCATGCTTTCTTTTTATTTCATTTGTGTTTCCAAAGTATTCTTCATTTTAGGAACTCAAATTGATTCATTTGAGTAGCCTGCCAAATCTTACTATGCTTATATTGTTCCGCAACATGTATTTCTTAGTTTTTTTTTTCCCCTACCCCCCATCTCAGTGCTAGAAGAATGCTTTATCACCAATTCATGGTGGTTATTAATAGGTTCTGGCCTAACTTGGCATTTCATGTTTATTTTTATTCAAAGAATGAGTAACATTGTGTTGTTATTGTTCTGCGTATGTAATTACTGTTTAAATTAAGATTTTTTTTGCTTAGAGTTTTCAAATTTAGTGAGTTTATCCATTAAACAGATTTGGAACAGATAATAGGTATTGAACTGTGATTTGTGCATCCTTTATTGCCTGTTGATTTTGAGATAAATCAAGGTTTCATTTCCACAATGTATGAGCATGCTAAAAACTTATTTACAAAAATAAGAAAACCAAAGCAAAATCAATTTATGCACAGCATTTTTTCTGTTATACCAGCATGCCATTTACATTCTCACATTGTAGCATTTGAAATGGTTCTTCTATAAGATATTAGAGCAACTAGCCTACAAGAGTATGCTGAGAATTGCATGCTGTTATGGTGTAAAACAATGCAAGGCCCATGATGCGAAGGTCCATACTTAGCTTTTTTTATTTCTAGTGCCAACTAGATAGTGGAATCATGGTACATGCTCAAAAAATATTTAGTGAAAAAAGAATGTAGTCAGAAACAAATGATTCTATAGGGAAATACATTCTAGTTTCCATGCTTAAAAATTCTGCTCATTTATATTTATACACATACATGAAATTTCTTTAGGAATAAGAAAATAGTATTCGGTTGGCCAAAAAAGTCCATATTTTTTCCATAAAATAAAAGACACATTTTTCATTTTCACCAATAACTTTATTGATTTGGATATTTTGAGTCTGTCAGCTATCTCCCGCTGTTGACGTCTAGTGAGTACAGGCCAGGGGTGCTGCTAAACACCTTCCAATGCATAAGACAGCCCCACAGCAAAGAATTATTTGGCCAAAAATGTCAATAGTACCAAGAAACTTTGCAAACCATTTTTGACATGCTTGATCAGCCACAGCACTTTTTCCATACACTGCAGAAAATCTTTTGTGCAGTGTATGTTTCAGTTGCATTTTTTACCTTTCTTGTAATAATAAAACATAATACGCCAAAAATGTTGCGTATCTTCTTCCATCTTCAATATTAAAATAACTGAACAAAAATTCACCAATTTTGATACAATTTTTAAATGCATGCTGGTATGAACTGTCACAATACAACTTAACAAAATTGTTTCAAATGAAGTTAAAGACAACTAAGCACTACTAGTGCCATCATACAGAAAAAAACACGACAAACTTTTTGGCCAACTCAATATCATTAAGCTGCCAAACTGATAACTATAAAGACTAGATAGGTCTCATCCTGTTCCCGCAATCCAGTAGAAAGCTCTCTGATGGTGCTGCAGCTGGGCCTTGTGTTTCTCCCAAATTGCCGCTCATGGGAAAACAAGGCTCTTGAGGTTACAGAACAGATGGAGACTGAGTAATATTGTGATGCTCAAAAAAGTGAAAAAAAAACACACACAAAATGGCTATATGAATGTCTCTTTGCTACCTGATCACTTTTCATTCATGTTTCTGTAATACATGAATCATATAAAATTAGACTTTTATTATGGTCAAGACAATAGTGATGTTTGGATTTTAAAACCACCTAAAATATTCTCTTCTCTATACCTTCTTCCTCATTATTCTCACTTCTGCATGACACAAGTAATTAATATGAAAGTATTTTTTCTGCTGCCTCTTTTCAACTATCCCTGCCTGAAAGCTAGCCATGCAGAAACATTCTATGTGTCACTGATGTGACTTCAAAGGAAAGCCACTGTTCTTATATTAAAAGTAAAATGTTTGAGTTTCATGCATCTGTAAACAAGAAATAGGTGACAGTCTCTGAAGATTGAGGTGATTTCCATTTTAATCAAATGGCATAAACTATTAATGTTTACTCTTAAATTTATAATAAAGGATTAAATAGTAATATCACTTTCTGGGAAAACAGACATCATAGTGCTGGTTGCCTTGAAATCGCATTAATAGATAATATTGTGGTCGTTTTGCCCTTTATCTGTCATATCTTATAATTTTATTTTTATTGATGTTTTAAAGTGATAAACCTAAATCATTTATATTAAGAGAAAAACATTATATATTATCCTACCTTTGCTTAATTTCTAAAATATGCCTTTTAATTACAGGTTATATTTCACTAATTTGAAAAACTTAAGTTAGTAAGTCATTTCCAAATGGCACAGCCAGGTGTAGATTAACTGAATAGGGATTTCACAGAGCCAGATAGTATAAAAATATATCCTATATATCCTATCTCTCACATAAATTCTAACAGGGCCACATTTATGCTATCTAGAATGGAGAAAACCTTTTTAAATAACTCAAATATACTTTTATCCTTCATTCCCCCTATCTTATAAATGGGATAAAATTGACTTCATACAATTGAAAGATTAAGGAAATTACACATAGCACTTAGCACACTGCCTAGCATATAATAACTATTCAAAATATTTTAACTATTGGTTAGCCAAAAACTTTGTCACCTTTTTTCTGTACAATGGCTCTAGTAGTGCTTAGTTGCCTTTAACTTCATTCAAAACAATTTTGTTAGATTGTATTGTGACAACTGTCAAATCAGCAGACATTTAAAAAACATCAAAATTGGTGAATTTTTGTGCAGTCATTTTAATATTAAAAATGGAAGAAGTTATGCAACATTTTTGGTGTATTTTATTAATTCAAGAAAAATAAAAACACAACTGAAATGCGAAAAATAAAAGTTTTGTGCAATGTAAGGAGAAGGTGCTGTGACTGACTGAACATGTCAAATGTGGTTTGCAAAGTTTCTTGGTACTGTTGACATTTTGGCCAAATAATTCTTTGCTGTGGGGCAGTCTTATGTATTAGAAGATGTTTAGCAGCACCCCTGGGCCCTACCCACTGGAAGCCAATAGGGGGAGATAGCTGACAGACTCAAAATATCCAAATCAATAAAGTTATTGGTGAAAATGAAAAATGTCTTGTATTTTACAGAAAAAACATATGGACTTTTTGACCAAGCCAATAGAAACCTAGAACCAATTAACAAGCAACCCAAAAATAAATTTAATACAAAAAATAGCCTAAATATTAGGAACATTAAGTATCTAAAGGCTTGTATAAATGTTTCTATACTGTTTTCTATGTAAATAAAGAAATAATTCCTCCCAGCAGAAAGTCTTATTTTTAGTGGAATTTGTACTTATATGTTTATTAAGTGTGTTGATGACTTATTTTCTGTTACAAACAATACTTCTCACCATATTACAAAAGAAACAAGAAGGAAGGGAGGTAGAGAGGATGAGGTAGGGAGCAAGATAAGCTTGTAGGGCAGTCCCTGATCCTACTTTCACTGTGGCTACTTTGCTTGGCAGTCTTTCTAAATGTATGAAACAATTGCCTCATTTTTATTATTAATTTGCGTTCATCCTTCATTTTGGTTTCCACCACCTCCTATTTCCATTGGGTCTGATTTCCATTGGGTACTGCAATAAGTTAACAAAGTGACATTTTAATTTTACAGGCTAGGTTGGAAACACTCAGAAATAAACTATCTTACTCAATATCACCCAGTTTGTAAATATAGACTAAGGTTAAAACTGATGTTTTCAGCATTAAAGCATGTCTTTCAAAATCTCCTTATTTCAGTGTCTTCCTTTGACTTTATTCACTGGTCCGGCATTAGAGCCTTTCCTGCTGTCGCCTAAACCTGAATTTTTATATTTCTATCTCAGGGCTCCTTTAGGAAGCCTCCTTGCATAGTTGTTTTAGTTGGATAATAATTCTGAAAGCTACCACTTAATGGGTGGATTGTCCTCTAATGCCTTAAGAGCTTCACATGTATTTAATCTTTACTGCAATGAAATGGTTCAGAGCCAGGCTGAGACCTATGGGTGCTTCTGGCAGGCTAATTTGCTCCTCCTAAAAAATATACTTCAAAAATTGTTCAGTGTTGAATTAGATGAGACATTGAACCCTGGATAGGAATAGGCACAGATATGATACTCCCTAAGGTGACCATGGCAGGTTTGAGAACAAAAGCTCTATAATTTCTTCTCTCAAAACAGTTGAGAGAATGTCAGTTTTACATCAATGGCCATTCACGAGGTGGAGCAGGAACTTGCTGAGAGCTCACTGCTCTCCTTCCCAATCTAATAGGATCAAGTGTTCTTTTTAATCATACATAATAATCTTTCTTAAGAAGTTTTTAGAAATCAGCTGTCTTTATCTCAATACATGTAGTGGATGTCCTCTGACCCCTTACTGACTGGTGCTCTGGATATCTGACCCAGGTGACCTGACTTTAAACCTTCACTGATAATAACATTATTATCTTCATTTAATGATGCGTACCAGCATTCAAACCCAGGTGGGAGTTCAAGCTCCTTATTTCTCTCTGTAATACTACTCCTCTTTGGTCTCACAGTTCCTAGTTCCATATTTTAAGTGTTCTATCTTTATCTACTTTTATGACAGAAGTTATTTTAGGGATTAAATGTTAATCAATTGCATTTCTTTCACACTTTTCACCCCTTCTTTCAAGTATGTTCTCACTGTCTCAGTTTTCTTTCCCTGTAGTGGTCTCTCAGGTTTTTATTTGTATCAACAAACTTTCCTCAAAGATGCAATTCTGCATTTCCACCTGAATACCATACCAAGGCATCGCTGATCTTTTGTGAAATTGGCCCCTGCCCTCTAGCTTGCTTAGGATGTGTTCCTCTCAAACCATCTTACCACTTCCAGTGTAAACCACATTTTAGTGATCATTGCTTTCCTTGGCTTCATTTCCATCCAGGCTGCTTTATTTCTGTTATCTCTGCTTGCACAAAGCTGAGCTCTCACCTCTGAACACCATGACTTGTAGGAGAGGTTTTAACTGATCTCTCTGCCTCCAACCCTTCTGTCCACCAGCACATTTTCATGCTCTTCCAAAAATCTAATTTGTATTTATCACTCCTCCATTCATAAAACCCCAATATCTTCCTCTTGTGATAGACTAAGAGCCATACTCCTTAGTACTTCTCAGCAGGTCCAAAGTTGGACCAAAAAAGGATCTCCACCAAAAAAGGATTTTACTGTTTTCTGGACAGCCCCAGCTTTAGTCAGATATGTAGCCAGTGAATTCATCCACCGCTCAGTCATTTCCACCAGCCTGTAGGTCAATACCTATCACAGTGGCAAGCAGAATAGGTTGGGGAAGTATCTCCATCTATCATTATGTCAGTCAGAATGGCTCAATCATTCATGACCAGTCACAATCCAATCATTTTGATAGTGAGAACAGACCTTGTCCCGGTGTCTTCCTCTTTAAGCATTTGCATCTGGCTGTGATCTTTAAGAGGGAATGGGGGCAAATGGGAACCACTGTTCTGCTTCATACTTTATGTTTTCAATTGTGTCACATACATTTTTGGGTATAATTAAAAGTCACTAAATTTTATTGGCACAAAGAGATAACATCACAGTTCTAAAAAGACAAATTTATTTTTGCTGAATCAAATGCAATGTAAAGCTTCAGAATATTTACATTTTATTATTAACAAGTTGATAGCACAAGGGCTTCTGTTTCTTACAAAACTGGCAGCACTACTTCCACTCTTTATCTGGTTCTATCGTGAGAGGAGTTCTTTGATACAATATATGCAAATATTTCCTTACTGTGCAGCAGAACTGGGATGCTCCAATGTTTTAGCAGATCAGGTTCTCCAGTTAATTTGGGTTTATTCAAACCCACACTACTGAATGCCTTTGATTACTCAGGAGTATTTTAAGAAATGAGACATCTTAAGATAGGATTTCAGCATATTTATCTGTATATCTTAAGTTTTAATATGTATAAACTTTTTTTGACTTTCACAGACCTGCTAATCAGTTTAAACCAGAAAACTTCCTTGTCAGCAATTTTCTCAACAAAAACTTTAAGTAAAAATGCAATAAATGAATAGATAATATTTGTTCAAGACCTAGGTCATTACAGGTAGAGTTACCATATTTAGTGAATAAAAGTGCAATATACCAGTTATATTTAAATTTCATATAATAATGAATAATTTTAGAATATGCATATATCACAATATTTGAGGCATAAGTACTAAAATTAGTCATTGTTTATCTGAAATTCAAGTTACTTGGATGTTTTCTATTTTATCTGGTAATACTAATTATATGGAGTATACCATTTAGTTTTTACAAGGTAGTTGCTGTAATTAACTGCATTTCCCACAAGAGACTGAAGCTCAGAGAGTTTAAAGAACTTACACAAAAGTCATGCACTATTAAATAAAAGAAGCATCTGTGCCCAGGTGTGCTTAACTTCAGAACTGAAGCTCTTAATCTTATTTCCTCACACTAAATGTTTATTTATTTATTTTTTAACTTTTTAAATAATTTTATGCTGTATTTTTTCCATTAATATTTAGTCCATGTATATGCCCCCCATTACATTTTTAGAATTGGAATTTTGGGGTGAGAAGTTACAGTTGTTTTAAAGGCTTTGGAATATTATCAATTTTCCATATGAAATGTGAACCAGTTTATAGTCTCACCAATATATGTTTCTCTGAACCCTCACCAACACTGGCATGATTTTCAAAAATCTTTGCTAGTTAAATTAATCCATAGAACAACATGCACTTAGTGCATTTATTGTGCACTTATTTAATTTCTAGCGAAACTGGACTCTTTTGCATTCTTTTGTGATATTCTTTAAGTTTGAAAATTTGAGGTGTAATGTTTTATACCTTGAATCTCAAGCATCAGTGTGCATCATTGTCAGCAGGAGGACTTGCTAACAGACAGATTTTTGGTCCCTCTCTTCAGAATTTGTGCTTCAGTAAGTCTTGAGTGAAGCCGGATTTCTATTTAGAGGAAGTTCCCAGGTAAGGTTGATGCTGCTGTTCTGGAGACCATACTTTGAGCATCACTGGTTTATAGCAAGGTGCAAGGCTCACAGTAAGTAACAAGAAACATTGCTACATTTGCCATCCATTGTTTAGCACATTGTTGCTGATCTCAAAGTTGTAACTCAATGCCAGACAGAAGAATCACCTAAATAAAAATTGTGTATCAATTTTGATAGAGGACAAACTATTATGATCACTTTAAAATAATGCAATGAAAATATCTTTCAATACATTTGTCAAAGATAAAAAATGAAAGCATCCGCTATTTAGGCTATGAATAGAACTTTAATGTTTCTCTTTCTGTTGTATAAAAAATAAATTCTGAGTCTATTAAGAATTTGACACATCTTTCCTTGAGTTCAGAGCAGCTTTAACAACAACAACAAAAAGATTTGTTTGGCATGTACTTAATTGAGGACAGCATTTGGCTAAGTATTGATATGTACTTAATGAGTGCTGTGGAGTCCTTGACTTTCAGGGAACTTCAGATTATAAAACATTACCTTTGTAAACTCTGTGGGAAGAGTTCATACCTGTCTTTTTTATCCCCTATTTTATTTTATTTATTTTTTATTAAATACTTTGAATTTTATTGTTGTCCAAGTACAGCTTTCTGCCTTTTCCCAGCACCCCTCCCACCAGCCCAGTCATCCTCACCTCCCTCCCCTGTTTCTATCCCCCCACCTGTTTTTGCCCATGTGTTCTTTATAGTTGTTCCAGTAATCCTTTCACTCTTTCCCCCCATCATCCCCTCCCCTTCCCTCTGGTTACTGTCAATTTGTTCTTAATTTAAATGTCTTTGATTATATTTTGCTAGCTTGTTTGTTTTGTTGATGAGGTTCCAGTTAAAGGTGAGATCATAAGGCATACCTGTCTTGTTCATTGTTGTATCCTCAGCAGCTAGCATAGTGCTAGCATAGTGCTGACATAGTGTTAGTGGTCAAAGAATAGATATTGAATTACATTGAACAAGTATAAGAACGAGTTCCCAGTTTCCTAAAGCTTCACTCAAGATTGCTCCAGATTTTATTTATTTCATAAGGGATTTCGAGAAGGGTAAAAAGATGAAGAGGTAAATTACCAAGAATAAGGGATGTAACCAGCCTTGGGTGGGCAGTTCTGGGGTGGTTTCCTTTAACAAAGTGAAGGGAAGACTTTATATGTTTGTAGAATAAAATGAACTGCAAATACCTTAAAGCCTGATTTGAGACTGGGGGCCTAAAAAGGGACTATATTTTTAGGCAAGGGCAAGTTTTTGGAAGAGGTAGGAATTTGCTAGGAGAATGCTACTACTTTCTTCTGCATTGTTCCCTGTTTACCTTGTTAGCTTCTCTTCTTATTATAGTCCTTTTGATTGTACCCCAAATCCTGCTGCATGCCTCTCTGTTCCTCAGGCATGCAGTGTTTTTCTTGGAACTAAGATATTGCATGTTCTGTTTCTTACCTCTGTCAGCAGTCTATCTCCACATTTATCTATCCCTACACATTCTTTATTTTTAACTTGGAGTTTTCTTTATCTAATGTTTCTTGATTTTCCCACATCCTGGCCTGTGCTAAATGGAATACTCTTCCTTGTGCCCCCCTCACAACCTGTGTTACCTTTCATCATAACAGTAATTGTATGGTAGTGTTCTCCTCACACACATGTTTCCTAGTTTACTTCTATCATTAACCTCAGAAATTTCTTTAAGTCAAAGACAGAGTTTCAGTAATCATTATTCATTGGAATCCAGACACTCAATAAGCATTATAGATGTTCACTACATCACAGTTGAATGAATACATAAATGAATAAAGCCAACAGAACTAAGAAACCATGTGTACTTAAAGAAGTGGTTTGAGAAGAAAAATAGTAGTGTCAAAAATTGGCACAAGGGAGAGGACCAGCATAGAGTTTTTATTTTAATTATACTCATATATCTTTAAGAAAACAACTATTTGGATTTCCATTTAAAGGTAAACATTCTCAGTTGTAAAAAAAAAATATCTTGTGCAAAATGAAAGAAGGTTTATAAAGAACATCAAGAGACACCCACATTTTTCAAGAGGACAAAGAGTTAAACCCTGGTTGGGTAGCCAAGAATCATATCCATGCTGTACAACAGGCTACTCCAAGGGAGACTTTGAGCCTTTGACCCCAGACACAGGAGGCTCACACCGGGCCTTCTGAGCAGGAGATTCTCTACTTAGAACTCCATGTTGCTACCTCTGAGAATGGGATAGTCTTACCCTGCATGCCTGTGCCTCAGCTGCAAGCAAGGCTGACAAAACACTTTTTTTTTCACCTGGAGAAGTAGAACTCATTGGGTGAAAAGTTAAAAAATGCAGGGATGTCTAGAAGTTTCAAATAAGACAAAAATGTCCATTACACCCGACCTTAAGAACATGCATAGGAACTAGAGATGGAACTATGCAGCTTCTAAGACTTTTTTCCCCCATAGGGCTCTGTTTTGCACCTGTCAGTTTCTGTGGATAGGCCTCACACTAAAAGGCCTTTGAATTGGGGGAAGAAAATTTGGTTGACAGATTATTACATCTTTTTTATGGCCCCTAATATTTCAGCATTAATGTTTGCTTGCTGTTCTTTGGGAAACATGCTAGTAAGTATTTAGCTCTGATTCCTTGATCTCTTGGAATGCCCCAACTACCCAAACTTTTCTTGTTTGATTCAGTTCGAACAAATGATACTGAACTTTTAAAAGTGAGCATGTGGACACAAATTACATCAAATGATGGTGAATAGAAGAAGTTCACATTTGGTCTCCCCATGCACTTGATGAACCTGGGATTGTGAGGGAATGAAAAGACCAAAATTAAGAGCTGACATGGAGAAAGGAGCATTTGGTGGTAATTTTAGCCTTGAGAGCCTCTTAAGGAGTCAAGGGGATGCCCACTTCAAAGGTAAAATTAGAAAATAAAGAATAAAGTTCATTAGATTTGATTTTTACTGAGCTTTTTGAGAGGTTTTGTGTGTCTCAGTCAGTTGGGTCTCCTGACAGCTGTAGAAGTCAGAAGAGCTAGGTCACTCCCCAGCACACTCAGTAATAAACAATTTGCTTTAAACAAACGTGCTATCCTCCAAATTACCTCTTTTATCCCGAAGCAGTCAATATTCTTATAAGATCATAAATCCAAATAAAAATTGTTCAGCTGAACTCTTGTTTTATTAGTTGAAGAGAATAAAGGCTAGTAGAGTGCAAGAAAGAAAGGCATTCCCAGATCTCTCAGCAGAATCAGATCTTCTAATGCATTGTCCGTAACACCATTCTTTTTCTTACACATTTACATTCATTGTCTCCATTTGTTGTTACCTAGTCACTGATCTCAGTAGTGCTCTCAGACAAGCTACAAAAATATCAAGTATTGTGGTGTTTTCTTAGCATTAAGACCGTCGTCCTGTTTTGCCTCTTTCCCCAAAATTATATGGCAGTGCAGGCCCTCATTTGCCTTGTCTTTGTTGCTGATCCTATCCCTGACTCTGTTTCCTTCTTTTGTTTCTCAAAGTAGACATTTCCCAAGTTCTTCTCCAGTTCTTTCCCCAGCATTCTCTACACATTCATGATCAGACATTGAATCTTCTCCAAGTTTTAAACAATCATCTTTTCTAGGTGATTTCCCAAATTAATGCCATATCATAAGTACTCGAATATGGTGGTTCAAAATATACCAGATGTGTTTACACTCAATGGCTGCCCCTTATTAGCTGCATGACCCTTGGTAAGCTGGTCAAACTCTCTGGGCCTCAGTTCCTCATGGTTATGAGGATTCAGATGACCTCATCCTAATGCTTACACAGGTGTCTGGCATAGTTAAGTACCACATACATCTTTATTAAATGAAGTAAAACACAGATGTAGAAGTTATTGGCATCTAGGTGGCAAAGTGGTAGGTATGGAAAGAGAATGGTCCGAGAAACCTCATTCGTAAGTTGAGGGGGCAGAAGAGGAGAGTGCATGGAGTGAAACATCCTATACTGTACCCCGAGGTAATGGATTTTCTCCTGCTTCCCACCCTCATGACTGCATAGCTCATCCTGCTGCCTCTGCATGGACCATCGCTCGCCTGCTTGCCTACCTGTCTCACATTATCTAATCCTCCTGGTCTGTCAGGGGCCACTCCAAATGGCTTCCTCACAAAAGGATTTCCTATTGAGATCACAGTCTCTATTTATAAAACAAACAGTCTTCCTATGAAAAACTATTGTTATTTGAGTATCTTTCCAAGTAATATGTAAAATTTAGGGGGGTGTAGTTTGTATCATATATGATTTTTTCTTCCTCTGACCCTCTAACATTCTATCTTCTGTATAGTGGCCATTCACTTTTCATATAACTGTGTCAGTTGAGTTAGTTACATTATGGATTGCTGTAGGTTATGGAGGAAGGTGTGTATGTGTGTGTAATGGAGGAGAAGGAGAGGAAAATGGAAGGAAGATTGGTGAGTGAGGCCACTGTCTTTCTTCAGACAGTTCTGTAAGAGCTGTAAAGTAGTCATAATAATTTAGCACATATATGAACATGCCAGCCAACTAGTCCATGAATCTTGACAACTATTATTTATTTCTCATAGAGAAATCTTGCAGTCTGAGTCTTTAGAGTCACTGGCCCAGTCCTCTCTTTTTCTGATGAGGAAACTGAGGCAAGGAGAGGTGGAGTGTCTGTGTGAAGTCCCAGGAGTCATGGAGGCAGTCAGCAGCCATGGAGAGCTGGTGTTTCACAATGCCACTGCTACTTGGTTGCTATGTCATTCCAAAATCTCTTAGCTTATTTGTTTGTTTTTACCTGTGGAATTAGCTGAATATCTGTCCATCCTTGTAATCAACTTAGTAGATGCTCAACAAAGTATTTCATATTTTTTCTTCTTTTTTAGTATCATTCAACAGTAGTGTTTCCCCATGCAGCTTATTGAGGTGACACGACTGATGCTAACCATGGCTGTTGGCATGAGAGATGGCGTGGGTAGAATCTAGGTCTCTTGACTTTTAATCTATTTGAGTATACCGTACTACGTTATTTGCTGACTTTTGTTATGTGGCGCATTTTGTGAAATAAAAACCGGATGTAGTACAATAATAACAAATCTTCATACACCAATATTTTACTTTCTCATAAAAATATACTTTATATTTTAGGACTTTATTTATGTGAAAATATAATCTATAGGTGTTTTGCTTCACAAAAATATAATAGTATCATTGGATATATAGACCAGAAACTTACAATCTGTAAATTAATATTTATGGAGTGAAAGTTTTAAAAGTTTGGTAGCTCAGGATATCATAAATATTGTTTTTCAGGAAATCAATTTATTTAAAACTGACAAAGTGACTTTGAAAGAAGAATATAAAATCATTTAGGTCTTATTAAAAGGATAATACATTATGTAAGGAATATTAAATAAAAGGTAGGGAAAATTACATAGAGCTATCACTATAATAAAGTTATGTACAGTAACATAAAAAGATCTTAAATAGTTTTATTAGAAAACTTGTAAAAATGTTGTTATAGTTTTTCTTTTTAGAATATCAACATAAATTAGAAACTAGGATATTTGTATTTATGCTGTACTAAGGTAGTACTAAGTTACTCTTACATTTAAAAAAAGAAACAAATATTATTATAAAATACTTTAAAATAAAAGTTAGCATTATAGAAAAAATATTTGCCTTAGGTAACAAATGCTTTATTGGGCTTGGTTATTATAGTATCAACATTCTATTTGAACTAATTCCTTAATGAACAAAAGTTATTTTGAATATTACATTGCCTTTATTTATATTCTGCTTTGTACCAAAATATTTTATTAATACTGTATTAACATCACTATTCAGAAAGTTATAAAAGGAATGGAATAACTAGGTTTCTTTTAACCAACACAGAATTTGCATTACCCACCTTTGAGGTAATAATTTTTTTCTCCCTGAAACCCTCTGCCAACCAAGGAAAGCACATTAATCTACTTCCAGCACCAACAACTTTTTTCTTTTTGAATCACGAGGCAGAGCTGCTGTACATGTGTTAATAGTTATATATTATGTGGATTTAGGCTAAGTAGCCTATTATTTATCTGTGTTCTCTATCACATATTATGTGTTAGATTGTAATTAAAAAAAATTAAATCAAAGATAAAAATCTCAACTAATTGAGGAACATTGTAAAAATACAAATTAAAAGAATTTATGAAGCAAAGCAGCAGTCTATTAAACCACCTTTTGTAGCTGAAAATAATTTTTGATATTTATAGGTCTATTAATTGCTTCTATAACTATGAATAATCAACATTTGTTGATGTATTTAGTCTCTGCTGAAGAAGTTGAAGATAGAGCTTACCAATAATAAATCCATCCATTTCTTCATCTCTTGTCAAAATATAAATTTTTAAGATTTATTATCTTTTTTCTATTGGTTTACTAATTATATGTAAAATAATATGCATAAACTTGTACTTCTTGTCCTAGAAACTCTAGGCCATTCCTTTTAACATCCTGTTGTAGAGATGAGGATATTAATACTCCCATCCTTTCTAGCACATTTTATCAATGATCAATATTGATAAACTGTAACTACTCATTTTTAAAATACATTTTAGATTCCTTTCTGTTCTCTTTTTCTATTACAAGTTGAAAATATTATTTACCTATGATTATGGAAACACTACTCCTAAAGTTAAATGGTATACCATGATGAGATTTTCTTTCCTGCTTATGTATGAATTCTAAAGAGACTATTTCAAATATCAAGTTCAAGTGGGTTATCTCTTCTCACATTTCATCAATTGGTCAAAATGGTGCCATATATTTTAGCTTAATAACAGGCAAAGCTAATTTCTTATTTTGTGTTTTTGTTTTCATTGTGAAATTAGAGATATGTATATTAAGTATCTGTTTAGTGGAATACGTCATACCTTCTCTTGAGGCTATTTTTGTTTACAGCTCACTGACTTCCTGTTGTAATTTAAATCAATATATTTCTAGGCTAGCTCTGTGTATTTTGGAGATTTTTTCCACATTTTTTTCTTATATTCTGTGTCTTCCTTTTTCCTGAAGAAATGAGAAATACAAGGGGAGACCTCCAAAAAACCTGGAAGTATCTTCTGGAGGGCAGGCCCCTTGTAGTACAGGTTTCCCTTGCTGGGTGAGTGTTCCAGGAACCCCTCTGTACCAGTGTAACAGCTGGTGTTGTGAGAGGCTGTGTTCAGCCTCAGTGAATTTTTTTTGGCTACCTTTTCAATGTCTTTTCCCATTTATTTCAACTTTGCTGATTTATGACTGCACCTGCCCACACCAACGCTGAATGTTCAGCAGTTTTTGACCAAAAAAAAAAATGATGCTCATTGCCCCACCCTCCCTATTCACCAGGCCTCGCCCTGGGTGAATTTTTGTTTTGTTTTCCCTGATGAAAAAAGCTCTCAAAGGGAAACACTTTGCTGATGTGGAAGAGGTGAAAGAAAAAGCAGCAGTGGCACTAAAAAAAATCAAAATGGATGAGTTTAAAAACTGATTTGAACAATGGGAAAATGTAGGTGTATTGCATCAGATGGTGAGTACTTTAAAGGTGAAGTTTAAACATGTAAGAATAAATACACATTTTTATATAGAAATTCCATTTTTCCCCTTTCCTAAGCTGTTTATTAAAAATTTTTTATCATGATCTTATATTCAATTGATAGTTTGCACTGATAATAGAAATACAGTTTAAAAGTATTTTCTCTCAATACCTTCGTAACATCCACTGTTGCTTATTTTAAATTCAATGCCAATTTTCTTCACATGCATATGCTTTGTTTTTTTTTATCACAATAGAATCATTTGTATTTTGTTTCTGTAAACTGTCCATGATTGAATGTAGAACTGGTTCTTTCATGTTCATTGGGCAATTTCATTTTGAAGATATGTGTCTTTACTGCTGGGAAATATTTTTATACTTTTTAATTTTACAATTTTCTACCCTCTCCTTTCTCCATTATACCTCTCTGGCATATCTATTAATTGGATGTTCCACTTCTTTGTTTGAACCTCTGCTTCATATTTTTTTTCTGCCTTTGTTGCTTTTGATTTACAACAGGTTTTTCTCATTCCCTGATGTTTCCATTTTGGGGTAGTGTATTGCTTTATATTCCTGAGGATACCAGTGAGATTAGTTTCTCTAATTTTCTTCTACTCCATGGGTTCTGTGTGATTCTTCAGGGTGCAGAGTTTTTTTTGTTTGATTGTTTTTTGTTGTTGTCATGCTGTTTAGTCTTGATTGTTCACTTTCCCGTTGCTAGTTTTTTTTTCCATATGTCTGCTGACCAGAAGTTTTCTATTGATATTTTGTAATGATAGAGTTGGATTAATTTTTCTGGGCTGCTAGTCTGACTTTCCTCTTCTGTTGTGTGAGTTTGCTTACATAATAAGCCTCTCTGTTACAAAGTCTGACTAGTGCTTTGTCAGGGGAGGAGGTAATTAATTTTGAGTCTTCAGTTGGGGATAAGTGAGAAGGAGGCAGCCAACAGCTTGGAAATGTGGTCTTTTTTTCTAACTGAAATTTTACCCAGGGAATTATCTTCTACTGCTTGTTTCCCATTTAGCTACTTCAAAACTAAGACTTACAATACAGAGTGCATGAAGAAACTTCTAGCAATCTGTGTACTCTGTTCCTGAGGAAGATTCCTGTATTTTATGAATTCTTGTTTTCTCGAACTGAGTTGGTTTAGGCAATATAGATGAAAACCTCAAAAAAATGTCTTTGCTCTTCTAATAATGTAATCAAACTACTTACAATGTAGAGGTGTAGGATCCAAATTTTTTCCATTATTAGTTCTAATGTTCTGGGCAGAGTTCTATTTACCTTCGATTCTGGGAGTACAGCATGTGACAAAGAGCTGAGGGAGTTATTGTATCCCATTTCTCTGGGATAAAATGGTTCTTTCTAGAGTAAGCAAGAATTGTATTTATCCACATGGAAAAAGAATGTTTGAAATCAATTTTATATTATATACAAAAATCAATTCCATATGGATTAAGGCACTAACTCTATTTAAGAAGCAATAATCTAAACATTTAATAGAAACAAAATTATTTATGATCTTGGGTTAGGAAAGAATTTTAAAAAATACTCCAAAATCACAGTATTTTTTATAAAATATTAAAATATTTGATAACAGCAAAATATAAATCTGTAGTATTTTTACCAAGCTGTAAATTTCAAGAAGAAATTGGCAAGACAGTTTCTGTTATTAAACCAAAGATTGTAATAGATATTATATAAAAAATTTTGTCAATTAATATGAAAAAGACAAGATATCCTAAATAAAAACTTTTGAATATTTATCAAAGGAGATATATATAAGAATGTATATTTCAACCGTGTTTTAGTAGTAAAAAAATTGGAAGCAACATAATTGTCTAATAATAGAATTAGAATATTATAAAGTCATTAGTTAATGTAAATCAACTAGTGCTACATGTGTTTACCTGGATAAATCTCACAAATATGTTGAGCACAAAAAATTGCAGAAAAATAAATATTTTAAGACCTTTATAAAACATTTGAGGTATGCAAAATTCTGTGTGTGTTTCTTTGTTTACTTATGCGTTAAGCTTACAAATAATAAAAGCATGAACATGAAAATGAGTTAGTGATTATATCTGGAAGGTAGAAAGAGGCAGGTGAGGAGAAAGGATCAAGGATCTATGAATAGTGATCTTTAAGTGTATTTGAAGTGTTTTATGTCTTAAGCCAGGTTCTTTCTTTACTGTCTAAATGTGTTTTGGTTAATTAAAAAATAAAATAGAATTAATCTGATCTAGATAACATCATTTGAGCTTCTGCATCCAAATGAGCCCTGAGCCATTACCCCTAGCTCTGTGGGCACACCATGCAGTTTTGCATTGTCAGTTGAAACAGAAAGTGCCAACTTATACAGACAGGCACAGCAATTATTGTGGCTTTCCAGTTGAAAATTAGAGATTTAAATATGCAATTGGGAAATGTAGAATGTGTGAGACTTAATACTGAGATCTTAGAGGAACATAATATCTGGCAGAACAGCTTCTGTGAGGATGGGTCCAAAATGGATGTCTCTTAGCTTCCGTTAGATGAAAACAAAAGAGCAAACCATGTCTTGTAATTCTGAGGAACTTTATTAAAATCTTATCCCGTGGATCAAACAAGAAAAGTGGGAATTAATATGTTAAAGTCTTTTCTGTGCGTGCGTGTTTGAAGTGTGACACTTGTTTGTGAATGGATGCTCTAACAGAAGGGCTGGCCCTGACAGGACAACGAGTTAGAGTCCAAGTAGAGTCCTCCTAAGTAAGTTATAGTTTTGTCCTCAAAGTATGAATTCCTGATATTTCTGACTTCTTCAAACTTGAGTCACTACATCATTCAAGTAAAATCATTATAGTAGTTAAAAAAGAATATATGCACCACTGCCCTGGCTGGGTGGCTCTGTTGGTTGGTGTGTTGTCCCGTACACCAAAAGTTTGTGGGTTTGATTCCTGGTCAGGGCACATTTCTGGGTTGTGGGTTCAGTTTCCTCTTGGGGTGTGTATAGGAGGCAATGGGTTGATATTTCTTTTTCACATTTATATTTCTCTCTTTCTCGTTCTCCTTTCCTCTCTTTCTAAAATCAATAATTTTAAAAAAACATATCTTTGGGGGAGGACTAAAAAAGAATGTAAGCACCCCTATATTCATTGCAGGTGTTATTTACAATAGCTAAGATTTGAAAGCAGCCCAAGTTCCCATCAGTAGATAAGTAGATAAAAAAGGCTGTGGTACATTTACACTACAGATTACTACTCAGCCATCAAAAAGTGGGACATTTTACCCTTTAGGACAGCATGGGTGGATCTGGAAAACAATATGCTAAGTGAAATAAGCTAGTCGGAAAAAGAGAAATACCATATGATTTCACTCATATGTTCAATCTAGTGAACAAAATAAACTAACAAGCAAAATAGAGACAGGCTCATAGATAGAGAGCAGGCTGACAGCCCTGGGGTGGGGTTCAGTGGAGGGGGTACAGTGATTAAGCAAAACATAAAATAAAAAGAGAAAAACTCATGGACACAAACAATAGTGTGGTGATTGCCAGGGGAGGATAGTGTGGGGGAAAATGGAAGAGGGCATAGTGGGGATAAATGGTGATGGAAGGAGACTTGCTTGAGGTAGTGAACACACAGTACGATGTACAATGGTGTGTTGTGAAGTTGTGCACCTGAAACCTGTATAGTTTTGTTAACCAGTGCTGTCAAAAAATCCAAGAAAAAAGAAAAAAAAGTTATATGATGAGTATTCTAGATTACACATGATTATCCTTATATTAACCTCAGTTTATTTTAAATGGCCAATGGTGGCTTTGACTGTTAGCACAGCAGTGTGTTACAAATACTAACTTCTCAGATGTTTATATAAATAGTTCTCAGATCCTAACCCAAAGTTCTGAATAATAATCTGCAGGGTATAGCCTAGAGATATGTACTTAAAAAAATCTCTATAAATGGTTCTAATCATTAGCCATATTTGAGAAGAAAAAAAAAGGTTAAGTAATTTGCATCTCTACTCATATTTAGACTTGTACTTATCACCTTATATTTCATTATCACTTACATATTAATTTTATGTTGATTATCTGATTTATTTGCATTGCTTTATTATAAAGTCTGTTATTCCATACATTGAGTTGCTTTACTGTACCACATGAATAGCACATTAATTTCGTTTTATTAGCAACCATAAACTACAACTTCTTAGGACTCAATATGTCTGTAGTTATATCAATGTGTTCTTTCACAACCCATAACCAGTGATCAGTATTCGCTGTTTTTATTTCCCCAGTGAATTATTTCATTATTTAAGAAACTGAAGCAAGGTCTAGGTAAATGCTAGACCATGCTTCAGTAATCCAGATGGGGGTGATATTTAGACCTACGAACATAAAAATATATATATTACAGTATTTCAGACCAGAGGTGCATCCTACTTTTCTATCTCTGGCAGGGCTATCAGGAAGGATTGGTGGGATTATTTGGTAGTTGTTCCTCATGATATGAACTTTTAAAGTTGCAGGATAGACCCTGAATCCTCTCCTCTGTTAATATTAGTTATAGACTAATTTTATAAATATATTCCCCAAATTCCTCTTAAGTTGTTTCTATTTCTTAGCTCTTCTGCTATGCATTCAGTGAATTCTGTATTTGTATTGCCTACCCTATAACATTATAGGCTTGCTTTGTGCTCTCATTTGTTTTCTATAGCTTAAAGCATTGTTCTCTCAAGCAAATATCCTGGGTAATTGGGCAAGTTTGTGTCTGCTTTTAGTTATACTATAATGATCTTATAGGCACAGATATAGCCTTTTTAGACATTTTCTCTGTAGCATATATATAGGATGCAGCAAAAGTAGATTTACAGTTGTTCTTATGAAAAATACAATAATTAATAAATAATAATGCAAGAATAAACTCTGTACTCACAACTGTAAACCTACTTTTGCCCTACTTTGTATATATTTATTATAATGGGAGCTACTGTATCTCTGGCTATTTTAATTTTCAGTTCTATGGGTCTTTCTAAATCAGGTGTTTCTTTATTTAAATATTCAGGTAATAGTTATATTGTCTTTTGTGTAAGAATTATACTTGTGGTTTCATTACCTAAACCTCTCATGATGAACACTATCGATACATTTATAAACATTTTACATTTGCAATCTATTTAACCAAGAAGCTCTGTTTTTTGCCCTTGAGAAACTCTGAATAGAAGACTATGGTAGAAATTCTAAAAACTTATTTGTTAAGTAGGAAAGAATGAACATTCATTCATTTTGTCACTTAACATGTGTTCTGAGTGTCTAACATGTATCAGCACTATCCTATGTGCTAGGGATGATGAAATAAATGGAAAAAAAGTCTCTGTCCTCAATGGAGCATACATTCTATGTGTGTAGGAGATATAAAGCAATTAAAAGTAAGTAACAGTGTGATAGGCAATGATATTCCCAAACAGGAGAAAGTAAAGCAGGGGGGCTGTGAAGTGTCAGGGGGGGATTGATGTTTTAGGTAGGTGACAGTGAAGGCTTCAGAGAGAAGATGACTTTTGAGGGAAGACCTAAGGGAAATAAGGGAACTGGCCAAGTGGCTACCTATGAAAAGAGTATTCCAAGCAGAGGAAAAGACCCTGAAATGGGAGCTCCCTGGGCCTGTTTGAGTGAAAGTGAGGGAGTAGGGAGTAGTACAATCTGAAGAGAGAGAAGGATGGGGAGTAGAAAGAGGTGAGTTGTAGAGGTCACAGTGAGTCAGATCACATTGGGTTTTCAATCTCATGTGAAAATATTGTCTTTTACTCTGAGTAAAAGGGGGATATTATTGCTGGAGGGTTTTGAGAAATATAGTTAAATTTATTTTTAATAGCATTAGCCTAAGCCACTTTCAGACAAGACTCCAGGGAGGCTAGGAGAAAATAGCAAAAAGAACAGTGTACAGCCTATTGCTTTAATCCATGTGAGAGAGGATGATGGTTTGGGAAGGAGTAGGGTCAATGGAGTGGTGAGAAATGGTTAGAATGTGGGTATATTTAGAAAGCAGACCCAAGTAAAAGTTTTGAGAAAGAGAGGTTTCAAAGGAATTACCATGCCTTTTGGCCAAAGTAATGAAAAATACATTAACTGAGATAGGGAAGACTACAGAATCTACTGGTTTGAGGGGAAATTTCAAGAGTTACTGTATTTGAACCATAGCATAACTATAATTTAGTGGGTAGTTTTAATATTGAGAGTAGAGTCCTATTCTGTAGATAACTGTTGGAATATAGTTCCAGTTAGAATGTGGGTCTAAGCAGAGTCACAGGTAAAACACAGGCTCGCTATTTAGTATATCAATGAGATGACCTGGAGCTATTTTGAGAGGCTACTTAGAGCTTTTTCTTTCCAGCTGCTCTGATGTGATAAGTCTTTCCTTAGAGTCATTCCTTAGCTTCCCAAGAAAGTGAGCCTCAGTAAGCCCTTTATATGCTCAAGACCCTGTTAATGGCTGCTGAGCTGTCATCCCCAGGGAAGCTGCAGAGGACCAGGCTTAGGAAGAAGGTTTGCTCTCTTGCTATAGATTCTTACACCATGTAAGAGTATCTCGCGAGAGTCCCACTGCTGACACTGGCCACAGCAGCCAGCATCCAAAGGCTATGTTGGCAGCCATTAGCCTTAGTTCCCGATACTCAGTATGATAACACATTGGGTGACATTCTGGCCCTTCCTGCAGTAAGACAACAGATTTTCATACACCAATATTCTCATAAAAATATACTTTATATTTTTCCAGGACTTTTTTATGTATGTGAAAATGTAATCCTTAGGTGTTTTCATTTCACAAATATAAACTGGCTCTGGGTTAATGCAGGAAAGAATTTCATTTTGAGAATAACATATATGCATAACCCATAGACACAGACAATAGTGTGGTGACAGCATGAGGGAAGGGGGACAAGGACTGAGTGGAGGTGGGTAAAGGAGGAAATATCAGGCCATCTGTAATAGTGTCAACAATAAAAATAGGAAGAAAAGAATGTGGATATCCCAGATGGACACAATGTTGAAGAGCAGACAGTACAGGCAGCACATAAGATAGAGCCTCTCGTGAGGTCACAGCTGATAAATAAACTAGTCATTTTCAGTTTTTTTCAATAATCTGCATCTCATAAGAAGAACACTCAATTCATTGTGTCTTACATCATTCTTTATGCCCAGCCATTGGGAGCATGATTGACATTTGCCCAATAAAATGTTAAGCATTTATTTAGTGTAATGGTGTTATCAGATAAAGGAGGAATAAAGACTGAAAAGCAAATATCATAAGCGTCTAACTCAAGGGATATGTCAAATCAGGGAAGAAAAGAATAATTATTAAAAACATTATTGAGGGCTCTTTGAAAAGAAATTATCTAGTAAATCAAATTTAGAGTTCTATTTTCTACCAATATGAATTATAGAGTAAATAAAGTCTGAAGTATACAAATTAAACTTAAAAATAATCAGGACAAGGAAAGACATCCAATATAAAGTTAAAACCAAGAAAAGATTTGAAAAGAAAGTAAATTGGCAGAATGTATTCTTTTAAAAATGAGGAGAATTCTATTTGGCAGATAAGACCAGAGTAACTAAAAGACATGAAATTGGGAAATTCATGTTTAACTTAGTAAGCAAAGAATTAATATTTCTAATAGTTTCTACAAATCAATATGAAAAAAGGGGAACATCCCAATAGAAATACGAGCAAAGAATTTTGACATTTTATAAAGGACAAATGTAAATGGCCAAAGAATATGTAAAAATATATTGAATCTTCCTAGCATTCAAATAAATAAAATTAAAATAACAATGAGATGTTATTTTTACCTATTAAGTTGCCAAAGATACTAAAAATTATTATACCAAGCATTTAGGCAAGTGAATTGAAAGGGAAGCTCCCTTGATAATGGTTAGAGGATTTCTGGGTTGATTGTAAGTATGTGTCTTTTTAAACTGAGGTTTTAATAGTAACCATTTTGTTTTAGTTCTTTCTGTTGTTGCCGAAAGCAAAAGAAACCAACTGTGGTAAGCTTAATCAAAATAAATCATTGTTGGGACGGGATGACAGAATCTCAGTGGTGTTGGACAGCCAGGCCTTGGTGGTGGGAGTCCAGCAGCACTGGGGGACCCATCAGCAGGAGTCTTGACAATAGGAAGAACCAGGGCAGCTCTCAGGATCCCCTCTCTCTAGAGCAGTGTCGTGTTGCCCTGCCCAGCTGTGGCAAGGAGCTTAATAAGATCCCTGAGACCCTGGCTGGCATAGCTCAGTAGATTGAGCGGGGGCTGTGAACCAAAGTGTCGCAAGTTTGATTCCCAGTCAGGGTACATGCCTAGGTTTCAGGCCATGACCCCCAGCAACCGCACATTGATGTCTCTCTCTCTCTCTCTCTCTCTCTCCCTCCCTTCCCTCTCTAAAAATAAATAAATAAAATCTTTAAAAAAAAAAAGATCCCTGGAAGGTTGTTTGCAGACTTTGCTACATGTCTACATTGAAGCCTTGTCATGTATGATGAAGTGTAGTTCCAGAGAGCTGAGCATTCTCACATATCATTTTTTATGTGAACTGGAAAGGGGAAGGGATCTAGTGAGGATGATTAGCAGTACTGCCACTGATGATGCCAACTCACATCTGAGAACCAACCAATCAGAATTATGGTGGGCAGTAAAAAATTAATGCACTCCATCTTGCATTTTGTATAATTGTTACTCCTTTAAGAAAAATTTCATCTTGATATTTTGCCATTTCAGTTTGTTAGATGTTCTCATTCATGTTTTTTTGTGTGTAATATGTTTTTGGTGGTTCCACATGAATTTACTTGCAATTTGTAGATATTTCTTATGTGCTTTATATTCCACAATTCCTATGTTTGTATTTTTAAAAGCAAAATACTAATCAGATTTTTATCTTTACTTGCATATGTTAGAAAAATTTCAGGAGTACTCAGTAAACTCTGAGATTCCTATTTATTAAAAGAAACATGCAAATTACAAATCTTTAATAAAGGAAGCCACTTGGTAGTTTCAATTTTTAGGTAACACATATTATTAATTAACTCTAAGTTACTTACTCAAATATCTTTTTGTAGTAAACTTATGAACAAAAAAGGAAAAATGAATTCATGAATATGCACAACAGTGTGGTGATTGCAGGGGGTGAAGGGAGTGGGAGGAGGTGGAAGAGGGAGGGTATAAGGGACATAAATGTTAATGAAAAAATGAACTATTAAAAAATAAAAAATGCAATATTTTTATTTCAAATATTTTATTAATGATGCTGTCCTATATCTCAATTTTTAATAACATAATAATATTAGAAAAGAAGACTGATGCTGTAATTTTATATAGAAAATTATGTATTGGAGTAAAGCACAATAATTAAAATCATAGACTTTGTCATTTATTAACTGGATGATCAAAAAAATTATCTGGGTATAACTTTTGCTATATGGAAAGGCAGATATTAATAGCTTAGGCCTCATAATTTTATATGATAATAAATGTATATCAAGTACTTAGCAAAGTAGCTAGCAAATAACTTCAATCACTGTTTATATTATCATTTATATGAATATCAGGTATATTGGAACAGTGATGCAAACAAACAGATGTTAAATAGGCAGTACAGAGCATCTGTCTTCCTCTAGGTTAACGCTGAAAAACTTATGGTTTAAAGACCTAGATTAAAATGATAGTTCAAAAAATTTTGAAACATCATCTCCAGGAAGTTAGATTATTGAACCCAAATAAAGTGACCATAACACTGATTAAAAAATTATTTAAGACTTTATGGGAAAATATATTTGCCAATGATACCTTGGACAAAGGTTTGATCTCCAAAATATATGAAGAATTCACATAACTACACTCCAGGAAAACAAACATCCCAATTAAAAAATGGGCAAAGAGAGACTTCCTGCCAAGATGGAGGCATAGGTAGACACATTGTGCCTCCTCACACAACTAAAAGAAGGACAACAACAATTTAAAAACAAAAAATACAACCAGAGCTGGCAGAAAATCAAACTGTATGGAAGTCTGACAACAGAGGAGTTAAAGAAGACATATTCATCAAGAAGGGGCAGAGACCAGCAGCTGGGTGGAGAGGACTCACAGCAAGGCAGCAGCCGGCAGACCCAGTGAGGTGGTGGACTATAGACTGGGCAGTCCCCCATTTACGCACAGATAAACCAGGAGGAACAACTGGGGAGCAGGCTGGACTGTGCAACACAGGTCACCAGCACAGGGAAATAAAGACTCAAACAATGTATTGAAAACACCTGTGGGGGTTGAGACAGTGGGAGAAACTCCCAGCCTCACAGGAGAGTTCATTGGAGAAACCCACAGGGTCCTAGAATGTACCAAACCCACCCACACAGGAATCAGCATAAGGGCCCACTTTGCTTGTGGGTAGTGGGGGAACTGAAAATTGGCAGAGAGCAGAGCAAGCATCATTGTTTCCTCTCGGACCCCTTCCCCACATACAGTGTCACAAGGCAGTGACATGGGTTACTGCATGCTGGTGAACACCTAAAGCTCCTCCCCACACAATGTAGCAGGCACACCAAGACAAAAAAAATGGTCCAAATGAAAGAACAAGCACAGCTCCACAAAAAATACAACTAAGCGATGAAGAGATAGCCAACCTATCAGATAAACAGTTCAAAACTGGTGATCAGGATGCTCACAGAATTGGTTGAACTTGGTCACAAATTAGATGAAAAAATGAAGGCTATGCTAAGTGAAATAAAGGAAAATGTACAGGGAACTAATAGCGATGGGGAGGAAACTGGAACTCTAATCAATGGTGTGGACCAGAAGGAAGAAAGAAACATCCAATCAGAAAACAATGAAAAAACAAGAATTTTTAAAAAATGAGGAGAGGCTTAGGAACCTCCAGGACACCTTTAAATGTTCCAACATCTGAATTATAGGTGTGCCAGAAGGGGAAAAAGAAGGGCAACAAGTGGAAAACTTACTTGAACAAACAGTGAAGGAGAACTTCCCCAATCTGGCAAAGGGAATAGACTTCCAGGTAGTCTAGGAAGCTCAGGGAGTCCCAAAGAAGTTGGACTCAAGGAGGAACACACCAAGGCACACCATAGTTACATTACCCAAGATTAAAAATAAGGAGAGATTCTTAGAAGCTGCAAGAGAAAAGGAGACAATTACCTACAAAGGCATTCCCACCAGACTGTCAGCTGATTTCTCAAAAGAGATTTTACAGGCAAGAAGGGGCTGGAAAGAAGTATTCCAAGTCATGAAAGGCAAGGACCTCCATCCAAGACTGCTCTATCCAGCAAAGCTTTCATTGAGAATGGAAGGACAGATAAAGTGCTTCTCAGATAAGGTCAAGTTAAAGGAGTTCATTATCACCAAGCCCTTATTATATGAAATGTTAAAGGGGTTTATCTAAGAAAAAAAGATAAAAATTATGAACAGCAAAATGACAGCAAAGTCACAGTTATTAACAACCACACCTAAAACAAAAACAAAAGCAAACTATAAGCAAATGACTAGAACAGGAACAGAACCACAGAAATGGAAATCACATGGAGGGTTAGCAACAGGGGAATGGGAGGAGGAGAGAGGGGGAAAAGGTACAGAGAATAAGTAGCATAAATGGTAGGTAGAAAATTCTACCTAATGGAAATTAACCTCCCCTTGTTAATAGGAAATGTAGAAGCCAAAGACCTTATATGTGTGATCCATGGACATGAACTAAAGGGGGGAATGTGGGTGGGAAGGGGTGTGCAGGGTAGAGGGGAATAAAAGGGGAAAAATGGGACAACTGTACTAGAATAACCAATAAAATATATTTTTAAAAATGGGCAAAGAGCCCTGGCTAGTGTGGCTCAGTGGATTGAGCACAGGCCTGGGAACCAAAGGGTTGCTAGTTCGATTGCCAGTCAGGGCACATGCTTGGGTTATGAGCCAGATCCCCAGTGTGGGGTGCAGGAGAGGCAACCATATATTTATGTTCCTCTCCCTCTCTTTTTCCTCCTCTTTCCACCTCTCTAAAAATAAATAAAAAATATTTGTTTTTTAGAAATGGGCAAAGGACGTGAACAGATACTTCTCCAAGGAGGATATACAGAGGGCCCAGAGACATATGAAAGGATGCTCAGCATCACTAGTCATCAGAGAGATGCGTATTAAAATCACAATGAGATACCACTTCACCCTGGTGAGAATGGCCATCATAAACAAATCATAAACAACAAGTTCTGGCAAGGTTGTGGAGAAAAGGATACCCTAGTGCTCTCTTGGTGGGAATGCAGACTTGTGCAGCCACTGTGGAAAACAATATGGAGTTTTCTCAGAAAACTAAAAATGGAACTGCCTTTTGACCCAGGAATTCCACTGTTGGGATTATACCCTAAGGATCCTGAAACACCAATTCAAAAGAACCTTTACATCCCAATGTTCATAGCCGCATTATTTACAATAGCCAAGTATTGGAAGCAATCTAAGTGCCCATCAGTAAATGAGTGGGTACATTTGTGCTACATTTACACAATGGAATGCTACACAGCAGAAAAAAAGAGCTCCTACCCTTTGTGACAGCATGGATGGATCTGGAGAGCGTTAAGTTAGCAAAGTAAGCCAGGGAGTGAAAGACAAATACCATGCTATCTCACCCGTAAGTGGAACCTAATCAACAAAACAAATAAGTGAGTAAAATATAACCAGAGACATTGAAACAAAGAACACACTGACAGTAACCTGAGAGGAGGAGGGAGGGGATAATAGGGGGGGAGAGGAAGGGTCATCAAGGAACAAGTATAAAGGACACATACACAAAGGGAGCAGTGGGTAAGTGGAGGGGGGCAAATGGAGACAACTGTACTTGAACAACAATACATACATACATACATACATACATACATACATACTTTATTATATTGTTAGAGCAGTTTTAAATTCACAGAAAAATTACAAGGAAAGCACAGAGATTTCCTTTATACCCCTTGCCCCTACACATGCATAAGCTTCTCCATTATTAGCATCTTCCCTACCAGAGTGGTGCATTTGTTAAAATGAATGAAACTGCATTGAAACATCATTATTATCCAAACTCCATAGTTTACCTTAAGGTTCACTCTTGCTTTCATACATTCTAGGACACAGGTGGCAAACACAAGGCCCATGGGCCAAATCCAGCCCTCCACCTTGTTTTATCTGGCCCTGCACCTTGTTTCTACCTGGTGGCACGGCTGAGTTCTTTGCCCTAGTTAAGGAATAGTTACATTTATACACATTTGGTCTTTTGAAGGCAACTGGGAGGCTGATGTGGCCCCTGGTGAAAATGAGTTTGACACCCCTGTTCTATGGGTTTGGGTAAATGTATAATGACATATATCCATAACACTGATTTTTAAGAAGTGTTAGTGGGCATTGTGAATGGTTAAAAAGTTTTCTAGAACTGGTTGTAGGCCGTATTATCCACATGTACTTTTCGGCCTTTTATAGCATTAGTTTCCAGCATGAAGAGCATTTGCAATCACATCTGTGGGGTCTTAAGAATAAGCTGTTGAAAAGGTAAGAATTTATTTATTCAGCCTTTGTTTACCCAGAGGCAGCTGTTGACTTATGTGCATGGTGATCAGACTTGGAAATGGAAGAGGAGCATCTTTAAACAGAGCAGTAAGGTTGTGAATTTAAAAGTAATGGATAAGGAAGAGTAAAGATTAAATAGATGAATTTTCAATGGGCAACTTGAAAGGAAAAAATGAAACTATATGAGTTTTGATATTCTGATTAAAATGCATTTTCTGGCATTCTTTTTACATAGAAAAAATGTAATGGGAAAGTAAAAGCAAGAAAGTCATCACATCTTAACAGACTTAATATTCAAGGCATTCATTTTAATACCCATTTAGATGTTGAGTTTAAAAAATATTAACAAGAGCAAAATAACAAACAGGTGGTAGTGGAAATTATGTGAAAATATTACAATATCTTAAAAGGAGTGAACTCATGTAATTATAAGATAGGCTTCAGGCCACTTATCAATTATACATTTAAGCGACTGGAGGACAGGGACTGCAGCTGACACATCTCCGTATCCCCCAAAGCACTGGGCACAGTGACTTGCATATAGCAGATATTCAGCAAATATTTGTTGAAAGAAAAATTCTTCATGGAATACAAAATAGGTGTAAAACATGGTCCTTGTATTTATAGAACATACTTTTATGAACAGACAAAAGCTGTAGACATCAATATACTAAACATTTATATAATGCAAAATATGTGGGATTTTTAGAAGATAGTAACATAATAAAGTAGTACATTTTGTGACTCCATAGAGTCAACATATAGAATTTTAAAAAGTTGATGCAATTAGGAGTATGTATAGAAGACTTTATGGAGAAGATAGACATTGATTTGGGATTTGAAGAATGAGAAAAATTCTGAAAGGTGCAATGAGAATACAAAGGTAAAATACTGTCTGAAACCTATCAGGTTCAAGGTAAATCACAAAAATTACTTTATAATATTCATTGTATTGGAGTGAACATGAAACAAAGAAATAGCAAGGGATGCAGAATACTCATTAAGAACTTATTTTATCAATTCCATGTGAAGCTGGCACCATAATGTATTTCTGTATGATCAAACTAGTAACTGCCACGCTGTTAGATCTATTAAGAGAAACATGTCTTTTGGTTCAGTTAATTCAATTCCACAAGTATTTATTAAACACTTATCTGAGCAAAGCACTATGGAATCAGCCATGTACAAGCAATTAAAATTTTACTGGTTCAGAGAATATTTGCTACATCATTTCACTTTAAAAAGAGTAAACTGTTACCATATCCTTTCCTGATCTTCTTATAGAAGTGCCTTAATTTAGAGGTTTGAGATCAGAATAAATGTAATATCACCCAAGTTAAAAATCCCAGTTTTCATATTCAAACTGTGTTTATGAAAATGGAATTATTAGAAAATAATAGCTTGTCTCTTTAGAATGTTATTTGTAATATACTTTCATATCTATTAACTTGTTGGACTCTTAGGACAACCCATTAATATTTACTGGATAGATATAATTTTTATTTTGCTTATGAGGAAACTGAGGTTGAGAGAGCTAAATGATTGTGCAAGAGTTATTTATTAGTTGATTGGAAACCACACCTTGAATGCAAGATCTTTAGAAGAAAAGTAAAATGTTTTTTTCAACTGTATAATGCTATAACACAAGTGACCATGCTTTTGTGTTACCTAATTAGGAATTTAGTTCACAGAAATTTTTCCACTGTTTCTGAAGAGCTTGAAGAGCAATTTGTAAGAAAAATGTGGTGAGATGGTTGTCCATGTGGTCTGTTAGTGTCATGGGTCTAGATGAGTAAAATAAAGTGAGAAATTATACAAAATTTTCAAAAAATTTAATCAGTGTAAACTAGTAGTTCTTCCCAAGAAATTTTGCCCTCTCTCCCCTTGGGGATAATTGGCAAGGTTAGTAGACATTTAAAATTTTTTTGGCAACTGTAGGGGTAGGTACTACATGTGGATAGGGCTAGGGATGCTACTAAGTACCCTACAATGCACAGGACAGTACCCCACCAATACCTGCACGTGCACACAAATGCAATTACAGAAGGGGTATCTGGCCTGAAATTTAAATACTGCTGAGGTTGAGAAAAACATGGTATAAAGAGTCAACACAATTCAGGTAAAAATAAGATGACATTTAAAAAAATTATTGAGCCTTTATGTGCTTCTGATGGTTACATAATCTATATAACTATGTCAGTATTTAATGAGCCTTAAATTATCAGGTATTTGGAAATATGGGAATAAGTCTTGGGAAATATGTAATTTGCCAAAGTTATTTATTTTCCTTTATAAATATTTTCTTTATATTGGCAGTTTGGGAAATAAATGAAATAAAAAATTACTTCATGTGTTTGCTCCCCTCACATTACTACTGTTATTATTTTTAAGCAACAGATAATTTTGCAAACTGAAGTTTCTAAGCCTGGTGTACAATTCACCTTTGTTCAGTTGAAAGATAAATTTAGTGAAATGATTTCAGGTCAAGGAAGGGTAAATCATGGTAATCATGAACAAAACAAACATCACACGGTGATTACCCTGTACATTTATCGTTCCTTGTTTAGGCTTCCTGTTGAAATACCTCAGAAGTCAAGATGATTTGGTCAGTTACTTTGGCTATAGTGCATGGATGAATGGAGTAAAACTGGTTAATTTGGGAATCCTCACACAACTGATGATTGCTCCCATCAGTTAAGTATCTGTAAGTGTAAAATTTGAGGACAAATGGAAAACATAAAACTAACAATGAAAGCAGAAATCATGTCATGGAGAATCCTGTATAAAATAAAGGGATATGAACTTTATCCAGTAAGTGATTGAAGACACATCTTGGGTTTAACCAGAGGTCTGTCCAATGTATCCATTTATTGGTTATATGGTTGTTGATTTTTTACTCATCAAGATGAAGGAGGAGAGCAATTCAAGGATTTCAGGCCTGTTACTGCATTAATAAATATTTTTGAATGAATATATTAAATTATTAAACTGTGCAATAAACTTTGTCAACAAAATAATGTGATATAAATGCATGCTATCTCTGTTAAGTTTTACTCAGTTCACTCATATAAGCAACAAATATTACTGACTAATACATTTGGTGATAATCTCTGTCTTATAGATGGATGCAACTCATTGTAGATATCTATAAAAATGTTATCTTCCTCCTACGTTTTCAAAACACAGGTAGGAAAGGAACAAGACAACTGCAATAATGGCTTCTATTCAAACAGGGAAAGAAAGGGAATCACACTGTAATCATTGATCTACAGATATTCTTTTTAAAATTCTTTTTGAAAATATATCTTATTTATTCTATTATAATGGTCTCAAATTTTCTCCCTTTGCCTGCATCCACCTGGTACCCCCATTCCTCCAGCAATCCCCATCCTTAGTTCATGTCCATGGGTCATGCATATAAGTTCTTTGGCTTCTTCATTCCCTATACTATTCTTAACATCCCCCTGTCTATTTTGTACCTACCATTTATGCTTCTTAATCTATGCACCTATTCACCCTTTCTCCTCTTCCCCCCTCCCAGCTGATAGCCCTCCAAATGATCTCCATATCTGTGATTCTGTTTCTGTTCTGCTTGTTTGCTTAGTTTAGTTTTTTAGATTAATTTGTTGATAGTTGTGAATTTGTTACCATTTTAATGTTTATAGTTTTGATCTTCTTTTTCTTAAATAAGTCCCTTTGACATATTACATAATAAGGGCTTGGTGATGATGAACTCTTTTAGTTTTACCTTGTCTGGGAAGCACTTTATCTGCCCTTCCATTCTAAATGATACCTTTGCTGGATAGAATAATCTAGGTTGTAGTTCCTTGTTTTTCATCATTTTGAATACTTCTTGCCAGCCCCTTCTTACCTGAAAAGTTTCTTTTGAGAAATCAGCTGACAGTCTTAGGGGAACTCTCTGCTGCGTTTCTCTTGTTGCTCTTAAGATTCTCTCTTTATCATTAGCCTTTGGCATTTTAATCATGGTGTGTCTTGGAGTGATCCTCTTTGGGCCCATTTGTTCGGGACTCTCTGTGCTTCCTGGACTTGTATGTCTATTTCCTTCACCAAATTAGGGAAGCTTTCTTTCATTATATTTTAAAATAAGTTTTCAATTTCATGCTCTTCTCATTCCAGCATCCCTATGATTCGAATGTTGGTACATTTGGAGATGTCCCCGAGGCACTTTATACTATCCACATTTTTTTGAACTCTTTCTTTCTTGCAATTCTGTTTGAATGCTTAATTCTTCCTTGTGTTCCAAATCATTGATTTGAATCCCAGCTTCATCCCCTCCACTGTTGTTTCCCTATAGATTTTTTCTTTATTGTACTTAGTGTAACCTTCATTTCTTCCTGTGTCTTATGTTGTTGCTGTATTCCATGAGTTCTTGGAGCATCCCGATCACTAGTGTTTTGAATTCTGCATCTGATAGGTTGGTAATGTCAGTTTCATTCAGTTCTTTTTCTGGGATTTTGTTCTGTTCTTTCATTTGGGTCATAGTTCTTTGTCTCCACAATTTGGCAGCCTCTCAGTGTTTGTTCCTGTAAAGCTGCTTTGACTCTGTGTTTTAGTAGTATGGCCTATCATAGAAAAGGCATCTGTGAGTTGTGTGGGGCAGAGCCTGAGGTACTTGCCAGGGTGGAGCAACCTGCCTCACCGCTTTGTGGCTCTGTGTTGGGGAGGGCTTGAAGAGGGGCCAATGTCATTGCCTGGCTTCTAGAGGTTTTCCTGGCACTTGTCCTGTGTGACTGGTGCCCTTCCAGTTGTTGCCCTGGTGCTGAATCCCAGAGGAAGTGGGTCTGGGTGTGTTTTAAGTCCATGCAGGCCCTTTAAGTGGAGTCTCCTGAAAATCTGGCAGTTTCTTTTGCTACCTTAACTCTCACTGTTTCTATAGCCAAAAATTATGGAGATTTATCCTCCTGGCCTCTGCAGTCTGGCTTTGGGCTGGGATTGCTTGCTCCCAAAGTATCCTTCCCAATTGTTATCTACCACATATGAATGTGGGACTGCCCAATCTGCTGCCACTGCCTCTCTATGCCACACCATGTCCTTGTACCTCTTCTGTCTCCACGTCTCTGTTCCTCTCACTCATCTGGATGAATGTGGCTTCTTTATTTCCTTGGTTGTCAGCCTCCCTGGAGCTTGATTTTCTGATGGTTCTGGGTGTTACTTGTTTTGAGGTCTAGTTGTAATTCTTTTAGTGGTTGTACAAGGAGGAAGTGAAGCATGTTTACCTACACCTCCATCTTGAGCAGAAGTCCTTTATTTCTTCTGATCCACAGATATTCTGAAAACCCATAAGGCAGATATTATGAGGCTCTTTATTCTGAGTATAGGTGATGTTCCTTGATAGACTCCAGTTCTGGTCTTGTGGGTAGCTCTCAAGTTCATTATTCTCCAAGATTTGGACTCTACTCTTTTCGTGGGCTTTTCTGTTTATGACACTTCTTTGTAACATCTGAGGGAGTCACTGAAGAATGGTTTTCCTTGGTGGCTGAGCTACATTCTCAGCCTTCCCCTTGTCCTTAGAAAGTTGCAGACTAGTGATTGTTGCACTTCTTTAACAAGCACAGTCTTTTTTTGTTCTAGTTTTAGAGCACTTTTGGTATTATAACCCTCAAAAAATTTTTAAATGCATTTCATTCCAGTCACTACCATGTGACAATGTATTGACAGACTTACAAATATTTTGAGATTATTGAGCTTTTGTGAATTGTGCCCTTAGTCACTTTCACTGAGCCATTTTATTGAAAAATAAAAAAAATACTGGAGGGCATCTTAATTCAATCAGAAGTCTTAACAAAAGATGAGATAGTCTTTCCTTAGACTGGTCTTTTACCCCAGCTCTCTAAACTGACAATAATTTAAGGCTGGAGAGGCTGGAAATGAGAATCAGTTGCATCTTTGAATTTTGAGTTCTCTTCATTACTTTTATCCCTTCTTATAAGTAGGCCAATTCTTTCCTAATTTTTTCTTTTTCTCCTAACATTTATCAACTGAAACTAATAACAAAGAGCCCACATTAATAATACTCTCTCAAAATATCCTTGTCCAAACCTAGGTATATTTTCTGCCTTCTGAGTTACTGCAGGTGACAGTTTTGCCATATATTTGTCCATAAATAGTATGTCAACTTTTGTTTAATCTGAAATAAGAATTTCCATGCTGCCTTCTACTCAGCTCCAAATGTCACGTATTTTAGGTTTTTGCTTTGCCAGCACATATCTTCTAGGTATCAGTTACTATATTTATATGCTACCGTATTTTGCTGTGTATAATGTGCACATTTTTCCCCAAATTTTTGAGGGAAAAATAAAGATGCACATTATACATGGGTAGTACTAATTCCATATCTATATGTGGAATTCTTTATTTATTTAATAATCCTTTAATTCTTTTATTTATGGCTGTGTGTTAAAAGTGTAATTCTGGAAAGCAATTATATCAATATTCAAAATAATACCCTGGAATATAATAATTGGTTTTGTTTCTAAATATAAACACATAAATGAATTAAATTAAAAAATTAAAATGAAAGATTTTTTTCCTGAAAGTGTAAGCCAAAAAACTTGAGTGTGCATTATACATGGCAAAATACAGTATTTCTTCAATGATGCTATGAACCAGATACTCACAAAATTTTAGTGGTTTACAATATTACATATATTGTTTCTCATTCACAAGTCTGCAGATTGGCTGCCACAGCTCTTCTGTATGTTGTGGGTCATGTTCTGGTTTGTACTACCTGGAGTCTCAATTAAGAACCTAGTTTGAAGGAGCAGTTTTAATATGGGCATTAGGTTGTCATACCAGAGTGAAAAGAGCAGGAGAGGTGGCAGAAACTTTCAAGGACCCTTAAAGACTCCACTTAAAATTATTACTCTTTCACTTTCACTCCTGTTCTATTGGCTGGTGCACAACACGTGGCCAAGTTTAATACCATTGGGATAGGGATGTGTACACCTCCCAGGGCGGGTGGGTGAGGGAGAGCAGATATTACTGAACTCTAACCTTCTATAAGAAGTTAGTTGTGTGTCAGCATGGTATGTGTTGTGGTCTGTGGGGATGAACAAAAATCAATGTTTCCCTAGGTTTATAAACATTTATGTTTCAAAAAACAGTGGCATTTGAAAATCAACACCAGAATTTTTCTCTTGAGAATTTTTACAGTTTTAAAACATTAAAAATGAGAATAATTCACCTAATTTTTTTACATACCCTAAAATATAATTCAGTGGGTAAAAATTTATTTAGTTTCTATCAGCTGTTTACAAATATATGACCCAGAGTTATTGTGTACTTTTTAAGGTCACTAAGACATTGTGAAACTCATAACTAAATTTAAAGTTTTGTGTGCTAGTATAATGCTTATTAATCCTTTCAAATAGTAGTTTTGGAAAATACTATTTGTTTTAATTTATACATATCTATAAATGTAGCATGTTTCCTGTGGAATGGCAATCATAATTTGAAACAGATTTTGGGACATAATACTTATACTAAAACATCCAAGAATATTCAGGTACATCAACTAAGAATAAAAGTACTCAATAATCATTTTAACATGGAAGAAAGATGACTTTTTCATTAAAAGTCAATCAAAGTAAACTTTCAAAGTTCAACAAAGAAAACTATATTTAAATAAGAAGTGGCTTTTATCAGTAATTTTACTTTAAAACTTTATTAAAGGCATTAAAATACATATGATTCCATGAATGAGAGAATAACGTTGTTTTGCCATGGAAAACTCTTGGATAAAATAATGATAAAAATTTTAGATTAAAAGGAAATTTTTAAGAGCAAGAAGGAAATGATGCAATGTTGATTACAAAAAGTATGGAAAGAAAGAGATATCAATAGTAATATATTAGTTACTGTTCACCAAACATGAGAGGAGGTTGAAAGGTTGCACAGTAAAGCAAGCAACATACCTCAAAACCCCAGCTCTCTTAAGTGTTGGGATGTTGGTCAAGTCTCACACTTAGGGCTAAAATGCAGAAACAAGGATCTGTGCCAAACCCTCAGCATGCAGAACATCCAAATTAAACTTGCTTCAAATTCTTGCCTTTGTTTACTAATCACATAAATGTTATTTGTTACTGTACTTCTTACTGATTTTCTTGAACATGATTTCCTCTATGTTTAGCCTGATGCATCCATCTGCCTCAAAGGATATAAGGCAGGTTATAGCATGAATGCAAGGGGAAAAGGAGGAAAACAATAGTTAGCTCTAATACCCAAAATAGGATTTTCAAGTTCTTAGTAAGGCAGTAGTTTTGGGAACTAGTTTTACTGAGAGGGAAAGTATTTCTTAATTTCATCATTTATTTTGATAGCATTAATAAAAGCCTGGATTTCATAATCATAGAATTTTCATGAATGTTTAAAGGAGGAGAAACTAACATCAGCCCAGGCCTGTCTTCCCCAGTTCATCATGGTGTGGACAGGGAGTGAGGTGGAGTGAGGAGTTAAGAGGTCTTTATGACATCTGGTGAGGGAGAGGGTAAAATGTGGACAGATCAGATTGAAGGGGCTTGGATCTCATTTTGCAGGGGAGAACTGTGGGAGGAGAAGGCCCTGCCCAGCCTGTGGGGTAGATACCTCAGGGTAGAAGAGGCGGGTCATTGTGGGAGGGCACCAAGGGTAGGCTTTACACCAAAAAGGCCACCTCAGCTCCTGTGTTGATAGAAACATCTAAATAAAAGGTACAGAAGGAAGCCTGGTGTCCTGGCTGATAAGCATGCTAGGAGGTTGAGGGGTCATGAGCTAAGCATGTAGAAAGGTCCTGTAATCAAGAGCTGCCCTGCAGCCCACCCTAGGTGAGGGACCACATGAGAGTTATTAGACTTCAGGGTCCTTGGAGTCAGAAAGAGCCTGAGTAGATGTGTTCAGCAAGGAGACAATGGCTTCCCTTAGAGCACTGCTTGGGTCAAAAGGACACATCACTGTGACCAGCCACCAGCTACAGAACTGAAAGTCTCCAGGGTGGTCAGTTAGCCCACTGGCAAATGGCATCACTGTAGATAAACAGAGAGCTAGGGAGGAATATCAGGAAGGAGTCAAGCACTCCTCATAAGTTTTTTTCTAACACATACTCAGCTAACATCTTAGCAAAGAGTTATATGGGGCAGAAGAGGTGATCTATAGAGCAAATTAACCCCACCAAAGATGAATTGTCCAAAAAGTTTGCACTATTAGATCAGAAGGCTTTTAAAAAAAGATCTTATTTTTAGGGGAAGGAAGGGAGAAAAAGAGGGAAAGAAACATCTATGTGAGAGAAACATCAGTCTGTTGCCACTCTATGCACGCTGACCTAGGACTGAACTTTGGCATGTGCCCCAGCTGGGAATCCAAGTGGTGACCTTTTGCTTTACTGGACAATGCCCAACCAACTGAGCCACACTGGTCAGGGCAGAAAAGCTTTATTTTTTATCTGTACTATCCAGTTTGATGTGCTTCTTTGAGGAAAGTTCAGATTAGTTATGTAGCAAATAAATTTAAAACACCACTACATTTATTTATCTATTTATTTATTTTAATTGTTCAAGTACAGTTTTCTGTCTTTTACTCCTATGCCAGCCCACCCCCATAGCCCTCCCCACCTCCCTCCTGTTTCCATCCCCTCTCATTTTTGTCCATGTGTCCTTTATACTTGTTCCTGCAAACCCTCCCCCTTTCCCCCTGAAATTCTCTCCCTTCTCCCCCGGTCACTGTCAGCCTGTTCTCTATTTCAGTGTCTGTGGTTATATTTTGCTTGCTTGTTTGCTTTGTTGATTAGGTTCCTGTTAAAGGTGAGATCATATGGTATTTGTAAAACACCACTACATTTTAAGTCCACATACAAGTGTGTAGGAGTAATTCATAACTATACAAGTTAAAAATTCCAATTTAATCTATGTGAAATTTAAGAAAGCAGTGATATCAAAGATGAAAGAAAATAAAACCTTCTCAGGGCTTTCCTGGGAGGCCACTACAAATGTGCCCGATTCTCTCTGTGTGTTATACTTTGCCTGGTCATCGCTGGTCCCAGATAAGCAATGGGAGTCTGAATCATACATTATGAAATGGATGCCAGGGCCTGAATTTGGTCTGCAGATGCATTTTCTTCCATGGCACAGTCTTAACAAAACCTTGAACCAATATATATAAATGCAGAGGTTTCCCCCAAGATCTCAAATCTCTGGATTTCTGTAGAAAGTATGAAGAAATGGTAACAAGTAGCTGGATTTTACTAGAACTTTTCCCTTGTAAGTCCGGAAAATTCCTCCAATTTATACAGTCACCATTATCACTTTTAAGATATTTTCTTTCAATATCCAGTTTAGGACATTCATTTTCATTATTTGCCTGACCCATATATTCTCCTGAAATCACAAACCTTGGCTTAAAGCTTGTGGGGAAAACAAGAGCTTGTGGACTGTTGGAACTAATTTTTATTTCAGATTCTCATTCTTGTTTTTTATGCATGTTTTCTAAGTATGGAACATGTTCTCTTAGTTTTCTCTAATTAACTCAGCTTTACTTTCCTACATGAACTTTATTATACCTTATAGGGACAGGGTTTGGAATGCAGTGTATGGTATTATCTTAGGAAGTGCTGGTGTCTTGTTAGGTTGTAATTCTATATTTGTTCAAGCAGAATTTACAAATAAGAAAAAGGTATGATTTTGACAAGGAAAAACAATCTGAAAAGAGAATGTATTAATTTATTGTTTTATGAATTCAAGAAAAAGTTGAATAACCTCAGTGTCAGAGGGACAGGATTGCAGCCCCACCTTGGGGTGGTTTGAAACTAGAATGGCCAGTACTACAAGAACAAAATATCGGCCCCTCCTCCAATGACCTTTCTCCCTCTCCCTCCCTCCTCCTCCCGCCTCTTGTCTCCCCTCATTTCCTCTTTCCTTCCCATGCCTCTCTCTCTCTTTCTGCTTCTTTCTGCATAAGGGGTTCATTCTCTTTTTTGTAAAATAATTCTCTCCATGTGGTTGGAAACCATCCTAACTGTGAGTCCCCTTACAGCTTGTGATGTATTAATACTCCATGTGATTTCAAAGAAAAGGCAGTAATCGGCTGAGCTTAGGAAAGCTGTGCATTTCTAAAACTGATTGCAGCCAGACTGAGTTTTTTGGTAAACACGGGGTGTGACAGAAGTAGGTTTTGAGTTGTTAGTATGTGAAACAATATAATAATTAGTAAATAATAATAGAAGGATAAACTTTGTTTCCTGTATTCACAACTGTAAACCTACTCTTGCCACAACTTGTACATCAGTTACTTCTAGAGCCACATGGAAGATGGACAGCTGTGAGTTACCGAAATAAGAGAAGAATGTTAGGCAGAAAATGTCATAAAAGTACCTGACAGTAACTAAAGTAGTAACATAATTTTTAACTAAGCAGGTCAGTAACTTGCCATAGTATACATTTGTAGTTAGAAAGATGTGTACTTCATGGAATTTTCAGTCAGTGAGATGATGGATTTAAATATTTAGTACAATGTTCTCAAGAAGTGTCAAGGCCTTTTCTTCTTTGTCATCAAAAATTGGTAAGTTATAAGATTTTGGAATTATGAAATGTTGGCATCTGTAAGGGCTTTAGGAGCATGTCCTGTCCTCCCAACCCTGCCCACCTATTCAATTTTCTGGCATTCACATAATTTGAATGAGTGATTTTGGAATTAAAGGGGATTACTCAAAGACCTATTACATGTTTGTGACAAATGGGAATTAGAACTAAAGTTTACCGACTCTCAGTCCACTAGAATACATTACTTAGTCAACTGAATTTTAATGAGCATTTACTATCTGCCAGGTACTATCCTAAAAATCTGAGACCTATCAGTGGGGAAAAAAAAATAAGCAAAAATTCCTGCCTTGTGGAGATCGTTCTAGTGTGGGACAGAAATTAGACAATGAACCAAAGAGTTAAATACATTATATAGTATGGCAGAAAATAATAAGGGCTCTGGAAAAAAAATAGCAGGGAAGGCAGATAGATTGTTAGGGACAGGGTAATTCTTAAATAGTGCAGTCAGTGTAGGTCTTATTGAGAAGATGACATTTGAGCAGAGATTTAAAGGAGGTAAGAAAGAGTCAAAGCTGCAGATATCTGAGGAAGGGTATCCCAGCCTGAGGTAAAGTCAGTGTGAATGCTTTTAAGTCAGGAGGGTGTTGGGTATTTTGTAGAAACAGCAGGGTTGCCAGTGTAGCTGTAGTGATGTGGGTGAGTGGGAAACCATAGAAGATGAGGTTTGAGCACTAAAAAGGATGTATGCTATTCTGAAGTTTCTTTTAAATGTTTCTTTCTGAATGAAACAGAAAGACCATTGGGGAGAGTTTGTTTAAGACATTATATAATCTGAGCTATATTTGACAAATAAAACAACTGTAGTAACTCTGTTAAGAATAAATTACAAGATAAACAGGATGAAATTAGAGAGACAAGTTAGGAGATGAGTTGAAAGTTAATGATGGATTGGACCAGGTGTTAACAGTAGAGGTAGGAAGTAATGGTCTTATTCTCAATACATTTTGAAAATAGAACCAACGTTATTTCCTGATGACTGGGGTGTGGGGTATAAAATGTATATATTGAGTTGGTCAAAAAGTTAGTTTTTTTCCCCATAAGATAGCTCTAGTAACACTTAGTTGTCTTTAACTTCATTCAAGACAATTTTGTTAGATTGTATTGTGACAGCTGTGATATCAGCATGCATTTAAAAAAACATCAAAATTGGTGGATTTTTGTGTAGCAATTTTTATATTGAAGATGGAAGAAAATACACAACATTTTCAGTATACAAGGTCTATCCGTAAAAAGTCCAGCCATTGCTAATATAACGAGAACGGCATGTGTGACATCTATGTAAACTGGAGGCCAAAGAGAGCGGACAGGAATTCGCATTCATGAACAATGACAACTTTACTGTAGTAGTCAGAGAAGGCAGTAGATGCTATTGAGTTCACATATGTACTGCATGGCCATCACACTCGAAATGGCTGAGCAAGTAGAGCAATGAATCTACACCAAATTTTGTGTTAAGCTTGAACATTCCTCTTTGGAAACTATTCAGATGATTCAGAAGGCTGGAGATATAGGCAACTGGTGAAATATCTCTATTTTTCATACTACATGGCTAGATACCTTCTGGACAGATTTTGTATTATACTTTATTTCAAGAAAGGTGAAAATGAAACTCAAAGGCACAAAAAGATTTGTGCAGTGTGTGGAGAGTGTTCTATATCTGATCAAATGTGTCAAAAGTGGTTTGCAAAGTTTTGTGCTAGAGATTTCTCGCCGAAGCTCCATGATCAGGTAGACCAGTTGAAGTTGATAGAGATCAAATTGGGACAGTAATTGAGAAGGATCAACATCATACCATGAGGGAAATAGCTGACATACTCAAAATATCCAAATCAATAAAGTTACTGGTGAAAATGAAAGATGTGTCTATTTCACAGAAAAAAAAGAACTTTTTAGCCAACCCAGTAGATGTCTTCAATACTATGCCAAAGGTGTTTTGTTGTTGTTGTTGTTGTTGTTGTTGTTGTTGCCCTGAGCAATTAATTGATAGACTGTGGAAAAAGAATGCTGTGGGAGGAAAATTGAGGGTTCTGTTTTGGATGTGTTAAGTTTGAGATGTCTACTTTCCAACTGCAAATGAGTAGATATGTCAAGGAAGCAGTTGCATGCAAGAGGGGTCTGGAATTTGGGAGATAAGTCCCAACTGGAAGCATCAACTTAGGAGTTATCTGCTAATAATTGGTATTTAAATTTATGAGATGGTGAGATCACAAAGAAACTTGAGTGTAGTTAGTGTAGAGGACAAAGGACATACCTGGGATACACCAACATTAAAAAGGAAAGAAAAAAGGAGAAAGTAGTAATGCAAATAAGAGAATGTTAGACACAAAAACAAGAGATTATGGGGTTCCAAAACCCAAGTAAAGAGAGTTTATAGAGGAGGAAGGAATGCTGACTATGTTAAGTGCTACAAACCTAGTTAGTCAAGTAAAGGGAAAAGTACAAATCGATCATCAAATTTAGCAACATCTTGGTCATAACTCATCTTGAAATGAGTATTATTGCAATAGTGAGGGCTTGATAAAATGGGTTTATCACAAAATAGAGGAGAGGAATTGGAAGAAATTCAAAAAACTTAGTGGAATCTTGCTGCGTAAGAGAGTAAAGAAATATGGCAGCGGGTGGTATAAAGAAGAATATTTTTGTACGCTGAAGGCAATTTAGTACAAAGAAAACTTCATGTAGAAGAGAGGAGGAATCTCTGGAGTCTTGACTTGTGATAGGCATGAAGGGGTGGATCTGCTCATGGAGTGAGGCTGTCTTGAGCTGGTCAGGAGGTCAGGGGTGTGAATAGTTGATCTACATACATACCCAGGATAAACAGGAACATAATGAATGGTAGGAGTTTATAAACCTTCTTTAACTGCCTCTAATTATTTTCAGGGAAAAAGAATATAAGATTATCAGTCAAAGATGAGGGTAAGAAATTACTCATAAAGGTAGCAAGAAAGAACGGGGGGACCAGGAAAGTTTGTGCTTAGGTATTTAGGATGGAAACAGTTGTGAGCTTTCTGCATGCATGATCAGTGCATCCGGAGGAAGTGGAGGTGTGGAGAGACCCAGAGGACACTACAAGAGAGTATGTTAATGTCCTATGGCTGCTATAGCAAATCACCAGAGTATGGGTGCCTTAAAATGACATAAATTTATTTTCTCACAGTTCTGGTGGTCATAAGTCTGAAATCAAAATGTAAGCAGAGCTGAACTCTCCCCAAAGGCTCTGGGGAAGAATCAGTTCTTTGCCTCTTCCAGCTTCTGATCACTGTTGGCAGTTCCTGCCTGGAGGCGTCATTGTTCCAGTCTCTGCCCCAGTGGTCATATTTGCCCCTCCTCTTCTCTCTGGCTTGTGGCCACATCACCCAGGTCACTGTCTCTGGCAACACATCACCTTTTCTGTGTATAGTCTGTATGTCTTTTCTAAGGATGCTTATCATTGGATTCAGGGTCCACCTGGAAAACCCAGGATGCTTTCCTTACCTTGAGATCTGCAGAGGCCCCCCTTTTTTTCTTAAATAAGGTAACATTCACAGGTTCTTGGAATTATCATTTTGGGGCCACGATTCAGCCACTGTGAGGAGCAAGGAACCAAAGTTGGATGTAATCATGCCCATGATTGTATATTTTAAACTATGGGAAGAACAAAAAGAAGACTTTATGCAGGATGAGATGACTAATGTGAAAAAGATGCAGAGATCAAAGTTTTGGGAATTTAGGGGAGATTGAAGGATTGTTGCAATCAAGTGCTAGAAAAAAATGACATGAAATGGTTGAAATGTTAGACTGACACGTACCAAATTGAGATGCAAATTCATTAAAGAAAGACAAATAAGAAAATATAGAGAGAGTAAATTAAAAGAAAACTTCCTAGCATAAAGTCGTTATTTCTTTTCCTATTCTTTTGTGTCCCAGCAGACATAAAAGCTGTATTTTCCCTGACTGCTACTACAGCTATACGTCTTAGTAAGTGAAGCATAGAGGGGACTGAGGGCTTTAGCTTTTAGGGGTTTGGACGTTTAAGTTAGATTGGTGCTGTGTTTAAAACTAAAGTCATTCATTCCCCCTGGTCTCTCAGCAGTTTCTTTCAATAAGCTTGTCCTTTAGGCAGGTGAAGATTATTGTCTGGGTGAAGCTTCAGGAGAGTGTGATTTCCTGGGCCCTTTGGTGTTTCCACTCTATAGTCCGAGCAGAGAAGCCTGCTGCACTGCCTATGCAGTCTTGAATAACAGCATGAAGAATTATTCAACATCACAACTCTGTTCTTTTGCCCTCCCTTCCCTCTCCTTCTCTCCCAGCTCTGTTTTCCCCAAGAGCCTAAGGTCAGATGAATTCTATTAAGTTTCTAAGAAAAAACTTCCATCTCTGGTTATTCTAATGTTATATGAATTTGAAATTTATTTTCTAATTCCAATTCTCAATTTAATTGATCCAAATCTGCATTTATTCAGCAAACATTTATTGTGTGCTAGCCCTTGGAATACTAATATCAAAAAGACATGACTTCTGCCCTCAGCTTACACGCTGGCTGGTGCAGGGATCAGCAAACTATGACCCATGGGTCAAAAACTGCAGCCCATAGCCTGTTTCTGTACAGCCCTTAAGCTGAGAGAGTGTTTCATATTTATGAGGGGTTTTCTAAAAAAGTAGAATATGTGACAGAGACCATATATGACTCTCAAAGCATAAAATACTTACTCTCTGGTCTTTTATAGAAAATGTTTGCTGACCCCTAGTCTAGCGGGAAAACATTTGGAGATAATAACACGTTCACAAGTTGTTGGAATTTGTTGTGGGCTTAGGACTATTTTTGCCTGGATGGTATAAATCTCTCTTCTTCTAATAAGAGATTATCTTTGGCAACAAATTCTACCCTGATCTCCAACTGTGAGGTATGGGCTGGTCTACTCCATTATCCTCAGCTCAGGGCAGGAGATTTAGACCTGGTTAATCCTGCTTTTAAATGTCTCTGGTTACAGAAAATTATTCACATGGCCCAAGTAGGTTTAGGAAGAACCAATCATGGGACTTTTGCTACAGTTATTGGGAAAGAAGCACTCTCTTTCTTTTGGAGTTACTAGATGAATGATAATGAAAACCGTTACCTCTTTAGGGCCTATGTAAGTGACTAACTGTGAGGAATGCAGAGAGAAAAACTGAAGAAGAAACCAAATGCTAAAATGTCTGAGCCCTGAATTCAATTGCACTTGGAGCAAATTCTTGTTTCTGGTTGGTTTGTTTGCTTATTTATTTAGTGAGGTAATAAAGATATCATTATTATAAAAATGGACTTTTTTGAGTAAGTACATTTTATTATTGATTTATTTATTCTATAAGAAGTACAGAGGTGCCTTGGCACTCATCAATAATTCTTTCCTAAACTTGTGAGGAGTGCCAGAACCAATAAGTACCAAACTACTGTGAAACTGAAGTGTTGACCTCTGTTTCATTGTGAAAAAGGGGCACCAAGTTGCAAGCAAGCTACGAGTAACGAGACATTTTTTTTTCCTGTCAAAATGTGATGAGTGCGGGGTTTGACGAGTTCTGTAGCCAATGAGTAATGAGGTATGTCTATATAAAATATTTACATGTATAATATGTATTGAAGATCATCTAATCCAGCTCTCCTGGTTTGCTGAATTTGAAACTGTAGAGCCCCAGCAAAATTAAAAGAAATTGAAAAATTACCTTCAAAATAGAAAATCATAACACTGTGTGCTAATTACCAATTGGGCTGTGTTTAATTTTATATAGTAACAGTTATAAGCAGTATCTAATATGTCTGTGGCAGTCAGGGAAGGCTTCCTGAAAGAGATGATGGCTCAGGTGGGTTTGAAGGAAGAGTGTCTTTGCCAAGTTAAAAAGGGTAGGGTTAGTTTGGGAGTCATAGAGGAAGGGAAATTATTTCCCTCAGAAAGAATGTACTCCCATAAAGGTCAGAACCTGAAAGAGAATGCACCACTTCCTGAGAACGGCAGAGTGTTAAATGCAGAAGAAGATTTAGTAAACATGAGTAGGAAGGATGAGGTTGTGGAGGTAATCCAGGGTCAGATCATGCCAGTCCTTGTATGCCATACTAAAGATTGTGGACTATGAGAAGAAATGCAGGTTTTAAATGTATGCTTTAGAAAAAAAATCCAACAATGTAGCAGCTCAGCTGCTGTTCTGTTGTTAATCTAAGACAGCAATGTGAAGGGCTAAGGCAAGATTGATCTGGGGACGGAGGATAGGAGGTTGGAGAAAGGGTGGGACTCCAGAGGGAGGGATCCAGGGGCGAGAGGTATTTAGGACATCAACAGAAAAGCTCTGGTGATTTCTGAGATAGACTGGGGAGTTGTTGAATGCGCTTAGGCTTCTAGCTGCTCAGTGGGTGATGCTGATTCTACCCTCTATAATAGGAATAAGGAAGAGAGATAAGACTGCTTGATTTTTATTTATTTGGTTTTGTTGTGAGGTATGACTATGGGAGAAACATGATGAGCTCACCTTTTGACATTTTGAGTTTGAGGTGCCCATGGTCAAGTGGTTTTGACTGTTCAGTAGATCTGGAGTGCAGAACAGAGACTTGGGTCGGAGATACAGAGTTTTCAATAGTTTCCATGTAAATAGGAGTTGAATACCTGTGATGGAATGAGATTTTGTGAGGAGAGACAGTTGCTTTTGTTGACTTATTTCAGGTCTTTCCCTTCATAAAATTAAATATAATGAGAAAAATATTTATTTTAAATATAGAATACAGTAATGAATTTTGAACAAGTCATCAATGTAGTGTATCTTTACATACCTCAGTATTCTGAGGAATTCTAAAATTTCCACAAAGAACTCTACATAGAACAATTTTTCATGGGGATTTCTGATCCTATAAATTTCACAACAATGTTATCTTCCTCTTATTGAAGAATGAGGAAATAATGTGGTATTATGGTTAAAGTCTCAGATTGGAAATTAGTAGAAAGTGTGTCCTGGTCCTGTTTCCAACTGATTATGCTATTTTGAGAAAGGCATCTAACATCAGTGGAACCCTTCTTCCCGCCTACAAAAGAAGCAGGTTAAAGTGCATGTTTTTCAGGCACCTTGTCTACTCAAACATTCTTAAAGTTTAAGCATTTGTGGATCTATGAATATTTTGTCATCCTAGTGACGCTCTCACATTGACGATTTTAAGAGATGTGGCAAGCTGATCTGATGATATCAGAGTTTGTACTTTAAAAGCTAAGTAGAAATACATAGACATTACCAATGATTTTAGATTTTTTTTTAAAAAGCTGAAACTCGTGGTCGTTTTTCATTTTAGTATTTACTGTTGAGTTACCCATCCTGATCTTTTCAGCTCGGGAGCAAGATTGCCATGGCCAGAGTAACCCAGTTATCTGCTCCACGTTCTGCGGCTGCCCAGGGCTCAGTGCAAAGTGCTAGGGTTCTGGGCTCTCCGTGTAGGGAACCTGCCTTGATTTTCAGTGTCATGTGGGCTTATTAATGCCGTAGTGGTAAATTATTCAGAATATTGAAAGCATCATTTATTTGTGTCTTTTGCAGGCACATTTTTCAATTTAGCCAAAACATTTAACATTCAATTATAAAAAATTCCAATAACTAGATAATTGGGTATACAGAGCATATTAATTTAAATCAAAGTAATTTAATTATAAAATGTATTTAAATCAGAAAAAAACTGACAACATAATGGATGGGAATTGTTTAAGGGAATGAACACATTATCAAATAAGGAATGATTGACTTTTCAGAAGTTGCAAACTTGAAAAATAGAAAATATTATAGATAAAATGTGTCATTCACTCTTGAACGTAGGCAATCAGAATATTTTACTCAGATATGTCTACTCTTCTCCTTAGTACAGTAAAATAACAAATTTTAAGAAAAAACATGTGTACAAACTCTCAAAAGACAGCCGAGCATGACTTTCGGTACCCTACACAAATAACAGAACACCTATTTGTTTCTAGGTCTTGACAGAACTGCAGCATTAGTGAATAAAGGCCATGATAGTGGATGTAATATGTATTGATTTTAGCGAGGCATTTGATGTAGTGTTTAATGAAATCTTATTCCCAAAATAATTCAAAGTGTCTTGGCTAGGAGAGCAGTCACATGTGTTGGAAACTGGCTGAAGGACATGAATGAAATGTGGTGTGAAATTCTGGCCTGGGGTCCAGTGAACTTCAGTATCAGGTTCACCGTTAGTCCCTGGAAGAAAACAACAGGGAACAGAGGGACAGGTTTTGGAAACTATTGCAAGAATAAACTTAACATTTGGTTCATTGGTATGTTTTTTGATCTTATTGGAATGAATAGAAAATAACACAATACTCTGATTTGATCTTTAATTTTTTTCTTACTGTTAACAATTATAATAGCCTTTTACCTGGGTTACAATTCAGCCTGAAATGGGGGCTAACTAAAGGAATATCTTTTATTCACATTTTTGAAGTAGTTAAAACATTGTTTGTGTCTATCTTTTAGCATTTATTGTAATCTGGCTTGTATTATCATTGTCTTATCTCTGTATTTTTCCTTTACCTATGACAGGTACTTATTAATTATTCCTTAAATTTATCACAACTATTTTTTTCTCATTTGTAGTTTTTCTTGATTTGAACTTACAAGTAACCTAAAAAAAAACACTTTACTGACTTGTCTTATAATCTTGAACATGTTTTTTAAGTGGAAAAATGATGGAAGGGAAAAGTAAAGAATCTATTTTAATTTATTACATGAACATGCTGTATAAAACTTAATTTTAAAATATGCAAAGGTAACTAGTTCATTAAAAAATCCTTCAACACAAACATGTATTACTAATATTATCTCCTTTTTTGATACCATGTAAGAAAAAGATACTTGAAATAATTTTCAACAACACATTCATAAGCCTGAAATATAATTGTTAATAGAATGAATGTCATAACATTTATGTAGAATAAGAGAGCTCATTCCTAAAGTCTACTTGGAGTATTTTTGAAATTATTGGTGAATTATTCATTGTGTTAATTTATTGTATGTTTTCCTGTAATAAATTTTACAGGAAATTCATAGCGCTTTTCAATATATGGATTTTTTATTTTAGTCAAACATATCAGTATCATTATATTCATTTAATAAAGAAAATTTAGACATGGTCAGGATGAATAAGCTTAGAAGGTATTGAGAAGAATGGTAAACTAAAGTCTGAAATTTGTGTATGATAGTCCATTATTTTCTTATATTGTCAGAAAATTAATGTTTCAGTATTAGTAGTTGTGTTCCATCAATAGTCACTCCTTTAATTACAATGTAGTTTAATATTTTTTATATTGTGTCATGGTGGCTCAATATAAATTGCTATAAAGTTTTTGTAATACTTGCTTTCAATCAATAAAATAAAATTTTTTCTACTTTTTTATTTTGGTTCTTTGAAGGGATATGTAATTGTTTGGTAATTTATATGGCTTTATTCCTGGCAAAATTCCAGGCCATCCTCAAAGGAATAGGAATTATTTTTCCAGAATCAGGCATAAAGGAAAGTGCTGTTGTCTTAGAAACAGACTTCCCTGTTATCTTCCTAGAGTGGCACACAAGCCGCCAGCAACGCGCCGCATCGACTCGGGGCTCCGAGAACCGTTCATCAGCCGCGAGAACATCCTGTTCTTCTAATTCATATCATCATGTTTTGTATCTCAGAGAATAAATACATTTTGCTTAAAAGAAAAGAAATAAATATGGAAACGTTAATTTTCTTTTAGCCTTTTATCAACTGTATATCCTATGCATAAGATGCTGTATCAGAGACTGTGGGTTCCAAAGGATACACTTAAGAAGATTTCTGAATAATGCAATGATATTAGGATATCATAATAGAAATGCTTATCACTTAGCAAAGCTGCAGCAGCATTTAATGGAAAATTACTAAGATGCTAAAGCCACTTAGAGAATGGCAGTTGAGAGCACTAGGCATATTTTAACTGTGATATGTTAAAGTGTCAAGAAAACAAGACAGGTCAGAGGTTGCAGGATAAAAGGGCCCTTATTTGAGAAAATCTCCAAATTGAAAGGATCTGTGCAGCATAAGATAGTAATGATTTCAGCACATATTTACTGTGCACCTTCCGCTTGCTCGATGCTGTTCTAGGCACTGGTAATGTGGCATAAAAAAAGTCTCTGCCTTTATGAGACTTACAAGCGGGAACCCCCCAAAATCTGGAATCACCTGGAGGGTGGGCCCCTTGTAGCACAAGTTTCCCCCAGTAGGTGAGGGTTTTAGGAACCCATCTATATCAGTGCACCAGCTGGCGTTATTGTGAGAGTTTGCATTCAGCTTCAGTGAATTTTTTTGAAGACTCTTACAAAGCAGTTACCCATTTCATGATGGGTGATTTTATGAGCACACCTGCCCACGCCACGCTGAGCATTCAGCAGTTTCTGATTAACACCAGCATGACCTCTGTGCCCCACCCACCCTGTTCACCTGACCTCTCCCTGAGTGACTATTTTTTTGTTTTTTCAAATGAAAAAAGTCCTCAGGGGAAATGTTGTGCCACTGTAGATGGAAGAGGTGAAACAGAAAACAGCAGCACTAAAAGGCATCGATATTGAGCAGTTCAGAAACTGTTCTGAGCAGTGGAAAAAATTCTCAGTAGGTGTATCGCATCAAACAGAGAGTACTTTGAGGGTGACTGAAGTTTAAACATGTAAAAATAAATACACATTTTTTATAAATAAATTCTGTTCGGGGGGGTACCTTCTTGTACACTGTGGGTGGAAGAGACAAGCACTAAGTTAGTAAACAAATAAATTAAATGGTGTGTCATCTAGTGCTGTGATACAGGGCTGATACAGGGTCTAGGAAGAACCTAAAGCCAGAAGGAAAAGAGGGAGGGAGGGAGGGAGGGAGGGAGGGAGGAAGAAAGGAAGGGAGGAGGAGGAGGTAGAGGAGGAGAAGAAAGAGAAGGAAAAAGAGTGTTTGGAGGTGGCGAGTGGGCTGTCATTTTAAATGAAATGGTTGAGAAAGGTCTCCCTAATACGGTAACACCTGAGGAGAGAACTGAGGGAGGTGAGAGGTCTAGAGGGTACTGCTTGTGGCTGTAACAACATAGCTCTGATCATTCTTGAAGTATTCAGAACTGGAAGACAACTCAGATATCACTTCATTTCAACTATTATGATTGTTTCCCCCATGGAATTATTGAACTTATACTTCCATATACTGAGTAGAATGAAATGCACAGCATTTCAGGGTATATACGTAGAATTGATTAAATGCATTGAAATACAACATGTTACAAGGTCAAGGGCTTAATGCTTGACACATAAATAGATGGTGAAGTATAAAGATGTTGAACTTCACTTTGTGACATAGAAAGGAATGTATAAATGATTCATTGTGCTTCTTTTATTTGTTTCCTATTAGTTTCTCAGATACAGCAGGGAAATATAGTCTGAGTTATACTATTGTTGAATTTCTTGTATTCAATAAATACATGGAAGCATATTAGCAAACCAAAAAATAGCATGAGGAAGTTCTAGTCTTGCCTTTAATCATTTCCATGGATATTGGTTTCACTGGCCCATACATTAATCATTTCTTAGCAAAAAAGAAATGAGTAATACTATTGTCCCTGTTTTGTAAATAAGAAAGAGGATGATAGGAAGGTTAAAAGAGCTGCCTCAGGCAGTTCTAACTATAAGGTTCTGGTAAAGCCTTTAGAAGAAGCTATTTGTCTTAAATGACAGTTCTGAGTTTTAACTACTGGAGTTCAGAGTAAACTAAATCTGAAACAATATATTATAATAGAAAGATAACAGGACTGGGAACCAAGGGCTCTCAATTCTACTTACATTTGCACCCCTAACTAGCTGTGTGCCTTTTAGAATAATTTTTTTAAGTTGGAAGGCCATTACATATCATCACTTACTGAAAATCATTTATCGAGTGTGTTTTACACCAGGCATGGCATGAAGTACTGGTGAAGTTATGCTCCATATCCTAAAAGAGCTCATTCATGTTCTAGTGGAGCAAGTTCACACACAAAAATGACACACTCGTGTCAGAGGCAAGCACAGTGTGAGATAGGAGATGGAGGTGGAGCCACAACCAAAACAAGTTAGAATGGCAGAGCTGGCTTCTCAGACACTTGACTATGAAGTGACCAGCTGAACTAGAGATGAGATGATTGGCGTAGACAGGGATCACAAGTGCAAAGTCGCTGAGGCAAGAAGTAACAAGTTTAGTTGTATAATGACTTCAGTGTGGCTGGACGATAGACAATACAGCTCAGTTTTCAAGGATGGGTCAAAAAGAAGTGCCTGTTGACCACACAAAAGGGTTTTGGTTTGAATGTGAATGGAGAGGAACATTTTGCTATGCATTTAGGGACCTATTGTATTTAAAATGTGCAAGGTTATAACTGGACTCAGAGTAAAGGATTTATTTGAAACAGGAGTTGGGGGGCTGTGACAAGACTCCCAAGAGATAAATTATGAGGGGGTGAACTAAAGGAATGAATGTAGAATACATTAGAAAGGATGATTTAAGAGATAACTAAAATATATAGGATTCCATAGATAACTATATGGAGGAGGAAAGAATGGATAATTATGATAGTATAAGTTTGAGTAGTAATGTAGGAAACATAAAGATGTCTAGAATTAGCGGATATTGGAGGAGAACCTATTCAGGAGGCATCTGTAGTTTTTTTAGCCATATGTTATTGGGTAAAGTTATAGGTTAGGATCCACTTGGCCAAAACACACTAATTTTTATTTAAAGGTTAGGGTCTCTGGGAATAGTGTGTTCAGAGTCCAAAGTCATTAGTGACTCAAATTCCTTTCATCCTCTACAATCTTCCTAAAGCCTTCTTTCCTTCAGAAATAGAAGGTGGATGTGAGAGTTGCATGAGGTACTTTTGAAAGGAGCCGTGCTCAAAGGGAGGTGGAAGTCTCCCACCTGTCCTTAGTGTTGTCACTGTGGGAATCCCGACATTTTCCCCACCCCTTCCTCAGCACACCTCCCAAGATACTGGGAAAGCCTGGATCACATGTCCGCCTGCAACTTGTTCATGTAAGGAGATGATGATGATGATTTGTTGCAGCAAGTTGAGATGGAGTGCTGAGGAGAGGCTCAGTCTCTCCTGAGTCAAATGTGAGAGGGTGGAAAAGAAATCAGGGCCCTGCCCCTAAAAGAAGGGTGAATTAACATTATGGCACAGCCCCTGTGTAACCTGGTTTAAGAACACCTACCCTGAATGTGTGTAAAAGCAGGGGAAGTGAATGTAACCTGTCAAAGGGATGAGGCAAGATTTTACATGGGTGTAATGAGAGCCAGAGAGGAGGAAATGAGAATATAAAATGAAAAACTAAATACAAATTTTAGAGATTATTTTATGTAACTTAGGTATACCCATAGTTCATTCATCTTCCTCCCCCACTGAAGATTCCTTTTGAAGTATTTATTTGTTCATTACAGTTTGTAAGTATATTGTTTTAAAATGTTTGATTTGATCCTTTATCATTTTCGTAAAACAGAAGGAAAGCAGTGTTTCTGGTTTTTATTCTAGACAGTGTGAAGTGATCTCTAAGTGTGAAGCAGATCCAAGGAAAAAATAACCCTCTAAGATATAGATGCTACTGCCATTAAATTAGCACCTTAAGTAGATGTACTATAGGAGATACAGTTAATTTTGCATGAAAATGGGAAGGACCACTAAGGTAATGAACTTTACTGAGAATGCTTTTAATCCCATTATGTACCTTTGAGAAGCTTTCTAACCAGGGAAGACCACTGAATTGATAAAAGAAGCATTTAGTTAGCAAATGCCTTTGTGCTTCCCTGCTCCCTGGTATATTTGCTTTAGAAATGAATGTTTCACACCTGGTAGATACAGACGTGCTCCTTTACCTGAACTGCCTCAGAAATAAAGAGGGGTGTGTGTATTGGGGGGTGATCAGTGTCATGAAGTAACTAAGGAATACATTAAGCAAGTTTTCATGGATATGTGGATTGCATAATTTAAAACTATCCTGGGGCATCCATAAATTATGCATAGGTTTTGTTTTCTTATTTTACATTTTAGAGGAAAGATACTTGATTCTGCAATCTCTACACCTTTAGCATTACCTAAATCTCTCATGTTGAATGCTGAGCATCCAAAAGGAGCCATACCATCTGCTGTTTAGTCTGTTTTCCTAAGAACCCTTTCTAGTATTCATTCTTCCTCAAGCCCTGTTGTCTTTGGAAAAGGAATCAACTCTCCAGTATGTGTAGTACAATATCATTAGCCATCCCATTTACTTGTGTGAAAACTGTGGCAGAGACCCCACTCAGCAATGATTTGGAAAATGTTTTAATAATTGGTTTCTTTGCAGTATTTATATACTGTTTTTAAACCATATGAAGATAAGATTAAACAATTATATCGTTATAGTACATGAGTTATACAGATACTAAATTTCCTTCTTTTCTAATGTTTTAGGGTGACCGGCACCTTCTGCAGCTGTACATATTCTATGATAGGACATGAGCTATATGTGTTTCAAAGCTAACACTCTAAGACCTCCCTGAATTTTGGATAGGTATGTAACTAAACAACAAGTGATTTTGAAAAACCAAACCAAACCTGAGACTCTGGAGGAGTTCAGTATAATGATTTTATTTGCTTTGGTCACTTTGTTTTATAAATCAACAATTGAAAACACTAAAATTAGTTACCAGCATAGCATATTTTGTTTAGTCATTTATTGTTTAAACATCTGGCATCATTTAAACGTTACTTTTATGTCACTTTTAATTACTACATTTTAGGACCTGGGATATATGTTTTAATTGTCTCCTTTCAGACTGAAACAATTTAACAAGATATTTCCCAGCCCTACAGATAATTTGTTTTCCGATGAGTGCTGCTTTCGCTGCACCGCTAGGTGGCAGAAGAGTTTTACAGTTTCTGGCTCTGCGTCTGAGCTACCAAGTACCCTCTTAGCTCATTCCTGCAAGCAGCTGAGGCTGATATAAATGTATAAACAAGCAGAAGCTATATGTGACACACACCATCGTTATTAAAGCATAAAGCAGCAACTCCAAGCCAAGTTCTGGGCTTCTGATGGTTTGGTGAAGACAAGACTGTTGATGGGCTGAAATAGAGAAAGGAATCCTGAGAAAATGCCTGCTGAGGTTAGGCTCTGTGTTTTCATACAATCTCTGATTTTTGCACCATTGTCTAGGACTAGGGCGTCAAAGGGAGACAATTGGCAATTCACCTACCCACTGACGTTGGGAGGACTCCTGGTGCTCCTGCCTGACTCTGCTGTGCACATTGTTCTTTAAGCCATGTTGGAAAAGGAGCAGTGAGGCAGCCTAACAAGAAGAGCAACTAAACGTAAAAATGAAATTTGTTAGATTGTGTCCTTAATGGTGAAGGGTTAGTTATGGTGTTGAATAGGGGTAGTGAATCTGATAGTAAAACATTTTACTAACTTATAAAAAGATTTGCCAACTTAATAGGATATGACTGAGAAAATACATGGCTTCTTGCAGCAGATGAAAGATTAGCAGTAAATTCAGGGAAATACTTGGGTCACATGAAAAAGACAGACACTTGCATTCATAGACTATATACTTATGGGTTTTGGAGAGAGGATTTTTTTGTTGTTGTGCTTTGATTTTTATATTTTTAATGAGACCATTTTACTCCAGAGTTAACAAAACTTTTCCACGTAGGAAAGCACGAGAGGTGGTAAAAAGAAAGAAAAGAGTGTGTCGTTCCCACACAGGCAGGGGAGAGGCCCAGCAGCTGCATCATTCTGGAAAGGCAATAATCTGTAGGTTGTACTCGAAGTTGATCCACCTACATCTGCCATCGCAGCCGGTACCTGGTGCAGGGTGAATGACACAATACTCCCCAAATGTCACTGTCCAGCCGTGTCCACCAATTAAAACTAATAAACATTTCTCCCCATGCCGAAGATGTGCTGCCAGGCCAGCTAGCAGCAGGGCAGGCAATGGCAGAGCATAATGACGGCAGTGGCAGCAGCAGCAGCCAGAGCCCTGGGCAGCAGGTGCACTTGGCTGGGAGCAGGGAAGGGCACAGTGTGGTGCTGGCATCGCCTGTGCACATATTATGCAGGCAGAGCTGAGTTGTTTACAAATTGATAGCAGAGGGGATTTGGTTGGAGACAGAGCTGAGCATGCTGCATTCAGTGCTCAGAGAAACACAAATGGGGTTCTGTGCCGACTGGTTGGGTGCTATTCACCTTACAGGAAAAGTGCATTCCTCTTACCCCCTAACACACACCCTTACCAGGTAGCAGAGGCCCAGTTCCACCGCCAGCAAAAAAAACAAAAACAAAAAAACAAAACACCTGTGAGAAACACAGGGGTCTTCAGTGTTGAGGCCAGAAAGTCTTTTTTTCTCACTAAGTTTATACCTTCCGGGTTGCATGGATGTGCCAGATCCCAGAAAATTTCCAAGAAGGTAAGTGACCTACTCAAAGTCCTGAGCATTCGGTGAGAGGAGCTGGGGAATCTGGGGTCGGGGGAGAGATGGCAGTGCAGAGCTCAGATATGCCTCACTTCCAGGAGGTGGATTGGAGGGGCAGGGGAACACAGACAGCAAGGATTCCTACTTGCGGTTAATGGTGGATGGTGCTCACACTCAGCAGTGAGGCATCATGGGTGAGTTTTTCTCACGTTCAGTGTTGTTTCTACCAAAGAGAGAAGAGTCTGTGTGTTTCCCATCCTGTCAGTAGTGCAATAACCTGTACCAGTCTTTGTATTTACCTTGCTGGTTCCAGCTCTGCTGTCTGGTGGTATCAGTGCTGTCAATTTCAAATCATGCTTCTCTCTGCAAGTGCTGTTATGATACAGGACACCTGAAGGTATCATTTCCTGTGGTTAATTAACCTTGAGACCAGAGGCACACCACACAGCCCCTTAATTACATTTATGTGTAACCCTGCAAACACAGGGGTGATGAGGGGCCACCAGTACTGCTGTCATCTCACAGTCCCACCTGTCTGACCTCTAATCTGGAGTTGTTATACAATACTGATTTCTGTCCTTGACATGGATTGTTCTGCATTCTGAGTTCAGATGGCAAACCTTTGAGTGTCTGAGTGGGACCTTTTGACAGGTGTATGCAAACACTTGTAGTGAAGAATTTCTTTTACAATATAAAAAAATCAGAGCAACCTCCTTTTTTTCCTTGCCTGCCATGGTCGATGGCCAGAAGCTGGAAAAATTGACATGATGATGATGGCTGTGAGAGTGGAGAGCCGCAGACAGTGAGTTTCTGCTACCACTGCTTTCACAGTTTCTAAAATCGAGTCAGTGTTTTTCATTGATACCTTAGTCTCTTCCTTTTTTACAATCTGAGTGAACCCAGCCAAAACTTTTTTCACAGTGTTAACTGCCAAAAACACTTGACTTCTGCATGCTGGGCCTTGGGTTATAGGGATGAAGTGGTTTGAAGCTGGGGTTTGGGCTGGTATGGAGGATAAATGGAGAGTGACAGGTGGTTGTTTTGCCAAATCAATAAAACTGGGAAAGGGGAGGCAGAAAGCAGGTGATGAAGCTCAAGAAGTTCAAAATATAACCAAAGACATGAATGAGCCCAGTTTAGTAAACTGAAGAGCAAGATCCAAGCTAAGGATTTGGATCACAGTGAACCAGAGACATGAGCCAAGAGCACACACACTGTGGTCGGTTCAAACCCAGATGAGGGGCTAAAACTAAAGCGTGAAGTAGAAAGAGTCAACAATAGAGACATGTTGTCCAGGTGCATGGTCTTCTTATGCCTTGCCCTATTACATTTAAAGCAGGTTCATCATTCATTTATTTAAAAATGAAACAAAAACTAATTGTTGTATGCTTGCTAAATGTCTAAAAAATACAGACAAGTGAGAAAAAATAAAGTCCATGCAGTATAAACCAATCTGACTTTTAGCTTTCCCTCTGTAAGATGGCCACCAATTATTTTTTCATTTTCTGCTTAAATACACTGATTGATGGACTCCTTTCCAGTTATTGGTGGCTTCTATGTACTCATGGCTGTTTCTTTTGTTCATTTCAGAATGGCCTCTCCACAGTTTCTACCCATAGGTCTCTGTTCTATTTCTGGAACTATAAGAAGGTAGCCTATCATTCTAGCAGGTAAAAATATTTGAAATAACTGGAAAGAGGGTTCATGGCTCATCATTTAACTCATTAAGTCCATCATAAATACTAAATAAATACATTTCTAAACACTGGAAGTACAAGGATGAATACAATGGGACCTGGTCCTCATGGAATCTCTATTCTTGCTCTGGAGGTAGGGCTGTGTCCATGTCACAGGGTGCAGTGTTGTTTGTCGAGAACCACGGGTGTGTCAGTGGGACAGTCTAGGGGGCTGGGAGAGTATAGAGGAGAGTGGAGCTGATTATGACTCATATTTAGGAGAATCACATCTTGGGAGATAAGCAAGGATTCAGTAGGCATAAATATGGAGAGTCAAAACATCTAGGGTTGGCAGGGAGAGAAGGAGAAATGCCTCTTCTTGAGCAAGAACAGGAAAATATTCTGGAATCTCTTCTTGAAAACATTAACATTGAAGCAAGCACCAGGATTTTCCCAGGAGCACTTGCACTGACTCTCCACTGCTTTTGATTTTTGAAATATATTTAAAGAGTGACAATAGCATTTGGTTGTAAGGCATAAAATGGAGTTTACTAGCTATTAGGTCAGTACCATGGACTCTACTTTAAGAGAAAGTTTGGGAAGAAGGCAGAAAGAGGCTTCTAATACATTTTTTTGGTTTTGTTTACTTTTGTCACTGGTTTGGTAGAGCTGAAATGAGAGAGCAGGAGAAATTTATAGAGATTTTTAATCTATGTATTTTGAGGATAGGGGTCATATCTTATATATCCTCATGTTTCCAGTTGCACAAAATGCTAACAAAAAATATTTGAATGAATGCCAGTTTTAATAAATTATAGTGGCAAAGTAAATGCTGTTATATCTCTTTTACAAATTGAATTGGCTTTCCTTAAAACTACAGTTTTATTATATGAATTATTGCTATAAAACACATGCTCTGCTATCCCATGGCTCTGTGATTTAACCTTCAAATCTACCCCTCTCTGTGTTGCAAATGGATCTTGTAGAGTTACTAATGCTGGTTAAAGAGTATAGGATGCTAAACTGCATATGGTTTATCCCAAGGGAATTTAGATGGAGTCATAAATCACCATGGTAACATAGCACATTGTGGTCCTCAGGGGAATAAAATACTGTAAACCTTTTCTAATGATTTACAAATCTCCCCAATGAATTGTCATATTGACACCATGTAGGCCACAGCAGGGAATAATTGTTCTCAACAGTTATGCATCCTAGATCAGAAGGGGAAATCTTACACTAAAATCCTGCCTGAGAGCTCAAACCACACTTACTGTACTGTCTGCTTTTAGCTTATTAAATAGTTTTAAAAGAAAAATACCATCCATACCCCCAGGATTTCTGACTAAAACAAGGTTTTCTTTTATAATGAGATGATACAGCTAACAACATTTTAAACAACCTAATAATTTGTACTTTCATAAAACTCCCAAGTTGATGATCTTCAGGTTTTTAAACATTAAAATCATATTAAGTCTGAATTTTCTGAGATTCAAAGATCTATGAGCATCAAATCATAGTTGTTCCATTTCAAAGATAGCAAAGTTCAGTAAATTTGTCTTTGAAAATGCAGCCTCATATCTTACATTTTTCCCCAAATATACTTAAAACCTTTTCATAACAGCAAGTCTCTCCTTAATTCTCCAGTGATATAAACATAACATTGGAAAATTTCCAGTTCTTGGAGAGTCAAGATCATAAAAACCAGCTTATCATTAGAAAATTAGATCATAGTTAATAAAAAAGCCTTCTGTTATTTTCAAATATTAAAAGTAAGTGATTCTCTACCAGATACTGAACACTGTAAGGATTAGCAGGGAAGTTCTTCCCCTGGAGCATGTTGTAGGCTTATAGAAATGTTCCTAAATATTTATTTTAAAGAAGAGAGGTGAGAGAATGATTATCTTATGTACCAAACTCTGTAGCCTCAAGTAATCACAGTGGCCCACAAACCTTGTGTCACAGCAGCTGATGTACAGCTGTTTGCTGCCATCCCTTGGAATTATTATACCTCTTTAATAATGCAAGATACGTTTGGGACCTAATTTCTGCCTTAACTAATTAATAATGCATGCTTTGTATTAAATGAATATTTTAATGAGAGAACCACATCTAGTTGGGGAATAACTGTTGATTCAATTTGAATGTTATTTTGAATAAACTAGCATTGGACTAATAAGATTTTACCATATTGTTTTCTCATTTATATCCTAGCCTTATTTTGGGGTCGTAATTATTTATCTTACATCATAGTGAGTTGAGAAAATGATGGGAAATTGAGAAAATTAACTTTAGACTAAATGATGGAAAATTTACAGAGGAGAATCATTGAGAAGAATAAATAACATATAAATGCAAACTTCTTTGAATATTCTTTCAATTTTCTCTGACCTTGAGACTCTGTAGATGGTAGTTTTATACCAGTTATAGTACTCAATATGGAAAAACAATTGGTTTTTGAAGTGTTAGCCCATGTTTTTTTGAACTGTTTACAGTAAAAATTTTACATTTATTTTTCAGATTATTTGAATAATGGCATTAATGCAGTACTGCATAGTAGAGAATGCATAATACAAATTTATGAGTAATAGTACAAATAGAGTAGTTAGCTGTAAAATCCACAGGACTAGAGATGCATGCTTTTGTGCAGCTAACACCCAGAACAGTGCTCCTTACTTACACAGTTGGTGCCCAGTAAGTACTTGTTAAATGAATGGTGGGCAAAAAGTAAACAGTATCAAATAAATCATTAATAATATGATAAAACTAATATGATTAAATACCATCAAATGAAGACTAACCATGTGCAGACACTGGTTAAAGTGGTGTGCATGCATTAATGTATAATTTTTACTAAGCATACACAATGAAGTAGGTGCCGTTATTGTTCCCATTCTATGGGAAAAGAGACTGAGGATTGAATGGTTTTAATAAATTGCTTAAGTCTACATAGAAAAGTTTGAATATAAACCTAGTTTCCCTAACTCTAAATGTTGCACTCTTAACCATTGGACAACACTGCTGTCTTAAAGGCCTATGGTACTTGATAATCACACCGTCTCCCATCCAAATATTGGAAGATGCAAACCTGCTTAGCACTCACCAGTTAAAGCTAGGTGTGTTCCAGATGATGTGAATGTAGACATTATTCCTGTTTCATATCAGACCACTATTAAAATGCTCTTCTGCTTAGCTCCTGGCTTCATAGTTTAAAGTATGAATGGAACATGGAGACAATGAACTGAAGTGTCTGTGGGATGTTAAGAACCTACACACTTAGATTTAGAAAGCCACATATTCCTAATATCTTCCTGTCTTCCTGTCTCAGTACTCATACCACAAGGCATCACAAAAAAAGAAAAGAAAGTCCACATCATGAAGATGTTTGCATGCTTTTTGAAACAAAGAACAAAGCATGTGGAAAAGATTTAAGAACATTTATAAAACAACTTGCAGATGAACTTCAGTCTCCTATCTGGTTTATGCTGATTGGGGATTAAAATTATTGCTTATTTCTCAAAGTTGACAACTTAAATATAGAAAATAAAGTTTTAAAGTGTATCTATATTAAATATTAACATATTTTAATTGCAAAAATGTAAACCAAAGTCTTAATTATTGGATATGAAAATAATTGTATTATATGTATGTGTATATACATATATAAAAACTATTCTTCAGATTCCTCAAATTCTTATTATTTCAACTGAACCTCTTTTTACTGTAAATTAAATTTAAAAATGTAATTTGGAGATAACATAGGATATATAGACAAAAATCCTTGGTTCCTTGCTCTCTTCTCCAGGCAGGGCGGTGTTGGGAACCGCCCTGCCTGGTTTCAGAAGCTGTAACCCTCCATGGCTAAGCCTGAGCGAGAGACCTTGGGACCATAAGCAACTAAGGAGACAAAGCTTATCTACCTGGCAGGGTAGCCTCCTCTGCCCCCTTCACTTCACTCTGCTTGGCCCTGAGCCTGACTGGTTAGCCAATGACAGGTAAGATTCCTCAAGGGAGGGATGACCTAAGATAGACATGGTCATGAAGGGGCCCTCAGGGAAGGACTTGGGGGGCTATAGAAAAAAAGGGGGTGATGGACTCTTGTCCCTCAGCTTTAACAAAGCCTGAGCCCTCATTCTGTCTGTGGGAAGTCTCTTAATCCCTTGGCTGCCTTAGTTGCCCTGCCTGACTTAAACCTGAAACAATGCTGGAGGTGGGTGCAGCCCTGTGCTGGAAAGGGCGGTTTCCTAGGGCAATCAGGCCTAAGAAAGAATGCATAAAATGCTATGAAACCTGCTTTGCTAATACCCTCAATTTAAATGATAGGGGTCCAAGCATGAAATGAGTTTGTTCCCCAAAGTTTTATGGCCCTTTATCTGACCCTGACTCATAATAAACCCTCACAATTCATTGAATATTATCTGTTATTTGATCATTACTGCCTGACAATGTTTGATGAGCTTTACTTAAATGCCCTGTATTGCTATGGAAATAAACCCAATAAAAGCCCATTGAGGAACAGGCTCTTGGCCCTTCTCCTTTGAGAGATCGGCCACCTTTCCTCCCCAAGCAGATCACATCTTGGTAGACTTCTTATTTTCATCTGTGGTGGACATGGCCAGGGGAGGGCCTGTGGGCAGAGACCCACTCTGCTTCTGAATCACAATTAAAATAGAATTTTTTTATAAATAAAATTGTATAACACAAAAGCTCATATATACATATTTATTTGTAAACTATAAGGTAGTATGCTTATATTACTATGATTATTAATACAAATAGAAATAATGACTAATGTAATTTCCAGTATTTTGATTTAAATAGCAGTGTTACAGATTGCCCATTCTTGTCTATTTTCAAGTCACAGCAAAGGGAAAAAAATCTCTACTTCTTTTCTCCTTTCAGAGGCTAGCAGGAAATTAACAAAAGAAAGGAGTTCTGTGTAGTATCTCTGACAGCAAATTTCTCAGAATCCAGAATACTTCCCTTCGCTGTAATAAGTTGCTGCAGATACAAGGAGTACTTATGATTGATGACAATCTCTGTTTGCATGAGCGATAATTCCTGAACACACAGTTCTCGATTAAATACAAATGTATTCTCAACAACATATTTCCTTATGTTTTATTTTTACATGATGAAATATGAAAAGAATCAAGTAAAGCTGGGCTCTAGAATATTGCAAAAGCAAAACTGAAGCTGAGGGGATTTTTAAGTAGGGAGGGATGTTCTCTTGTCATCCATTTGGTTTGTGAACATGTTACAGGACACACCCACACACACAGGGGCCAAGGTGGGTGAGGACAACATACAATTACTGAAAGGACTCCCCACTAGGTTTGTTATGTCCTCTGCCTTATGGGAAAGACACTTCTCAATGCCAGAGATTTGTGAAAAGGAAAGGAAATGTTTATTTAAAGCTATACAGACTTAAAGTAGTGACCTAATGTCTTCATTAAAATATCAAAGTCCTTTTGGATACCCACAGATGCCCACAGTGCTTCCTTCTCCCCCTGCCCTAATTGGGGGTTCTGTACTTCCTGAAAAGAAGCAAACGTCCCTGTTTCAGGTTCCTGACACTGTCAGCTGTGTCGCTGCCTAGGCAGGATCTCCAATTAATCCAAAGCCATGTGGTACCTTCCCATGGCCTACTGACAAGAGTTGTTTCACCCTTCTTCCAGGCAAAGTCTCTCCTGCTTCCCAAGCTGCACGATCAAAGGGAGCACCCCAAAGCCATGTGATTCTCTTCTATCAGAGCTGTAGGGGTCTGCACTCTGGAAAAACAGCATGGATCTCTCCACAAAGCAACTGGGAGTGGGGGTTGCAGGGGTCACCACTCTGCCAAATCCAAGTGGCAGTTCTCTGCTAAAGCTGCATGGTGATTCTCTCTCACAGGGCTGCGGGAGTCCCCACTCTGCTAAAGACTGAGTGGTTCTCTCCACACTGCCACAGCCATGTGGTCCTCTCCCTCACATGGCCATGGGAGTTCCCATTCTGGCAAAGCCATGTGGTTATCTCCACACTGCCACAGCAGCATGGTCCTCTCTCTTTAATGGCTGCCGCATCTCAGTTTAAATCCCCACACCAATCTTCCTCGGCAGCCCCATTTCCAACTCTTCCCACAATCAGCTTCACTTGCCAGCACTCCCATACCCTTCCAGCTTTACTGGGCTGCCATAGTGGGTCTGGGCAGGTGTGGCCCCATGGTGTGAAGCCAAACATCTCCAAGCTCTCATGCAGGTGCTGTAACTAGGGGCCCTGCTTCCCAGTTACATCTTGGGTGGAAGTCACTTCCATCCCCCTGGCTCAGAGGATGGCCACAGCTATTTAATATATCTGTGAAAACAGTTAAAGGTTGTAGATATGTTAAATGACCATGCCAGAGGTTAGCTGCAAAGCTGTTGCTGTACAAAACAGCTCTCAGTGGTCCTGCTCCATGTGTTCCTTCCCCCAACTCACACCTTTGCGGGGAAGGGGTGAGGACATCCTAATATTTCCTGGACACCTTGAGTTCTGGACCCCATTCCAAATCCCTATTTGGGACCCCCCTCTTGGCTGCACCCTGTTACAAACATGTCATTCCCATATAAATAATGAAGCATTTACTCTTACACATAAAAGTCTCGACTTTCTGACTAAATAAATCATTTTAAAAACATGTAAGCTGCTATGATATCATTTGAAAGTAGAAAACTAAAACCCAGATCTCATGAGTGAATTAATAAGATCCCATTGCTAGTAATTGTGAGAAATACTGGAAGAGGGATAGAGAAGACTGTGTGCCAGACATTGTGTTAGGCAGTTCTATATCCACCATCTTATTTAATTTTTATTGAAAACTTGTGAGGTTGGTTGCTCTTTCATAGGTGAAAAACTGAGGCTTGCAGAAGTGAAATAGCTTAGTTGCAAAGCCAGAAAGTGACAGACTTAGAAGGAGTCAAAATCTGTTCAACTTTGTAAGTCACATTCTGCCCATTGCAACATGCTGCTTCTCAGATCTACCAGTGCGTGGCATAGAATGCGTATTCAGGGTCATTCACTACTAAGGAAGGTATTCAATGTGATGACAAAGAGACACAAATTTGGAAGTCCCCATTGAGGAAGCAATTATGAGTTTTAGATAAAGAAATAGCTTCCATGTCCAGGGACAGCAAAGAAAAATAACAAGCAAATATACTCTGGACTCTTTTAAAGTCTGGGGTAACAGCCCTCATGTGGTGGAATGCCCCTACAGGTCTCCTGACGTGTGATATGCCATTTAGCTCATTTGCAGAGAGGCGCAACTACTTACATACTTGCTCACTTGCACATGTGGAGAATATGCTACCTGTTTGAAAACAAAGTAGAGAAAAAATAAACAAAGGTGAATTATTCTCTTATTTACATTTCAGTTATAAAAGATAATTATTTGTTTGAGTAACAAATTTTGCCTTGATTAGAAGACATTAATGATCATTAATTATTAAAAATATGAATTCTCAAATGTGTTTGCATTTCACAAGTTTCAGGAAGACACAAAGCTTAACTAATCCTGTCGTTTGGTAATGCTTGTAATCAAATTTTACTTCCTTAATAAGGATTTCATGAATAAATTTAAATAAGAATTCAGAAAAGTACAATGAGTAAACCTTTATTCTACTGTCTACATAAAACAGTATGGCAAAATAACAACTGATATATTAATATATTTTATAAAAGGTTGGCAATATTTTAAGCCAGGGGTGTCCAACCTTTTGGAATCTCTGGGCTACACTGGGAAAACAGTTGTCTTGGGCCACACATTAAAAGCACTGTGACATGTAATCACACACAAAAAATCTCATAATGTTTTAAGTAAATTTATGACTTTGTGTTGGGCCACATTCATAGCCATCTTGGGCTGCATGCGGGCTGCAGGCCACAGGTTGGACACTCCTGTACACCTTGAATTTATGACAATGTTTATGGTTTATCCTTTTATTTCTTCTTTCTTATTATATCTTTTCTTATGGTGCTCTTCACCCACTCATTCAAAAATACTTATTACTACTACATACTATGAATAGTTCCAAGCACTAATCATAGCAGGTAAACAATACAGCAGACTCTCTGTACTCATTGAGCTTATACTGTAAGTGGCAGAGATACACAATACCCTGGTAAAAACAGGAAGATAATAGATGTAATGGCAAAAGTGAAATCGAGTGATAGGCAATGACTTGGGATGAATTACCTAGAAAAGAATGCCTGGATAGGTCCCTAGGAGCTCACCTTTGAGAGGAGACCAATGTAGGCAGAGAAGCTAGCCATGCAAAGATGTAGAAATGGTAAGAAGTACTAAAAAAAACAAGTTTAAAGTATTCAGATTATATTTTTTAAAAGCCCCTTTGGCTAAGGAAAGTGCTAGATAGAGAGTGAGACAGGGATCAGACCTCCAAAAGCAAGAAAGCTGTAATAAAGAATGGATTTTAATGTTAGTGCTGTATAGAGAGTGGAAAGCACTGAGGTGGCAATCAACAGCCTCTAGACTAAGGCAGTCCAGGCTGGCAGTGGGAGCTTTGCAGACACACCGAGCAGCAGTGCAGGTAGTGTGATGGAGATTCAGAATAGGTTTTGTAGTTACAGCTGGAAGGACTTTAAGGATTTCATGGATAATATAGGAGAAAGGATCAAGATAGACTTCACTTTTTGGCTAGGGAAATGTGGTAGAACATATCACTTATAAAGGTGGGAAAGGTTTTTACAATTTAAAATTTTTTGACCATGACTAATATGCCCAATTTCTTTTAGGTACAATAGGACTGAAGTATTAATTAAAAGATTTTTCAATACTCACAATCGTCCTTATTCATTATCTTGAAGATTTTGCCATTGTAGCCAGTAATTGGCTTCACTCTTTCTGTAGAGCATTGTGTGGGAGGTTCTTGGAATGCATATCTGTGAGAGATGATATTGGCAATGAATCATATAATATCTCTAGCTCTGCACAATAAGGTTATAAAGATATTTTCAAGTGTTCTTGCTTGGATCCATAAATGGTAAAGAGTTGATGAATAAACCAAAGAATAAATCAAAGATAAGAAATATGCAATTAGTCACTTTAGACCGTGCTGCCATATAATAGGAGCTCGTCTCTCTGTTTAGGACTATCCATACCCTTCTGAATGCAGTGATAATCAAGGACATTATAGGATAAATTTATAAGAAAGCATAATACCACATAACTCTGTGAGGTAGAAAACCATCCTTTTTTGGAAAAATCTTCAGTGCTTTGCAGCCACAATTGTAAGACTGACAGCAGTCTCAGGATGCTATCCAAGAACAGGTTTTACAGTTCTTTAAGGCCACTTAATTGTAGCTTCCAGTGCCCTTTTTACTTGACCAAAATTCCTCAAGGACCCTTGACTCTTTGCCTTTTAAACTTTGCTCTATATTATGGATCTTTCTGAAACACAGTTCAGCATTTAAAATGAAATATTCAGGGTGAAGAAGACAGAGGTCAGCAAATGAGCTGACCCCACAGTAACACAATTTCAAGAAAACAAAACATCTAGCTCAAAAAAGTAAGCTTATGTTCTGATCAGAAAGGATGAGTGAAACTTCATTTAACCCAATCGGGACTGCAAATCTGCCCCCCCTCCCTCCACCCACTGTTGCTCTACCTACTGCCTACCTACTATTTCAACTGAGTACTTTTACTCAAGTTCTGCAAAGTACTTACAGAACCCGAACAAAACAGTGATATACAACTTCTAACAATGCACTTTGTGGATGAGAGTTTTCTTTGACACCTTGTGTGTTCCCATTTTTTTCGGAGGATGATATGAAGTTACTCTTCCCAAAGCTACATATATAACTCCAGTGGGCTGAACTGATCATGGAGGAGGGATAGGCAAGTAAGCATTGTATACCAAAGGTTCATGAATGAAAGTGTGACTATCACAAGGAAGGGCAGGAAAGGGGATAATGCAAGTGAGATTATCCTGGTTATCCTGAGGTTGACCCTTGGAATAAGATGAAGGCTGCCAATAAGTGTGTGTTTTAAGCTGAAATGTTTGTGACACATTTCTGTGTTTCTTCTTCTTCCTTCTTTTTTCAGTTTTGGGATTAGAGATTACGGCTACAATGGCAGCATAACATAATGAGGGGATTGAAGTGGGGCTTCAGGATCCTGTTCTAGTCTACCACTAACTACATGAGTTACCTTGGTAAAGTCACTTCAGTGCTTTGAGTTTCTCAACTCTAAACTGCAGGTAGTAAGGCTATCCAGTGCCTAGGGATGATAAAGCATTTGAAATACTTTAAAAGTGTAAAACACTCAAGGAAATGGCAGTTTTCTTTATTAGTCATTAAGAGAAATTGATTCCACATTTTGATACTATGTTATTGTGGACATGTATGATAACTTTAAAAATATGGGATTAAGTGGTATGTCTACACTTGACAGAGGGGATATTAAGACTCAGAGAGATTAAGTAACTCGATCAAGGTCACATAGCTAGTCAATGGGTGAGCTAGTACTTGGTTTCTGCATATCCAATTTAAAAGCAAGGAATTTAGCTCTGTATTCTGTTTAGAATTATAACTCCATATATACTATAAAGTAACTTTCAGTATATAAAGCTATAAAATCCTTCCAATACTTTTAAGATAAACTATAATAGCTCAATTAAAACATGGATTTTAATACCGCATAAAATGAAATTATAGTGCCAACATTGTACTTTATTGCAGAATTTAATTAATATGGTTACTTCCTCCATGCTAACCGTTTGACTTTAGAGCAATTGTTGAGTGTACATATACCAATAAAAATCATCAGAATGCCATAATTTTCAACAAAGTTCAACTATTTCCAAAGAATAGAGAGGAAAAGTTCCCTAAGTGCTAAGCAACTAAATGGCATTTGCAAGAAATGGGGAGTAGTTTTAAATCTAAAAATCGTGAATGATTTCCTCACTTGCCCATATTTGTTCCTGAGATAGCATCATTTTAGTATCAGTTTCAGCATCTGCAATTGATAAACTACCTGGATGGCATTTTGAATGTACAGCAGACTTTACTGTGTTTTTTTGGAGATAGAATGATAATATAGCACATGTGCAAACAATCTGGGGTTGAAGTTTAGAAATTGGCTTTTTTTTTTAACATCTTGGACTATTTTGTCAGGTTGCTTTGTAATCCATTCTCTCCCCCACCCAACATTTTCTCTTTCCTCACTCTCAGGCAAAACTCTTTATTTCTTGTATTTCTTATGTGGAACCTGTTTCAATTGGTTTTCACCCAACTTATCATGGCCTATGTGTGAAGGTTTGCATTTCCTCCAAAGGCCCAACTAAGCACTAGAATTTGCAATTGCACACTGGTGTCTAGAGGCAATTTCCATTCACTGTTTACAAAATCTTGTAGTTTCTGCATCAGTATTTGGTCTATTGTGCCAAGAAATGGTTACTGATTTAATTATGGAATGCTGTTATTTATAATTTTTACTCTTAAGTATATCCTAATGAATTTTATTTGGTGTGCTGCTACACTTATATTATTCTTTGCCACAACAAAATAACTTGCTTTGTAGATTAAGAATAAGAGAAATAATATATTAGAAAATAATGTTGATAATAGAGTCATCATTTACTCATTCACATCAGTTTTCCAGTATATTAAAAGGCAAGGGTGCCAGAAAAAGATTTGTGCCTTTTTTCCCCAAATGTTTTATTATCCTTTACAAAAATAATTCTTGGAAGATAATTTGAGAAAACAGGAAAATTATTACAGAAGATGAATATTTTTCTCTTTTTCCTATTTGATTCATATTTTTATTAGTATTGGTGGCAGAGAATGGAAGAGTGAGCTGAGTGCAATTAGCAATATTAATAAGCACTTTTTTGCTTTTTACTGAGAACCTACTCTAACAAAATTTTAAAATGTGCCTTCTAATCTTTACAAATTAACTAAACTATATCGCATTAGTTATATATTGCTGTATAACAAATCTCCACAAAACTTAGTGGCTTAAAACAATACTAATCCTTTATTATCTTTCATAGTCTACTGATTTGGAATTGAAGAGGCACTTGGTTCTGGCTTAGCAGCTCCCAGGAGGGTGCAGTTCTAAGGCTTCTTCATTGTCTTATCTGATGTCTTACCTGAGAAAATTAAAACAGCTTTGTCTCCAGGTGATAAATAGATGGCCTCAGTATTAGAAACAACTAAATTCTAGAAGAACACGTAGGACCAGAAATGTTACTGTGTCCTTTTTTGGAAAACACAATCTGCCACAGGAGGCATTATCATCTCTGTTTTTAAGATAAGCAGTGCTAGGCTCAGTGAGCTTCAGAGCCCCAAAGCCATTTGGTAATAGTTGGTCACTGTATCTCAGACTTGCTGACTTATATTTCTTTGATTCTATCAGTAGTGCTTTGGCTTATATTCCATGTGCCATTGAAATCCCTTTCTCAAAAGAATCACACTAAAGGGCATAAAAATCTCCACCTCTAACCTGACAAAAGAAAACTTTGGTAACTTCACTTCTATCCTGGTCTTGGTATGAGTCAGAGGATTTATTTCATCATCTTCCTGCTAGTTTGACTGATGGGGAGCTAGAGTAATATTGTCTTTCCTAAAATCTTTGACTTCTTGTTTGTGCCCTCAGAGTTATGTTGACAGTATGCACAGCAGGCTCGTTGAGGGAGATCAGCTGACTTCTGCGTTGGGGCGAATGAAGGGCGCAAATGCTCCCGGGTGGAACACGTGAAAAGAGGATATGGGCATGAAAAGAGGGGGCTGTGGGGTGAGAGTCAAATAAGGAACAAAGAGAAGTTAGTTGTTAAGGAATGCCAAATTCTGCTTTACACAATAATATTTTGTTTTAATCTGAAGGAAATGACAAAGTTGATACTTTCTGAAAATAGATTGTTTAACAGTAATGTGAAATCTGCAAACTCTTTGTGTTTTATTTTTAAAAGCTTTTGTATTATCCTGAGCTAAACAAAGTACTTCAAAGATTATGTGGACATTTTAGAATACTGCTCTTAAAAGTAGAAGGAAAATGGAAATCAGGACATGATTCAAATGAATAAATATTGAATTCAAATAACATTCAAATGTTATTTTTATCTGTGAGTTGCTGCTATATAGATCTTTATAGCCTAGAAACAAACAAAAAATTGTTAGTGACTTCTACCTAAAAGTGAGTTTGTAGCATTGCTTTCACCCTAAAGTTCAGTTGAGTGCTCTTATGTTGGTAATAAGTTGGAAGAATAAATTCTCTTCTATTTCTTACAGAAACTCCATTACAGTGGAAGATAGGTATGAACTATAGAAATTTTTATTAACTTATAGTTATTGGTTTTTCATTCTATGATTCAGAGTAGTGAAAACTTCAGAAAACTACAGATTACTTGTTGAGTAATCTCAACAAGTATGCAGTGTTGAGTAATTCAAAGTATGCAGTGTTAAATAACATGTCATTGTTGGGGAAGGAGAATGATATTAAAAAATAGCCAATACTTTACCATCTCTCTAGCAGTTTACCCTCAGACTGAGCCAACATAAAACTCCATCAGTTTCCTATCTTTACATTTTAGAGTTTCATACAGTTGCACCCAGCCTTTCTCTCTGCCTCTTCCTGTAACAGAGGATTTGTCTAACCTTCTATCTAAAGCCAATGCCTTCAACTCTGTTCTGAAAACTGGAGATAAGATACAGAACACAGCAGAAGAATATATATTGGAATATGCTTATCCAAGGTGTTCTAGAAATTTACAACACTTCAAAAAATGTGTTGTTCCTCTTACAGATAACCCACCAGTATTATATATTATTTTCTTGAATACATATTACTATACCCTCAAATTTACAGTATTACTTCTGACATTAAGGCAGTGTACTAGCTACATGAAACCTATCCCTGTGCCTTTATTTGCTAGTTCTGGTTGATGCTATATCCACATTCAAAGATGTCCCTTCTCATATCAGGTGTGCTGCAGAAATATAATGGCATTTAGTAGGTATAGGAGTGTGTGCTGTGTCTGCAATCCTGCCTAAGCACTTTCCAGGTATAATGTCTCATAAACTTGCCAGCAACCCTATGAGTTAGGTACAATTATTCCTATTCCACTAATATTGCAGAAGTGTTGACTCAGAGAAGTGAAAGTGATATCAAATAGCATTAAACTATTGATAGAGCCAGTATTTGAAACCACATACTTCAGGACCCATGTTCTTAATTACTACTGTAAGTTGTATGCTAAATACTAAAGGTGTAAACAAAATCAAAATGGTAAGAAAACAACAATTACTGATCATTATATAGCAGTAAGAGGTGAAAGCAGCAAAGGATCTGTTTCACAAGTTCCATGTGAGTGTCTTTTTTTTGTTTATATAATATTGCTCCTAACTCAAGGCTTTCTTGGTTTCATGGATATTTTATAAAGTGTTTTTAAGTACAATGAAATTAAGATACACTGTGATGTGGTAATGTGGCTTTGCATGATCTTGTTGACCATCATTTTGCATTTTTTTTTATCTCTTTAGTGTTGCTGATGTATTAGGCACACACTGAACCATCTTAGTCCCAAAATGTTGTCCCTCATCACTAGGCATTTGTAAAACTCATTAAATTTTTTTCACTTTTATTTTTAAATTATAGTTGATGTACAATAGTAGATCAGCTTCAGGTATATAATCCTGTGATTAGCCATTAAATAACTTACTAAGTGATTACCCCATAAATCAAGTGCCTATCTGACATCATATTTTTATTTCACTGTTATTGACTGTATTCTTTAGGCTGTATATGCTACACTGCACTTCTCCATGACTGTTCAGTAACTACCAATTTGTTACCCATCCCTCCCACCCCTCTCCTGCTCGGCAACTATCAAAATGTCCTCTGTATCTATAAGTGTGTTATTGTTCTGCTTGTTTGTTTATTTTGGTTTTTAGATTCCACATATAAATGAAATTATCTGGCATTTGTCTTTCTCTGATTTAATTTCATTTAGCATAATACCTTCTAGGTCCACTCTTGATGTCGCAGATTGCAAGACTTTCTTCTTCTTTTTTTTTAAGACTTTATTTATTTATTTTTTTAGAGAGGGAAGGGAGGGGGGGAGAGAGAGAAAGAGAGAGAGAGACATCAATGTGTGGTTGTTGGGGGTCATGGCCTGCAACCCAGGCATGTATCCTGACTGGGAATCGAACCTGCGATACTTTGGTTTGCAGCTCACACTCAATCCACTGAGCTACGCCAGCCAGAAGACTTTCTTCTTTTTTATTATTATTTTTTAAATTAACTTTATTGGAGTGACATTGGTTGATAAAATTATAGGTTTCAGGTGTACAATTCTATATTACGTCATCTGTATACTGCATTGTGTGTTGCGCGTATTCCACCTCAAGTCAAGTCTCATTCCGTCTCCATTTATGCCCCCTTTAGCCTCTTCTACCTCCCTGCCCACCTTTCCCTCTGGTAATCACCATACAGTTATGTGTGTCTATAAGTTTTTTGTTTGTTGATTTACTTGTTTTTGCTAAATCCTTCACCTTTTTCACCCAGCCCCCAAGCCCCCTCCCCTCTGACAGTATAAGTCTATTCTCTGACTTTTTGAGCCTGTTGCTATTTTGTTCACTAGCTTTCACATATTAATGAAATCATATGGTATTTGTAGTCCTCTGATTGGCTTATTTAATTCAGCATAACACTGTTCAGGTCATTCTATGCTGTGCCAAAGGGTAATATTTCTTTATTTTTTATGACCTAGTAGTATTCCACTATATAAATATATCACAGATTTTTTGTCTACTCATCTACTGATGGACATTTGGAGTGCTTCTAAATCTTGGCTATTGTAAATAACACTGCAATGAACATAGGGGTGCATATGGTCTTTCAAATTAGTGGTTTGGGTGTCTTTGTATATATTCCCAGAAGTGAATCACTGGGTCATAAGGCAGTTCCATTTTCAATATTTTGGGAAAATGCCATACCATTCTCCACAATGGCTGTACCATCTACATTCCCATCAACAATGTACTAAGGTCCCTTTTCTTCAGATCCTTGCCAGCACTTGTTGTTTGTTGATTTATTGATGATAGCCATTCTGATAGGTGTGAGGTGATATGTCATTGTGATTTTAATTCACATTTTGCTGATGATTAGTGACATTAAGCATCTTTTAATTTGTCTCTTGGCCATCTGTGTGTCCTCTTTAGAAAAGCATCTATTCAGGTCCTTTGCCCATTTTTTAATTTAATTGTTTGCTTGATGTTGCATTGTATAAATTCTTTGTAAATTTTGGATATTAACCCCTTATGCAATATCAGTTGTATCATTGATTAATATGTTCTCCCACTCAGTGGGTTGTCTTTTCATTTTGTTGATGGTTTCCTTTGCTGTGCAATTTTTAGTTTGATATAGTCCCATTTATTTAATTTTTTCTTTCCTTTTGTTTCTCTTGCCCAAGGATATGTATCAGAAATGACATTGCTATGAGAAATGTCAAAGATTTATTGTCTTTTAATTAGTTGGTTAATTTAACTTTATTTTAGTTGAATTTATTGGAGTGGCATTTATTAATAAAATTATACAAGTTTCAGGTGTATAATTCTATAATATGTCAACTGTATATTGTTATTTATTCACCACCCCAAAACAATATTTTTTTCTAATGTTCATTTTTTTGCATGTATCTGTCCAATTTTCCAATACCAAGTATTGAATAGACTATCTTTACCCCAGTATTTGTTCTTGCTTCCTTTTTCAAATATTAATTGACATAAAGATGTGGGTTTATTTCTGAGCTCTGTATTCTGTGTTACTGATCTCTATGTGTGTTTTCATGCCAGTAACATGCTGTTTTGGTTACTAGGGACTTTAGTATAGTTTGATATCAGGTAAGGATTTTTTTTTTGTGGCTGAGTCATATTGCATTGTATATATGCAAAAAAGAAGTATACTTTTTTTAAGTTTATCCTTTTTTAAAAAAAAATATTTACTTATTTTTAGAGAAGGAAGGGAGGGAGAAAGAGAGAGAGAGAGAGAGAGAAACATCAGTGTGCGGTTGCTGGGGGCTGTGGCCTGCAACCCAGGCATGTGCTCTGACTGGGAATTGAACCTGCGATGCTTTGGTTTGCAGCCCGTACTCAATCCACTGAGCTACGCCAGCCAGGGCTTATGCACCACTTCTTTATCCATTTATTTATTGATGGACAATTAGGTGGCTTCCATATCTTGGCTACTGTAAACAATGCTGCTAAAAACATATGGATATATATGTCTTTTCAATTATTGTTTTAAGTTTCTTCTTTAAATACCCAGAATTAAAGTTGCTAGGTTCTTTATTTATTGTTATAGCCTTTGTTTTAAAGTCTATTTGTCTGGTATAAGTATTGTTTCCCCAGCTTTTGTTTTGTTTTGTTTTGTTTTTCCATTTTCATGAAATATCTTTTTTCATACCTTTACTTTCAGTCTGTGTGTGTCTTTAGATCTGAATGAGTGTCTTATATGCAACACACATCAGGCTCTTGTTTTATTATCCATTCACAGTCGCAATATGTCTTTGGAGTATTTAATTAATTTGCACTTAAGGTAATCGTTGATAGATATGTATTTATTGCCCTCTTATTATTCATATTTTTATCTTTATTTCTTCTCCTTCTTCTTCTCCTCTTTCCTCTTCTTCTTCCTTCCTCTTCCTCCTCCTCCTTCTCCTCCTCCTTCTTCTTAAATGAGACACTTTAGACATTTCTTCTAGTACTGGTTTGGTGGTGATTAATTCCTTTAGCATTTTCTTTTCTGGGCAGCTCTTTACCTGAACTTCAATTGTAAATGATAGCTTTGTTGGGTAGAGTAATCTTGGTTGTAGGTCCTAGCTTTTCATGAATTTGCATATTTCTTGCCAGTCTTTTCTGGCCTGCCTGAAAAACTTCTGTTGTGAAAACAGCTGACAGTCTTATGGGAGCTCCCTTATTGGTAACTAATTACTTTTTTCTTGCTGCTTTTAAGGGTCTCTTTGTCTTTACCCTTTGGTATTTAATTACGATGTGTCTTGATGTGTCCTCTTTGGGCTCATCTTGTTTCAGACTCTATGTGCTTCCTGGATTTGTATGTTTATTTCCTTCACAAGGTTAGGAAAGTTTTACATCATTAGTTTTCCAGATAGGTTTTAATTCCTTGCTCTTTCTCTTCTCCTTATGGTACCTCCATGATGTGAATGTTGGCACATTTGATTTTTTTTTCCTAGAGGCTCCTTAAACATCTTCATTTCTTTGGATTATTTTTTCTCTTTGCTTTTCTGATCGGGTGTTTTCTTCTTACTTGCATTTCAAAAATTGGTGATTTGATTCTCTGCTTCATCTACTCTACAGTTTACTCCCTGTAAATTATTCTTCATTTCAGTTAGTGTATCCTTCATTACTTACTGGTTCTTTTTTTATGCTTTCCATGCCCTTTCTTTTTATATGCTATTCTCACTAATAACCATTGTTTTAAACTCTGAATCTGGTAGATTGCTTACCTCTATTTTATTTAATTATTTTTCTGGAGATTATTTCTGTTATTTCATTTGAGACATGTTTCTTTGTTTCTTTACTTTCGTTGCTTCCCTGTGTTTGTTTCTGTGTATTTGGTAGAGCTGCTACATCTCCAGTACTTAGAAGAGTGGCCTTATGTAGCAGGTATCCTGCAGGGTCTAGTGGCTCAGTCTTTCTTGTCACCCAAGAGGGACCCTCCAGGTGCACCCTGGAGGTGTTAGCTGAGTGCACTGTCTTCTTATAGTTGCATATTGATTGCTGTTGGCATATCACTGGGAGGGATTTACCCCCAGACTGTGAGGACCAGCTGCAATTACAGTCAGGAGCTTCTGTGCAGGGGCTTACCCCATGGATCAGGGCTCACTTCATTGGGTCTTTGTGGCCTGCCAAGTGCCCCTTGAGTGTGTCACTTGTGAAGGTGGTTGGGTTATAATCTGGTATGTTCTAAACGTGTCTACCAGGTTTACCAGCTCTGCAGCTTCCTGGGAAATTCAATGTTAGCCCCTGCTTGTGCCCTGCCCAGGGCCACATAGAATGAACTACAGAGTGATCTATAGATGGCTGCTACTTTTGCTGGGCTTGGAGGTACCCAGGAGAGGCCAAACTTCTAACTGAGGTTAGCTGCTGCTGGTGTCAGGTCTGGGGCCATTTATTCAAAGGTAAAGGGCCAGCATTGGTTAAATGATGCTTGATAAAACTCATTTTTAAAATTAATTGATTGCATGGTAAGTTTGGATGCTGTCTTTGCATTTTTAGGTCATTGAGAAGAGAAAGAAGGCCTATCATACATGTATTTTTAACTTTTGGAAAGTTCTCATTATGCCACTTTGTTTTTATGTAAGACCAATATCAGTACCTGGGTTTCATTAACTGAAAGAAATCATAAGAGGATTTTCACTTTTACAAAAAAGAAAAGATAAAAAGCAGAAATTGCACTTAATTGTTTTTCAATAAGCCATTATAAAGGCAGCACATAGCCTAAGAAATGACAATGGCACTATTTTTATTATGTCAGTTTTATTTTAGGTCTATGTGTTATTTGCTGTTATTTTGTAGGTTATATTTGGGCTTGGTGATGTTAAAAAACTTCTGTATAAATCAGTGGTAATTGCTTCTTCACTTTACACCACTTAGGCTTATGAATGATTTCATTGGAACTGTCTACTTCCAGATAAGTGGGGCTTCCTATAATGCATTAAGCACTTTGACAATTCAAAAATGTCCAATGTAGTATGATGGTAATATGTTTTTATTTTGTGAAAAATTGTTTTTGAGCCTATAAATCAACATTACTGAAAATGATAGCACAGATATTTTTTTGTATAAATAGAAAACATGGTGGTGGGTCTATACCTACCATGGTGGTAGGTATATATTAGCTTACTCTACTCTTATTTAAAATAACTACAAAAAGCTTCAAACACTGAGGTGCTTCTGCCCTACATAGGAAAGAATCAATTTTCAAAGCTACACTTTGGAGAATTTGGTTTATTATGAGGATTATAAAATGTCTTATTATTATAACATACCTGTGAATTAATCTTTGAGAAAATATTCAATTTAGTTGTAATGGAAGTACAATATCAGGAGGGAGAAAATTCAGCTCCTTATCAAATTTATATTTAATTATTTTTAGAGAGATGGATCATTTCTCAAATAACTTATTTTTTTCTATAATATGTTGTTTTATATGATGAGGCAAAATTATCTACTGAGATTAAGTATTGAAGTAATGCATAGAGTGAATGTATCAAAGATTTGAGACAGAAGGATGAGTATTTATTGGGTTTTAATTATCAATAGTGACAGTGCTAGGTCTAAGCTTTAAATTGATCACTTTGGGTACAGGGAGGAGGTTGTATGTAAGAGAAAGCAGTATTAGAGTCTAGAAGAGCAAGGAAATACTTTTACCAAATATCTAGAGGCAGAATACAAGGGTTTCAGGAGAAAGTGCAGATGAAAAAGAATAGGAACTAAAAAGCAATGTGGTAGTAAGGGTTATACAGATGCAAAGGAAATACTTTTGCCTTTCTCACATCCACTTATTTTTCTTCTGAACCCAACATCTCAAATTAATCATGAGAAATCACTGCTTCCCCTATATCAGTAGATGAGGGTCCATTTGGCTTCAGGGATCAGCATGGCTCAGACCTGACATATCACAAGTCAAGCAGGGTTAGACAGATGCCTGGGTTGGTCCAGCAATTACCAGTCTTGCAAATTATTATTTTTCATTTACTCTAGATCCGTAAACTAAAACCTAGTAGAAAATATGTGGAGCTGCTAGGGGATATGATGTAGCAAATTTCTGACCATTTGAGATATGGAGAGAGCTAAATTTAGTATCAATGACATTGTTTTAGCTATTAGATCCTTTCTTTTGCCATTATGCCCAAAACATTCCTTTCCTTGTTTTTTTTCTTTTTTTTAAAAGATTGTTTCAGTTGTACTTTTTTCACTTGCTATAACAATAATCCTGACTATTCTATGAGGCTTGTAGGCTTTCTTTCCAAAGTTGCTTATGTAGAGCATTATGGGGAATGTAATAAAATATAGACCTATGGATCTATAAGATTTTGATAAGTCTTAGGGTTTTCTCTTTTGAAATATTACAGTACACATTATTTTGTTTGAATTTTGCTTAAAGGTTTATAAAATATGTATTGAAGTTTCTTAAAAGAAATTTCTACACCCTTGTTGTTTAAGGCCTTGCTTAGTACATTATATGTCTCAATTATAAACATTTTTGGTCAAGTGCTATTGTAGTCTTTATGGTTTTTAAATCTTTGCATTCATGCAAAGTACTCTAAAATTGATGATGACAATAACTGGAATTCTAACATAAGTCTTATAATTAATTAAATATATATTTAAAAGTGAACTGAAAAATACTATCAGTAAAGTTATTTTCATGTCTTTGTATAAAGAGGTACCCTAGATATCACAATTATTTTATTTATTTATTTTTTACAATTATTTTAAATGTGATACAACCAAGTAAATCTTTGCATTGTGATTTACTAACAGCCTGGAGGCCACTTGAAAATGGTTTCTTGTAATCTTGGTATTTTCTTTATAGCTCAATATATACAAACATTATATGGGCTAAGGTTATAATTTATAACTGAAAAGGAATGTGTTAATATGTTTCAACATTAAAGATTTTCTTTACTTACTATTATTTATTTATTACAACAGTTTGTTGGAATAAAATAATTTTTTAAATGAAGCAAAATTAGACATTAAAAAGTTCAGTGACATATTAGTTATACATTTAACTAAGAATCAAATTAAAGTAATATTTATATTGTTAATTCCATGTAATTCCTCCAGAATTTCAAACCTTCAAAATGATTTAATTTGTATTTTCTTTTGTAAAATATCTTCTATTATGAAAGAGTAAAAAGCATGTTGGCTAATCAGAGCTTAAGTATAAAGTAAAAAAATATTTTCAGTGTTTTGTTTTCATCTTTATAATGATAATTTCTACTCCAGCTGTGCATCTAATGCTTGTTATATATTAATTAACTACAGAGAATCTGTCCATTTTTGTATTTTTTTGAGTTGTTGGTCTTATTCCTGTTGAATTTAAGGTGATTTTTACATACTGACACAACTAGATATTTGCTTTGTCTTTTGACTTTGATTATGATGGATTTTCCAATGCAAAAGTGTTTTATTTTTCTGTAGGATACAATATTAATCTTTAACTTTATAACTTCTGCATACTGTTTCATGCTGATAAAAAACTGTTTTATTTAGATTATCTTCCAGGATTTTTTCTAGTATGTTTCATTTTATTTTATATGTTTAAAGCTTTAACCCATTTGGATGTGTATGTGTATGTGAATGTAAACATGTAAGACATGAACTTTCAATTCTAGTTTATTTTATTCCAAATTGCTACCAGATTTTCTGGTGCCATGTTTGAGTAATCCATCTTTTGTTCTCTTATGTGAAATGCTCTCTCTTCCATCTCACAAGCACATGCGCACACACATTTGTGAATCTGGGATTTTTTAATGCTCTACTACTACCACCCAGAACAGAGTAGTGTTCAGCTCACAGAAGATTCTTAATAAATATTTGGTCAATGAACAGGTGCTGCTTGCATAAAGTGCCATATAAACTAATATATTCAATTCTCTTAAGTTTCCCCCTATGCCTCAGAGTATTTCAAAGTACAGATTTACATGAAAAGTATCAAGCCTGGATCAATGCTATCCCCCGGGAAGAAGTTAAACACATCAGCATGAAGAGTTCTTTTTTCTCTTCTGCTCTGTTCTTTGTCACCACATCTTTTTCTGCATTTTTATCTGTACACTCATTTATTGCCTGATGTCATATTTTTCTGAGTATAATATATATATTTTTGTAAATAAACATCAAGACTGACCAATGGTGGTGTCTAATAAGCTCTTGGAATGGGATTTCTTACTAGATTTCTCTGACTTAGCTATTTTACACACTTATGTTGTACTAGGAAAAATGTGTTAGATAATTTAATATGGAAACATGTTATCAAGTCATACAGTGGATAAATGGTTTCTACACTTGTTTTAATGGTAAAACTAACTTTAAAACATTATCATTAGCCCTAGCTCAGTGGATTGAGTACGGGCTGGGAACCAAAGTGTCCCAGGTTCGATTCCCAGCCAGGGTACGTGCCTGGGTTGCAGGCCATAACCCCCAGCAACCACACATTGAAGTTTCTCTGTCTCTCTCTCTCTCTCTCCCTCCCTTCCCTCTCTAAAAAGATAAAAAAATAAATAAAAAATCTTTAAAAAAACACATTATCATTAAAAACTAAAATTACTTACAGCCTCAAAAAAAAAGTATGAAAGTATAAAATGGAGTGAATTGACTTTCTAGACCTCCAAATGAGGTTCTTAAGCTTACCTGTGGATTTTCTTTGTTTTGCTTACTGCTAAAATATTCTTCTTGCCCTGGTCAGGTGGCTCAGTTGGTTGAAGCATCCTCCCATATTCCAAAAGGTTGTGGGTTCCATCTGCAGTCAGGGCACAAACCTAGGTTGTGGGCTGGATCCCTGGTTGGGGTGTGTATGGAAAGAAACTGGTCAACATTTCTCTCTCACATCAGTGTCTCTCTTTCTCACTCCCTTTCTCTTTCTTTCTGTCTCTCTGTCTTTCCCCTTCCCCTCTATCTAAAATAAATAAACATATCCTCAAGTGAGATTTAAAAAACTAAAAAAATAAAATATCCTTATGTTTTCTGTAATTTTAAAACCTTGGAAGTTCAAGAGCAATCCTTTGGAGGAATGTTTTCTATTTTTTAATCCAATGCACACAGACAAATGATATGTATATCCATTGTGAGACACTCTCCCTTGGAGGAGACAGGTCCATGGACAGCTTCTAATACAATAGTTGTAACTTGACCCCTTTTATTCCCTTTCAAAGTAGCATCTCAAAAGTGAATTCCTTACACTTGTACTTTGAAACCTTTCCAATTTGATAATAAAAATAAAGTCATTTGATTTTACATATAAGTAAAATCACATGGTACTAGTTTTTCTCTGATTGGCTTATTTCACTTAGAATAATATTTCAGGTCCATCCATGCTGTCACAAAAGGTAAGGTTTTCTTCTTTTTGATGGCTAAGTAGTATCCCATTATGTAAATGTATCACAACTCTTTTATCTACTCATCTATTGATGGGCACTTGGGCTGCTTTGAAATCTTGGCTGTTGTAAATAATGCTGCAGTGAATATAGGGGTGCTTATGTTCTTTCAAATTAGTGTTTTGAGTTTCTTTGGATATGTTCTCAGAAGTATAATTACCAGTTCATAAGGCATTTCCATTTTTAATTTTTTGAGGTACCTCCATACTTTTTACAAGCCTTTATATTTCATCATTCGAATCAAGTTGCATAAAACACACCTGACAGTGAAATAAGAGACAATTGTGAACACAAGTATAGCAAAACATGAACCACTCTTTAACATTGAGCCTGTGCATCTTTTAGCAAAAACTGTGGATGCTAAGGCAAGTGGCTGTGCATTCTGATTAAATATTTTGACATCTCATTTAATTCCCACAACAACACTCAGAGGTCAAGAAAGATTAAATTGCCTAAGGTCATTTATCTTGAAAGGGGTAGAGGGATATTCTGTAGGACATTTTATGTATTGGCAATATTTCTAGAAGTTCTACTCCTTTTAATTCCTAAGATTGGTCTCTCATTGAGGTAACAGTCAAATCTCTGAGAAAGAGGGTGGCTGAGGTGTTAGCATATTTCTGAAGCTGACTTAATGCAGTATTAAAGTGGTATATCAAATAGTAAATAATTGAATATTTTGTGACATAAAAATTATAGAATATGTCTCATCTTCTGGACTATAATTTGTATTTTTATTTCTTTAAAGAGTTCACAGAGATTAGGCCAATGCAGAAAACTCATTTTAATTCTTGAACATGTCCTGTCATTCTGGCAGAAAGGATCCAAAATTCAGGGCACTTTTCTTGCACTGAGTTTGGTGAAGCTCTGTTGAGTCATAGCACATGAGAATTGTGAAATATCATGGCTGTAAGAAAAGAATGCATAAAGGATTAAGAAGCAATAGTAGAAGAGAGTAAGGGGGGAAAATGGTGCTGGAAGGAGGCTTACCTTAGGTGGTGAACACACAATACAATATACAGATGATATATTATAGAATTATACATTTGAAACCTATATAATTTTATTAACCAATGTCACCCCAATAAATTTAAAAAATAAATGCTTACAAAAAGAAAAAAAGAGCATTATAAAGCAAGGATAGTAGACTAAATATGGCCAAATAACAATGTTTTTAAATTATATGTATATCTGTATTAATCTGTCTGAGAATATAGAAGGGTGGGCAAAATTAGGTTTATAGCTCTATGTGAAACAAAGTTTATTCTTATAGTATTATTTATTAATTACTATATTTTCCATTAAGTAACTGTACATCTATTTTTGTCCAACCCTATAGAGTTTTTTACAAGGAAATTGTAGTGAAATTAAGCATAGCTTTAAAAAAACTATTATGAGATCCAAGATGGCAGTGGAGTAGGTGGAAACTATGCTCACCTTTTCTTAAGACCAAACTGGAATTTTAACTACATTATAGAACAATTATCTTGAATAATCAATTGAAGATTAGCTGAAGAAAAGACTCATAACAAAGGATTTACAGAAGCCATATTGAGGGCGGTAGGAAGGGCTGAGATGTGAAAAAGTCTGGCCCCTCTCCCACATGCAGCAGCTGAAGTTCCAGAAATATCTCAGCTGCGGAAGGTTCCCCCTAAGAAGTGTGGGGTCTAAATCCCAAGTTAAGATCCCCATCTCAGAGTACCAGAGCCAGGAAGAAGCACCCACGTAACATCTGACTGAAAAAAGCAGTGAGATTTCTGTTCACCAGGGAAAAATGGGAGTCTGCTGGAGACATAGGCATTGTTTGCAGCCACTCACTCTGGGATCCAAAGGAGGGAGAGCAGAGCAGACTAAAGTCTTGTGAGTAGAGTCTGTGTTCTGTGCCTCTGAGGAGAGAGCTGAAGGGACAGCTGCCAAAATCCCTGTGCTGAGTCATTCTCCCATATTGCAGATGCTATCTTTTTTGGGTGGATCACTCCCCTCTATGCAGCATGAGCATGGAGGAAAGCAATGGCCCTACCATTTGGAATCCCTCTCACCACCCTGTGGAACTTTAGCTCTGTAGAGGAGTCAGTTCCCTTTGGTTGTAGAGGTCTGGGTAGATTCAGGGTGTGTGTGTCAGTGCCTGAGTTATGTGACTTTGGGATAGGGGTCATTCCTCCACGTTCCTGTGAACCTGACTAGCTATCCTCCCTTGTGGGAGGTCTGCTAGAACCAACTTCTGGGCTTCTTGCAGAGCCACCGTCTGGGCTCGGGCTCTGGCTCCAAAGGCTCCACCCGCCTGGCTCCTAGTGGCTTTATCCTGCTGAGGTTGGGCAAAATCCAGGACAGGCTGAGTTGTGGGCTTTGGGGTGGGGCCCACACCCTCTATCTTCCCCAAAGCCTGACTGGCATCTCCCCTCCTGAAAGATTCACTAGCCCATCTTTTCAACTCCTGGCAGCACTAACATGCTGAGCTCCATCTCCTGTTGGCAGGAACTGGGACAGACTGGACTCTAGAACAGGGGCTATTTTCCTCTCACGCCCCTGGCCAGAGCAGAGCCCTACCTTCACATGGCCAAACCTTGGTCTGTTCAGGAATGATAAAAACTGCTGTCCTTACCCTGACAGCTCCTTGACACCCTGCTCCAAGAGAAAGGTGTGTGAACATCCAGCAGGTGGCATTTAGGCTTTGTGTACAAGGGGACAATTGCTGAGTGACCTCAGACCCAGCACTAGTACTGATTTTGAAACTTGGTGAATAGCACTGGCTCCTACCTGGTAACTCACTGTGAACCTACCTCTTGCAACTTGAATACAGCCATATGTTCTTTTAGTGAGTGAATAAGCCTAAGAGGTAGGAGAAGGTGGACACAGGTGGAGGTGGACTCAGGGTGGCTTGGGACTTTTGCTGACCTGCACCTGGGCCTGGTGATGGTAAAAGCCAGCCTTGGTGTGCAGCCTGGTCTCTCATGCACATACCCGGGCCCAGTCACAGGCAAAACTTAAGAGTGTTCCCCCTAAGATTAAGAACAAGACAGGAATGTCTAGTTTCACCACTCCTATTCAACATAGTAGTGGAAGTCCTAGTGACAGCAAACGGACAAAAAGAAGGAATAAAGGCATCCACACTGGAAAAGAAGAAATAAAGCTATTATTATTTGCAGAAGACATAATGCTGTACATAAAGAATCTTAAAGATTCCACTGAAAAACTGTTAGAACTGATAAATGAATTTAGTAAAGTAGCAGGATACAAAATATATATCCCCAAATCAGTTGCAGTTTTATGCACCAATAATGAACTATTAGGGAAACAAAGAAAACAATTTCACTAAAAATTGCTTCAAAAATAGCTAGGAATAAATTTAACTAAGAATATAAAAAACCTGTACACAGATAATTATAAGACATGGGAGAAAGAAACTGAAAAAGTAACAAATAAGTGGAACAATATGGTATTCATAGATAGGAAGAATTATCACAATTAAAATGTCCATACTACCCAAAGCAATCAATAGGTTCAAAGCAATTCCTATCAAGATACCAATGGCAGAAGTAGAACAAATATTCCAAAGATTTATATAAAACAAAACAAAACATAAAAAACCTTGAATAGCCACAGAAATCTAGAGAAAGAAAAACAAGGTTGGAGGAATTATGCCACCTTACTATCAATGTATATTATAAGACCATAGTAATCAGAATAGCATGGTACTGGAATAAAGACATATACATCAATGGAACAGAATAGAAGCCCAGAAATAAACCTATGCCTTTATAGTCGACTAGTATTTGACAAAGAAGACAAAAACATACAATGGGCCAAACATAGTCTATTCAATAAATGGTGTTGAAAAATTAGACAGATAGGGGCAGAAAAATGAAACTACACCTCCTTCTTACACCATACACAAGAATAAACTAAAAATGGATTAAATACTTAAATGCTAGATTTAAAACCATACAAATCCTAAAAGAAAACATAGATAGTAAAATCTTGGACATTTTTCATGGCAATATTTTTTTCTGATATATCACTTCCAACAAGATAAACAAATGAAGAAATAAACAAATGGGGCCATATCAACCCAAAAAGTTTTTGCATGGCAAAGGAAACCATCAACCAAATGAAAAGACAACCGACTGAATGGAAAAATATATTCACCAATGATGTATCTGTTAATGGGTTAGTATCAAATATGAAGACCTAAAACAATCAAACAATTCTATTAAAAATTGGGCAAAGGACCTGAATCACCACTTTTCTAAAAAGGACATCCAGATGGAAAACTGACATGTGAAAAGATGCTCAACATCACTAATCATCAGAGAGATGCAAGTTAAAACCACAATGAGATATTACCTCACACTTATTAGAATGGCTATCATTAATAAATCAACAAACAAGTACTGGTGAAGATGTGGAGAAAGGGGAACTCTTATGTGACTCAGCAATTCTACTCTTCAAATTTATCCAAAGAAATCAGAAACACTAATTTGAAAGAATATTCTCATCCCTATGTTTAATGCAACATTATTTACAATAGACAAAATGTGGAAGCATCCCAAATGTCCATCATTAAATGAATGGATAAAAAAACAGTGTTACATTTACACAATGGAATACTGCTCAGCCATAAAAAAGAAGGACATTTTACTATTTTGTGATAGCATGTACAGATCTGGAGAATGTTAAGCTCAGTGAAATAAGTCAATCAGAGAAAGGTGATTTCACTCATTCACTCAAGGTAATGAACAAAATGAACTAAGAAGCAAAATAGAGATAGACTAATAGATAAGGAGGAGGCCAACTGCTGTCAGGAAGGTGTTTGGGGAGCTAGGTTGGGGGAAAGGAGGGATTCAGGAAAAAAAAAAAAGAAAAGTAAAAAACTCACGGACACAGACAACAGTGTGGTTGCTGGGGGAGGGCTGTGGGAAGTGGTGGAGGGTGCAGGGGTCGTAAATGGTGATGGAAGGCATCTTGGGATGGTGAACAAACAATACAGTGTAATGATGTGGAATTGTGCACTTGAAACCCATATAATTTTGTTAACCAATGTCACATCAATAAATCTGATAAAAAGAAAAAAATAAAACAAAAATATTTTATTGAAACAGAAAGAAATTTAGTGTTTAATTTTCATTAGATATGACTGGATATTTTCTATAACTTTTTATTCCCAATTTTAGGGATTTTAAAAATCAAAGTCTTAAAAGGAATAGAAAGTGATAATTTAGCTTTCATATTGCCTTAAAAAGCTATAATGTATATTTATTGTTTGTTATATACAGTCTCTTTGATGTGATAATAAGAGCTTTTTAAAAAGCCTGTATAAATGACCCTTTATAATAACATTATTGAAACACCTTTTTTCAAAGCTTTTGTAGTATGCACATTATCTTTGGATATATCTCTTCAGAGTTGATAAGAATACCTTTTCCGTCTACTTCATTCTGTTTCTATGAAAACATTTCATCACTGAGCAACACATTCACATTTATCAGTAATGTCCTGTACACTGTCCAATTTGTATCCTGGAAAGGCTTTTGGGAGGATAATTGCTGTGCTATGTCAAGAGAAGGATTTAGCTAATGCTAGCTTAAAAAATCCAAACACTCTCCCACTCACAAATGACCCTGAAATTCTTATTGGCTTTAAAATGTCTAATTATATAACTGCCATTCTATACAGATCACTTTGGCTGCATATTATGCACATTTTTAAAGATAGCCTCTCATAATTATTCCATTTTCATACCTGCCCTCACTTCATTCTTTTACTCACCTCTTGCTTGCAGTCACTGTGATATCCCTGGTAAAGTGAGGAAAGCACTCAGGCCAGCCATTCAGAGAGCCATAAGCTAAAGGAACTTCACTCCCCTTTCTGCTATTTTAGTCTCATTAAGTTGTGTTCTTATTGTGTTGGAGGATATTTATTCAAGCTCAGGAATATAGTCACAATAAACTTTCTTCTTTCTTTAGTGTGAAACATCATTTAGAAGTTTAATTATCTGAAAAGGCCATTTACTGCTTTATATATACCTTCCCTATGAGCATATCCTTTAATTATTAATTGAAGTTATAATTATGGACTTAAATATGGCTTTATGTTTGACTGCACCAAATGTTATATAGTATCTATTTCTTAATCTCAAGTAATTATGTATGAATTTTCATTGTTTTTAAAAATAATTTTGAAAGCATACTAACTTTTAACTAGTCAGTGTTTTTTATGGCTAATCAGTAGTTTATTTCTTCCTATATGTTACTAAATTTAAATTTTCAAATTTATATAAAAATACACCTTCCTTGCCACTATAGACTGCAGGGTCAAATAAAGTGGCCCCGTTCCTGATAGATTTTTGAAAAAACACGTTTGCAGATGAATTGCCCAAACATCACCTTGATTGCCAGTAACAGAGAAAATAGGAGAACAGGAGGGAGCCCACCTTCCCTCTCTGTTCTTCCACTGTCCAGACTGGCATTGGAACTTTGCATTTTCAGAGCAGCAACATCAATGTATGTCCTTGCCTCTTGTTGGGCCAATTAGAGAGAAGGCTAAGAAGGAAATCTCTGTGCTCAGGATTTTACAGGTTAACTTCTCCCAGAAGCGAAATGTAGACTAATTGTCCCCTCACTCAACCTCCATTGGAAGATTAAGTCACAGGGTTGGAGGCCAGGGCTGGTTAAGGAACATTACATTTCAAGGAAACAAAAAGTTTACAAAGCATTTTCCTCTAACAAAGACTTGATTTGGAAAGATTTTAGTGACTCTGTGTTGGACACTTGCATTATAACATAAGAGTAGATTGTAAAATATTTCTTCCGTATATATGGATGTTTTTAATAGATTGTCTTTGGGGAAAGCTAGTAAAAGCTCTATAAATTTGGCTGTTGTAAAGTCGGGTTGTTTTTACCCATAGTGAAATCACTGCTCCTAGCTTTTGGTGTTCTCAGGATAGCAGCACAAAAATACTCTATGCTGTGTATTTAAAGAGGGCATCTGGCCTTTATCAGTCACAACTTGAATTTAATATTTTTCTTCAGGAATATTTTGAAGTACATTAACTCGTCATTGATGGGCTTAAAAGTAAATCTCATATATTTCAATGTATACTCATTATACTTAGGTAGTTCCAGGGACAAATGGATAAATTTCCCACAGAGTTCTCTTGTAATCAGAATTTGGAGACTGTCTAAAATTTTTCTAATGGTTAAAAAATACTTTTCTCTTAAGAAAACAAGGGGCAGAGGGTGGCCTGACCTTCCTGGAGAACCCTGGAGCTTCCAGGCATCCTGAAGACCTTGCTGAAATGGGGAGTGACAGAGGCCTTGGAAGGTCTCTCTTCCTCTCGCTCACCCTCCTTTCTCTCACTCCCTCAGACACATGCTCCAGACACCGTGTTATCTGTGCTTTGTAGTTCTTTTTTTAAAATAAAATGTAACTTCAAGAAATTGTTGATCTTGCCCATCATTACTTCTTCCTTTTTATTATTGCAAAGCATGTAGACTCTCTTGCCTTTAAGAGGTTGACCTTTAATTTCCATGAAGAAAAGTGAGGAATACAAAGAATAAACAGCCAAGTTACAGAGCTTTTAGCACTCTTTCAAAGTCTGTATACTAATTTATATCTGTAGATTTTCTTAGGTTATCTATTTTAGTCTTAATTATTTAATTTGTCTTAATTTTTTAATTCTTCAAGCCAGATCTTGTGGTGCTTCTCCTAGTAACATGGGTTCTTCCTTAATGAATTTCTTGTTTATCAGCCATGTGTAAAGATACCATTGAGGTGGAGCAGTAAGTTCTAGCTACTAGGCTTTCCACATTTATCCAATCTGAAGTATAATTTATGTTTAAGAGGAAATCTAGCCTGAGAGAATGTTTATGCTAGGATATTTCCCTCATAGTTAGCAACTACCATTGACTAAAAAGAACTGAACAGAGATAATGCTCAAATGAATTTGTATGTATTATGTCATTCCTTTCTCTAGAAGAATGAAAGGCTCTGTAGTGTACGTTCACATATGGAAGGCAGTTAAAACCAGTGTAAGCAGCTATGAAAGAGCTGGACTGCAGTATTTTGCACACACTCAGGAGTGTGGTATAGACTGTGCAAAGGGCATTAAGAATAAGATGCCCACATATTGTGTATGTGGCATATATAATAAAATAATTTTAAATGACTTATTAAAAATGTTTATTTTAAGCCAACAACACTTAATTCCAAAGCTGAGAATGAAGTTGGCCATGTTGTGGCAAGACTGGAAGAAGGAAGTTAGAAACTGAAGTTATGTCTTTCCTGTTTCATAGAGCCACATGGCCACGTTCTTTGCTTTTCTGTTCTCTATTTCTCCTCTCCAACTCTCTGAATTTAAATTCTCACTTCTTTCCCAGAAATTCAGCTTGTACATGGCACTGACTGACCATGTCTCTACCCTTGGCTATGACTATACAACCTTTCAGTCAGGGATATATCTTTATTTAACAGATTTAATTTTCAACATCCTAATTCCAAGTTTTTGGGAGAGAGAATGTACCTGAAATTGTTTGGGTTTGATCACAGGTCCACATGAATCAGGTTTAGTCACTTGATAACTAGACTTTTTATCCCAGCATCTTTGGGTGATAACCTTTCTCAGACAGGGAATTGTGTGGAAGGTTAAACCACATGTGAACCAGAGTTTGGGCACAGGTCTGGCACCTTTTTCTAAAACTGTTTCAACTTATTTGCCTGGACAGGCAATTCTCTTTCCTTTTCTTTTCTCTACCATTTTATACTGAGTACAGTTTGAATATTCATGAATAACTTACATTTTATGGTAATAAAAATATTTAAAATTGTTCTCCATCCAACTTATTTTTTGTAGCATTTGAGACTTTCAGATTTCTTCAAATGGATTATTTAATTTGATTCATACAAACAAAACCACTAAGAATAAATGCCTACACACTAAAATTTAGGTGGAGGGAAAGGCCCCAGAGCTGATTCTTTTCTTTACTCTTCTTGTGGAATCTGGCATGCTTCTAAAAGAACATTACCTAGTATCTGGTGCCTTTTTTATAATACAGGGGCCTCCAATAATCCTCTGTATTTCTTCTTTACTCTTCACCTTAATTACACAAGCTTCTGTCTTTTAGAGAAATCAAATTAGGTGAATTTAAGTCTGATATTTGTAACATGAAATTCTGTAGCACTGAGCAAAAGATTAAAAGTGTGAGCAAAGCTTTATGACTCCTGCTTGACTGCTATCATATGCTAATACAAAAGAGATTTCCTTCAGTTATGTTATATTTCAAAGATAGATGCTGAGTACATATGTGATGCCTATGTTAAAGGCTTCACCTCAAATGGCAGCAAGTGCACAGGGCAGTGGTGCCTACTCCCTGCCTAGGGGCTGGATATATTACATCAAAGCAGGTTTTGAGACAGTTGATGACTAATAGTGATCTTTTCCTTTAGATATTTTGGGTTTTTAATAGGTTCTAAGAACTTGGGTGCAGGGTGTCTTGGCATTTTCATGCACTGTTACAAATCTCATTTTGAAAGGAAACAGCTTAAAATTGTCACTGAGTTTGATCTTCCCCATTGTGTTTTGCTTGACTACCTTCCGGTTGTTTGACAAGGACATACCCTAAATCAGGGGTGTCAAAATCATTTTCACTGGGGGCCACATCTGTGGAGAATCTCCACCCACAGGGTCCTCCGTCCCCCCCCCCCCACCTCGATGGATGAGAGTATGTCTACCAAGATGTGATCTGCTTGAGGAGGAAAGGTGGCAGATCTCTCAAAGGAGAAGGGCCAAGAGCCTTTTCCTTAATGGGCTTTTACTAGGTTTGTTTGCACAAGAATACAGGTAAAGCTCATTAATCATTGTCAGGCAGTAAGGATCAAACAATAGATAACATACAAAGAACTCTGAGGGCCTATTCTGAGTCAGGGTCAGATAGCTAAAGAGCTATAAAATTTTGAGGAACAAATTCACTTTTTGCTTGGACTCTTATCTTTTAATTGAGAGCATTCTAAACAAAGCAGATTTCACAGGATTTTACATATTCTTTCTTAGGCCTGTTTGCCCTAGGGAACCCACCTTTTCCAGCACTGGGCTGTACAACCCTCTCATTGTTTCAGGCTTCAGTCAGGCAGGGGAAGTAAGGCAGCCCAGAGATTAGGAGAATTCTTGCAGATGGAATGAGGACTCAGGCTTTGTCAAAGCCAAGAGGCAAGGGTCCATCACCCCCTTTTCCTGTAGTTCCCCAAGTCCTTCCTTGGGGGCCTCCCACATGATCATGCCTGGCTTAGGTCATCCCCCCCTTGGGGAATCTTATCTGTCATTGGCTATCCAACCAAGCATTGGGGGCCAGTTATGGATGAAGTAAAAGGAGCAGAAACGACACTCCTGCCAGGGACATAAGCTTTGTTTCCTTAGTGGCTTATGGTCCGAAGGTCACTTACTCATCCTTAGCTGGGGGTGGGGGGTGGGTTTACAGCTTCTGAAACCAGGCAGGGCAGTTGCCAACACACATCAGCCTCGCAGTTGCCTTCAAAGGGCTGAATATAATTTTAGGACTGTATAAATGTAACTCCTCCTTAAGAGTTAAGCCAGAGCTTAGCTCTGCTGCTGGGTAGAAACAAGGTGCTGGGACAGATAAAACAAGGTGGAAGGTCAGATTCAGCCTGTGGGCCTGGTGTTTGCCACTTGTACCCTATAGGTTCCATTTGGTGAAGGATTCCATCAAGTGATCAGGGGGGAAAATAAAAGGAATAAAACCAATTGTCATCATGGGAAAATCCAAGATGCAGAAACTAAAGAAAATCAGTGTGATCTCACACCCAGGGAAATAATAATGGTACATAGTTAATTTAATGCTGGCATTCATGACAAATATCCTATTAAGGTTATTTTATTATTTCTCTATACATGTATGTGTGAAAATGCACTCACAATCACCAGAAGATAGGTTTTGGAACACCATAGAGTTCCCTTTTTCCCCTCAACCTATAAAAATGCTTTCACTGTAAAAATAATTTTAACTTTTTTAGTGCAATATATAAATGTGGCCTTTGGGCCCACCATTTATGGCAGATGGAATGGTTCTGTCTGGACTAGCTAAGACATCAGTGTTCAGCAGGTATTGACATAGCAGCCATAAGCTTCCATCTGGCCTTATGCCTGCACAGCAAAGATGATTTAACACAAAATATGAAATCATATTTTAATGTGTAGTTGCACAGTGATTTCCCCATTGATACAACAATGTATTCATTGCAAAGTCTTGCTATGTTTATATAATGTATAATATGCATGGGTTTATGTACATGTATAAAATACTTTGGGATTGGTCTTAAATGTCTTTTTATATACTTTGGAAGCTATACCTCTTAACTTCTTCTTGATATCTTATGTCTTTAAGTGAATTTTATGTTCAACCTTAAATAATTTTGTTTTTAAAGGCATTATTAATAAAGTGCTTTACCTAACAGTTCTTTTTTCTCAGTGTCACAGCAGGTTCCTTCATAGTCATAATATATTGGCATACAGACAAATATATTTCCATTTTGTTAGTTTTTGTATATAAGTCATTGTACTTATTGATTGAGCATCTTTCTGACTCAATTCAACCTACTTTTCCTCCCCCCTATTATCAAACTTGCTAGAATTTAGCACCATTTGTTTATGTAATAAATATAATTCTTCAAGGATGTGATTAGATAAGGTTACTTTCAATGTATTTCTAAAACCAGCCATTATCAGAAGAAAATATTGCTGTACGAGTAAATAACTGTTCCTTTGGGCACAAATTAGTTTCTTAGACTACAAGTTATTAGACAGTTGAGAAGTTTGGGGTGAAATTTAAACCCTCATTTAATTATCTGTGCTTTCTATTTGTGAAAGCCTTATCTGTTCATAGATGCAATGAACTGTTAAACATAAGAAAATTCAAAATTAAATTGTCTCAGTGCTTACTGATAGATGGAAATAATTTTCTCACTAATATCCAGTGATTTTATAATAAAGAATGCCATGGTCTGCATTGGATAACTTTTCTCCTATTGGCTAGATTTTTGGTCACCCATGTCCCACTCCTCCCAATCTGAAATACTTCATAGCATATAACATGGGCATCTTGACTAGTATCAGACAGGTTCTGCGTTTCTGAGAGAGGGGCTAGTGTGGACTCTGAAACAGTCTTTCCACCCCAGCAGAAGTATGAAGAGGACAGTGATTGCCTTCCCAGTTAATTTCATCCTGCTGCTGCTGCTTGGGAGAGCAACGAGAGTTAATTTTCCCTTTTCAATTCTTAACATTTGATAGCAACTGACTTAAAACAAAGATTCTTTTCTTTGGTCCCCTTTTCTTCTTCTCCTGCAGTATAAAAAAATATTGTGTTTGTCAAAATAAACAGCACGGGTCTGCAAACATTCTCTCTACTCCAAACATGTTCTGAGGCTGAATTTAAACAGCTAAGATGTGCTGCGGTGCTGTGGATTTTCTGGGCTGAAGACCACCCTGGAAACAGTGTTTGGGAGACATTAGTGAGTAGGCCTTGAAATACTTTCAAAAAGTTTATAGTATTAATGAAATTAAAATGAACTTTTATCCAAAGAGGTCTTTAGTTAATTCTGACTCTAAATTACTTTATTAAAGTTGAATATTAATTCCCCCTACAGACCATGTCTCACAGTTTCTGTTTCCATATGTGAGTTCATGTTGAGGACTAGATATATAATAATATTTTTATTATTTTTATTTATAATCATATCTACAGTCATGTCACAAATTCTATAAAACATGAAGAGAATAGGATGGGAAAAAGTGAGGGGAAATGGTATTCAGGAAGAGAGGTAATAAGAGAGGTGATCAGTTTGATGACCAAATTTTCATTTCACATCACTTAATAGGCTACTGGGCTTTGTGATAATTTGTTCATTCTTGTTTCATTAAATTGTAATTACTTCTGATATCTCAAGCTTTATCCCTTTGGCTGGTTCCTATATTAATTAAGTCTAGGATCATTTAGGAGATTAATAATTCTCCACTGGACAGTGTCAAGTTGAAGTCAAGAGGTGATAAAAGAAAATTAAGAGTAAATTCAGAAGTTATTACTTAAAATAGTTTAAGATGTAAAAATAAGAAAAGACAATGTACTTTTTCTGATTTCATGATTTCCTACCATTTTCAGTCTTTTTATTCTCAGTTTTCTGTGGAAATACATAGTCTCATCTCTTCATTTTTTTATTATTTATTTTATTTTAGTTTAGTTTTGATATTTCTTTGTTTTCTTTAATGTCATTTCATCAAACTCTTATCAATACTTGTCAATACAAGTGTGTTGACACTTACCATTATGTCAACACATTACTTTTCAGTCTGGCTTCTAATAAGTATTGTTTGTGTTTGTGTGCATATGGTAATATATAGATTCTTTTAGGAGCCAGATGAATTACCTCAGTGCATTAACATGGAACATAGCTGCTATCTAATTACTAAGATCCTTTTGGAGATGGAATTTCAACAGTCAGATGAGTACTATGACAGATCTAGATCTGATGCCAAGCTTTAAGGATTAAATAACATTCTATATGAATAAAAGTTGATTTTATTTGAAAATGTGTAATGATTTTTGATGATTGTCCATTTCATTTATTTTATGTTATTTATTATAGGGCTTGGTGGATTGGAGATAATCTTTAAAGGATCATTTCATCCATTTGCATGTTTTTGGTTTATTTTGATTCATAAAATTTCAGACCATGAAAAGCTTGTGGTATTTGTCTTATTCAACTCTTTTATATTTAGAAGAGAAGAAATGAACCATGGAGTGTAAGTAGCTTTCCCTAGTTATCAGCAGTCTGAAAATATGATTAGCAAGTAATAATGACAACAATAGTATAATATCTAAGATTTTTAAAATCTTGCATAATTAACCATCTCTTGCATAACCATCTTTCCATCCTGATTTTTAGAAGAAAGATATGACAGTCATATTAAGTTCTAAGATTTGGAACAAATTATAAATGCGAAGATTCCATTCAAAGAATTCCTGACTCATATAATCTGAAAAATGTTGAATATGCACAGATGCTTGCAGCACAAAGATGTTGTGTTTGGAGAGTTAGGTGAGTAGTAAGCAAGATGTGTTGCTCCAGAAAGGTTTCTTTACCAGTTACCTTTATTCAGATTATCTTTTACCACCTTATTTGATGAATTTTCCTACTCTACAGACTAAGACTGTGAGACCTGAAATAGAGGTAATTTTCCTAGAGTATATTCTTTAATTCACTACTTCTTACATCAACTTGAGTGCTAAATCCATATTATTACTCTCAAAGCCCTCCACAATCTTCCATCATCCTAATTCTCAGGTCTCAGTTGAAGACATTTTAAGATATTTTCCTCTCCTTACTCTCTGCTCTCCATGTATACTTGCCTTATTTTAGTGTCTCAAACATTTAATTTATTCTTTCCCCTAGAAAACTTGGCACAGGCTAATTCTTATGTATCCAACACTTTTCTCACCATTTACCCAGGCACCCTTTATATATCCTTCAAGACTAACTTAACATATACTTCCCTCTGGAAGAATTTACTTTAATCCCTAGGCTAGGTAAATGGTTTGTATAATCAATTTCTATAGCTCCTGGTATGTATGTTTTTGTCACACTCACTAGGATAATTACGGTGATAATGCACAGTAACAGGTAAATATTTATTAGGAGATAGTCTATAAACCATTGTGATCAATTGAATCTACCTAGTGAGTGAAAATTAGTCAAAGGCGATCCTGGGTTTTTGACTTGGGGGATTGGTTGGACTTGGGTGACATTCAGTTTCAAAGAGAGATAATATGAACAAAAAGCAAGTTATATGGGAAGAAATGAGTTCAGATTTTGTGATGTTGAATTCCAGGAGGACATACCTTTTAAATAGTTGAAAGTATGAAGCCTAAGAAAATATATTTGTAATGGAGACAGAGACTGGGGGATCACCAGCATAGAAGTAGTAATATAGTCCTAGATTGAAAATAAGAAGGTGCCCAGGTCAAGAGGATGTTTAAAATGTGTGAGGGCAGGAGGATCTAAATTGGAACCCTGGAGAAAAAAAACACTTAAAATGGGCAGGGTGTCATGTGTTAGCCCTTTCAGATCCACTCTCCACTCCTCTCCATCCTGAGAAGCTGACCTGTTTGGATCATGTAAAATGGCTCCTTGACCCCTAGTGTTAGGTGTTGTTCACCCAATTGAGGAGGAGGTACTTCAAAACAATCAGAAAAAAGAAGAGTGAGTGCAGAGGTTTCATTTCCCGACCTCCATCCTTGTGGGTTCTCAAAGCATTGCCATATCCCATGTCTCAAGGTCACATTTCCTGTAGAAATCAACAAAATTCTGTCTCCAGGTTCTGGTAACCCCTTCCTATAATTGCACTTTATGCCTAGGAGTAGTGACATCACAGATATTTAACCTAGGGAACTGACACTATCTTACCCATCTTCTTCACTCACATTTTCGTAAATAGTCCCTGCATTAAAATCTCTAATTATCTTATTTTAGTGCTCCATCTGTTTCCTGACATAAGCAGAGATGCAGAAAAAAGAAATATGTCATAAAAGGCAAATGTAAAAGAATTTCCAAAAGCTGGAAATGGTCAACTGTCAAATACTGCAGAAAGGTTAAATTTGGCCTTACAATTAGGCAGTTCATGATGATCTCAGAAAGTAAGTTTCTACAGTAGAATTATGAATTAATTTTACTATAAATTAAGAGTAGAAAAGCATTAAAGGACAGACAGATATTACTAAGTATGATTTTAGTACCCTTGACTGTGATGATAGGGGGAGAGAGAGAGAGAACATTCATACTGGAAGGGATTGAAATATTTCCATATTCTAAAGTAAGGAAAGTATTTGAGGGAAGAGGTTAAATACAGCAAGTGAGCAGAAAGTTCTTGAGGAGCTCACTACAGTGGGCCAAGATAGATACTTTGACTAAACAGAAGGCAGGAAAAATTAAGTGGAGTAGATCAAATCAAGTTATGGTTTAGAAATATAATTATAAAGCAGGACAATGGTGATGACAATTTCTGCAAGATTATTATAAAATCAACTCCCTTAATTAATTTAAATGGGAAATAATTTATTTAATCTTGGACTGTCACCTATTTTAATTTCATACCTTTTGAAAAGTTAGAATTATATTTAATTTTCTATATTTTAATGTGCTTCAGTTATCAATAGGTTGAGGTGTTGGAAGCCCTTTATATTTGTTTACACATTTTTAATTTTTTGTAAATTTCTGCAGATCTAGTCTTCTTTAATGAAGAAAAATATGCAATATGCCACATATAGTTCTAATAAATCAAGCTGTACTTATATACAATGTAATAGCTTTTCAGTTGACTTCCTATATAACTATATTAAATAAATTCTCATGTATTTTTACTTTCTTTAGGCAACAAACCCTTAACAACTCTCATTGTACTAATCTAAGAGAACGCTATTGTATAATAATGGATGCAAAGTTTTAGCTGGAACTGAATGGCACCATATTAAAACAAAATCTTTGTTTAAATGGACTACCTAGGTAACAAAATAAGTTTAGTCTGCTGTTTCTCGCCCCTCAAATTAACCATAGGAGCTATTGTTAATGAATCATGGAATCTAGAAACTAAAAACACCACAAAAATGACAAAAGGCCTTGAGAAATCCTGGTAAAACTGAAAACTTTCTTGAATTAGCAGTAATTCTTTCCAGAAAAAGTTAGGGTGGGTGGTTTTTTTACAGAATTTCAACTCTACCTCCTCATAGTTTAATGAGATGGGGAAAAAATTTTAAATTTTTGTAAGCCATCAATATGATATAAACAGCTTTGTCCAAATCCTAATATAGATGATAATGAGTTTAAATTAAAAACAAGCATTAGAGATTATTTTTCTTCTCTATATACCTTAGGCTGATATAAGTATTTGTTTCAGAAGGCCAAAATACAAGACAATAACTGCAGAGACAATTTAGTATTTGACTGTGCTTGGGATATATTTTTTCTAAAGTATATGTCAAAGGTTTGAAAGTAGACTGATAAATTTTGAAAATATAATAAAATATTTCTATAAAGAGTACTTTACCTTGATAAAAGTAAAATCAAGGAAAATACATAAAATGCACAGTTGTGCCATTTAGAGAAAAATTTGTCTTTAGACTTCTTAGCTCTTTCTGTTCTTTTTCTCTGGGTGTTTTCACACAGTTCTAATTATGTATCTCATGATTATTTGTATAAAGCAAAACCTGTTTTACAAACTTTATTATTTTACTAAACTGGGAAGAGACTAACCCTAAAATAATTGACACCTCATACTTTGATGCCTTAATGGACATTGAGTTATTGGATACTTTAACTAAAGTTTTGTCCAAAATTGCCAACATTATCTGTGAAAAAATTATGCCAACACTGGTCCCTTGGGAGCTGCTTGCGGTTCCCCTATGGTGGGTACTCCTTCCTAAGTTCACTCTTCCAAAGACCACCAGATGTGAGAGAGTAGGCTTTTTATTGGAAGGCTGAGATTTCAGGAAACATGTACAGGGATAAAAAGAAGGGTTAAAATCTACTATCATATGATCTATAGTGTGTATAAACACGAAAGACTCTATCCTCTATTAGTAGAAATCTGATAAATTAGCTATATATAAAAATAATTAAATTACAAATAAGATAATATAGTTAAAAGGATACATTCTAAAACATTAATGGCTTACCTCCTACTTTAATGGTTATCTGTACCCCCCTTAAAAAATTCAAGAATGGGCTTTAGAGTACACTTTTAGCCTATTTGAAAATATTAGTAAACTATGCTAGTCAAACTAAAGGAAATTAAGCAAAAAGCATTATTGTGATTATTATTAATAATAGTAGAATTACTGAATTTTTTATTACCTAATAGGCTGAATTAGTTCAAGCATTGAGTTTCCTCATAATCTTAAATGCAAATTGTGGTATTATATACAAATTGGCATATTTTTTATTTGTGTTATGAGTGAAGACTGAAAAGTTTACTTAAGTTGCTTCATTACCCAGAATATTTCACATAATTGCCATTAATTATAGGAATCTTTTCTCTATAATATGACTGAAAGAAAAGAATTTAATTCTTTTCTCAATTATTAATCAATTTCAGTATTCATTTTCTACTAGGCAATACCTAAGAGAGCACTGCTTCCCTTTCTTGCCATCTTCCCTTTGCATATCAGTGATGAATGGGAATGGCACTACCGACCACTTACTGATCAGCTGAAAATTTCTAATCATGTCATTTTGGAGTGAGAGTAATTTGTACAATGGGATAATAATTTCTCCATGGTAGAATGCATATTGAACAATGATTGGAAAAGACTGAAAAAAAAAACTAGACAGAAGCAAAACAAGCGATAAGGTTTCTAAAGTTTTTTTTTTTTAATTTATATTATCAATTACCTGGAAACTTTACATTTTATCTCTTCTTTTGGGGGGTAATATTTAATAGAAACCCCCAGAAATATGTATAAAGAATAAAGAGTTGTTTATGTTTGAGTGATCTATGTGTAAGATAGCAGGATAGGGAGACAGAACAGAAAAATTAGTCACACCTTTTATTTGCTTGTATTGTAGCCTCCCACATAAGGGCAGGGATGGTCTCCCTATTGTTCCCATTATGTTCCTTGCTGTGCTTCTAAGTGTCTAGCAGACAGTAGGCAATGAGAAATCATTTATGAGTAAATGAATGAGTTAATCAGTAGCTACACTGGGTTAAATTTTAGTGTTTTTTCCCTCTCAGTTCAAAAGACAATTAAGGTTTTTTTGTCCAATTATTAGATTAATAAGCATCAAATTAAGTTATCAAATTTCAAAATACTCTAATTTTCCTACTTTAAAAGATTGAAATATGATTGTTTTAAAATTGAAAGGAAGATACACTGAATCTTTAATTGGTAGATTTTTAAAGGGAATATGCTCTTACTGTTGTTAGCAATATATTAAAGTGATAATATGTGATGTTTATCTTTAGAAGTTAGTAGAAGTGACTGTGAGAATGAGTTGAATCTGATTTTAGGAGACTGATGTAGTGAAGATGCTGAAGTGAGAGAAGATTATGTTTAAAAAGTCTCAAGGACATTTATGTTATATACACAAGAAACATTTGCAAATAATTTTATATACACAAGAAACATTTGAGATAAACCTGCTACAGCCTTCATCGAATGGTCAGTTTTTATACAAGAACATTTTTGTCGTATACCAATAAAATCAATCTCTCACAATTTTCCCTCATCTTAATACAAAAAAAAAGTAAGTGACAATGTCAAATTGATATGAGATCAATTTAAGGATGGGAATGTCAAGGTGTTTCCTGGTATTGGTCAGTACCAATTTCTTTTTAATAATTTAAACAACTTTAAACGCTTCAGGGTGCTCTGGTCGCCTGATCTGGATAGTTTCCATATATTTCAGAGGTGATTTTTAATCCAAAAGGGTTAAAATAAATATACCTTAACCATTACTTATCTAAAAGGCTAGTTCTGGGTAATTTAAACTGATGTCTCCATTTGACTAGCTTTCTTGGTATTTATTTAAAAAAATATATATATTTAAGACTTTATTTATTTATTTTTAGACGGAGGGGGAGGGTGGGAGAAAGAGAAGGAAAGAAACATCAATGTGTGGTTGTCTCTGATGTGCCCCCTATTGGGGACCTGGCTTGTAACCCGGCATGTGCCCTGACTGGAAACCAAACCAATAACCCTTTGGTTCACAGGCTGGCACTCAATCCACCGAGCCACACCAGTCAGGGCTACTTTCTTGGTATTTAATCACAAAATACAGTGTTGTATTGTTGTGGGAATATAGTTAAGGAAGTTTACTCTGAAAGCCACAGAGCAGCAGTCCAGCAGAGTCTCAGGCAGGGATGAAACACACTGGTCTTTCACACGTGTATCCTTATACCTTCTAAGCAAGGTAAATAGGTTATCTGAGGAATAATTTAGGTACAGGTAAAATTCAGTTAAGCAAAAATATTTTTTCCCTAGAGTCTTTAAGATAGTAGTAATTCTCTTACTTCAGAGGAAACTGACACAGTAGGAGGTATGTTTTTTCCAAATTAGTCATTGGGCTACATTTGTGTTATCAGATTATACAGTAAATGCTATCTGTTAACAAGAAAATTTCTCTTCTTTTAAATTCATAACTTCTTTAGGTTTTTAGGGTGACCACACATTATCATATTTTTGTTACCCAAACCAAGATATTCTGGGAAAAAAAGAAAGTACTTTTGATAATTATGCCATAACAACAAACCTAAATCAAGACTCTGCAGAGATGTACCCCACCCTAAGTTTTGTAGGGGTGAGGAATTTCCGTGTAATTAAATAATTATTCTACTACAGTAAATGTCCAGGAACCCGACATAAACTTTGGGTGGAAATATTTATCCTAAGTGATTCCTTCCTCCATTTTTGCTATTGTAGCTCAGTCTTCCCAAAACATCTGTAATCTGAGAGGGGGAAAAGATTACTGAATGAGAGAGCAAATATCCTACAGTAGTTCATTTTGATTTAGCCTAACAAATACTTAAAACTAGATTTCATCACACTGACATGACCATCGCCTTCTCTTACTCAGTTCTGAAGTACACACGGGTTCAGAAATTTCCAACTTTACCATTAAAATCTATCCTCCTTTTAACAATGTGAGACTTCACTTCCCTTTAATTGTTTAAGAACCTCCCAATAGAGTAGAGTACATCTAACTTCTTGCAGAGTAAAAATCCCCAGCCGTTTGTCACATCTTTTTCCTTTTTTTCCTCCTCATATTTTGTATTCCACTATTTTGTTTTAATCCCCATTTGTTTTATCTGGCTGCTGAAGCCAGAGAGCCTTGCCTTTGGCACTAAAAGTTTATGAGCAAATACTCTCTGTGTCTTGGAAAGCAAAAGCGTCACCCCAGTCTGCACATCCAGCTGTGCCCCTCTCCAAAGTCCTGAGCCTGTTCTTAAATTGGAACCTGAGGAGATTTGCAGACACTGCAGGCTGCCAGGCGACTCTGTAGGGCTGGTCTGTATTGATTCGAGTTGGTTCCCCTGTTTTCTGTCAGTTAGCAATCCTGTCGCTAGCTTTGATTCCTCATTATCTCAATTGCAAATTCCATGAACACATCATCATGCTGCAAGTGCACCCAGGATTGAAACTGACAATACCGGATCAATGTCTCAAGGGCACAGCCCAGAATTTCAATAATACAATTAAATTCCTTGAATGAGAGATTTATCCAGATTGTCGATTCTGCATTTTCTGCACGTTCAGTATTTGAAGCTACCCACACATAGAATCTGAGCACAGTGTTCCTGTCAGAGCATAACGAAGGAAAAAGACTTGATCGTGAACCTGAGAGAAAGATAATCAAATGTTGAACCTGCTGAGCCTGTTAGATGAAACTGTTAACAAGGCTTGCTCGAATCACCAGGGAAATGCTTTGCGGGCATGAAGATTGGGGTTCAGTTCTGAAATATGTAAGCAGGGTTAGGCTGGATAAGGAGGTCTCAATGCTTGTTGCTGAAGCTGTGTAGCAATCCTTTCAAAGGATTTGTGTTTTCCCTCAGGAGTCACTTCAGCACACAGATTCACTTGAATCGGTTAAGCTCAGTTCTGAGAACTATGCTAGCAAAGTATCATAGAGGAATACCACATGTTTTAATTCTAATTTTCACCTGGACAAAAAAAAAAGTAACAAAGTCAGAATAATTATTTCCCTGTTTTTTTAAAAAAGAGTAGACTAGGGAGAAAGAAATAAAAAGCAATAGTTACTCTGAACAGGTTCTACTTATCCTTGATGGAATAGGAATGTGGAAGACTCAACTAACGAAGTGCTCCTTTCAGTAGACTTCACTTTCAATTTACTTACATACTTAAGACAATCAGAACTTTGCAAACCTGTATCCTCCTTCACTACACAATACTCAATGTTCTTCTCTTTCATTTCACTATCTATGCCCCGCCCCCCAGCTCCTTCTCTCCCTACAGGTGACCTCATTGAAGGATATTAATGAATACAGTCAACTTCCAGCATCTGGTGTGAGGCAACCAAGCCTCTGGGACTGATAACGATTTGCAGTCCTGGAGTCATTATTAATTTTATTTGAGATAGCACACCATTGAAACCTGAGCATGTGGTAAAGTTCCTCTCTCATCTCTGAAGTTCCTACTTCAAGAAAACTTTGCAATTCAAATTTGACATCCAAGGTCATTTGGAATACAGTGTATATTTAGCAATAAACTGTAAAATGACCTATCATGGGACCATGCTAAAATTGTATTTAGGCATGTAGGCTGTGTGTGACTAATTACTATTGAGGCAGTGATTTTTTCAATAACACTATATATGTTAATTACATGTATTTAAATGACTTTTCAATTTAGTTAAATGATAGAGAAATATTAAGCTACAGGCTCATAAAAATGGTCCAGATTTATTTTCAAGGCATATATATAATCCTTACAAGGGGAAGCTATTTTCTAAAGATTCATTCCTAACTTTTATTCACACTCAAGTATTGCGGTGTGTGTGTGCCTGCTGAAAAATACATGGAAGTTAGGATGTGAACACTTGTCTCAAAATTCAGTGATGGCACTTATATTCTACATAATACTGAGAAATACACTCTAATGTTTTGTCACCATGCTCACCATATCTACAGAATGGAAACAACAATAATTCCTCCCTGACTCAGGTTGTATGAATTAAATAAAGTATTTCCATGAAAGCACCTTGCAAATGTTAAAGTACTGAAAAAATGTCAGTTATAAAATTAACTACATTTGATTTCCTCAATTTCAAGTTAGACTTTGCATCTCTTATCAGTACTTGTTTTTAGTTGTTTTTTTTTCCCTCCACTGAAGAGCTACACTGTATCTTCTTTGTACCTGATGAGTTGAATCTGATTAAACAACTTTCCTTGATACCCAGGGCATTCCCTTCTCTAACTTGTGTGTATCCATGAATTCTACTCAAACCAAAGTTCTACCACCTTATTTTTCCGAAAGAATTCTCAATTTTCAGTCCAGATTTTAGTAAATAACTTTTTAAATTGATTTTAGAGAGAGAGAGATAACTAGAAACACTGATTTCTCATTTCACTTATTTGTGCATTCATTGGTTGAGTCTTGAATGTGCCCTGAGGATCGAACCCGAAAACCTGGCAATTGGGAATGATGTTCTAACCAACTGAGCTTCCTAGCCAGGGCGTACTCCAGAAGTTTTAATTTCACATAACCAACTGTGTAAGTGCATTTTCACAGGTATTGCAGAGTTTTTTTCTGTTTCAGATATCAAAATTAACATTATTTTCTTTCCACCGTACCTCCGAACACACTTTCTGCTATATTTAACCTCCTAAGATACCAATATTTCCTCATTGTTTAAACCAAAAGAAATTTATACATAACCCTTGACTGGTTCTCATCTTTGTGATTTCATAGCTCTTTGATGGTATGTTGTATCCAATTCTATTCTCTAACCATTTTCTACAGTCTGCCCATTTTTCATTCCATGGATAATATTCTATGCCAAACCATCAAATTCCTTTGCCTGGAGCATTACAACAACCTCCTATTTGGACTTTGTTTCTGTATATCGCCTTACATTAACCCTTCCCATACCAGCATGAGTTATCTTCCTAAACACAAACCTTGTTAAGCCCATTGTCTAGCTTAAATTCTTTCAAAGATTTCCCTTTAGCATAAAGTCCAAGATATGATATGCAGTGATCAGAAAGCTACCTTTTCCTCAAAACTCATCTGCACATTTATATATTTTCATCCAGCTTCATACTTCTGATCTAGTTTGTCCTTAATATCTGAAATAGTTCAAATATTTATTTAATTGGGATTTTAGAAGCTCAAGTACATGTTTTCTTCTTTCTTCCTTTCCCTGTTCCTTTCCTTTCCTTCCTTCCTTCCTTCCTTCCTTCCTTCCTGACAGGGCAATGAATGAATGCATATATGATGTCTAGATCCCTGATAGATATTTATAATTAAAACTATTTGAATTGTAAAAAGTAGAAAGGTGCCCTGGCTGGCGTAGCTCAGTGGATTGAGCGCGGGCTGGGAGCCAAAGTGTCCCAGGTTCGATTCCCAGCCAGGGTACATGCCTGGGTTGCAGGCCATGACCCCCAGCAATCACACATTGAAGTTTCTCTGTCTCTCTCTCTCTATCTCCCTCCCTTCCCTCTCTAAAAATAAATAAATAAAATCTTTAAAAAAAAAAGTAGAAAGGTAAGTAAACCATTATTTTAGACTTAGAAAATGGGGTTTAGCAATATGACATAGTCTCACTCTATGCCATCTCTTCTACTTTTTTTTTACCTACACCAGAGTCTCTCAACCTTATGTTACTGAAATTTGGGTCAGATAAATTTTATTGTTGGGAGCTGTTCTGAGCACGATGTTTAGCAGCATCTCTGTTCTCTACACATCAGTACACCCCCAGTGGTGATAATTAAAAATGTTTCTAAACATTGCCAAATATTCCCTGGCCAGCAAACTTATCTCTAGTAAAGAACAAACACCTATGTTTTTGTCTCTCAATTTTTAAGGGAAGTGATGATGGGAGGAAGGATTGTATTGCTATACTTGATTATCTGATCACTGATGATTATCCACATTGATGCTCTGGCTAACAACCCAGTCATTTAGAAGATTAAAATAAACCCCCAAACTCAGTGCATAAGGCACTATGAATGCTTAGTCATCTTAAAGTCTTTGGATTGTTATGAAGTTTGGATTTCAGAAACTGTCTAGGATCAAAGATTTGAAACGTGTCTAATTAGATTCAGAAACGATTTTAGTGTTTTAAGCAAAGGGCCTGAGACTACCTCTTTCATGATATTAGAAAAGTAGTTAGATGCTTTATATTTTACAAACTACACAAAGAGATAGAAAATTACCATACTTTGTTTAATTAAAATAAGCAAACACCTCCAGAGTCTGCAATCTACTAAACCCTGTCTACCTTGTCCAAGATGTCTATACCTAGTAGAAATCATAATGAATGACTGTGAATACATAGTATAAACAAACAAAAAGCACTTATTGAAACAATTCATATTCTAAAAATTGAGTGAATTAACAAACACTATTTTTGAAGGCTCTATGATTACATAATAACCATGAATCCTTGAGAGGGATACAGGTATGTAAGAAATTATATTAGTGGTGGTCCTTTAACTGACCTACTAAGATGTTGGCATCTTTCTTATCATGGAAGAAGTTTACTTTATAATATCTATGCTCAGTGACTGCCCGTCACATCAAGACGAGTTTAATTGCAAATAATCATGACCTGGACTGCTTTTGTTTGTGGCTAAAGCTGAAGCCATCTAATTAATATATGTTGTTCAGGGAAAATAGCTTGTTTTAAATCAGGGTCTTAGGCAAAGGAAAGGACAGCCTTTTATTAACTTTGTCCCTTGTCTCTAGACATATTTACTGCATTTTTCTGGAACAGAAATAATAGAAGCTCTGTCATAAGGCCATATGTGCAAAAAAAAAAAAAAAAACAATCTCCAGCTACCTTGAATGTAAATGGCTTTGTCATTTGATGGGAAATACGATGGTTTTAAAATTTTTAAATAACTCACAATATTTAGAAATTTCTTCTATAAAATATGGATATGTGATGATTAAAAGAAAGGTTATGTGGAAATGATGATTATATCTTGTTTTTGTCCTTGTACTTAGCTATATATTTGAATTTGTTTTATGTCCCTACTGCTAGCCAGCATGATCAGTAAATTTTTGTTCTTTAATTTGTCTGTCTACAAATGGAACAAATAATACTCTGTCACTATGGATTTAAATAAAATTTTAATGTATTTCTCTTTCTTAAGTTCAAAGTTATCTATACTCCAATTTCACTTTGGGTATTTGTTGTGTATTTATTGTAATAGGTTGGTCTTTTTATCCACTGTTATCTCTTAAGTTGTTATATCAACTACTCTCATCAATTTTGTATTTTTCCCATATGAGCCAAACATTTTTAAATATTTCTTAAAATGGGACTCTGGTAGAAAGTTATAAGTTGCAATTTCAATTCATGTCAAAATGTTAAATTTGAGATGTACTGCCTTTACCACAGGGTGCAGGGTACTAGGGTGCAGAAGCCTGAGCCAAAAGTTATGGAGCTAAAGGCAAGCAATCCAAGAGGTGGCATGTTGGGAATAATTTTAAGTCAATACCAGACAGAGTGGCAGGTCTTAAATCTGAATATGTTTGGTAACTTAAACAATTCTCATAAGCACCCTATTGTGGCTGATTCAACAGATGTCTCAGGTCAGAAATAAGTCATGATAATCATCACCAGTGTGGGGTGGTTGATGTCTGTTTGGAAGCTGAGGGTGGGTTTTCTTTTGCCTAAACAATATAGCTTGAAAGAAATTGATCCTGGGCGATTAAAAAAAATAGAATGGTGGACTTGAGAACACAGAAAATATTTCCATTTTTTTTCTTATTTGCTATCACACATTTAACAAGGAAGCATCAGAGACATTTCAATCACTGCCTCCTTACTTATACCTTTTACTAACAATAGATTTGTTACATTTATGAGAAGAGGATACTTATACCCATAAATACAACCAAATCTATTTGGTTTTAGGTACTTTCTAGTTTGAAAGTTTCAATAAAAACTAGAAAATTTTAGCAGGGGTTAACTGTGGAAAGTCAAAAAGGGGGTCTTTTAAATTTTCACTTTTCATTCTTCCATACTGTTTGAATTTTTATAATTATTTCAATAATTTCATAGTAAAACATAAAGGAATAAAATATAAAAACAAAGGAAATAGGAAAAAATTCTATAAGATTCCCTTGGTTCATTGACTTTGATTGGAAAAATGAAAAAAATTGAAAATAATATTAGCACGCCATTTCTGTTTACCTTTAAAACATAGAGCATAGTAATACTTAAAGTAGCCTGGATAAGGACATATTTTCAGTATGGAAAAAAATGTTTACTCATTCTATTTACTTCCTGGTTCCATCAGTATGATTTTTTAAAATTATGTTAAAAGGTATCTGGATTTTTTATGATGAATTTGTACATCATGAAGTTTTTTCTTTCTTTTATAAAATTTATTGGAGTGACATTAATAAGATTATGTAGGTTTCAAGTGTACTTTCCTATAACATATGATCTTCATATTACACCACATGCCCACCACCCAATAGGAAATCATCTTTGATCACTGTACATTGACCCCCTTTACCCTTTACTACATCCCCAGTTCTCTTTCTTCTGTTAACCATCGTACTTTTATCTATGTCCGAATTTTTGTTTGTTCATTTTTTTGTTTGTTTATTTGTTTCTTTCAGTTTTATATTCCACTTATGAATGAAATTATATGGTTCTTAACTTCTGTCTGACTTATTTTTCTTAGCATGATATTCTCAAGGTCCATCCATGTTACCACAAGTGGCAATATTTCACCTTTTCTTATGACTGAATAAATACTCCATTGTGTGTGTGTAGGTACCACTTCTTGTTTATCCAGTCATCTGTCAAAGGCTACTCCACTTATTTCTATGTCTTAGCCAACTTGAATAATGCTACAAAGAACATAGAGGTGCATATATCTTTGGGATTTTTTTTTCAATTTTATCAGGTAAATATTCAGAAGAGGGATTTCTGGGTCATATGATAACTCCATTTTTAACTTTTTGAGGATCTTCCATACTGTTTCCCATGGTGGCTCTGCCAGTTTTCCTTCTCAGCAGCAAATGAGGGTTTCTGGTTTTATACAACCTCTCCAACACTAGTTAACAACAGATTAAGATGACACTAGAAGAAACCTCAAGACAAGTCATGAGTTTATTTCTAATGTCATCTTATTTTGGTATTTCAGGCTCTAAGAATGAGTCACAAGTTCAGGACCATATAGCAGTTACAAGCAGATTCAGACATATTGTGTATCAAAACTTAACTCTCTTAGTTAGTAGATACATAAAAAGCAAATTACTTACTCGTTTTATGATGATATAAATAGACTTGATTCCTAAATCACAGGATTGTGGACATTAATTTAGTTAGTGTTGTACCTGGAAAATAGTAAATATTCAACAAGTCAGGCTGGTGACTGACTTCAAGCTGAAGTAGAATTTGAAGAAGAAGATAAAATAAAATATTAGAAAAATTAATAATAGTAGATGAGTGGATAAAAAAAACTGTGGTACATTTATACAATGGAATACCATGTGGCTGTAATAAAGAAAATATTACCTTTTGCAACAGCATGGATGGACCTAGAGAACACCATGCTAAGTGAAATAAGCTAGGCAAAGAAAGACAAATACCATATGATCTCACTTATGTGGAAAGCTAGTAAACAAAATAAGCCAATGAACAAAATGAAACAGAGGCATGGATAACTGGAACAGACTGACTCTGTCAGAGTTTCAGGGGAGGGACTGGATGAAAGAAGGCAAAGGGATTAGCCAAAGAATATATATGCATAACCTATAGACACAGACAACAGTGTGGGGATGGCCAGAGGGAATGAGGGGGAGCACAGGAGCTGGGTAGAAATGGGAGAGAGGGGAAAAATGAGGACATCTGTAATAACGTTAATAATAAAAGTAAAAGAAAAAATAGTGGTTCCATTTATAGCCACCCATTCTTCTCATAATTACATACTGCATTTTAGGGCAATAAATTATAATTTTGCTGTGTTTAAATAAATCACTCTCAGAATATGTTGTCTCTACCCAGCTCCCCTCAACTCCTACATTTTTGCCATAATACAGTCAAATAACTTCCTGTACTTACTTTCAAATGATAAATATGGAGATGGCAGATAATTTAAGTAATTACTCAAAATATTTTCTAAGATCAAGGAAGCATTCATTCATATTCTACCTTTATCGAGTAATGTTCACCAAATAAACACTTAGGATATAATCAGAGTTGTTGCAACTCCAGTTTAGACACGTATTTCAAGATAGTATGCATTTTAAACAGAAAAGTAACAACTTGAAAGATTTAGGAAATTTTGGCCATGAAATGTTAGAAATGTACATTAAACTATACATTTATATATGATTTTTAAAATTATAATCTTCATTATATTATAAAAATCATATATTAGATAACTTTTAAAAGGTAAATATTAAATTTAGCATTTTCCTGATTATTTCTAAGTTAATTTCTATTGGTCTATCTCCTTATGTAGGTCAAGAAATTTGTCTCACAGTGAGAAATTAAGTTTTTAATTTTATTTAAATACATATTAAAGAGTATCTTGCATTTCAATATTTGGAAATATATGATCATAAATATTAAGATTTCCAAAATTGGAGCAAAACATAAATAATTAAAGACATTTTTAAAGGAGTCATATTTTTATAAGTATAAACAACAGCAAGAGATAGACTAAATGAAATGTAAAATTTAACCTGTTAAAACACTGCAAGTGAAACAAATACTGTATTTTTTTTCAATTTTATATTTTACACTTATCAAGTTAAAGGTTAAGACATGCAATTAGCAAAAAATAATACCACGTGCCAAAACACTTAAATATGTAAATGACTATTAAGTAGTGACAAATGTTGAGACAAAGTTATTTTGCTGCTGCGTACAGCTAATGATTTAACTAGCAAGTTATTATTTAAAATGTCATTAGAAGTTCACTCATTTTTAGACAAAAAGGTAAAAATGACAGTAGAAATTAATTAAGCTTGAGGAGTAGTGTGACAGCTAGAAGATGTAACCTACTAATGACTATTGGGATTTAGTTTGTACAGTCTGAAATGTGAAATTATAAAAATAAAACAAAACTAACAAGAATAAAATTTCAAAACCTTCAAATAAATACTGGAAGGATTTTTTATTTTTGAGTGATATAACAAGAACCTTTGATTCCAAATGATCAATCTTCTAGTAGCAGAGAAATTGTGAATGCCCTAAAACAGAGAAATACAAGACAAAAAACCCAGAATAAAATGTTTGGCAGAAAATTTTGTTGAAATTTTTGGTTCATCCAGTTTGATGAACCATACATAAGTCAGTTTGGTTTTGTTTTCTTTACTCTAAATCTAATGGAAAAATGTTTAATCTTTGCACTATGTGTGTATATAAAAGGTGATCTTAATCTTCTCTACTAATACTGTTACAGGCTGCAGCCAAGAGGGGGGACCCCAAATGGGCATTTAAAATGGGTCCAGAACTCCAGGTGTCCAGGAGACTTTTGGATGTCCTCACTCCCATTCCCCAGGTGTGGGTTGGGGGAAGGGACAAATGGAGCAGGGCCTTTGAGAGCTGTTTTGCATAACAACAGCCTTGCAGCTAACCTCTGGTGTGGTCATTTAACATATCTATAGCCTTTGGCTGGTCGCTTAGATCTGTTAAATAGCTGTGGCCTGCTCTGAGCCAGGGGAATGGAAGTCACTTCCCCACCGAGAGGTAACTGGGGGGCAAGTTCATGGAGTTACAGCGCCTGTGTGCGAGCTTGGAGAAGATTGGCTCCATGACATGGGGTCACACCTGCCCAGACCCATGATGGCGACCAGAAAAGCTGGAAAAGACAGCAGATTGAGGGCAAGTGTGCCCGAGTGTGGGAGGAGTCGGAAATGGGGCTGCAGAGGAAGATTGGCGTGGGGATTTAAACCCAGACATGGCAGCCATTGCCAGGGAGAACCATGTGGCTGTGGCAGCGCAGAGAGGATCACAGATATTGGGGAGAGAGCACTACGTGGCTTTAGCAGAGTGAGGACTCCTGCAGCCCTGCGAGAGAGAATCACCATGCGGCTTTAGCAGAGAACAGCCAGTCGGCTTTGACAGGGTGGCGACCCCCCCTCCCCTTGCAGCCCTTGCGAAGGGGGAGAAGCACGCGGTTTTGGCCGAGTGGGGACTCCCGTGGCCCTGGGAGAGAGAACCACGTGCCTTTGCCAGAGTGGGGACCCCCACAGCTTTGAAGAAGGGTGGAACCACCACCTGGTTTTAGCAGAGATCCTGGCGACACAGCGGAGGGTGCCAGGAACCCAGAGAGGTCTCCCAGTCAAGACGGAGTACTGGGAATAACCAGAGGACTGCCTGAGCCACAGAATTCTATTTCCTTTCCTGAGATACGGTACTGTGGACTGAGCAAAGGGGGAAGGAAGGACTGTGTCTGTTTGTGGGTGTTTTAAGAGATTTTAGGATTTTTTGATGAAGACATTAGGTCACTACTTTAAGTTTGTATAGCATTAAATAAACATTTCCTTTCCTTTTTGTGAATCTCTGGCATTGAGAGACATCTTTCCTCTGGCGACTGACAAAATGGACCTGGGGCTTCTTTCAGTAATAGTATATCGTCCCAGCCCCCACTTGTTTGTTCTGTAAGAATACTTTAAAATTCTTAAAATGAAATGAGTATTCCAATTCCAGTCAAATTGTGGTAAGTTTTCAAATTTATTCTCTCTTCTAAAGCAAATTAAAAATGAGTAAAATATATGGAACAATAGATTTTAAGACACTGGACTTCAGGCAATGAAAGAGAGCTGTACCTGACAGATGGGAAAAAACAAGGTCTCTGTTTACTGATATGAGAACAGGTTCAGGATGCAGGGCTCAAAGACATAATCTAGGTAGAACCTGAAAGAATCCAGAAGTTAAGAACAGAGAGTTTTGGGGAGTCTGAGGTAAATGAGGACACTGAATTTTACAGATTAGAGTACTTGAGAGGAAAAGCTACACATACACTCCAGAGTGCAGTAGAGGGTCACACTTAGGGATTCAACAGAGTGCTGACTAGCCCATTTCTGTGAGGAATTTACACAAGCCTGGGAGATGACACTGCCAAAGAAGAAGGGGAAACAGTGCTCTGTGCTTACACAGTGCTAGGAAGTCTCTGGTCCTACTAACCAGACTAGAAACCTGATAATTTATGGGAAACTTGCATGGATTACTCAGAAGGAGTATAACGCTGGTCTTACCTAATCAACCTTAAAGACATTGCCAAAAGAAGCAAGAGTTTCCAAGTGACCAACTTACATTCATGAACAAAACTCAAGAATATTTACAGAATTATAAACATGCCCCACACACATTAAAAAAAAGTAAAATCCGTAATGTCTGGCAAGCAAGAGGTATAAAAAACATGATTTGATATGGACCCTGGCTCTTGGGGTCTGTGATGTTGTGGATGGGGGAGAGACATTCACATGGACAACCTAGTCCTGTGGAGGAAAAATGCCAGGGGCTACCTCTCAAGAGGAGCCAAAAGCCGCAGCCTCTGGCATGACAGGCCTTTATTTCTTTTTCTGGTCACATTACATTGTGGTCTTCATTTACTATGCACAGGTTTGCTTTAGGTGGTTACCTTTTACAGAAATCAAAGGAGTCAATGCTGCTAATCACATCACAGAAGAGGGATGTTTGCAAATGAAAAGGCAAAAGTGGTTGAACTGGTTACACTCCTCCTGGAAGTTTTAGCATGGATTTTAGGAAGTTACTTTGCAGTATATATCCTCAGTTCAGGGTGAGGGAGTTTTTTAGCAAAAGCAAGACTCAAAGCAGCCTAGACATATTGCAGGCCTGCTTCCCCACAGGAAAACCTGTCCATGGGTGTGGGTCCTGTGAATCTCTGAGTGGGAGCTGGGCCCACGTCGTGCAGAAAGGTCTCCTACAATGATTCATAATAAGGGTAAAGATCAATCATTTAAAACTGATACAGAATACATTAATACAGATGGCAGAATTTGCCAACAAAGATATAGAAACAATTATTATAACTGAATTCAATATGTTCAGAACAGTACAATATCCATGAAATTGGAAGATGAGAGGGTGGGTACAAATATGGAAAATGTGTAAATATAGTATATGTGTATATACTATGCATAAACATAAATTATATATATGATGTATATATGTTTGAAATGTATTTAAAATATAACAAAATATATTAAATATATGTTTGTTATACATTGTATATACATAAATATTTAAAGATATGGATGTTATATACAGAAGACCGAATATAAGAATCATGTATTTCTTCTTGAAACAATGGAAGGGAGAGGAAAGTAGAGAAAATATTTCAAATTACTGAGGGGAAAAATCTGTCAACCTAAATTTTTATTCCCACAAAAAATATACTTCAGAAAAAAGAGAATGAAGCCATTTTCAGAAACAGAAAAACAAAATAAAGGAAATCATTTCAGCAGAGAGGAAATAATACTGGAATATAATCTAGATATACACAGAGGAAAGAGTTCTGACAATCATAACTTTGTAAGTAAACATATAGTTATTTCTTATATTTAAATAACTTTAAAATGCAAATACAAGCACAAAGAAAACAACAATGCATTGTGGAGTTCATAAAACATATAAATACAAAACATATGACAGAAGGAGAACAAAGACATGGACTGAAATGTAAGGTATTGTAAAAGTCCTTGTGTTATATATCAAGTAGTATAGTAGAACTTGAAGGCAGATTGTGCTAAGACAAAATAAAGATATACTAAACCAAGGGAGAGAAAACAGACTTTAAAACTCTATTTATTTATTTATTTATTTATTCATTTATTCATTTATTTTTCTTTTTTATTGAATTTTTTGGTTAATAAAATTGTGTAGGTTTGGGTGTATATTGCTATAATACATCATCTGTGTATTGTGTTGTGTGTTCACCACTTCAAGTCAAGTCTGCTTTCGTGTCCATTTATTCCCCCTGTATTTTCTCCCACCCCTGTTAAAGTAGAGAGAAGAAGGGAACAAAGATAAAAGACAGAAATTATCGATTGGATAAAAGCTATCTAAAAAAGATACATTTTTTCCTGTATAAACAAACATAGGTAAAAAGAAATACATAAAAATAAATGCCACCTGGCCTTGGCTGGCTGGCTCAGTTGGTTGGAGTATTGTCCTGAATATCAAAAAGGCTATGGTTTTCATCCCTGGTCAGAGTACACACCTAGGTCCAGGGTTCCATCCCTGGTTGGGGTGCTTGCAGTTGCCATTCCTGGCATGGCCAGGAGGCAATCAATTGATACATCTCTCTCACATTGATGTCTCTCTTTCTTTCTCTCTCTTCCTTTCTTTCTAAAATTAATAAGATGTCTGTGGGTGAGGATCAAAAAAATAAAAATAAATACCATCTGACACTAATCAAAAGAAAGAGGAACTATTTTAATATAAAGTAAAGTAAATTTTATAGGAGAAAAGCATTGCCATGGATAAAGATATTGAAATAGAAATATGCAAAGAGTAGAGAAATATCAAGGAAACTAAAAGCTGGTTTTTTAAAGTCAATAAAACTGATGAAACTAGCAAAATATTAGAAATAAAGGAGAAAATGACAAATTACTAATATAAAGAATGAGAAAAGTTATAGTATTAGAGATTCTATAAATATTAAAGGAAAAATAAAGGGATATCTGGAACCAGTTTATGCTCAAAATTTGTCAGCTTAAGTGAAATGGATGCAAATATTAAAGCTTGTAGTTGTTTCATGTATTTGTCAATAGCTTCTGTGGCTATTGCAGTAAGTCCATTTGCAATGATGCAGAACAATTGGAATTTGCATATACTGCAGGTAAGGAGATGAAATGATACTATTATTTATTTATTTATGTTAAATGTTGTTGTAAAATCCTCATGTGAGGACATGTTTACTGATTTTAGAGAAAGTAGGGTGGGGGAAGAGAGATAGAGAAAGAAACATCAGTTCATTGCCTCCTGTACACTCCCCAACTGGGGATTGAACTCAAAAGCTATTATGTGCCGAGACCAAAGATTTAACCAACCACCTTTTGGTGCACAGGATGATGCTCCAACCAACTGTACCACCTGGCCAGGGTGGTACTATTATTTAGGAAAAGAGATTGACAACTTCTTAAAATGTTATATGACCCAGTTCTTCTGCTCCTAGGGGTTTACCCAACAGAAATTAAACCTTATGTCTGTGCTAATATTCAAAAACAAATTAATAGCAGCTTAATTTATAACAGGCAAAACTATAAACAATTTAAATGTCCACAAAAGGTGGATGGGTAAACAAGTTCTGGTATACCCATACAATGCAGTGTTACATAGGAATAAACCAAAATATAACAAATCAACTTATCTACACAAGCAATGACTTAAATGAATATTAAAATAGTCTTGTGGAATTAATCTAGACAAAGAGCAGATGCTGTATGATTCCACGCACATACATTTCTAGAACATGCAAATGAATCTGTAGTGATAGATCAGTGGTTGCCTGGATAGTAGCATGAGGGAATGATTACACAGGGACACTCAGAAATTTCTGTGAGGAGTAGACGTGTCCATATCTTGATTGTAGGGTTAGTTTCACAGGTCTTACATACGTCAAATCTTATGACATTGTATACTTTAAATATGTGCACTTTATTGTTTTCTATATAGCTTTAAAAAGTTTTTCACAAACTGCTACATCTCAAATGTATGGTAACATCAAGTATTTGCAATTCTACAATTTGCAAATTTACAAAATAGGATATGGAGATAACTTATTTGGATTTGGCATAGGTTACTCACTCGAAAATCTGGAGCACTTTACAAATATAAATAGTCTCTATTAAAGTGAAACAAATTAATTATGTTTTGTGTGTGTGTGTGTGTGTCACTGCAATGCTAACTCTAGTAGAACAGAGCGAGGTCTATTTATTTAAAGATTTTATTTATTTATTTTTAGAAAGGGAAGGGAGGGAGAAACAGAGAGAGAGAGAAACATCAATGTGTGGTTGCTGGGGGCCATGGCCTGCAACCCAGGCATGTGCCCTGACTGGGAATCAAACCTGCGATGCTTTGGTTCGCAGCCTGGGCTCAATCCACAGAGCTACACCAGCCAGGGCTTAATTATGTTTTTTAACAGTGAATAATTTAATTTGTTAATAAAATACTGTATTTTACATGTTGATTTCAATCTTTTTCTTGTGGTGGTTCTTAAATAGCTCCTGTTAAATCTTATTTCTTCTCCATTATGACCAGTTAATTGACATACTTGCAACTAATTTATGACTGTGGGTAGCAGTTTGCATGCATAAAAATATTTTATTACTACAGTATTTTAATTAGATGCTTCATAAAGCACTTTGGGATATTATGTATGAAGTCTGTCTGGAAGAAGTCCAGCTATTGTTACTATAATGAGAACAGTTTGTGTGACGTTATAAACTGGCAGCCAAGGAGAGTGGACTGGAATGCGCATGTGTGAACAATGATGACTTCACTGTACTACTCAGTGAGGGTGGTAGATGCCAATAAGTGAGCATGTGTATTGCATGGCTGTCACATTCAAAATGACTCAGTGAGTAGAGCAATGAACCTGCTTTAAATTTTGCATTAAGCCTAGACATTCCTCCACAGAAAGTATTTGGATGATTCAGAAGGCCTCAGCCATGGACAACTGGTGATTGGCAGCTTCATCACAACAATGTGCCCACTCATGCATCACATCTCCTGCAGAGTTTTTTAGCAAAACATCAAATCACCCAGGTGACACAAACCCCCTTGAGCCCAGATTTGGTACCCTGTGTTTTCTGGCTTTTCCCAAAACTGATTCCCAAAATCACCTTTGAAAGGGAAGAGATTTCAGACTGTTGATGAGACTCAGGAAAAGAGGACAGGGCAACTGATGGTGACTGGAAGAACTGTGTGACATCCCAATGCACCTACTTTGAAAGGGACTGAGGTGTCATTGTTCTATGTGCATTGTTTTTTATATCTTTTAGCTTCTTCAATAAAGGTCTCTATTTTTCATATTACATGGCTGGATGTTTTCTGGAACTATACTTATATGTATCCAACTAATTTGTGTGCTTTGTTAACTAGTGGCCAAGATGGAGGCATACATAGATACACTTTGCCTCCTTGAACAACTAAAAGAAGTACAACAAATTTAAAAACAAAAAATACCAGAATTGCCAGAAAATCAAACTGTATGGAAGTCTGACAATCAAGGAGTTAGTAAAAAAATTCATTCAGATGGTAGCAGGGGCAGAGATGGGAAGCTGGGGTGGAGAGAACATGTGGCAAGGTGGTAGCTGGAGGACTGGGAAGTCCTATATTTGCATGCAGATAAACCTGGAGGAACAACTGGGGAGTGAAACAGACTATGCAACCCAAGATTTCAGCTCAAGAAAAGAAAGCTTCAAAACCTCTGGTTATTAAAACCTGTAGGTGTTTGGCAGTGGGAAAAACTCCAAGCCTTACAAGAGAGTTCATTGTATCGATCCACAGGGTCCTAGAATGTACACCAGCCCACCCACCCAGGAATCAGCACCAGAAAGGCCCAATTTGCCTGTGGGTAGTGGGAGAAGTAACTGAAAGCCAGACGAGAGCTGAGCAAGTGTCATTGTTCTGTCTTAAATCTCTCTCCCACACACACAGCACCACAATGCAGCTACTTGGGTTGCCCCACCCTAGCAAATACCTAAGGCTCTGCCCCTTATAACATAACAGGTGCATCGAGACAAAGAATTATGGCCCAAATGAAAGAACAGATCAAAACTCCAGAAAAAGAACTAAGTGATGAAGAGTTGGTAAACCTATCAGATGCACAGTTCAAAATACTGGTAATCAAGATGCTCAGAAATGGTTGAGCATGGTCACAAAATAGAGGAAGAAGTGAAGACTATGCAAAATGAAATAAAGAAAAACATACAGAGGTGATGAACTCCTTATATGAAATGTTAAAGGGTCTTATCTAAGAAAAAGAAGATGATCAAAACTATGAACAGTAAAATGACAACAAACTTACAACTATCAACAACTGAACCTAAAACAAACAAAAAAAGCACAAACTAAACAAACAACTAGAACAGGAACAGAAGAATCACAGAAATGGAGACCACAGGGAGGATTATCAGTGTGGAGAGAAAGGGGAAGAATTGGGAAAAAGGTATAAAGAATAAGAAGCATAATTGACAGGTACAAAAATAGACAGGGGGAGGTTAAGAATTATATAGGAAATGGAGAAGCTAAAGAACTTACATGTACAACTCATGGACATGAACTAAGGTGGGGGAATGCTGTGGGAGGGGTGGTGCAGAACAGAGGGGAATAAAGGGGAGAAAAAAATGGGACAACTGTAATAGCATAATTAATAAAATATACTTAAAAATTTGTGTGGTCTGTTTATTGTTGGTGTATTTTTATGAATGTTTAAACTCATCTCGGCAACAAATCATGGTCTAATAGTTTGTATACATTGCATTTTTAGTTTTTTATTATTAAACTTTGATAAACTTTTTATGATAAGTTTTCATTGTTTTTTATGATTTTATCTGCAATATATGATTATGTGTGTTTTATCTTTTCATAATAGCCATAGATTCATAAAAATAACTAATTTCAATTTTTTCTCTATATGCCTAACATGACTTTAACATTCACTTTAGAGCAAAGGAAAGTACAGTGACATTACCTTATTTCCAGAGAGTTTTCTAGTTGGCATTCTACACTTCTTGGTGCTGATTCTTAAAATAGATTAAAACTCTGGAATGATGACTGCCATGATACCAATATTCGTATTTATGCATCCCACTGCATGGAGTGTCTATAAGAAAGCCCAAATAGCTGAACTGCTATTCACACTTTGGAGGTGAGGAGAGAATAAAATTATCTTTTATTATTTGACTAATATTGCAAGAAAATTCAGTGGTATTTTATTTTATTTCTCTGTGTGTGTGAGATGTAGAGTCTTCTCTCAAAAAGGAACAAATATAAAGTTAGACATACTTTATATTAGTTAGAAAATAATGCTGCTATATTTTTATGGAGTATTCTGTATTCCTTTTGATCTTTCTTGAGAGAGAACAGTAATTGTCAAAATCATATTTATCATCTGAGTAAAACTAAATAGACTAGAGAACACTTATAGTACAAAAATACTCAGAGACAAAAATTATGGATCATACACAGAATAAAACCTTTTTTTTCCACAAAAATACATTATTGAATAGTTAAGGTGTTTCTGAGTATATATACCAGCTAATATTCTGTAATGGGTTTGTAATTACAGCTACCAGAGCAAGAAATCACATGTACATACTTTTTCACACAAATGCACAGATGCCCATGGATAGTGAAAGCCACAGAACCCGCAAGTTTCATACTCACCTGTGTGTTAATAACAAACTAGATTTTCAAGATTTTCAGCCAGTATGTATAGTGGCTTTTGCTTCCCTATTATGAAAAGAAACATAAGATAATGCCTCTGAATTTATAGGCAATCTGTTAGACAGATAGCATATAACCTGTATATCTAGACAGCACAGATTCCATTTCATAAGCACTATTTTTAGACATTGTACTATAATATAAATAAGGCACGATAGAGGGAGACATCTGTCCTTGTCTTATTCTCTCAAATCTTTTTGAGAGAGCATTGACTTATTCCTGAAACTGTTAATGTGGTTGATACAGTTAAGGCAAAATCTCTGATCAAAAGACTGTCACTAGAGTTCACTCTGTACTTTAAAAGGCTTAGAAATTTGCAGTTGTTATATTTTCTAAATGATGACAACTACTTGCTGGTTTGAAGATAGTTCAGGAGCTTCAGGAATCCAGAAACAGACCATATGAAAAATAGTATATATTCTATTTATTTTAGTAGCTATATTGAAATCCTTTTTTTCAGTCGCAAAACTGGATTATTTGCACATGAAAGCACTCCATGTATAAATAACTTTCATATAATTCATTCTGTTATTTTAAAGTGACATTCCAAAAATATATTATCATTCCTTTCTATTTTGATATTTCTATATGCAAGTAAAATTATTATGCTAGTCTCTACTACTCTTATAGTAGTAATAAGGATAGAGATTGAATGTCCATATTCTTAGATGACATTTATTTTGAGTCCTGCACAATTGCTACTGAGAGTGTGTTTGATAATGTCATATTTTCAGCTTCCATCAAGGAACACTACAGAAAATATGTTCATAGTGTACATGCTGCACAAATATCACTGAGGCCATCATTTACATTTTGATATCACACAGCAATCTGATATAAAATTTCACCTGAGGAATTTCCTGTTAAGTCAGTTGCTGAAATGAACTTTGCTTCTTCTTGTCATTTCAATTGTTGTAATTTTTAAATCAGAAATATGTAGATGATTACTTCTCTCTCTTATACTTTTTTGGCAATACATTTTACAGTTTATTATTTTAAATACTGGCATTTATGACTAATTTTTTTCTGTATTTTTAATATAACTTAATTTCTAATTTTTATCTATAGTTGGTTAGATTTTTAAAGATTTATCTTTCAGTTACAGTTGACATAAAATATTATATTAGTTTCAGGTATACAGCATAGTGATTAGACATTTATATAACTTACAAAGTGACCACCCTAGTGAGTCTATTACCCATCTGACACCATAATAGTATAATGTTAATGGTTATAACCCCTATACGGTATTTTACTTCCCCATGACTATTTCAATAACTCAAATTTGTACTCCTTAATCTCTTTCATATTTTTAGCCCATGGTGGCCACCAATTTGTTCTCTGTATTTATGTTTGTTTTGTTTTGTTTTGTTTGTTTCCCTATTTTGTTTTTAGACTTTGACACAGTGAAAAAGAGCTAGTTATGTGCCACTCTGTAAGAAGTCATTATTGATTTGTTAATACTAAGGCTTATGTAAAATTGAATCTGGTAGAAACTTAAGGGTTATGAACTTCAGGATAGCTGTCTGATAACAAAGGGACACATTTTAACCATTATTTCTTTTAAAATTATATTTTAATCTCTTGGGTTTTACCACCATCTTAATTTTTTTTTAAATTAAGGCAAGTAATCCTTTCCTCATTGGTAAAAATTGTTTATTGATTTGTTTTAAACAAACAATTGGACCTATAAACTACTTTTTTCATATTGAATGTACTTTAGTAAGATATAATTAATTTGTAATTTATAACATATAAATCTTAAATGTAAAACAAGATGGATTTTGACATATGTTTATACCTGTATCAAAACTCCCATATCTCCTTATCTTTTCAATATCTTCTCTTAGAGGTGACCATTATTTGGGTAGCTATCACAATAATTTTAATTATACATATTCTTGAACTTCATGTAAACAGAACAGTATGTATTATTTTGTGTTTGGCTTCTTTTGTTCAACATTTCCTTTGGAAATTTATTCACATTTTTGTACTATCTATAGCTTGTTTCTTTTTACTTATGAGTAATGAGTTTTACAAGTTAACTTAATAGATCATTATTGATGGATATTTGAATTATTTATAATTTTTCAATATCATGAATACAATGATAAAAGACTGTGTACATGCATATTTATTTCTATTGAATAAATATTCCTAGGAGTGGGTATTAGGTAGGTGTGTGTCAGACTTCTTTGGATAGTTATTTGTTCTGATTAATATAGCCACAGACTTAATGGATTAAATAACACAAAATTATTATCTCAGTTTCTGTAGGTCAGATGTTTTCTTAGGGCTTCACAAAGACTGAACTTGGACATTAGCTGGACTGAGTTCTCACCTGTAAGCTCTAGGGGAAATTTGATATAGTCCCATTTGTTTAACTTTTCCTTTGTTTCCTTGCCGTAGGAAATATATTGGCAAAAGTATCGCTAAGTGAGATAGCTGAAATTTTCCTGCCTATGTTTTCTTTTAGGATTTTTATGGTATCATGACTTTAAGTCTTTTATCCATTTTGAGTTTACTTTGGTGTATGGTGTAAATTAGTGGTCTAATTTCATTTTTTTTTCCATGTACCAGTCCGGTTTCCCCAACACAATTTATTGGAGACTGTCTCTGCACTGTGTATGCTCTTGCCTCATTTGTCAAATATGAATTGACCATAAAGGCGTGGGTTTATTTCTGGGCTCTCTGTTCTGTTTCATTGATCTACGTGTCTACATCAAATTAAGCTGAAGAAATAATCATCAAAATGAAAAGGGAACACACTGTATGGGACAACATATTTGCTAATGATACATTAGATAAGGGTTTAATTTCCAAAACATAAAATTCTTTTATATAGCAGGAAGACAACCCAATTTAAAAATGGGCATAAGACCTGAATAGATACTTCACCAAGGAGAACATACAAATGGCCCACAGGCATATGAAATAAATGCCTAACATCACTGGCCTTCAGAAAGATGCAAATTAAAACCACAATGAGATACCACTTCACACTTGCCACACCTGTATGTGAGAATGCAGACTAGTACAGCCAGTGTAGAAAACAGTATGGAATTTCCTCAAAAAATTAAAAATGAAACTACCTTTTGACACAGTAATTCCACTTCTGGGAATATATCCTAAGAATCCTGAAACACCAATTGAAAAGAATATATGCATATATACACCTATGTTCATAGCAGTGTTATTTACAATAGCCAAGATCTAGAAATAGCCTAAGTGCCCATCGGTAGATGAGTAGGTAAAAATGCTGTAGTACATTTACACCACAGAATACTATGTAGCAGTAAAAAGGGATTTATTACATTTTGTGACATGACAGCATGGATAGACCTAGATACTATTTTGCTACATGAAATAAGCCTGCCAGTGAAAGACGGATACCATATGATTTCACTAATATATGGAATCTAATGAATAAAATAAACTAATGAGCAAAATAGAATCAGAGACATATAAACATGGAAGAGACTCACAGCTGTCAGACAGAAAGGGGGAGGTTGGGTCTGCTTGAAAGAAAATGAAGGGATGAGTCAAAGAACATATATGCGTGACACATGGACATGGACAACAGTGTGGGGATTGTCTGAGGGAGTGTGTGTGGGGGGCTGGGTGGAGAGGGGCAAAAGGGGGAAAATTGAGACAACTGCAATAGCATAAACAATAAAATTAAAAAATAAAAAATAAGCATACCCTCAGGTGAGGATTAAATAAATAAACAAACACAACTCTAGGGAAAAACAGTCTTCAGGCCTTCTGTTGGAAGAATTCAGTTCCATGTGGTTTAGGACCTTGAGGTTGCCATTTCCTTGCTGGATGTCAGCTGGACCCGTATTATTGGAGTCCACCCACATTCTTTATCACATCAGTCCTCCAACTTTAGGACAGAAATCATATGCCAAATCTTTCCCACGATTCTCTGATTTTGTCTTCTGCTCTCATTCTCAGGCAACTTTTCTTTTAAAGGACATATGTAATTAAGTTACGTCCGCCTAGATAATGTCCCTACCTTAGAGTTTATGTGATTAGTAACTGTCATCACATTGCTGTGTACTGCTGTGTAATGTAACAATGTCATGACGGTATGAAGAGGATGGGGATCATGGGCTACTTTGTAATTCTGCCTAGTACAAAGAGTTTACTTCTCTTGTAGCCCATTGTGTTCAATACTGTTGCCACAGAACTGGGATATACTGATTGGCTCTAACCAGTTATAGCCCATCTTCATCTGTATAATTGGGAAAGTGAGAATCCTTTTAAGTCAGGTAAGGAGGGAATAGACACTGGGAAGGCAACCAATAAATGTTTATTGCACTTGAATTCTGAGTCATAGTATTGCCACTATCAACCATATAAGTTTTGGCAGAATTCTCTGATTGTTTTCACATCTGTGAAATAGTATTGATAATCTAAATGTTGCAGATATTGTTGATGCTTTGATAAACTCCCAACACATTTCATTTACCATATTTGTATGGATGTTCCCAGGTTATATGTCCTTTGCTTCTAAAAGCTGTTATCTATTACTTTCATGATCAATCTACACTGAACTTGGACTACTGCATTTCAGAGGACAGAGAGCTGCATATCCCCAATATTCTTAGTGTTAAAAGAGAATCTTTCATCACTTTCATATCCTTACTGATAATGGACATAATTTTGGGTGCTTAAAAAGAAAATAACTTCATTCATTCTTCTCAAACATAATTCCCAAATAGGCAGAATTTTAATTTGTAATGTACTCATATTGGAGGATATACCAGGAAGATAGATTGTTTTGTTAGAAAATTCCATTGAAACACAGACACACAGACACATTCTTTTTAAAATTTGAGATCGTGCTTGTATGTTGATAATACTAACTTTAGGAAACTTTTAGAGTGAAGTAACATTGATGATGCTGAGTCCTAGAATTTTTGCCATCGTTTATCTAATTATTTATTTTTTGGTGTAGACCCAGGACTAATTTCTAAGTTCAAACTTCACCTGGTATAAATATCTAAAATGGTGGTTGGCCATCCACTCAGGCATAAATCTTTTTTGGGCTCTTTATTTAATATTTATTTGTCTCAATTGTTTGGCAGTGCATATGGATGTTCTTTGATTAGAAGAAGAAAATTTCTCTTCTCTAGATTCTTGCCAAATAATATAATCTTAAAATTCTTGCTGTCAGAATGTTATTAAATTCCCATTGTGAGATATAACATTTATGGAAAATTTCCCAAAAGGCGATGCAACATATGCTCTTCTGGCTGCACTGAATGTTATTTTTGGATGAAGTCCAATCATAATAGTTATGTTATACTGTGTAGGACAGTATTATTTTGACCCCTCTTAGGTTTACTCTTAGTGAATTATGCTTTAGTGCTAGGTCATTGACCTACATTGAAAGACGTTATTTGAAGCAGCTGTGTGAAATGTATTATTATAGGAAGTGTAAAGAAGCACAGGAAACATCAAGCTCTTTATCACACAGAGTCCTCTTTATGAGAAAACAAGGAAGAAATTTCCCTCAGGTTTACCAATCAAGAACAACTGTGCTTCTACTGAAAAACTGATATGATTTCATATTATAACCCCTGTGAATCTGGTAACACATGATGCTTTGGTCACTAGGAGCTCTATTTGTGGACTCTAGTGCCCCGCTCTTCTATGATACAATATAGAATGCTTTCTTAGTGTGCTTATCTGACCCAAGATGTGATTTGCCCTCTGTAGCGATTCCCTTAACTATATAGTCTATCTCTTGTATTGAAACATTTTTTCTAAGATGCTTCAAACCCTTTGTGAAGTGAGAAAGGGGACTTTAAGAACAACTCAAATACTGTTTTATTTTTACTTCTCTTAATTTTCTATTTATTTTTAAAATTTGATAATTATCTATTACATGTGTTTCATATATTCACTATTTAAACATTGTAATTGTTCTATTAATTAATTCAACTATTTTTATATGGCTTCTATGGCCAATCTTAGTGCAGGTAGCAAATTCGTGCTTGAAAAAAATTTTCGATTTTAGTACTAGAGAAATATAAACTGAAAATGGTAATGGGACAGGCTGTGAGAAGAAGAAGGAGGGATGCCCAGGCAGGAGCAGCATGTAAGGGACAGTTTCTGGCAGAGGGAATAGGCTATGGAAATTTACTGAGATATGAGAGATGACTTTGGCTTTTAGAATAGCTTAAGAGTAAGCTATCAAGGCAATGTTGATAGTAAGGCTAGATCACCAAGGGCCTCATGTCAAATTAAGGATTCATGTTTTGATTTCTTTTTTGTTTGTTTTTCTCCCCCCCTCCCCGCCCCCCACTGAGGTATCAGGGAACCACTGAGAATCCCAGGAGAGAGATGAAGTCAAAGAGATTTCTTGTATCTTCCCAAACAACTGGCATTGTGCTTTGAAAATATTAGGTATTGTATAGATTGATATTGATTAATAAGTTGGTTACTCTGAGAAATATAACTGCATATTTCATTCAATCTTCTCAACATGGATTTCTTCATAAACCTTTTCATTCATAAACTTTGTTAGAAATGGAAAACTGTTATGTTTCCTCACTTTGTCAAGTAAACTCTAGAATCAGGAGTTTCAATCCTGCCTCTGCCACTGATAAGGTGTATGTACAGCCTGAGACAAACAACAAAACCTCTCAGGGCATCCTTATAAGGCAGTTGGGGATTTAATGAGTGAATGTGCACTGATGTATGTAACCAGACTGGGCTTATAGTGAGCCTCCAGAGTTGGTACTTAGCATGGTTATTCTGGGGTTTTTTTGTAGCTTTTTTTTGGCTTATTTTTCTTTTTCTCATAGATGCATTTGTTTTGGCAAAGTGCAGTCTCCTCTATATAATGACAATAGCAAAGAAACTGTTTTATCCTACAAGCTTCTGAAAAATGTATATAACTGGTGACATTTTTTAGCATACTTGGGCTTTATTTCACTGATATGAAAATAGCTTTTGTCTTAACATCTCTATTACTTTCTCTGATTCTGAAATTTTTACATTATTGTTCTTAATTCCAATTTTGAGAATCTGAATTGTTACAAACATTTTTCCAATTTTTACTTCAACTAAGTGCATTGTAAATATTCCTGAAAGTAAGTTTCATGTGAAAGCAGTTGCTAACTTTAAACAAAAGACTCATGAAACTAATTTGTTTTTTAAAAATGAGTTATACATCTACCCTCTTCCTTTTATAGAATACATATACACGTACATGTGTATATTTATACTAATGTAAAATATATTTATTATGTTATGTATATATATTTCTTTTAATCTTTATTTTCTTTGGTTTGAAAAACCTAGAAAGGACCAAGATTGGACAGTATTTTAAAAATTTAATATCAATTCATACCTTACTGTTTCCAAAAAAAAGGATTTCAAGAAGTCATTTACAATAAAAAAACCCCACATAGTTACAATGCAACCAAAACCAATAAAAATCAGTGTAAACCAACAAGAACCGAGTAATAAAGGTGAAAGGGGAATATTGGGATCTGTAAGAAAACACCCAGTAAACATTTTCAGGGAACAAAGAATCTAGAGGGTTCAATGAAATGTGTTCTCTGGAAACCCCTCTGTTATCATCACTAACAGCTTGTATGAAATTACTCTCACACAAGAATCTTGGGAAAAACACGTTTTGAATATTTCACTGAGTCATTACCTCATTGCTTCAGTTTCTGGCCCTACCAACTCTCAGAGGCCAGTCCTTGTTTTCTCCCACTGGCCCCAATTTCATTTCTCCTGTAAGGGACCTCAACCATGCTTATTTTATGAGACATTGGCCTATCATTCATTCCTCTTGTTTCTCTGGATCCAAACTGGTGTTTCATGTCTAGTGCTAGCATCTACTTACCTTGGTGAGCTATTTTTGTTACAACAGTCTCTCTACTCTCTACCATCATTTTTCTCTTGTCTAGAAGGGAAGTAGGCTGTGCATGTAAAACCCAGACAGGACCTATGTTTACCAACTGCTCCCTTTTGGGATGTGGCCCTTCTTTTAGTGCTGATTCCATATGTCCCTACAAGGTTTGTGTATTTCCTGTACCCTCTTCTCTGATCTCAGATTTTTGGGCTTTTTTCTTATTGCTCTCAAATTAGGACCGGAAGTTTGATTGGATAGAGGGTAAAAGGGGAAACACACACAACTCATTATATGTAAATCTTCATTTTGCAGACATCACAGAGCAGTTATCTATTCTAACATAGCATTAGATCTGCAGAAGGTTTTCACAGATTCCTATGCAGATCCCAGTGCCAAGATTGGACTTCCATTTCTATTCATGCAGTATATCATTCACAATGATTTTATCCACTTCAGTACTTTTCACACTGTTCACTGCTCCCTGATCTTTCAGCACAAGCAAACAATCTTCTGAAAATCTCAGTATGAAGGACAGTTAATGAGAAACATAGCAGAAAGGTTATTATGCCTATTTTCTGGCCAGAGCTTTTTGAATCACCCAAAGGGAAGCTAAGTATTATTTTGACATTCATTATTGGCTGAACACCGACTATGTGTTTCTGAAGATAAGATTGGCAAACTGCTTCCACAGCCGGATCCACACAGCATGGCATGTGCTCGTGAAAGGGACTCATCTGGTCTAAGTTCCCCTGCCCTTGTAGCATGCAGAGTTCAGCTGGAACTTGAAGTGTGAGTAGTATTTCTTTCCAAAGGCGATTAACTGTCCAAGAGATCCCAAAGTTATCAAGAGCTGTAATATACCATTCATCCTAGGCTATTGACTAATCATAAGTCTAATTGCATTGTAACACAATAGATTGCAACAGTTATTTCATTTGCTAACTCGGAGATGTTTTTTTAAGGTGAAGAACGTTAAATTACCAGGCCATAATGAAATACAATTTTGAAAAAGAATGTTTTAAAAGAAAGATGAAGAAAAGCATGCAAATGAAAATTTGCTTCAGCCTTCAAGTTCTCTCCAGATGCCAACACTTGTTTTCCTTTCTTATCTTTTCCCTAGGTTTCTAAACTTTTGTGACACTTCTTCAACATATTTATCTTAATCATGCTCCTGCTTACAGACCCCTAGGTCTCTCCAATGCTGCCTTTGGACTATTTGGAATAAATCCTCCTAGCTATCAACAACTTTTCATGCCTCATCTTCTCATATGTTCATTTTTCAGAGCCTTTCTCCCCATAGCAAATAATGAAAGATGGCATGTAGAACAGGTGTGAAAACTTGAGTTTTTTCTATTGTTCCAAGGCCTGTTTCCATCATTTCTCTACTCTTTTCTTTTAAGCTGATATTCAGCTCCATCATGCTGCTTTATAGCTGCTGTTCAAACTTTAATGAGGACAATCAATGCTTGTCCTGCCTTTTAAAAAACATTAGAACTCAGAAATTACAATGTCCAACAACTTCAATTGAATAAACACAATTATATCGAAACTGTGAATTAAAAACAGTATCTTACAAATGTAATAACTCAAATTACAGACAACCAAGCATCAAATGTCTCTGACTGTTATGTACCTTAAATTGCTCTTCAGCTGTGGTGACCTTGCTTTAGCAAATAGCATCCAAACCCATTTATCCATTTTCCAGCCTGAGGAGGCCAGTCATTGTTCATCTCCCACAGGGAGGATCAGAGTCAGGGCAGCTTGCTTCATGTCTGACATATGAAACCTTTTGACCCAGATCACCCGTATTTGAAATATTAGGTACAACCATGGAGGTGTATGGCAATGGTGTTTTATTTCTTCCCTGTATTTCCCCCTCAAAAAGGCAGGTGATAAAAATAAGTTTAGTGCACTGGCATTTGAGCATTGCTAAATACCCATCTTACCTGGTGAATGTACATGAATTATAGTTGCTATTAGTTTCTTTACTCCTATTCCATCACCTGTTAAACAAACTCAAATATGGAGATTAAAATAAATTAGAAACTCTAGCACCAGCTGTACCTTTTCTGAGCTTTAATATAGCACCATTGCCCAGAGATGACCTCAGTGAGACCCGAGGGTTCAATTTAGGTGAGAGTAGAGGTAACTTCTGCACCTTCAGTGTATGAATGCTTTTGGATAGCGAACCCTCTCATAGATATGGTGAAGCCCTCTTTCCCTTCCTGCGAATTCAGATTGAAAAATTCTGAGTCACTGAACATAATGACTTTGTCTTTAATAACAGTGATAGCAGATGCTGATTGCAGAGTGTTGGAGAAGGCCATAGGTTTGTTACATGTGTGAGGATTAAATACAAAACCAGACAGACCACAGTATTCAGAAAAATGTCCTTGTATCCTGCATAATGCCTGTTGTAGTGTGGAACATTTTACACTAACTGAGCATAACTGAGCAGATATTATACACATCAAACACAAATGACAAAAACAAATCCTTTGATAAGGGCTATGAAATTATTTATGACCTTTTCTATATGTGCATTCTTGTCTTTCACATTTATGCTGGCTTTTTTGTGTTTCCATAATTTTTCAAAATGTGGATTGTGAATAGGGATCCTGCTGCCCTGGCCACACTGAATATAATGATAAAAAGGGAAGGCAGTCAAGCCCTAGAAGGACAGGAAGATACTGTGGGGCATCTCATAATCAGTTCCACCCTGCTAGGCAATCCCACATCGCCTCTTTCCCATTAGGAAGGGTGTTCTCAGAGTTTACTGGCTTCACTTCTCTACAAACAGTAGCTAATTTCCATCTTTGATCATATTTTTATATTTATATGAAACATTGCTGCTCTTTATCCAGTCTATTTGACTCTTTCTCGTGCTATAAGGCCCATTCCTGTTAAATATGCGCTGCCCACACCTATCTCCAATGAGCCCTAATCAGATTGCCCCTCATATCCTTCTGTAGTCTTTCTCCTTTTGCTAATGAGCACTATCACTCTTGCAAGGTTGCTGGCAGACACCTCAGTGTCCTGCAGTGGCCTCCCATGCCCTTACCTCTCTCATATTGCAGGAGACAAAGCCTCTCTAGTGAGTCTCATCTTTCACTTCCTTCTACTTCCCAGGTCCCCAGCCCAGTGATATACCTCTGGCTCCATTTTACCTCAGTTACTAGTTTAATATCTCAAAAGTAAGACTAGAAAATAGAGTTTAAATTTTCTGTTCCTATTTTTGGATTGGTTAAAGCTGCCTATGTTGACATGGATTTAGAGAGGCTGGTGGGAAAAGCCTTGAATGGTTGGTTGGCTAGGCGGCCACAGGAAAGAAGAGTTGATGCTGGGGTCATGTAAATGAGATTTTACCCTAAACACAGATATAATGATGTTAAAAAGAAAACTTATATAGTCCTAAACTACAAGATTCACTTCAGGCCCACTCTTTGAATCTTGACTAGCTTTTTCTCTCCCACGTCCCTGTAATTTTTCTCTTCTTAAGCCAAACTGGAGCACTGCCACCTCCTAAGCACATATTTTCTCACTTTGTCTCTCCTCATGCCTTTCCCTTTGCATTTTCCCCAAACTGTTAAAAGTTCTGTTACAACACTGGTTTAAATTTTGCTTCCTGCATGAAGTATCATAATAAATTTTTCTCTGCTGTCCTGTTTTGCGGACTGTACATAATGCCCTTATGCTATTCTTTTTACTGTTTTCCTGTTCTGTCATTACAATTGATGCTACCACGTCATAGAATACTGTAACTGAAATCTTTCCTCACCTGACTCTACACCAGCCTGTCCTTTGCCTGGCGCCATTATTAAAACTAAATCTCAAAGGAGCTGTGACATGTACATGTGAGAGCATTTGACAAGTCAGAACTAGAACCCAGATGCCTGGCAGCTGCTCGTCTTAGTTGTCATGCTAAATTGTGAATGCATACCAGTTCACAACAACCAACAACAAATGACTGCTTCATCACATTATCAATTCCACAAATAATTGGGATATTGTCTAGCTTTATTTTCTGTGGATTTTTTTAGTGCAGCTTTGAAAATCAATTTCATATGCACAAACATTTTAGAACCTCTTTACATTTTACAGGAAAATAGATCTATTTTTCTTCATGCACATTATTCTTTTCTATCTGCATATCCATTTCTTGTCCACCATTTTCCTTTGTCCCCTTCTTTTCTTCCGTCCCCAAATCTCCTGGTCTGTTTTCCACTTCCTGGTCCCCATACTTACCCCTGTGACTGTCTCTGATCTTCCCTCACCCAGTGCCTTAACTGGTTCTCTGCTCTGGTCTTCTGTGCTGAAATGCCTTTATCGATTGTCTTCATCTGTGTTGCAAGTATTTGTTATAGTGTTTGTGATTTATTTTATAGTGAATTGGTTGCTATTGCTTTTTCACTAAAATCAGTTGTAAACTTTGTGAGGACAGGATAACTTCTTGTTCATCTTTGAAAGACCCAAAATACCTAATAGAAATACTTATAAATAATATGCCCAATAAATGTTTGTTGAAATAGGAAATAAACGCAAGGATGAACTCCATAATCATGTGCTCTTTTGACTTAAAGGGAGATGAAAACAAACTATTGCTTTTTAATAAAAGAATTTATATTTTCCTCCTGGTATAGGACAGAAAATGTAGAACTGTGACATGGATCTTTTCTTATTTAATTCATTGATTCATCTTTGCCAAAGCAAACATACTGAAATTTGTGAATTCAGCCTGATTAATTTTGGGATTTTTAGGGTAAGTGCTTTCATGTCTTGAAAAACTCATGTCCCCTTTCTCATTTGAAAAAAGGAAGGATTTATTATAATTCAATAAATATTTACTAACAAAAGAAACACTCTGAGAGCATAATTTACTGGAACCTGGTGCATTCACGTATTACTGTTGATAAATAGGCATGCTTCCAAATCTGTGTGCTGCTGAATGCAATTATGTGCAACACCATGCAACCTCAGAGCTTCAGCTCCTGCAAGCCTCCTTGGAGCAAGCAGTCACATCAATGGTTATTTCTACTTCTCTGACAGAACATTAGCCATATTTCCCATTTATCTACAACATTGCTACTAGACAAACTTTGGGACTACCTAAATGTAAATATCTAACAAAACAGTAACCAAAAATTAGGATAGGCTGTATATATGTAAAACAGAATTCTAAAATAACTGTTCAGAGAGAACTTTAATTTGAAGGGAAATAAGTTCTTATGCTCAAGGTTAATTAATCTCATGTCTAATGTTAATATCAAATGAGCATAAAAGAAAGGACACTGTTTATAATAAAGTATAACAACGTTCTTTCTTGTCCAATGTTGGTTTTTGTTGATCCTTTTTTTTTTCTTTTGGTGAACACAGGAAAATGAATTTCAAATTCTGGCTTCTCTAGTTGCTGTTCAAGTCAGTGTTTCTCATACTCAGGGTAAACAGAGGAGCGGTTGTGAAAACTGCAGACTAAACCCTTAACTGGAAGCTTTTGGGTATGGAACTATGGTACTTGGATTTTTTAATACTTCCACAAGTGATTCTACTGCACTCAAGTTTGACAAGTATTTATGTGTGTGATTTGGGACAAGGCTCTAAACCTTTTGGAACCTTATTTTGTGTGTGTGTGATACTGTAGAAAATGAGCACTGAGCAGGTTACTGGGAAGGCCACATAAGTTAACATACATGAATGGCTGGTGAATGCTGACATGTGCTCTTTTCTGCTACCCCAGACCTTCCAGAGTACTGTGTCCCAAGTTGTACTGCTGGTTTGGTCCCACCTCCTCAGGCTTCCTTCTTATTTTTTGTAACTTATTCTCTATTCTTATTTTGACTTTATCATGTTTATTTTTCAATCATTAGTCTATTTATTGATAGGAAAATAACTCCTTTTAATGTACAAAATCTTACTGTATCTCTAAAGCTATTAAATTGAAGCACCTTTTCATTAGTGTTAATGTTCCTAGGAAAACACCAGCAAAAATCCCCTCTGAGATCACAACCAGGAAACAAACGTTTTAATCAAAGAATGAGAACTATGCAAGCTTTTTGAAACAGTTTCCTTACCAATTTCTACCCCAGTATAGTTAGTTTTGTAAATATCATTTGCGTCGAGGACTCCTTGGTAAGAAAGTCTTGGTAAAGGCATTCTGATCTGGTCAGGAAGTGGGTAAAGTTTTCCAAACCATTAATCTTATCAGTGTTATTACCTATTTCTCTAACATAGTATTACTTAAACATAAACTAAATAAAATAATAAAGAAGTTATGGTCATCTCATCCTTTTTTATTAAGAATATGAAAAAAACTATGTTAATTACAGATGAAAGAAGTTCTTTTTTTTAAAGACTTTATTTTTAGAAAGAGGGGTAGGGCGGGAAAGAGGGAGAGAAACATCAATATGATCAGTTCCTCTTGTACACATGCCAATTGGGGACTGTCCCAACTAGGTACTGAACCCACAACTCAGGCATGTGCCCTGACTGGCAATGGAACTGGTGGACTTTCACTTTGTGGAACAATGCCCAACCAACTGAACCACACCTCAGGGTGAAAGAAGTTTTTATTTTTGTCTCTATTAGTTTTGTCTTTAAAATATAAAAGATAATATTGTCTAATTTAATATCTTCTTTGAAATTATGAGACAGTGTTACAAACACTTAATAATTACACTTGCCAGCCTATTCAAAATAGAGCTAAACTGTGTAACACTCTCCATTTGATTCTGAATGATCTTAAATGTGTAGCTTAGGTCGTGATCTTATGATTTCCGTTTAGGATATTTTCCTGTGTCAACAATGAATTGATCATTACTGAAGCATGATTTAAAGATGTGGAGACGAAACCTTTATATATTCATAAGAACATTACATTTTAAATACAGAAATAGTGGTTATTAGGAAAATTTTTGTTTCCTGAGTATGTATGGATTTTGAAAGTTGGAGTCCTGCTTTGGGCTTTGCATGTTTGAGGGGACCTTGAATATCCACCCATCAAACAATCTGGTTATTTTTTCTTAGTATGACTCTCTGTCCAGAGTTGTGTCTAACTAAGTTAGTAATGGTAGGCCTGAACAGTAATTTAAGAATGCAAAAGCAGGATTAGTTTTACTTTATGGGGAGAAATGCAACACTCATGCCTCTGAAAGAAGCTTGTATAGCACACTTTCCAGAAGAATAAGGAAGGCATTTGTTTTCTCTATGCTAGGTCACATTTACTTTTGAAGAATTCAGTATTAGTCATTGTTCTGCTTCAATTCCAGCCCTATGGTTATGAGGACAGGACCTCAGCCTTCTCTTAGAGGGAAGAGGGTTGACACTGACGATTTTGTACCCCGAGTAGCTGGTAATAGATATTGCTTCTCCACAATCTACCAGACTGCACCCTCCCTATTAACAGTTTAGCCTTTGATGGAACAGCTCGTACAAGTCAGTTTCCAAATGTTCTGCGTGTCATATTCTAAGTATATAGCATTTTCTCTTACACTTTTAGTGTGTCTTTTCTTTAATTATTTGTTATCCAAAGCTGAATATTCAGTCTAGGCAGCTACCTAAACTACCAACAAATTAACATTATATTGCTAATAAGAAAAATATAAGGAAGAAATATAAAAGGAAGAAAACTAAATAAATGTGTATTTCCTTGAAAAAAAAGAGGTGCATATATACATACTAATTGTGGCCTTAAAATATGAATGTGACAAATTGAAAACAGCAGTTTAAAAAACACACATCCTACGTACCCTCTCAAATTTTCTGTGACTTCCTTGACTCCTAGACATTCAACTTCTTGCTCCCTTAGCAGCTACCCTGACCTCCCATCCTTGCATGGGTTCACAAGTTTTCTGCCTGAAGCCAACCAGACTGGTGTCTATGGCTCATTAAAACACAAATAAACTTAAATAAAACAACACACCACAGAGTTTGGGGTCTGGCTTTCCAAGAAGTTGCAGAAGAGCCAAATAATGTAACCAGGTAGTTCAAGGACATTAAATCTCAGCAGCTAATTTTGGCCAATGGAAAACATGAAATAGAAGTGAATTGAATAGATCAATTTGCTCTCCTCTCTCCCTCTAATAGACTAATCCACAGCAGGGTTTCCCCATTTGGACTTTCAAGAGATATTTCATGTGCCTGAGCAAAATCACCTGTGCAAGAACCTCCTGGGTCTCTCAGCAGCTCATTGTGAAGCAATGGCTAGCATTGTAATGCATCACTTTACATTGTTTCTCATAATGTTTTCATCTACTTGATTCTTTTTTGTTGTTGTTGTTCTTACTGGAGATTTAAACCTTCCAGATAAAGTATTCGCCCTTACCCGTTTACTAAGCCTCTGTTCTAGGAGATTCAGGCTGAGACACAGATCATCCCTAAGTCAGTTGAACACCACTGAAGTTGAAGAGAAACACTACCCTTTTTAGGACCTAAAATTACTCTGCATTATAGACAGTATCCATTCAAAAGTTATTCATAAAGTACCTATTATATGAAGGCATTGTTTTAGATTCAGTGGGGGAACATCTCTCTTCATGGAGAGTGTATTCCAATGTGAAAAGATATCCAATAAATGAAGTAAGTAAGGACATTATATTATACTCATACATCAGAGAGGGTCATAAATGTTATGGTGAACAATAAATCAAGGAGGTTGGTAGAAAGTGACTTAGTAGATGATGTACAATTTAAAACAAGGAAGTTGAGAAAGACTATATTTAGAATGTGTCATTTATGGAAAGATGGGATAAAGGTGAGGAGGAATCCAAGAATGTGTCTGAGGAAAGAATGCCAGTAAATAGGAATAGCATATGCAAAAAGTCCTTGGAGTCTTGTGTGTTAAAGAAGTATCCAGGAGGCAAATAAACCTGGAGAAATATGAAAGACGGGAAAATACTAGTAGATGAGGTCATTGAGAAGATATGAGGGAACAAATCCTCACAGGTTTCATAGTAAGATATAACCCATCATCTTATTGCACTTTTATAAATGAAAGAAGGTAAACTTAATGATTATATCTGAATGCTGTTCTAGGAAACTGAAATGAATGTTACTGTATTTGCAGGTTATTTTAACAATTTTAGACATTTGTTAAATGGACTGAGAGCCTTGTAGGATTTTGATCAAAAGAGTGACATAATATGACACATTTTGATGATATGATACTGATTTTCAGAGTTGAGACTGAGGTAAGTAAAGAAAGGAGCAATTAGGATCCTATGGCAATCATGCATGTGCCTGGAGGTCTGGAATGAAGACATAAATTTGAAAGCTGGATTAGTCAATATACACTAGGCTATATACTGTGATAATAAACAAATCATATACCCGTTCCTCAGTGGCTTAAAGCAGGGGTCACAAACAATGGTCGGTAGGTTGAATGCAGTCCACCACCCTTTCTAGTACATGCAATTTTATTGGGACACAGTTACACTCCTTAATTTACAGTTTGTCTATGGCTGCTTTCTCACTGTAATGGCAGATTTGAATAGTTACAACAGAGACAGTATGACTTGTAAGCTTAAAATATTTATTATCTATCATTTTGCAGAAAAATTTTCCTAACCCCATACTTGAAGTAAAAAGCTTTACTTCTTCCTCATTCTTTTCAGAGCAGCTCACTTCCAAGCACCTGACTCAGACATCTGAGTTGAGACATTTCAAGACTCCACTATTTCACTGTGAGGTCTCCACCATAACGATGTAGCAACATCATCACCACCTAACTACAAGAGGGCTAGGTAATGTGAGGAAGAATTTGGATATCTAGTCAAGAGTAGAAATTCTTTCCCATCTGTCATTAGCCTATAAATGATATCTAAAGCCGTGAAACTGGGTTAACTCACCAAGGGAAAGAGTTTTGATGAAGGAGAGAAAATGTTCAAGGACTATCTTGGGCCATTTCTTTACAACATTGAGAGCTCAGAAAGGAGATTAGAAGCTAACAAGGAGAATTAGATGAAGTAACAAGGGAGGTGGTTGTAAACCAGTTGCTTACAGATGTCCTGGATGCCAAGTGAAGGAAATGTATTAAGAAGGAATTAGATGCCAAATAATGACAATGGGCCAGGGAGGAGGAAAATGGTGATTGAATTTTGGATTTAAGAAGGTAATCCATAACCTTGAAAATAACCATTTCAGGTAATTGGTATGAATTGAAAGTCTAATTGAGTGAATTTAAAGAGATTCAGATGAAAGGAATTAGAGACAGGAAAAATAGACAAGTATTTTAAGGATACTTGCTGTAAGGAAAATGAGTAAAATGGGGTGATATATAGGAGGGTAATAGAGTCAAAAGAGCACTGTAGTTTTCCACTTTTAAATGAGATGGAAAACTTTTTGTTCATATTATTGGAAATTATTTGATACAGAAAAATATTAATGCATGTATGAGTGACTACAGTGCAAAGTCACTGAGTGGAGCAAGTGGAGAAATATAACAAAAAAGTGGCAGGATGCCCTTAGTACGCATCTGAAAGGTAATGAATTAGCAACTTTAATGTCTAACCTCTTTGTTACAAAAAAACAAAACAAAGCAAAAATAGAAAAAAAAAACCTCACTTCTCAACTCAACATTTAGAGATCAATATTCTCATTTTTTTTTCCTTTTGATCAAAGTTAATTCCAACACATTGCCTTGTTTGGAAACATTTGTTGAAAAAACACCTGTAATTAGGTCAACAGCTTTCTAACTTTTAAACATGAATGTTTTAACCCTGATAACATTTTATAATTAGTGAAATACTGACTGGATTTCTTTTAATTACTGTAATCCTAACATCATCCCCATTGTGCTGGGATGGCCAGCTGTTTGGTTTATATTTAACAATAATTGTGTAACTGAACCTCTAAAGAAGCTTTAAGTTATTTTTCCATGGAAAGTAGCTCTTTTCATGGTGAGCTATAAAATTTCAAGAGGAAACTACATATTTCCTCTGTAAATACTATTTAATTTTTCCAATAGCAATGCTTAGCTCTTGTGTTTATTTTTAGTCATAACTTTTCTTTTTACTCTAAATATGAAGAAGTACTTTTTAGTAAAGAAAAAAGGTAAAATTAAAACCCTATGATAATATAGGCCGGAGATTATACCAAATTTCTGCCACATGGTAGTTGATAGTGTTTGTGTGTTTTAATCATGAAAAAAACAAAGTGTAAAATTTAACAGTCCTTTTAGTTAATATGTTAATTTCTCATTTTAACAAGACCTTATTTTTACATATAATAGTTGACATGAATCCCATAAGTTTCATTACCTTTTCTCTTGCCCTTTTAAAAAAACCAGCTTGCACATCTCCAGCATTGCATAAAATACCCATTTGTAATTATGCCTAACCTTTCCAAGCCTTGCTCATTAATCTTTAACCTGACAGCCTTGGGGGTTGTGAATTTAGTACCTCTGTGTATTAGACACAGGGCAACTATAGGCAAGTAAAAATAACTTGCACCAAATTGATCTAAAATAGAGATTTACAAATATAATCATACAAAATATAGATTGGCCATGCTTTTACAGAATGTTCCTCATATGCATTTTCTCATGTTGTACTAAAGTGTAGGAAAGGATGTATTTTAAGTAAAATACCATTGCCTGAAGAGTTACTCTTTGGTGATAAAGGCAGTGTCATTTTTATTTATGCAGATGTTCATTAATTTTGTTTTGGGTGTTGATGAAGAGCACTTACATGAGTAAGGGTAGATATCTTCATACTATATTTCCCTACATATAAAATTTTGCCTAGGCATTTTTTGCATAAATTCTTGAAGCTAACATGTTAATTTATGCAAATATTCATATATATTAAGACATGAAAATACCTAATAATAAAACAAGGTTTTAAAAATGTGGTAATTTAGTTTTATTTCTACCAATATTGTTCTTCAGAGAAGGGAGAATCACTTTATGATTGAGTCTTTATAAATATTCACATTCATTGAGAAAGAAATGAGGAAATATCTTTATGCCTTTATATCAAACAACAAATAGTGTGAACTAATTTTGTGTCACCTCCTACTTGGATTTAGTGGTATTTATAATAACATATAAGTCACTATAATAAAGAGATTATAAAATATAATGGGAGTGAAATAAGTTAGAAATTGATTTCTGTGTCATATCACAGTCCAGAGGGTAATGGAACAGGCATGGCAGGGCAGCTCTTTCACTGCAACCGGCTGCTTCAGTGTTTGGCCTTTCTTACCCAGTACTGAGGCAGGTTACAGAGAGTTCTGGCAACCTCCTTTCAGGCAAAGATCTTGAACTCCCACCCACTGCTTCTACTCATAGCACTTGGTCCAAATTTAAGCACATGGTTAAATCAAACTATAACAGGAAATGAAAAATACTATATGTAGAGATCCAACTAAAGAAGAGGAATCCCTTTACAAAAAGGAGGAAGATGATACCTTGTACTTGAAGACTCTTAAGTCCCAGTCTCTGAGGTTTATACAGATACTATGTATTAATTGTATAGAATTTAATGTAATTAGAGGAAAAAAGATAGAAAAATATAAAAATGATTGCATACACAAAAATAAACATGGTTATGCATAGTAATAAATTTATTTACATTGTTCTTTATAAAATATATTTGTACATATATTCTGAGATAATTCAGAATTTAGATTGCCTTTTCATGCTTTAATGTTTCATTGTCACCAACTATTCCTTAGAGTCTTTTCTAGCCCATTCTGTGCCCTTTCATTTTATTAATTTCTTTATTATGTAGAATACAATTTTGAAGTTATCTTTTATTCATTAATCAATTTGATAAATATTTAGTGAACATCTATTATATAACAGACATTATTTTGAGATCTTTGAATGCAGTAATAAATAAAACAGATAAAGACTCCTGCCCTTTAAACTTATATTTTGCCTAAGGAGATAGACAATGAGTAGTAAATATAACAAATAAGCAGTCTGATGTTAGAAAGGATAGATGTACTGTGGTTGAAACTGTACCATTGCCATGCCAGAGAAAAAGAGAGCCCAGGGTGTCCCAGCCAGCTGGGACTCTGGCCAGGAAGGAAACACCAGACTTCCTTTCATAGGTCACTGGCAAGAGCTTGTTATGTGGTTCCATCCAATCATAAGAGGGCCAGGCAGAAAGCACCCTCCTGCCAATTGTCTTTAGTGGGGAGAACAGGAACTATTTGGGAGGCTCTACTAATGATTACCACAGCAGATATATCCTGGAGTTATTAGCTTCTTTGGAGGATAAAGGTCTCATTGAGATGGTGACATATGAGAAAGATTAAATGAAATAATGAACTTAGTCATGCAGATGTTTGTAAGAAGAGCCCTCAGGGCAGAGGGAGGAGCCAGCCCAAGGATCTGGAGGCCAGTCTGTGCTTGTCCTATTGAAGGACATTTAGAAGGCTATTGTGGCTGCAGCAGACTGAGTAAGAGAAGACTGGTAGAGATGAGGACAATGATATACAGTGGCCAGAACATGTTAGGTGCTATAGGCCATTGTAATGACTTTGCCTTTACTAAAAATAAAATGGGGCATTACTGTGGTATGTTGAACAGCTTTGTGAAAATATCTGATTTATATTTAAAGGAAATTGTTGGCTGTTGTATTGAGAATAGAATTATAGAAGAGCAAAGGTAAAAGCCAGGAACCAACTGGAAGACTATTTTAAGTCATCTGTGTGTTGAAGAGATTGGTTGTTTTCCAAATTGTTTGCCTTTTTTTTCTGGACACTCAGCTGTACTACATTTCTTAGTGTCCCTTGCAGTTACTGTGGCTATGGCTCAGGAGTAAAAGTAATACATATCCATATTGTATCTGGCATATAAAATAAAATGTGTAATGAATCACTTTCTTCCCCATCTGTCAGCTGAATGGAGGGAATGCCAAAATAAAACTACTAGATACGAGAAGCCTGAATATCTTAGTGATCACATGGAGTAGATATTTTCCCTCCTCAAACTTGCATTACTACCACTTATAATTTATGGAAGATATAAACCTCTATTGAATTCAGCCACTGAGATTTGGGGTTTATTTTTTACAGCAGTTAGAATTACTCTAACACAGAATTGTGTACATTGAAGTGAAGTTTTACTTGATGCATGGCATTGGATTAGCAATTAGGAGACAGGTGGCATGGCAAAGAAACTGCATCAGTGGCTGAGAAGCTTATGGTTCATGTTCTATAGCTGTAAAACATTTGGCAAAACTCCCTCATGAGATACTTGGAAGGCAAACCCTATACCTCCAAGCCTATAGCTCTAGGAAGTAATTGGAAAAGTCCAAAGGGTTAGGATGTGTTGACCATTATTGGCTGTCTCTTGCCAAAGTGTTACAAAGGATAAACGAAGGCAAGAAATGGGTGGTTTCCAGGAGAGATTGAGTGGATAGAGGGGAGTTCAGATATCAGGAGCCTGATAGGGTTGACAAAGCTGTTGTTTCTGGGCTTGAAAGTGTGAGAGAGAAGAATTGAAACGGTTTTGAGAGATAAACACACACTAAAATATCTCAGTTGAACCAAGATTCAACTTTGAAGCAAAGTAAGATTGCAGATGCACCACCCTGTCAATAGCAACTGATTGCCAGATGATTTCAAGATCTCAGACATTAAGTTGAGAAACCAGAGGGCATAATAGGGGAATGGTGGTTTGTGAACAAAGAAAACAAATTTGAGAACTCTGTTTGGGAAAGAACTCTGGGCTATTACTAACACATAAAACTGATAGAAATCAAATAAATAAGAAGCCTATTCATTTTTAGGTACCACATTGCTAAAGAAACTCAGCTTGCACTAAAAATGTCTTTGTTTAAGATTAAAAAAAGAAAGTGGAACTCCAAACTCCCACAGGAAGGAAATACTAAAGTATCTACTTATATTTATTTTCCATCTAAAAATATGAAACAAATTAAGCCTTAACACTGTTTAATATATTAATTAGCCCTACTGTCCCCAAAGGTCCTTGGGTCAGACAATCAGTCATCTGTCACTAATAGCAGTACCTGAGAGATCCTGCAGGTAATGGGACATTGTACAATATGGAGTGATTGACATTGATATACTTACTTATTTATTTACTTTCATTATATTGCTATTCATTGTAATTTACATGTGATCATTTGGGTGAATTTATTTAATTGTAGTAAGTTCAGCTTAAAAAATGAGAAAATTCCTTAAAATATTCCTGCAAAGAAAATTTCAAATTGAAATGATATTAATTATACAAACATAGGGAACCAAAAAGGAAATGGCAGAGCTGACACTTATTTCTGTATGAATTCTTTGTAAGTCACATTACAAAACATCTAAAATGATGAACTAATTAGATGTGGTAGATATCAAAATTCTGAAAATTAATATTATCAAGAATGCTTTAAAAATATGAATTTATATGCACTATCATTATGTTTGACCCTTATCCTATGTACCTATTACACCAGGAAATATTAGCTAGTTATGTTAGTATATGAATATAATTTTGAACATGATGTGTATTACACATACATGTATATAGATGTGTATGTGTGTATACATCTGTATGCATACACATAACATATTTATAAAGGTGAAAGAGCAAAAGATTTGAAACCATAGCTCTAGATACCATGTCAGATGATAATTTTTATTGTGTTAAAAGAACACATACAAAGTTTATCATCTTAACCATTTTTAAATAGATAGTTAAGTAGTGTTATGCTCACATAATACTTTTTGTCTTGTAAATCTGAAACTCTGTACTTATCAAGTAACAACTCTTTTTTTCCTCCCTCCAGAACTTTCCATTCTGTTGTCTGTTTCTATGAATTTGACAAATTTAGCTACCTCATATAAGTGGAATTCTACAAAAAAATACTTTTATTAGTAGCTTATTTCATCCATATTATAGGATGTGACAAGATTTTCTTTCATTTTAAGGCTGAGTAATATTCTATTGTGTGTTATACCAGACTTTTTAATCCATTCATGGATATTTAGATTGCTTCCACATTTTGGTCATTGTGATAGTGCTGCTATGAACATATGTACAAATATCCATTTGAGACCCTGCCTTTACTATTTGGACATACATCCAGAAGTATGATTGCTGAATTATTACATGGTAGTTATAACTTTAATTTTTAAAGGAACTTCCATCATGTTTTTTATAGTGGTTTTGCAAAGCAGTCCCCATGTTTTCACATCCTTGCCAACACTTATTTTTTACTCTCTCTTTTTAAAAATATTAGACATTCTAATAGGCATGAGGCAATGTCTCATTATGGTTTTGATTCATATTTCTCTTATGATTAATGCTGCTGGCGTCTTTTGATATGCTTGTTGGTCATTGTATACCATCTTTGGAGAAATAACTGTTCAAGTCTTTTGCTGTTTTTCAAATTGAATTATTTGGTCTTTTGTTGTTAAGTTGTAGGAACTCTTTATGTATTCTGGATATTAACCCCTTATCAGATGTATAGTTTGCAAATGTTTTTTTTCCACTCCATAGATTGTCTTTTCACTCTGTTGACTATGTCTTATGGTGCACAAAAATTAAGTTTGTTGTAGTCCTATTTGTCTATTTTTGCATTTGTTGCCTGTTCATTTGGTGTCATATTCAAGAAATCATTGCCAAATCACGAAATGTATTTCTTATGATTTCTTCTAGAAGTTTTGTAGTTTTTGGTCTTACATTTAGGTTTTTAATTGAGTTATTTTAAAAATATTTATTTATTTATTTTTTAGAGAAAGGGGAATGGAGGAAGAGAGGCAGAGAAACATTAATGTATGATTGCCTCTCATGCACCCCCTACTGGGGATCTGGCCAGCAATCCAGGCATGTGCCTTGACTCATAATCAAACCAGCAACCCTTTAGTATTTGAGGCCATCACTCAATCCACTGACCCACACCGGCCAGGGTGAGTTAATTTTTTTTCATGTGGTCTAACATAAGGGATCTACTTTATTCTTTTGGATATGAATATAGTTACCCAAATACTATTTGTTAAAAAGATTATCCTTTATCTGTTGAGTGGCTTGGCATCTTTGTGGAAAATCATTTTGTCACATATGTGAAAGGTTATTTCCAGGCTTTCTATTCCACTGGTCTGTTTGTTTGTGTTTACACTAGTACTACACTATTATTTGTTACTTTAGCTTTGTGATATGTTTTTGAATCAGTCTGAATCCTCCAAACTTTTTTCAAGGTTATTTTGACTTTTCTGCCCTTTAGATTTCATATGAATTTTGGCTTAAATTTATCTGTTTCTACAAAAAAAAGAATACTATTGGTATTTTGAGTGAGATTGCAGTAAATTTGTAGGTCACTTTGGATAGCAAGAATATCTTAACAGTACTAAATATTCCAAAATATGAACACTGTATGTCTTTCCATTTCTTTTTCTTTTTATATTTTATAGATTTGATATACATTTGAAAATACATATATTTGATTACATATACACATTAAGCAATACATTCTGTTTTTTTTATTATCGTTTTTTAAATTTTTATTGTTATTCTATTACAGTTGTCCCAGTTTTTCCCCCTTACCCTCCTCCACCCAGTCCAACCCCTGTTCACACAGTCAATCCCACACTGTTGTCTATACCCATGGGTCATTCATACATGTTCTTTGACTAGTCCCTTTCTCTTCATTCCACCATTAGCCCCCTCCCCTCTGGTTGCTGCAAGTCCATTCCATGTTTCCATGCCTCTGGTTCTATTTTGCTTACTAGTACATTTTGTTAATTAGATTCCTCTTATAGGTGCAATCATATGGTATTTGTTTTTCACCATATGGCTTATTTCACTTAGCATAATGCTTTCCAGTTCCATCCATGCTATTGCAAAGGGTAAGAATTCCTTCATTCTTTTTGCTGTGTAGTATTCCGTTGTATAAATGTACCACAGTTTTTTGATCCACTCATTTACTGATGGGCACTTAAGCTGTTTGCAGCACTTGGTTATGACCATAAGGGTGCATACGTGTTTTTGAATTAGTAATTTGAGATTCTTAGGATATATTTCCAGCAGTGGAATCACAGGGTCAAAAGGCAGTTACATTTATGGTTTTTGAAGAAATTCCATAGTGTTTTCCACAGTTGGTGCACCATTCCTACCACAGTACACAAGTTTCCCTTTTCTCCATATCCTCACCACACTTGTTTGTTGATTTATTAATGATGGCCATTCTGATCGGTGTGAGGTGATACCTGGTTGTGGTTTTAATTTGCATCTCTCTGGTGGCTAGTGACATTGAGCATCTTTTCATATGCCTACATGCCATCTGTATGTCCTCCTTGGAGAAATGTCTATTCAGGCCCTTTGCCCTTTTTTTTTTTTGGCCCATTTTTTAATTGGATTGCTTGTTATCCTGCTGTTGAGTTAGATGAGTTATTTATATGTTTTGGAGATCTAACCCTTGTCCAATGTATCATTTGCAAATATGTTCTTCAATAAGGTTGGTTCTTTTTTCATTTTGATGATGGTTTCTTTAGTCATGCAGAAGTTTTTAATTTGATGTAGTGCCATTTGTTTATTTTTTTCCTATATCATCCTTGCCCTAGGAAATATATTGGGAAACATATTGCTACATGGGATATCTGAAAATTGACTACCTGTGTTTTCCTCTAGGACTTTAATTTTGTTTTAGCTTATATTTAGTTTTTTTTCATCCATTTTGAGCATATTCTAGTGTACAGTATAGGCTGGTGGTCTAGTTTCATTTTTTTTTGCATGTTCTAGTCCAATTCTCCCAACACTGCTTATTGAAGAGGCTATTTTACTCTATTGTATGCTCAAGCCCCATTTGTCATATATTAATTTGCCATAGAGACATGGGTTTATTTCTGGGCTTTTTATTCTTTTTCATTAATCTATATGTCTGTTCTTATGCCAATGCCAGACTCTTTTGATTACCGTGGCCTTATAGCATAGTTTGATATCAGGTATTGTGATCCCTCCTACTTTGCTCTTCTTTCTCAAGATTGCTGACTATTTGGGGTCTTTTTTGGTTCCATATAAATTTTTGGAATGTTTGTTCCAAACCTGTGATATGGTGTCATTGGTATTTTAATAGAAATTGTATTGAATCTATTGATTGCTTTAGATAGTATGCACATTTTAATGATGTTAATTCTTCCAATTCATATAAATGGTATATGTTTCCATTTATTTGTATCTTCCTTAATTTCTCTCTTCAGTGTTCTATAGTTTTCTGAGTACAGGTCTTTTACCTCCTTGGTTAAATTTATTCCTAGGTACTTTATTTTTCTTGTTGCTATAGTAAATGGGATATTTCTCCTAGTTTCTCTTTCTGATATTTTATTGTTGATGTACAAAAATGTACTTGATTTCTGGATATTGACTTTGTATTCTGCTATTTTTCCAAATGTACTTATTAGGTCAACTAGTTTCTTGGTGAAGACTAGAGAGTTTTCTATGTACACTATCATGTTGTCTATGAGTAATGAAAATGTTACTTATTCCTTTCCAATTTGAAAGCTTTTTATTTCTTTTTCTTGTCTGATCACTGTGGTTAGAACTTCCAGTACTATGATGAATAAGAGTGGTGTAGCAGATACCTGTGTCTTATTCCTGATCTTAAGGGGAAAGCTTTTAGTTTTTGCCTATTGAGTATGATGATAGCTGAAGGTTTCTCATATGTGGCCTTTATTATGTTGAGGTACGCTCCCTCTATTCCCACTTTGCTGAGTGTTTTCATCATAAATGGGTATTGGATTTTATCAAATGCTTTTTTAGCATCTATTGATATGAACATGTGATTTTTGTCCTTTATTTTTTAAATTTTTCCTGTTTTTTTAAAGATTTTATTTATTTATTTTTTTAGGGAGGGAAGGGAGGGAGAGAGAGAGAGAGAGAGAAACATCAATGTGCGGTTGCTGGGGGTCATGGCCTGCAACCCAGACATGTAGCCTGACTGGGAATCCAACCTGCTGCACTTTGGTTCACAGCCTGTGCTCAATCCACTGAGCTACGCCAGCCAGGGCTTTGTCCTTTATTTTTTTTAATGCAGTGTATCACATTTATTAATTTGCAAATATTATACCATTCTTGCAATCCTGGGATGAATCCAAATTGATTATGTTGTATGATCTTTTAATGTATTGCAGGATCTTGGTTGCCATTATTTTGCTGATGATTTTAGCATCTATGTTCATCAGAAATATTGGCTTGTAGTTTTCTTTTTGTTGTTGTTTATGTGTCTTTAACCAGTTTTTGAATTAGGATGATACTGGTCTTGTAAAAGGAGTTTGGGAGTCTTCCCTCTTCTTGAATTTTTTGGAATAGTTTGAGAAGGATAGGTGTTAATTCCTCTCTGAATGTTTGATAAAATTCACCTGTGAAGCCATCTGGTCTAAGGCTTTTGTGTGTCAGTAGTTTGTTGATTACTGCTTCAATTTCACTAATTGTTATCGGTCTATTCAGGTTTTCTGCTTCTTCCTGATTCAGTTTTGGAAGATTGTATGTTTCTAGAAATTTATCCATGCCATCCAGATTGTCAAATTTGTGGCCATATAGTTCATAATATTTTCTTACAACCCTTTGTATTTCTTTGGTATCAGTTGTAACTTCTTTCACTTCTGATTTTATTTATTTGGGTCCTCTCTCATTTTTTTCTTGATGTGTCTGGTTAAAGGTCTGTCAATTTTGTTTATCTTTTCAAAGGACCAGATCCTGGATTGCTTGATCCTTTGAATTGTTTTTTTTTTTTTTTTAGTCTCTATGTCACTTAATTCTGCTCTGAACTTGATTATTTCTTTTCTTCTACCTGCTCTGGACTTTGTTTTTTTGTTTTTCCTCTAGTTCTTGTTAATGTAATGTCAAGTTGTTTATTTGAAAATTTTTTCACTTCTTTAGGTAGGCTTGTATTGCTATGAACTTCCTTCTCAGGACTGCTTTCATTCCACCCATAGGTTTTTGGTTGTTGTATGTTCATTTTCACTTATTTCCAGATACATTTTGATTACTTCTTTGATCTCATTGTCAGCCCATTCATTATTTAATAACATGTTATTCTGTCTCCATGTATTTCAATGTTTTTGAGTTTTTTTTCCTTGAGGTTGGTTTTTAGTTTCAAGCCATTGTTAACAGAGAAGATGCTTGATGTGATTTCAATTTGAATTTGTTGAGGCTTGTTTTGTATCCTACTATGAAGTGTATCTTTGAAAGTGTTCCATATTTGTTTGAAAAAAAAATGTGTTTTGCTTTTATGGGTGAAAGCTTCTGTGTATATCAGTAAAGTCCTTTTTATATAGAGTGTTGTTCAATGTCACAATATCCATGTTGATTCTTTGTTTGGAAGATATACACATTGTTGACAGGTGGGTGTTAACACCTCCTGCGATCACTGTGTGGCTGTTAATATCTTTCTTGAAATCCTCCAAGATTTTCCTTATAATTTTAGTTGCTCCTATTTTGGGTACATATATACTTACAAGGGTTGTATCCTATTGTTGGACTATTCCCTTAAGTATTATGTAGTGACCTTCCTTGTCTCTTATTATGGCCTTTGTTTTGAAGTCTATTCATCTGATATAAGTACTGCTACTTCAACTTTCTTTTATTCATGTCCATTTGCTTGGAATATTTTGTCCATCCCTTCACTTTCAGCCTGTATATATCTTTTCTTCTGAGATAGCTCTCTCTTCAGCATATATGTGGGTCATGTTTTCTTATCTATTCAGCTACCCTATATCTTTTGATAGTAGCATTTAACCCATTAACATTTAAGGTTATTATCAATAGGTACTTATTCATTGTCATTTTTCCCTTTTTACCTGTGTTGCTCTCTCTCCCTCTTTTTATTCGTCTTCTTAAAACAGTCCCTTTAGCATGGCTTGTAATACTCATTTGGTGGAGATGTACTCTTTTAGCCTCTATGTGTCTGGAAAAGTCCTGATTTCACCTTTCATTTTAAATGACAGTTTCCCTGGGTAGAGTAGTCTTGGTTGCAAGTCATTGCTTTCCATTACTTGGAATGTTTCTTGCCATTCCCTTTTGGCTTATAGTGTTTCTGTTGAGAAATCAGCTGATAGCCTTATTGGAGCTCCCTTGTATGTTACTAGCTGTTTCTCCCTCGCTGCCTTTAAATTCTTTTTCTTTAAATTTTGCCATTATAAGTATGATATGTTTCAGAGTGGGCCTCCATAGGTTCATCTTGATTGGGACCCTCTGTGCTTCCTGGACTTGTGAGAAATTTTCTTTTAGCAAGTTAGGGAAGCTTTTTCAAACAGATTTTCTATCACTTTTCTTCTCTTCTCCTTTCGGCATTCCATGATATAAATATTATCATGTTTCACATTGTCCTGCAGCTCCCTTAAACTATTTTCACTCTTTTAGAGTCATTTTTTTGTTTTGTTTTTCTGTCTGGGTGTTTTTTCCTACCTCATCCTCCAACTTACTTATTCAATCTTCGGTTTTATCTAGCCCATTTTAAATTTCTTCTAGTGTACTCTTCATTTCAGATATTGTATTCTTCATCTCCTCCTGGCTCTTATTCACAGTTTATATGTCCTTTTTCATGCTGATGTAGTTTCCAGTAAGTTTCATGTAGCTTCCATAGAGTTCCTTGTAGTTCCCATTGAGCTTCTTATAGATCCTTATAACCATTATTTTGAACTTTATGTTTGATAGATTGCCTGCCTCAATTTCATTTAGCTCTTCTTCTGGGGATTCCTCCTTTCCTTTTGACTGGGGTTGTTTCTTTGTCTCCCCATTTTAGGTGACTCTTTTTGTTTTGTTTTTCCCACATATTAGATCAATTTACTTTGCCTCCCTGTCTTCATGGTAGGAGACCTGTGGAACTTAGTGGTGTAGTCTCCTTGATCTCCTGAACTGGATGCTCTTGTGATGCCCTTTATGCTGTTTATGTGGGCCCTCTTGTTGTAATTGGGTTTTGGTTGTTGGGTTGTTCTTAGATGTGTTCTTCCCTCCAGCTGGCTGACTGAGAGTTACACTGCCCACCACATTTTGTATGCTGTTGCACAGGTGCTGCCAGAACAAAACAAAACAACCCAGGAAACAAAAACCACACCTGCAAATATAATCCTCACCCACAACCACACTATCAACAATAAATGAGCATATATTACTAAAGTTGGAAAGAGATTAAGATTATTATAAGAAAGGAAAAATGAATATAAGATGACTAATGGGATGAAAAATGATTTGGGGATGGTAGAGGGAGGAGAAATAAGTGTAGGGAATAGAAACAAAGCAAAGAAAGAAAGAAAGGAAGAAAGAAAAAAACAAAGAAAAAATTTATATCATAAATGAAAAAAGTAGGGGAGAGGCAAAATGGAGGAAGCAAAGGGAAGAGTATAATATGAGGTTTAAAAAATTTTAAAAAAGTGAAAAAATAGGAACAAAGTTGAAGAAAAACATCCACCACTGCAATATCGATGACAAATAAGCAAAGATTAATGAAGGTGCAAAGGACTAAGAAGGAAAAAAGAAAGAAAAAAAGATTATGAGATGTCTAAAGGAAAGAAATGTGATTTTGAGAGGACAGAGGGAGAAGAAATAATAAGAGTAAGGAAGAAAAACAGGCTAAGAGAGAGAAATTTTAATTTAAAATGAAAAAAAGGAAGGGCAGGAAGAAGGCAAATGGAGTGGGAGAGGGGGACAGTAAAAACTGAGATCTGAAATACAAGAACAGTGAACATTCAGGAATAAAATTGAAGAAATGCAACAACAACCACCATTTCAGCAATAAACAAGTAAAGATTAATAAATGTGGGGAGAGAATAAGGTTATTATAAGAAAGAGGAAAAGAATTTGAGATGAGCAATGGCAAGAAAAATGGTTTTGAGTGGCTAGAAGAGGGAGAAACAATAAGAGCATGGAATAAAAACAATAGTAAGAGTGTGGAATCCTTGGGACAGCCCCAGGGGGTGCTGTTCAGTCTTCAGGGAAGATGGGTGGGAGTATTTCCCCACACCCTCACCACAGCTCTTGGTCTGTCCCAGATTATTTCCAATAATGTATAGTTTCTGTTGAGTTAGCTATTTCCTATGAGGGGCAAATCTGTGTAAAAGGGCCAGCCCTTTCCTGCTTGGTGCTGATGGCAGCTGTGTTTAAGAGCCAGTGCTGGATGGGCCTTGAATATCCTTTGTTATGCCTGTCTTTAATCTCTCTGCTCTGCTGGTTTCAGTAGATCAGGGCCAGAGGAAAACTGTGTCACTAGCAGTGTCTGATAGAAATTCAGAAATTCTAGAAATTCTAGAACTTCTCCTTCTTTCCCTTGTAGACATGTACCAAGCAGGGGGTTCCTGAGTCTGGTCTCACTGATCTGCAAAGCCTGTGATCCTGCAGATGGGGGTCAAGCACACCTGCCTCTGAGGGGACCTGCCTGGCTGCAAAGTCGGGTGTTAAATTGCTGGACATGCATTCCTCAGTCTACCACTCTTTCAGGAGACTCAGGCCTGAACTCCCCTCTGCTTACCAGCCATGCTGTGTCAGGTCCCATAGTCTTTGCAGCATGACATGTTCTGTTCTTCCTGTGCAGCTGGACTCAGTGGGATTGAACTGTGCTTGCACTCTGGTTTCTTTGTTGGCAGAGCTGCTGTATGCACACACAACCACAGGGTACCTGCCAAGTCTCATCTCAGCTCCTCTTTTAAAAAGAGTCTCTATATGGCCCCCACACTGCAGCATGGAGCTCTGGGCCAGTTCTCTGCACACTGCACCTCCCTCAAAAGCACAAAATCTCTCTCAGTTAGAGCTATCCACAGCTTGCCACTGCCTCTGACAGTTTTAGGAGATAGTTTCTCTCTGGAACTCTCCAGGTTTACGCTGCAGCTATGGATGTGCTACCTACTGTGTGTGCGTAGCTTAAGTCTCCCAGACTTTGTATATACTTCCAAATCTCTCCTGATTGGAGTTGGTGGTTTTCCTGTGTGGGACCAGGAACTTGCTCTGGGAGAGCAGGTAGCCACTGCATTGTGTTTTGTGTCTGTTGTCTCCTCTGCTGCAGGCACTGTGGCCAGGGCATTTCCTCTTCATCTTACAAAATCTCTTAGTGGGCAAGGCGAAGCACCTTCTGTACTATTTGGCTTCAGAAATTCATATCAGTTGAGATTCTGTTGATTGTTCAGGTCACTTGTCGAAAGATCAGCCAAGATCCATGCTGGGGGCACAAGCGAATGGACTCAGCTTCCACCTATTCAGCTGCCATCTTCTGAATTCCTATTTTTGTTTTTTAAAAATTTTCCTTTCAACAATATTTCTGTAGTTTTCAGAGTACAAATGTTTCACCTTATTGATTAGGTTTATTCTTAGGTATTTTTTTCTATCTGATGCTATTATAAATGAAATTTTTCCTTTATTTGTTGACTGTTCATTGTTAGTATATTGAAACACACACAATTTTGTGTGTTGCTATTGTATCCTGTAACTTCAGTGAATTTATTAGGTCAAACAGTATTTGTGTGGAATCCTTGGGGTATTCTAAATACAAGATTTTGTTATCTGTGAAGAGAGATAATTTTACTTCTTTCTTTCCTTTTAGATGGTATTTTTATATTTCTATTGCCTCATTACTGTGGCCGGACTCCCAATTCCATGTCAAATAAAAGTGGTGAGAGTGGCATTATTGATTGTTACTGACAGTAGAGGAAACACTTTCAGTTTTTCACCATTGAGTATGATGTTACTGTGGGCTTATCATAAATGACCTTTAATACATTAAGGTAGTTTTGGGCTACTCCTTTTATGTAGTGCTTTTATCACATGAGTGTTGAATCTTGTCAAATGCTTTTTCTCAATCAATTGATAAGATAATGCCATTTTTGTCCTTCATACTGTTACTATGGTGCATTACATTGACTGATTTTCTCATGAAGAACCAACCTTTTATTCCAGGAATACATTTCACTTGGTCATGATGCATTTTTTTAATGTGCCTTTAAATTTCATTTGCTTGTATTTTGTTGAGGATTTTTGCATGAAATTCATTAGGGGTATTGCTCTGTAGTTTTCTTTTCTTGTAATGTCTTTGTTTGGCTTTGGTAATATGGGCTTACAGAATGCTGGTCTTATAGAATGAAGTTGGAAGTTTTCCATCCTCTTCAAATTTTTGCAAAGTTTCCAGCAGGATTGGTGTAATTTTTTTAAATTTTTGGAAAATTTTCCTATGAAGACATCTGGTCCTGGGCTGCTATTGTTATTAGGAGGTTTTTGATTACAGATTCAGTCTCCCTACTCATTCTTGATCTGTTTAGATTTTCTATTTTTTGTAATTAAGCTTTGGTAGGTTATGTATTTCTAGGAATTTATCCAGTCCTTCTAGGTTATTCAATTTATCAGCATACAATTATTCATAGTATTCACTTATAATTATTTTAATATTTGTGGCCTTGGTTATAATATTTCCTCTTTTATTTCTAATGTTAGTTATTCCACCCTTCTTTGTCTCTTTTGATTTTTGGTTAATCTACTAAAGCAGCAATCCCCAACCTTTTTGGTACCAGGGAAAAGTTTGTGGAAGGCAATCTGTCAATGGACAGAGGGCTGGGTGGTGGGGGCATGGGAATAGAGGAGGTGGACCCCAGGCGATTACATGACTGAAGCTATGCTCGCTTGCTCACCGCTCACGTCCTGCTGTGTGGCCAGGTTTCTAACAGGCCACAGACCAGTATTGGTCCACAGCCCAAAGTCTGGGCACCCCTGTTCTAAAGGGTTTGTCAACTTTTGAATTTTTTAGAAAACTAAATCATATATATTGATTTTTTCTATTCTTTCCTATTCTCGATTTTCATATGTCTACTCTAATCTTTATTTCTTCTCTTGTGCTAACTTTGGATTTTTTTGTTATTCTAGTTTCTGAGGTTTAGAGTCAGATTGTTGGCTTGAGTTGTTTTATTTTTTTTCTTAATGTACACACCTACAGCTATAAACTTTCTTTTTAGCACTGTCATTGCTGCGTTCTATAAGTATTGGTATGTTATGTTTTCATTTTCATTTCTTTCAAGGTATTTTAAAATTTTTCTGTCTTTTTTTCTAACTCACTGGTTGTTTAGAATATATTGTTTTTTTTTAATAAATAGTTGCAGATTTTTATAAACATTCTTTGTGCTGTTGATTTACTTTTATTCTATTATGACTGAACAAATATTTTGTATTATTCCTATATTTTTTAAGTTCGTTAAGACTTGTTTTATGTCCTAACATATAGTTTACACTGAAATGTTCCATGAGAAAAATGTATAATCTATTGTTGTTGGCTGTAGTATTCTTATATGTCTGTTAGGTTCAAGTGATCCATTGTGGTGTCAAGTCCTCTATTTCTTTATTGATATTCTCTCAGATTTTCTTATCTATTATTGAATGTGAAGTATGAAATATTCTCCTATTTTCATATTGCTACTTCTTCCTTCAATTCTGTCAATTTTGTGTCACATATTTAGGTGCTTTGAGGTTTGTTGCATGAATATAATTGTTATATCCTCTTGGTGATCAACCATATTATCAATATAATGTTCTTCTTTGTCTCTTGTACTTTTTTTTTATTCAAAGTCCGTTTTATCTGGTATCAGCATAGCTATGCCTCTCTTTCATCACTTGCATAGAATATCTTCTTTCATTCTTTGACTCCTATCCTATGTATGTTTTTATGTATAAAGTGAATCTCTTGTAGACAGCAAATAGATTCCATTAAAAAAAATTAGCCAATCTCCCTGGCTGGTGTAGCTCAGTGGATTGAGTGTGGGCTGTGAACCAAAGCATCAGAGGTTCGATTCCCAGTCAGGGCACATGCCTGGGTTGCAGGCCACGGCCCCCAGCAACCGCACATTGATGTTTCTCTCTCTCTCTCAAAATAAATAAATAAAATCTTTAAAAAAATTAGCCAATCTAAACTTTTATTTTGATGTTAATTAATTTACATTTAAAGTAATTACAGATAGTGAAGGATTTACTGTTGTCATTTTGTTGTTTTCTGTATGTCTTTTTTGGTCCTTTTTTCTCTTACTGCCTTCTTTTGTATTTTGTTGATTTTTCTTATAGTGATTGATATTTTAATTTTGGTTACCATTGCAATGATATAGAATATCTTAAATTATAGGATTCTATTTTATTGTCTTAACGACTTCAATTGCAGAACAAACCTCCACTTCTTTAGAACTCCCCACCCTTTGTGTTATAAATATCAAGTTACATCTTTATATATTGTATACTCTTACATAGATTACAGTTTTTCATTATGTTTTTGTCATTTAAATTCTACGCACAAATTCACACTAGTAAAAGCTAGACTATTTGCCCATACATTTACCTTTACTGAGGAACCTATTTTAGTATGGTTTCATGTTGCTGTCCATCATTGGTTCATTTTAATTTGAAGAAATCTCATTAACAATTCTTGTAGAGTAGGTCTAGTGGTAAGGAACTCTCTCAACTTTCCTTTACCTGGGAAAACCTTAATTTCTTTCTCATTTTTGAAGGAAAGCTTTACCAGATACAGATTCTTGGTTGAGATTTTTTTTTTCTTTCAGCATGTGGATATCAAGCCATTTCCTTCTAGCTAGCAATATTCTTCTGAAATCCAATGATAATGTTATGGAAGCTCTTTGTATGTTTCAAGTCACTTTGCTCTTGCTGCTTTCAAGATTCTCTCTCACTTTATACAATTTAGTTCTAATGTGGGTTGATATGGTTTGTATATTTCTAGGTGGAGATTTTGGGGCTCCTTGAATTTTTATGTCCAGTTATATCCTCAGATATGGAATGTTTTCAGACATTAATTATTCAAAAAGCTCTGTTTCTTCCCCTTCCAGGGATTCTCGTGATGTTTACATTCTTCTGTTGATAGTGGCCCAAAAGTTCAAGTGCTCTTTGTTTTTCTTCATTTATCTTTTCCTTTTTTTGCCCCATTTCTTTTTCTTTTTTCATTTTTTGCTTCTCTGACTTTATTTCCTATGAGTTTTATGTTCACTGATGCATTTCTACCTAATCAAATCTGATACCAAAAACCTCTAATAAATTTTTTAGAGCAGTTACTGTGTTTTTCAGCTCCAGGATTTCTGATTTTTTTAAATATGTTTTATCTCTTTGTTGATATTTTCATTTTGTTCATGCATAGCTTTTCTGACTTTGTTTAGTTGTGTATGTTCTTTTCTTTAGCTGACTGAGCAACTTTACAACAGTCATAAATTCTTTATCAAGCAGCTCATAGTTTTGCACTTCTTTAGAGGAGGTAAATCAAGGTATATTTTCCTTCCTTTAATGGGGGGTATATTTCCCTGTTTACTTGTATAATTTACAAATGTTTTTGCTGAAATTTGGGCATATAAAAATTACTTCATCTATTAGTCTTTGTGTATGAACATTGACTTTGTGTAGGGGAAGACCTACACAAAACAGCCCAACTGGGGGTTATAGGACCCCATTAACCTTTTATAAACTCTCTCCTGTTAGCATCTGCCTACAGAACTGGGGCTATTGCATCCTGATTACCTCTGTTTTCAGCAGATTCCAAACTCTGGATTCAATATGGACAATGCTTTGGGACAGGTGAGGCAGAAACCAGTTTCTCATGCACACCTCCTGCCTCTACCAAGATAAGCCAGATTTTGGATGCATGGTCTTTTGAACTCTTTTGTTTCTATCTGAAGGTAGGAGCTTCAGTATGAGGTGATCCTCCTCATTCTTCCATGCTATGACACATACCATGACAGGCATAAATGGGCAAATGATATGCTGTGAAAAAATGTCTACCCCTTTCACTGTGGTCCATCCTTAGTTTTACAGTGGCCTAATGCTATAGCTTTTCAACTGGTCTTTAGAGTCACACAAAGGTATGTATATTGTTAACCAGTGTTCCTATGAAGAAGATCAGCCTGTAGCTTCTTAGTTTGCCATTTGCACATCAGAAGGCAAAACTAGGATGTTAATTTTTATTTTTTAAAAATTTTTAATTTATTTTTTATTATGTTTATTTTTTATTTTAATCATTGTTCAAGTACAGTTTTCTCCCTTTACTATTTTTTAATTTATTTTTTCCCAATTCTTAAAATCATCAGTTAATATTTTTATTTGTTTCTAATTTTAAAATAATATTGAGATATAATTCATATGTAACCTGTTTCAAGTGTACAACACAATGTTTTGACATTGTTATGTATTGTGAAATAGTTACCACAATAAATCTAATATCAGTTAATATTTATTAGTGAAGGTTTAGTATTAGAAATGTGGCCAAAATCAGCTATCACGTGACCAATAAATAAAAGTTTACTTTTTGCCATGGCTGAGTGGCTTAGTTGGTTGGAATGTCAACCTATACATCAAAAGGTTGTGGGTTTGGTCTCTGGTCAAGACACATACCTAAGTTGTAGGTTTGACCCCCATTTGGGGTACATACAGGAGGTAACTGATTGATGTTTCACTCTCAGACTGATATTTCTCTCTCTTGCTCTTTCTCTCCCTTCCTCTCTCTCTAAAATCAATAAACATATCCTCAGGTAAGGAGTAAAAAATGTTTCAAACAGATTCCAAGTCTTTTATTTATTTATTAATTCATTCAATCAGCTTATAAATCAACTTTATTGAAGCATAATTTATATTTAATACATGTGAAGTTTATAGTTTAGTGAGTTTTGACAAATGTATACAGCCATGTAATCTCTACAAAAATCTATATATATATATATATATATATATAATACTTCTGTTACCACTCCAAATTCTTTTGTGCCTCTTTATAGTCAGTCTCTCCCACCATAACCACCCAAGTCCCCTACCTCAGGCAACCATTGATCTGCTTTTTGTCACTGTGATTAGGTTTTCCTTTGGTAGAATTTCACATAAATTGAATTATACAAGAGGTTCTTCTATGTCTAGCTTCTTTTGCTCAGCATAATTTTGATAACTTACTTTCTTAGAAAGCGGTATATAATAGAAAGGAATTTTGTACTGAGTAATTTACATTCCTACATGTTTTTTTCTCAAAGTCAGTAATAATTAGAATTACATGTTTTAAAATGGTAGCCTTATCAACTATCCTATAAACAAAGATTGGCTACACTACAGTTTTGAAAAGGACAGTATGATATGGAATGTGAAAGTGTTCAAATTCCTATACAATTCAATTATCACTTGAAACTTCCAGAGACTAAAGTCTAAAGTATTAACATAAATTAAATACAGCAATGTTAAACTTGGTGTCACCATTTCTATTTTTCTATTATAATAATGAGCCCACTCATAATGAGGAAAAAATGTTTTCATCGAGGAGAAACTTCTCATTAAAGAAATGAAACACACACCTAGATAGCCTTGGTGATTAGTGATTAGATATCTCTAATCACTAATGTAAATAAGAGTTTCAGTGTCATAGTCTTTATTTACTTATAACTACAATAACACTAGTTTCTTATTAAGTTATATGAATCTCATTTATCAAGAAATGTGTGTACATATATAAAGATATATAGGGGAAGGACCTTCTAAATTTTGAAGTGCCTTAGATTTTAAAAGTTCCTTTAAAATATAAGCATTACTATTTAGAATGTAACTAAGGTTTTTTAAAAGCTTTATTTATTTATTTTTAGAGAGGGAAGGGAGCGAGAAAGAGAGAGAGAGAAACATCAATGTGCGGTTGCTGGGGGCCGTGGCCTGCAACCCAGGCATGTGCCCTCGTTGGGAATCGAACCTGTGATGCTTTAGTTCGCAGCCTGTGCTCAATCCACTGAGCTATGCCAGCCAGGGAATGTAACTAAGTTTTAAAAATGAAAATAATATAAGCACTAAGTATAAATAAGAATATGTCTATAAATAGCTCTATAAAAGAAATATTTTAAATGAATTTCTATTTTTCAGGTTTTCTTCTGGCTTGTTTGTATTACTAGGCCTCCTTTTTTAAAGATTTTTATTTATTAATTTTTAGAGAGGGAAGGGGAATAGAGAGAGAAACATCAATGTGTGGTTGGTGGGGGCCATGGCCTGCAACCTAGGCATGTGCCCTGACTGGGAATCAAACCTGTGATGCCTGGTTCACAGCCCGCGCTCAGTCCACTGAGCTATGCCAGCCAGGGCCTCCTTCTCTTCTTAAAAGAATGCAGATTGTATTAGGGCCCCACCTGGAAGACCTCATTTAACCTTAAGGGCCTTTTTTAAAGGGCCTATCTCTAAATATAGTTATATTGGCGATCAGGGCTTCAACATACGACTTTTGGAGGAACACAGCTCAGTCCATAACAAACAATTTAATAGATTATAAGGTTTTGGCAAATTGTAAAGTGAATGTTTTTGTTTAATTGTAATACAGCTAGATTGTTCCAATATTGTCAGATGAATTTAATGATTTATAAAACCGTTATCTTCCCATTCTAAAAATATGAAGTATTTCATAGATTGAGATGGATGGTAATAACCAAAGCCACATACACTGTCTAATAGTGCTTATTTGGGGCAGTCACCTTCATACTGGCAATGTTTCTAAAGAGATTTAGTGTCTGTCAGTAGTCAGTAAACAGACTTTTATTTAGACACAGGTTGATAGTTAAAAGGTAGCTTTATAAAGTAAATGGTTGTTTCTCTGTCAACATAAAAAAATGGAAACACTTACTTTTAGCACTGAAGGCAAACATGTATTTGCTTATTTAGGACAATCTTGGTTATCATGCCCAGAGACCAGTCGCTATGCACGATATACTTGTCAGCTTTCATTTTTTTTTTTTTTTTTACCATGGCCTCTTACAGGACTCCTTAGATAATATTGTACAAAAGGCCAAAAACTAGTTGTGTGGACCTTACATCCTGGGTCCTAACAAAAAATAACTCCAAATGTCCATTATGCTGGACATATGAAACTGCACCAACAATATTCCTGCTTTTTATAACCTGTTCTATATGAAAATTAGGCATATCACTTTTTATAGCTCTCTTTGCACTACATTTAGCGTAGCACTTTGTGCAATTAGGCATATGAAAAATGGTTAGGATAATGATGATGATTGTGATGATCTCTCATGATTATATATTTCCACTGATCTATGGGACTTCCCTTAAATGCTCTTTGTGAATAACTATTGACTCCATATGACTGAGAGAAATATATCCCCCTCACTCAGTTGGATATATCCTATCTGTTAATAGTAACATATTTTTACTGTCTCTTCTTAAAGGTTTTTAAATTGTCTTTATTTCATTGATTTGTTTCACTAGACTATTTGTTACAATGTCTTCTTTCATTTATGAAAATTGTTGAATCTCCATCCCATTAAGCCCTAACTATCAAATCCTATTTTTAGGCCTTGCATTGTTTTCTCATAAACTATTTAGTCAATGTGAATCATTTAACCTAAAGTACCCAAATGCTATCTGCTATGATCTAAAACTTTTAAAAATGTATTATTAAGTCAAAAATATTAATAAATACACTGAAATCTGAATTTAAGCATTGGGCATTAGTTATATGTTAGACAAAGGAGATTTTCATATGTAAAGGGTTATTAATTGATTAAATCTATTTTCCTCTATTTTCAACTGTGACTGTGCAACTGAAAATGTACTTTTTTGGTAGTACTTTTTACAAATGTAAGCAAATAATTATGTTATTATTTGTTTAGAAACTCTCTCCTGAATCAGATTCCTGTCCACGTGGGAAGGGATTTGTCTTGATCGCTGTTGATCTCTAATACTTGTCATAGTGTTTGGGACATATTAGATTTTCAATGATATACTCAGAATAAATGAATAAATCATTAAATGAGTTAATATATTGCACAGATTTCATGATTCACATTTAGAACACAATTCTAACTTCTTACTACATTCCAGTGATTTTTAACTGAAGGTGGTTGCTCCTTAGGGGTCATTGGGCAACATATGGAGACAGTTTTAGTTGTCACCACTGGGGGCATGAGCTACATGAATCTAGTGTCCAGAAATGTTGTTTAACACCCTATGTTACACAGGTCAGCCACCCACAGCACAGACTTCTGCTTTGCTAATAGGCTTCTGCTGAGGTTGAGAAACTCACCCTCATGGTCAGGGTACCGTATTCCTCCAACCATGTCTTGGGCTTATTTCCCTTTCCCTTTCACTTACTACATTCAGTTTGTCCTGAAATGCTAGCACATGCTTATCTACATCAAGCTTTTAGGGCCTCTCCCTCTGGTGTAGGCTTGGAAACTTTTTCTCTGTCTTTTGTATAAATAACTACTCATCTTTTAGGTTTCAGCTTAGCTTTCCACCAATCATGATGATTGTTTCTGTCCTAAATTATTTTTATAATAATTATTTTTATTGTATTTTCTGCTACAATTTTCCCCCTTATACCCTTTTTCACTTCCACCTACTCCTTCCCCCACAATTTCTAAATTTTTGTGTTTATTTCCTATACAACAGTATTAACATACATAATTACAGGTATGTGTATATACTTTGGTTCCAAGCTCCATTAGACTGTATATTCATGAAAATGGGGGCTTTACTTAGCATAACAATAGCACATATTAAAAGCACAACAATTTGTTAACAGCAGGAAGAAGAGCAATATGGTTGGAATTTGAGATTTGTACAGGCAAAATTAAATAAATAGGTTGGCAAGGACTTAAAGGTCATTGATTATCCTTTCAAAGTTTTCCTAAGTGCAGTAACAAACCATTACATTATCTTCAAAGGGAAGTAATCAGGTCTGATGTTTTAAAAGACTACTCTGGCTGCTATGGAGAGGTTGGATTAGAATGGGAGAGCATAGGGACAAGATAACCATTAGAGAAAAGAACATGAGACATGAGAGTGGTCTTTATGGTGATGGTTGGTGGCTTGGGTTTTTATGCTGAAAGTGGATATGGTAAGTGGTAACGAACTTTAGGTATATTTGGAAGTAAAAGCAAGGACATCTTTATGTACTGGATGTTTAAGATAAAAGAAATAGATTCATCAAGGGTAATGTTTTAGTGCTTTTAACTTAAGCACTTGGTAGGAATTCATTCCCTGTCTTGTCTTGGAGATGATTAAAGAAGTAAAACATTTAAAGAAATAATAAACAGTGTCATTTGAACAATATCATGCTTGTGATGCTATTTACATCAACAAAGGAGGAATATCAGTTTATTGGATGTCTGCAGTCTAGAGAGTAATATCATTTTGATATGTGAGATTGACATTTATCACCATATAACTGCTGTTAGAAACTGAAGCCTACATCCAATTTGTACAGAGTGAAGCTACAGAAATGTTATAGACATGGATCCACCAACATTGAGAAGTGAACTAAAATACGTGATGCAAATATAAGAGACCAAAAGAGCATCTAGTGAGGAGAACAGGGATTCAGGGAAACCCAAAAGGCAGATTTTTTCCAGGAGGCAAGGGTAGCCACCTGGGTTGAATGTGCAGAGTTTGTGTCAGATGAGCACAGAGCAGGATTCTTTGGGGTTTGGTAACACAGGTGAAATTCAGTACTTATGGATTTGTGCTAAAGGATGGACATGAAGGACAAATTGATATTTAAATGATATTTGAGTAGAAATAGACTTTTTGAAGAGCTAATTCAGAGTACTTTAAAATTTTGGTCACTTACTATATGCTAGTCATTCCTCTAAGTCGGAGATGTCAAACTCATTTTCACTAGGGGTCACATCAACCTTGCAGTTGCCTTCAAAGGGCCGAATGTAATTTAGGACTGCATAAATGTAACGACTCCTTACCTAGGGGCAAGGAGCTTGGCACTGCTGCCAGGTAGAAACAAGGTGCCGGGTCAGATAAAATAAGGTGGAGGGCCAGATTTGGCCCGGAGGCCTTGTGTTTGCCACCTGTGCTCTAAGTGTAGAGGTAATCATCTACATAGTTCACCCCAAAACTCTGAGGTATCCACTGTTATCAGGCCCACTTTATAGATATGGAAACTGAATCATAAAGAATTCAAGTAACTTACCCAACGTGTATAGGTAACAAGCCATGAAGCCAGGCTATAAGTCTGGATGGCTGTCTTCAAAGGCAACACTTAACTTGAGTACTACTCTGGTTTTTAATGTCCATTGCATTGCCTTAGAAAGAACATCATGGAGCTGGAAGCTCGTGTAGAGATCAAGGATTCTGACTAAGGGAAGCTGAATGGGTCACATATTTGGTAACCTCTGAATAACTTAGCTTTTCTCCCTGGGAAGCAAGGACATAGGCACTGCCATTTTCCTCTGATGATTTTTCTTAGGATTCCTTTGCAACCTAGAAAATAAATTCTTTTAAAAATATATCGATAAATTCAAGCGCATTGTGGTCTGGCAAAAATCATTCAGTGTCATTTACTGTATTTTTTAGATATTTATCTCTAAGACTAATGCTCAGAAATTAATATATTTTCTTCATTCCAAATTTTGCATATTCCATCACCAAAACACTTAATACTTGTTATAGAAACTTCTATCTTTCCAGGTATATTTTAGTTCTATTTCTTTAATAAAATGTACTAACATTACCCCAGCTCATTCATATTTGCTCTTTTCTTTAACTTTGTCTTTGCAGTTGGTTTCATATTTTATCATATAGCCTAGTTTTCTAATAAGAAACCCTTAAGTATGGAGACATATTTTCAGAATCTGGGATAGTTCCTAAATGACTTAGCACAATGAATATGAGTTTGTAAATGAACTACCTTGGAGATGACCTGTTAACTGATTGAAAATTTTCTATTTTCAAAGATTATTTTGATAATACTACCATATATAATATCTTGATTTTTAGTCAAATATTTTAATTAAAATTCAGAATTTAATATATTTATTAATTCTTGTATTTAGACATAATAATCACTAAATATTCAGTTAGATAATCCTAATTATTATGTAAATTTTGATAACTACATAGTTGTACTTTAAAATCATATCAGCATATTTAATTTTTATTTATGATTACTCTGGAATTCAGTTTAACAATTCTTAAGAAAGACTGCCACATTCTAGAGAAAAAGTGATCAGGTTAGTGTAGATGAAATTTATTGTTCTGTATTTGGTGATTCTATAGAGCTATACAGAACAAATGTACACTTTATATTAAACTCATGTTAGATATAGACAGTGTACTTTTCTCAATCTTCTCCATGCTGAAGCATGACCTCTGCACTCTTTATACCATCAAACTCTTCAATGCTGCTGTTACTTTGAAATTCATCTACAATTCCTGCAACCAATCTTCTCTATATCCCTACTCCTTATAATTTTATATTTCAATGTGACATTTTCCTATCCAAACAGATCAGTTGTTTATAAAGAAAAAATTGCCTATATCTGATATTTCTGGCTAAGTTAATAAATATTTCATTGCCACATATCCTCTCTATCTGTAAAATCCAGCCATCATTTTAACTTCTGAGTGGAAAGGGAAATCATTATAGGGGCCTTTCATCTTATTAGCAGATGTGTACTTAGTTTCTGTAACAAAATATATTTATAATCTTCTGTAAGTCTCAGCATCACAATTTTTCAATTGAAACTATCTATAACAACATTTCCTTAAACAGAATTTACAAATGTGTCATAAATATTTATATGTGTCTGTAAGCATTCTGAATGTATGTATGTGAAAAACTGTATATACACATTCAAGTCCAAACACTCACAGATCACTGATCAGCTAGTTTATGTTATTTAAATCCAAAATTTAGCTCTTTCAACAAATTGCCTTGAAAACAGTGGCCATAAATCATAATTTTAATTTCTGTTGTTATCCTAAGACTTAATAGAAATGGTAAGATTTTTTTTTCTTTTCCCTACACATCTCTCCTTTCTTTCACTTGTGCCTTTGTTAATTAATGAGTAAAGTTACTGAGTCTACAGGGCTTATAGCTAATCAGGGAGTTTCATTTATTGGTTTAGGTAAAAGCTTTCAGAATGTTAATACATCACCCAAGGTGTGCCTCGGAGCATACTTTTGGCTGGAAATACTTCCAAAGAGAATAGTCTGGAAAGAACATTTAGCTTAAGTTTGGAATTTACCTCCCCAGGCAACTCATATCTTGTCCCTCCCTATTAAGTTACTCTTCCATTTTATATATTTATATTTTATAAAATGAATATTTTAATTAGGATTGCTTTTTAAAATTTTTATTTATATTTGGATGCTAAAACAGGTAATTTTTTCCTTTAATCCTTTCCCTCATTTCCCACAAACTAGCCATCAACCTTTGATGATTTTATTCTCACTTTTGATACTTCCATTTGGCAAAGTGTTATATTCCAGTCAGAAGTTTGTAATGTCCTTTTTACTGAAGGACCTTTACCTTGGCAGATGTCTCTCTAACCTAAATATTTGCTTATGATCTCGCCAAATGTTCCAACAATGCTGGCAAAGTACAATATTTTTTCTCAGAAGAGATATTTATATTTCTTCCTTTCAACCATTTTGTTAGAGATCATCATAGAACCCACTTAGTAAATCACCACAGACATAACAGATTATAAATTCAGTCTTTGGTAAACTTTGTTTCAAGTGTATCTCCTCCTCTTTCCCCAAAGAGGAAGCAATGCTTAATATGAACCCAGAAATGCTGCCAGTCAGTTTTCTCAAAAACTGCAGATTCTTGAGTTTTTAGATTTTTATATATTATGCCACAGGCAGAAAAGTACCAGGGAACAGCACTGCAGGGCTTGGTATGTGGAGCTTGCACCTGCTGACACGGCTTTGATTTTGAAACTCTTCTTGTATAAGTACTGAGGTTTGCTGTTGGTGCCATACCCCACCTGTTGGCTATTCACCCCATTTAGGGTGCTGCCCACTGAGCTTACTGTTGAGAATCGTTGGCAAAACCCCATGGTACCGAGGCTCTTGAAGATAGCCGAATACATACAGAGTAGGACCCACCCACTGATTCCTTTGGTTTCCGAACTTTTGAAACAGCTCTGACTTAGAGAGCTCTGTAAGTGAAAAGTTTTAAGAAACTTCCCCATGATTATTAACCATTTTGTAATCCAAGTACATAACCACACATTCCCTCTAAAGACACCAGGACAGCTGTTACTTGTGGATTTCTGGAGCAGTCATTGCATCATTTCAGGCACACATTTCTCATTTTGATATAAAGGTGGTGGGATTTGGTACCTGCACGGATACAAGCTGTGTCTCTGCATTGAACATGCCTCATAGAGAGCAACAATTTAAATAAAGCAATGTGTGGTATTTTGAAATTGATCTAAGTATCTCTAGAATTGTTTCCTGGCGTGATGAAAGCGGACTAAATAGGAAATAGAGGAGTTTTGAGGGCTTGTATATGCAGGAATAATAGCACTTGTTTAAGAGCTTTATTGCTGTATTTATTCCCTAAGAGAAAGAGGATAATAACATGCATCTCACATGACTGAAGAAATCCAAATAAAAAGACAAGGGTATATATCATTATTAATAATTATAATGTCTACTTAGGAAATTACACAGAAATGCTGCCTGCCATTCTGGCCATAGGTGACTGAAAATTGGTGGGTACCTGACCCAAGATCTTCAATCCAGATGTTTACCATTTTGCTAAACATAAGACTAATACATTATGCTTTGTATTTGTGCAAATTCAAAATTCATGTCTACTTTAGTCAGCCTTCAGAGCAACATGCCAACTTTGGCACTCCCTGGAACATTGGTTATTGCCTAATTGTCCTGTTTCTTTATTTTGTCCATCCCACAATTTAATTTTGAGTCTTATGTTTTCTGATATGTTGATTTCCTAAAAGCCCCATCTCCCCTGACCATCTCTATAGTCTGTGACTTAATACTACTAAAAAATATGACTGCATGGTCATGTTTTATTTTAATATATTCTAGACCTGTATTGTCCAATATAGTAGCTGCTATCCACAAATGGCTATTTAAATTACTTTAAGTTAAATAATATTAAAATTTTAGCTTTTATGGAGTATCTAATATTTAGTAAAACACATAGGAACAGAAAACCAAATGGTGGTTGTCAGGGTCTTGGGGAGGGAGACATAGAGAGGTACCACTTAATAGGTATAGAATTTTGGTTACATATGATAATTAAGTTCTAGAGTTCTGCTATTCATTTTTGTGCCTGTAGTTAACAATACTGTATTGTACAATTAAAATTCTAAGAGGTTAGATCTCATGTTACGTGTTCTTACCTTATTAATAATGAAAGAAATTCAGTTCCTTAGTCCCATTAGCAAATTTTCAAGTGCTTAATAGCCATATATGGCAATGGCTACCAGATTGGAAAATACAAATCTAGAACATTCTCATCATTATAGAAATTTCTATTAGCAACATGAAACTCTATTTATTTGTTTGAAACTTGTTTAATATCTCAAGAGAAAGCAAATTCTTTGAATTAGATAAAGCACATAGATTGTAAGTAATAGCCAACATAATTCTAACAAGTTCATCAACAAAGGCAATATATTTACTCATTTATACTGGGAAGGAGGTTCGATTCAACTGCATATAGACTTCTTCAATAACCTATATATATATAATTCATATATATGTGTATATATATATATATATATATATATGTCTTTCTGTTCTTATTTGTGTCAGTTTTTGTCTAAGAGCTGCTTTTTCAACATGGCATGATTATGATTTCCAGGACTACAGAGTTCTACAAATCTAACAACATTACCAATTTTATCAGAAGACAGAAGAAGTGTTTTTCCTTTAGCAAAAATCACAAACCTTTCCTGAAATATGGCAGCCCAAATTTCATCACTTTCTTACCTGTAAACAGATCTGTGGTCAAAGAATAGGATGACATGGTTTAGTTTAAGAATCAAAGTAAGAATGTGTGGATGAATGAATAAGAATCAGGATAGTTAAAGAGAGGGACTGGTTGGTAGGAAGGTACCCAAAATGTCTCTATTACAGTGATTCTTACAGAAGGGATTTTGCCCTTCAGGGAACACTTGGCAACATTTATTGTCATGACTGGAGATGTTCTACTGGCATCTAGTGGGCAGAGGCCAAGGATTCCGCTCAATATCCTACAGTGCACGGTACAGTCCACAAAGAGCTATCTGAGCCAACATCAACAGGGCTGAAGTAGGAAATCCTGTTCTGTGAGATTGTACCATATGGAACCTAGTTTAAATTTAAAAAGTAACTTGGATGACTTGCATAACTGAAAAATACAGTGTTAGACCTGGTGTCAAGCATGATCTGATCCAGAGATTTGCAAAGTCTCACACACCCCATCAGCACTTCCTCGAAATTATCTTGGCTCTTCTATCATCTCTATTCTCAAATCCTTCCCCATGATAGCACCAGTGGTTGCCACACTCCCACATTGCTACATTTATGCAACAAACCATCTACTGAAGAGAAAAGTATTTTTCTAGTAGCTTTCAGAAAAGAGAGGAAACTTACTCTTCAGAACCTGTCAGCAAAAAGCTGTATCACATGTCCATTCCCAGACCAGTCTATAACTAAGAATTTGGTCACTTTCACCTAACTGTTAAAGAGCTGAAAACAGGAGGTGTGTCATTTTATGAAGAACAACCTGGACACACTGGTTGTAAATGGGGAGACTGGCTGCAGATAGACAACTAACAAATATTGACTAGTGTTGATGGATTGCATTAGTATTACCTCTAGTAAGCATCTGGCAGACTCGAACTGGTGTGTGACTCCAAAACAACTTGGAAGTGAAACTGCAGAAATGAGAAGGGGACCAAGTACATTCAAGAAAAGCCTGAAGCATGTGTTTGATCAAAGAACTGATTTCCTGCTGGTTCCTTGTAATCTGAGTCTTTTGAATCACCCACCATAACATTTTATACAATATTCCATTTCAAAAAATAGATAATATCTATGTTTATACTTCCTCATGTGAAGTTTTCAAGTTCATTGTATCTGTTGCTTTCAGAATTAAATTTTAAAAATGAATAATTGTGAGGAGTAACTCTATATTTATAAATGCTCAATTAACATAACTATGATTGTTATTATTCAAAGGTATTCAAATATCTAAGAGCATATACCCTTCCCATTTCACTGTTTTTGATCTAAGAATTACTGGACAATACTTCCATGATCCTTTTTAAATTACATCTGTTGAATTCATAAATATATTATTTGCAACTATTTTTTGATATTCTATAACAGACTCAAAATTGTCTTCTTCATTCCTATTATTTAATAAAGGCTCTTTTCTAGAATCTGGGGATTTATTTTATTAATAGACAAATAAGCAGATATAATTAATTTGCATATTTTCTATTATTTGCCAAAGTCATAACCTTCAGTTCTTAGAAGAGAGGAAAACATTAACTATACTTTCTATGAGACTTAAAGAGAGAAAACATAGCAGATATATGCTGTTGTTTTAACTGTCCTTTTTTCATATAAATAATCAGAAAAATAGAATTAAAAGTTAGAGAAAATTTTCAATTTAACTTCTTCAGGATGGATAAAAATTTTTACTTCTAAAATACCTATGCATAAACCTAACCAAGGATATAAAAGACTTGTATTTAGAAAATTAATAATAAGACACTGAAGAAAGAAACTGAAGAAGATACACTGAAGTGGAAGCACATACTGTGTTCATGGATTGGAATAATTAACATCACTAAAATGTTCATACTACCCAAAGCAATCTGTAGGTTCAACACAATTCTTACCAAAATTCCAATGAAGTATGTCATAGAACTAAGACAAATATTTAAAAAATTTATATGGAACCACAAATGGCTCTACATAGCAACAACATTCTTGAGAAAAAAGAAACAAATTGGAGGAATCACACTACCTGATATCAAATTATACTATTATACCTATAGTAATCAAAACAGAGTGGTACTGACATAAAAACAGACAGATCAATGGAATAGAACAGAGAGCCCAGAAAAAAGCCCACACCTTTATAGTCAATTAATATTTGACAGAGGAAGCAAGCACATATAATGGACTAAAGATAGTTTGTTCAATAAATGGTGTTGAGAAAATTAGACAGATACACACAGAAAAATAAAACTAGACCACCTTCTTATACCACACACAAGAATAAATTCAAAATGGATAAAACACTTAGATGTTCACTTAAAACCATAAAAATAGTAGAAGAAAACATAGGCAGCAAAATCTCTGACATTTCTCATAGCAATATTTTATCTGATATATCTCCCCAGGCAAGGGAAGCAAAAGAACAAATAAACAAATGGTACTATATCAAACTAAAAAGTTTTTGCACAGCAAAGAAAATCATCAACAAAATAAAAAGACAACCCACTGAATGGGAGAGCATATTCACTAATATGCCTGATAAAGGGTTAATATCTAAAATTTATAAAGAACTTATAAAACTCGACACTAAAAAAAAATTTTTGAGGTCTGAATATCACGTTTTATTGATTGCCTCATATATAGTTCCACACAGCAGCCCTTCACCCTGACCCTCTAACCCCTTCTCTCCAAGACATTGTAGAATATTGTATGTGCTTCAGGTACACAAGTCAATAAAAGGCAGGACAGATAGATTTTTTTTAAATCCCCTTTCTCTCACCTAAGGAAACCCCTTAGGTCCTCTGTGCCTGAGGAGATGTCTGGGAGACCTCTTCATGCCACAGTTTAGAAATCTTACATTCCTTTTCCAATTTTTCATAGTATTACATGTACAGAGGAACCACAGCTGATTTACTGTCTCCAATGACCTCACACTTACTTGGGTTATTTCCACCATTTGTTGTGGTGGTGGTTTTAAGTTCTGCTCCAGAAGCTATAGTGGATGGTGGCCTCAGGACCTCCCACTGAGGTCTTGACTCAGAGGGAGGGATGGAAACTGCTCCTGATGCCCAGTAGGCATAAAAAAAATCCAATTAAAAATGGGCAAAGGACCTTAATAGACACTTTTCCAAACAGGACATACAGATGGCCAATAGACATATAAAAAGATGCTCAATGTTACTGACCATCCCAATGAGATATCTCACAATTGTCAGAATGGCTATCATGAATAAATCAACAAACAACAAGTGTTAGTGAGGGTTAGTGAGTGTTAGTGGGGAAAGGGGAACACTTTTGCACTGTTGATGGGAATGCAGACTGGTACAACCACTGAGGGAAGCAGTATGGAGATACCTTACAATATTAAAAATGGATCTGCCTTTTGGCCCAGCTATCCCACTTCTGGGAATATATAAAAGGAGCCCCAAAATGCTAATTCAAAAGAGCATAGGTACCCCTATATTCATTGCAGTGTTATTTACAATTGCCAAGATACGGAAGCAGTCCAAGTGTCCATCAGCAGGTGAATGGATAAAGCAACTATGGGGCATTTACACAATAGAATACTACTTGGGTATAAAAAACAAAGAAAATTTTACCTTTGCAACAGTATGGATGGACCTGGAGAACATTATACTAAGTGAAATAAGCCAGTCAAAAAAGATAAATGCCATATGACTTCACCCATATGTGGAATCCAGTGAACAAACTGAACTAACAAGGAGAGCAGAGACAGACTCATAGATGGAGCGCACATGTCACCTGGAGGGCAGTTAGAAGGTGGAGGGATGGAGCATAAAGGAAAAAGGACTCATGGACATGGACAATAGTGTGGTGATTGCTGGGAAGAGGGGAATATAAGGGGACTAAATGGTAATGGAAAAAACTAAATAAAGGTTAAATTTAAACAAAATTACTTCTACATTAGAGTAATAACTCTAGAGTTATTCTCCATGATTCTAGAGTCATACCACATGATTAGAGGTATTCTCCATACCCCTTAATTCAAAGAAAATGTAACATTTCTTGGGTGCTTACCTATTGTATTTCTGAAATCTAAAAGTTAATTAATTAATGAGAGATGTTATCTTAATTTGGAGATGATAACATTAAATCTTTGAAAAGTTTAGTAATTTGCTGAGAATTGAGAAAGTAGGGAATTGGAGATTTGAACATGACTTCAAAATTCTTTTGACATTTGACTTCAAATTTCTTTTTGATTCCCTACTCCAATCTGGCTGCCTCAGGGCCTATCCACATGCACCATGACCATTTTATTCTAGCAAGAGTTCAAATGCTTCTTTGTGGTTTGTGCCTATGTTAATTTTACTTTTTTTAATGTGGAATGTATAATGCTGCTTTTTTAGATAGTATTTATGTATCTTCCCTGTGAGAATTTGTTTATCTCTTAGTAAGGGTTGGATTATATTGAATTTCTTCTGTTATGTTTGCTTTCTTGTATGTCCTCTTACTTTCTAACCCTCTTGATACCAGTTCTGAATCCCTTGTATCTTTTCAAATATTTTTCATTATGGCCCATTAAAATATATTTCTCTTCAGTCTAGAAATCCTTTAGCTTCTAATTTATTAATTTAGCAAATCCATATGTGGAATTATGTGTTAGGGTCTGTGCTTGTTTACCCCACCATTCTTTTAACATTATTTCTGTAAATAATGACCTGTTAACTATTATGTGATTGTAGATTAACAGCGTGTTTGTTTAAGAATTCAAGGAACTAACTTCAGAAGAAGCACACTCCAAATTTTGGACATGCCCCCTCTGGGATATTTGCAGACCTTCAACCAGTTATCTGAACAGACTGTGTTGGCTTGCATGGAGTCCCCTCAACAGAGAATTGTCAACCCCCTCCTTTCATTTTCTTTTTTCTATTTCTTTTTGTCTTGTCCTGTCTTCCTTTCCCCTCCTTGCAAAAACCTCTACCTGTGTCCAGTTGTTAAGATGGTGTTTGCAAGGGAGTCTGCCATCTTCTCCAGCTGTCAGCTCTTGCATAAGCCTACTTTCCTTCCACCAACCCTTGTCTCTCAATTTTTGGCTTTCAAGGTGCAGGCAGCCAAACCTGGGTTTGATATGGTATCACTTGTTAACTAGAGCACCCCTAGGCTTTTACTTACCTCCTTAAGTAAGAACCACAAGCTTGGAGTTAGACATTTTACTTTCCTTTGATTGATTTTTTTCATGATTTCAAAGTATTTTCTTCCTTGATCTTAATTGTAAATTATAATACATTTTGATGTTCCTTATATTTTATAATAATGTACTGCCTCAAAAACACTGAGCTTGTTCCACTATAAGAAATTTTATTACTACAAGTTCTCCATTCTTAACACATTTATAACATTATAGTATGTAAATATAATAATTTAGGTGACTTTCTAAGATTTATAGTAGAGGATATCTGTGTGATTTCAAAAACACTTATTTGATTGAGAAAAGATCATTACTAACTTTATCAGAACACAACTTTTATTTATTTATTTTTTAATGTTTTTTAAAGATTTTTTAAAAATATTTATTTTTAGATAGAGGAGAAGGGAGGGAGAAAGAGAAGGAGAGAAACTGCAATGTGTGGTTGCCTGTCATGCACCTGCTCCTGGGGACCTGGACTTCAGCCCAGGCATGTGCCCCTACTGGGAATTGAACCAGTGACCCTTTGGTTCTCAGGACAGAGTTCAGTCCACTGAGCCACACCAGCCAGGGCTGAATACAGTATTTAGAATGGTAAAACAAGCCCTGGCTGGCGTAGCTCAGTGGATTGAGCGTGGGCTGGAAACCAAAGTGTCCCAGGTTCGATTCCCAGCCAGGGTACATTCCTGGGTTGCAGGCCATAACCCCCAGCAACCGCACATTGATCTCTCTCTCTCTCTCTCTCTCTCTCTCCCCCCCACACCACTCCCTTCCTTCCCTCCCTAAAAATAAATAAATAAAATATTTAAAAAAAAAGAATGATAAAACAGAAAAATATATAGTATATCAATGATAAGGATGGTGCTCAAGGGGGAAAGTGGTGTATGATCATTAGATGAAGTTTACATTTATATTTTGTAGTGGAGATTAACAGATAACAATAGGTTTCTAGCTGGTTAGTAGAAAAAAACATTTTGTAGTCTCTACAAACCCCCCAAATTATGACACAGTTTTTCTTATTCTGGTTTATCTATTGCTGCATAACCAACCAGCGCAAAACAGAGAGTCTTGAAACATCAACTATTTTATTATGTCTTCAGATTTTGTGGTTCAAGAATTTAATCAGGAGTCAGCTAGCCAAATTTTCTACTCCATGTGGCATCAATCAAGTTAACTTGATTGTATTCACCCAGTGGGTACACTGGTTTGGGGGGTCTATGATGGCTTTCTCACATATCTGACACTGTGGCTGGAATAGATTGAAAGCTGCACTCAGCCTGAACACTCAACTGCAGATCTCACAAAATGCCATTTATGTACTTCCTAAGTAACTTCTTACTTGGAAGCTCAGGATTCCAGAGAGCGTATTTCAAACAACTTGGGCAGAAACTGCAAGACTTCTTTTGTCTTAGTTTTATAAGCCCCAGAACATTCCTTCTACAATGTTTTATTAGTTAAGCAAGAAATTAGTTAAGGCAGAAATTCAAGCTAAGTTTTAGGGAGTCAGAGATTGGTATCTGCTTCTCAGTGGGAATAGTATCAAAGTATATTTTAGCTACATTTAATCCAGCACATTCATCTTTTGCTCTGTGCAATGTACCCCAAATTAGATCATGGGTTAATTTTCAGCAACAGTTTCTAGACTTGGTGGAATTGTAGTTATTGAGGCACAATATATAATAAATTTAAAAAATAATAAATAAAATAAAAATCATCTGAGTGCTTATAGTTGACATCACTTAAATTGCCTGCATTGTGGCCACAATCCAAATTCTAATACTCCATAGATTAAATCAGCTAAGATATGCCACCCTGAAAGATAACATGAAAATACTGGCATTCACACCTCAGAAGAGAATGTTGCTTATAGCTTATGTTTTCCAAACTTCAAATTTCTCAACCCTGCTAGCAATATCATTTACATATCCTATGCTTCTGTGCCAAATTACAAATCAATGGGCAGAACAGCCATTTTTAGGAGTATGTGTCTTTTTTAAAGAAGTGAAACAAAGGGCTATATAATAAAAAGTTCTTAACAGTTGATAAACATTGACCTCAAGGCAAATTTCCCCTGGGTGCCCAAATTAAATTCTTTTATTCTTGTCTCTTTAATGAACTTACTGAAGGGAACACATTTCAGGTTATTTCTCCAGATGTCATGGTTCCTGTTCATAAATTTTTCATATTTCTACTATTTGCTAAAGTGACACCTACTGCAAAAATTAAACCCAATTGACAGGAACCAAGATGAAATGAGTCCTCTTTGCTCTTTTCTAATAGAACATTTGCTGGACCTTTATATGAGGTTAAAATGCATCAGAAAAATGAAATGGAAATGGCTCCACCTGTTTTGATAAAGATTACAGAATGGTTATGATTGTATTTAAATTTACATAAATATATTAAGTTGGATAAAATTGAAATAAAGCTGGAATATACTTAATTATCTAAATTACTATCAGTATCTATCATTACAAAGTACAACTGCAGTATAATTTTGTCCTAAGCCTCTAAACACTGAACCAAAGAGCAAGACTACATCTATTCCTACAACCCCCAGTGGAGGTGCTGAAATTACACATGCTTCCACTAATTTAAAGAGGGACTTTCATACTGAGATGCATTAAAAAGAGAACATTTAAATAATAAGCAATTTGCTTCGCCTGTAATTGAATTCCCCTTGCTGTTATTGCTAATTATTGACAATATTTGTGATTGACTAAGAAGCTTTTGCATTTAGAAACAAGATTATATTTCTCCTGGATCTTAAAAGACAGTGATTGTCTTTTCAGTATCACAGAGTGTTACCATGGAAATGATTGTGATTTGAGAAATGTATCAGCAACATGCAAAAAATTGCTCTGAACAGAGAATTCCCTTCCCTTCACTGCTCCGGGCATTGATTGTACAGTCTTGAATAGTAAGTACATGATAATGACTTCTCCCATTTATGTAATATGCCTTTGTTTTACAAAGTACTACACTATAGATAGAGAATGGTATATGCAACTCTAAAAGAAGGAGTATAAAAGTAAATTGAAATCAATGAAATGGAATTATTGTACATTTTAGGACAAATTTATAATTAAATTAGAATATATTATTCTTTTAAGCTTCTTAACATTAAGATGAAATTTGTAAATAGTGATCTCAGTAAGAAAATATCTAATCAATATTGTGTTTCAAAGCCGATTTTCTATTTCTTGGGCTATTAGTCTGTTTGTCTGGTGGAGCAAGCATCTTTGCCCAGACAATTAAAAGAGGCTCCCCTACTTCCCATATGCTCTGTATAATTTGGCATAGACTTTTGAGAGATTGTTGAGAAATCTACTCTATGGAGAATTTGGTGTAAGATGTCCTTATTAGAAGACTAAGACATACAAATCTTGCTTGGAAAAAGAGAGAATGGAGAAGGTAAATGGAGTACCTTAGGTCAAGTGAGAGAAGCAGAGATTAGGTTGTCATGAGAGTTTTGGTTTCTGCCTTTCTGGTTTCTTGCTCTAACATCTAGAAGGTAGGACTGTCCTGCCCTTTTAAATTGAATTTTTAAATGGATTTTTTTAAAATATTGCAATTATAGAAGCTTTAACTCAAACTGAAATAGATATGAGTAATGGAATAGCAAGCATCATACAGACAAAGAAAATGCAGAATTAGGTATGAAATAGTGGTGAGGACCAAAGAAAATTCTTCTGCTTGAGATTTAAGTCTAAGACTCTGAGGTGTACAGCATAATGAGATAGCTCATTATAGCCTGTGGCTCTTACAACCCAAACCTCATAACTGATTGGAGAACTCCAGTTCCATGTTGCCAAGCTGGAAGCAAACATGGGCAAGGGCATGTTTCTAAATGCAAAATTCCTCAGGTAAGCCCTTTTGTACTCAGTTGGTTTCTGTGCCAAAGTCAAAAATGTTCACCTGCTGGGGGGCGCTTTTAAGTAGTGCTTTTGCTTTTTTGCATGGCACTATCCCATGTACTGCCAACCAACCCCAATCAACAACGATCAGTAAAGAAACAGGGTGATCTCTTCTCATATGAGGCAGGGCTTGAGTTGCCATTCAGCTCATTTTCCCAGTAAACTTTGGGAGGGAAGATACTATTATATTGCACGGGCTTGTGATATTGCATGATTCCAAGAGTGACATCAATTACCCTGTAGCAGCAGCCCTGGCATTTGTCCCAGTTATTTTCCAGCCCTATAAAGAGCAACAGTGACATAGTTACAGAAACCCGATGCAGAGAGTATTTATAAAAATTCTAGATTAAGAAAAAAAACTATTTGCACATTGGAAAATGTCAAAAAGTAGGAAGGATCAGAAGAGAGTTTGAATTTTTAAAATTGCATCTAGAAGGGATAGGACCATGGCTACCTGACTTCATGGTCAAAGTGCTGGCCAAACACCATGGCTGTATATAGCAAAAGTAACACTGACAAAACTGCAGTCTTCTCTGCTAAAGTTTCAGAGGTCAAAGAAAAGGACACTGGAAGCCGCTGGAAATTAAAGTGAAATTATGACAGCATGAGACCTGAAGAAGAAATGAGATCTCAATTCAAAGCATAAACAACCCCTAATTCATGGCTGACAGTTAAACTGCATGTGAGTGGGGAAGCCCTGTGAGAAACATTGAAAAATCAGAGGATCAGAAAACACTTGATTATTGAAAGATAGCACTGTACAGAGCCATATCTGTGAGTTTGGTGTTAATAATTGTATTCCTGAAAAGTGTATAGCTCATGTGGAAGAAGGGTGAATCCTGATAATTAGAAATGTTGAAATACAGTGAATAATTAGAAATTTGAAAGTATGGAGAGTGCTAGCAGCAAGGAAACCATAGAGAGGGTATATTTATCTCTGCTCATATTGGTGGTTGACTACCAAATTTTCAGGCACAAGGAAGAGTACAAAGGCCTCAGGAAAAGATGGCAGCAGTCAGGAGCCATAACAATAGTGTTGAAGCATCAGTAGCTATGTACAGCAAAAGATATACCCTTTATACTTTGAGTCAGGCAAGTCCACTGTACTAGAATTATTTTTGTTAAAAATTATCAGAAGAATACAACAGAATATAGAGTTGCTGAAATATTACTTATAATGTTTAATATTCAATCAAATGTTACAAGAAGTGGAAAGAGATCTACACTCAGAAAATATGCAGTGAGTAGAAATTCAAGAAGGCCTGGATATTAGATATAGCAAAGATTTCAAAGCATCTTTCATAAATATGTTAAAAAATTTTATGGAAAACATGCCAGCAATGAGCGAGCAACAAGAATCAGCAAAGACCAAAGAGTATATTTCAATTGTGAATTTAGGGCAAGAATTTAATATATTAGCTAATGAAATCCAGTTTGCTAATTAAATAATACATCCTGATCAAACAGGGATTATCATGTATGAAAAGTTGATTTAATTTTAGAAAAACTACCATTATAATTTACTACATGAATGGGATAAAGGAGGAGTATGATATGACTATCTCAATAAAAGTGAAGAAACATTTGATTAATTTTAAATTAATCTATAATCTAGAAATAAAAGAGAAGTTCCATAATTTATTAGAGGCTACATGCCCAAAACTTATTGCCAAAATAATTAATCAAGATACTTTAGCATATTCTCATTTTAAATAGGAAATAAGAACATGATGTTTGCTTATATTAATTCTCTTAAAGATGGAATTGCAAATATGGTGAATGCTGTAAGGCCAGAAGAACACAACTGTAATGCTTGGAGGGGATAAATCTGTCATTTTTCAGATGATGTAATTGCCTAATAGATAATCTAATGGATACAAACAGAATATTAGTATTTCAGAAAGCTTATTAAGTATAAAAACATAATAGCTTCCACCCAGAAAAT